>NC_141357.1:2814778-4014778 GCF_057382095.1 Aulonocara sp. 'chitande type north' Nkhata Bay | reverse complement strand
AGTGTTTGGATGTATACGTGATGGACAGGAGCAGGAGGATGATTTTGTGGAGTGGTCTGGAAGAAATCATCTCTGAGTAAGACCAGAGATCATCAACTACAGAAGGAAGAAAACAACTACAGCCTGTGCCTATCCAGGATTTTGAGGTGGTACCTGGTGCCCACACTGACAACAAGGTGAAGTAGAAGACCAACAATTAGCTAGCCAGTTTTAATGTTCTATTTTTGTTGTTGCTTTTGTTTTGAAAGGAAAATTCTAAAGGAGCCAGTTGAGGTGGTTTGGGCATCTGCCTAGGATGCCTCCTGGACGCTTCCTATAGGTGAGGTATTCTGGGCAGTGGACTCAGTGGAGAGATCACACATCTCTGCAGGCCTGGAATGTCTCAGTATTCCCCAGATAGAAGAGGTGGCTGTTGTGAGGGAAATCTCTGCTTAGACTGCTGCTCTCGCAACGTGAACCTGGATAAACAGCAGAAAATTAATGAATGAATGGATGGACATTTTTACTAGTTATATATCACTAATTAAAGTTATACTTATTTTACTTTATTGTGCCTAATTTTATTTTCAACTAGTTATTATTGTTGTTAATTGTTAAGATTTTATTAAGCTGCACACCACTCTACTTATTTAAGTTATTTAGGTTTGTTTGATTTAAGTCAAACATTAACTACTATAACATAAAAATTTCCCAGTTCTGGGATAAATAAACTATATCTTTACCTTAATATCTAAATACTTCTATTTTACCGAGACTTTAAATGCAGGACCTTTACTTGCTGTGGATGTTGCGATCATGCGTGTACTTTAAGTGGGCCTGCACAGCATTTTTATTCCTTGTCTACCAGTCCCATATATTGATGCAATGCCCCACATTTTAATGTGCTCTAGTTTGCAACAGAGAACACCAAGATGAAAAAGTGTGGTTCAGAACTGATGTGCTATAAGTGCTCTGCAAGAGCAGAAAAGTGCTGCATAACAATCAGTCCGTGTGCTGACCTATGGATTAATTGCTATTAAAACTGAAACAGACAGTTTGGCTGCTAAAACATATTTAAACAGTTTTAATACTTAATATGATAGACATGGTTGCACAAAACAGAGATCATACCTTCTATTTTAAGATTGGAAATTTTCATTCACATAAATGGCAGTATATATATCCTTCACATAACTGATGCCAAACTGTTAACTAGCATAGTTTTTTTGTTTTTTGTTTCTAGATTCAGTTTTCATCATCTCTCAGCATTAGTAAGGTGTCCCACACAAACATATTCTTTACCCTACATGTAGTGTTTTGGGATCTGGTCAGACTTTATAGTTGGTGTGATCTGGTTAACAAAAACCAGACAAACCTGCAATAAATACAAATTTTATTTATGTGAGAACTTATATTATTTAAGTGCTAGATGGAAAATAAGTAAATTAGGGCTTCATACATTCTTAAATAAATCTTTGGTTTAAGAGAATATAATGGTGGATTATTGATTTGTTAATGTTTTGGATGTCTTTATTTTCTAATGATCTGTGCATTACTTCAGCGTTTCACTTTGCACAATCTGGTCCTCTCTTAATTAAAGAATGTGTTTCAGACTTCAGCAGCTTAACCCAGTGAGGACTTTAATTGCAAAATACACAATGCCCTCTGTCAGAAAAGTCTGATTGGTAGAAGGATAACTAAGCGCTTTGAGGACAGTGACAGCTGATGTGATTTGGTGCTATGTAATTAAAACTAAATTGGTTTGAATTGATCTAAACATTTCTGTTAGCTTAACTGACTTGTCATCCAGCTGGTATAGGCTCCAGCCCCCCCGCGATAAGGATAAGCGGAAGAGAATGGATGGATGCTGTCTACATAGACTACATGTTGAAATAGACTACACGTTGAGCAAGCGGAAGAAGAATTAAGATGGTCATTTGAGCAGCTGAAACGCTATTGTAGCAGAAGTGCAAATTACACGAGTCGTGTTCTTTAACAAACAATAAAGCTATTGAAGCAAGAAGCAGTTAATGCTACTCTCGTAGCAGCACAATAGTAATGAGTAGTGCCATAAGGCAACCGACAGGGAAAGTCATAGCAAATAAAATAACTTCAAAACGTCAGTGCCACTCAAAACACCGTGTAGACAATGTTTTACCGCTTCGTTATAATGTATCCGTAATTATCTATATCCGTTCCAATACGCATGCGTGTCCGGTGTGCGCGGTTGCGCCAACTGTAAGGATGTTGCTAGCAGCCAGTGTAGATGCACAGCCTTTTCACAACAATAACATCAACCAAATTTGCATTTCCACATACTTGATTTGAGGATTATACATTCCGGACGCTGTCGGAAACCAGGTTTTGGGCCGTACTACATCTAGTTTTCTCCTGGATTGTTTGGTTACATTTTGTTTTGACAATGGGAGCGGAGGGCTTTGCAGATTTACAGCGCTCCTTTTTGCAGGAGCAGAAACAAGAATCATGGCTGGCCAGCTAGGCCGCAGATGGATTGTGTAGCTAAGAGCAGTAGTCTACTGATAGAAAATTCTGTATGTTTTCGTGGCACTTACACATAAAAAGTGGTGCTAAGGAATCAGTATTTTAACTACATAGTTAGACGTCATTTTTGTTACCTTTTTATGGCCAACCACGGCAGCTAGTGAGACCGCTAGCTTCACAACCTTGACTGGTTGACGTTTGCCTAGCTAGCTCCTTTGGGCAGCTAACGATAGCTAACGTCGATTTACCAGACATCCTCTGACCGAAAACATTCGGGAAGTAATCTCTTACAGGATTTATCGTGGTTATTGTGAGCACCGAGGCTCTTGGTTCGCAAATTCCTTTTGCAAAGTCTGTTTCTGGATGAATGTGGGACAAAATGGAGACCCCAACGATTGTGTACGATTTGGATACCTCTGGGGGCTTAATGGAGGTAAGGCTGCTATGTCTAAGGCCTTAATTAAGCGAAACATTCCTCTGTTGCTAACACTTTAATAAATTTTACCAAATTTGAATCGCAGCTGTCATCATCACTATAGCCCGCTGTCAAGCTCTTAGCTAGCTAATTCGGCTTGGTAACGGAGGCCACAAATTACTGTTACCGCTCTCTATAAACGTCACAGCGGACACTAGACACTAGCCGCGATGTCAAACTAAACAGCTGAACAACTTTTGCAGCAAATTCAAACACTACTGGCGCCCCCGAAGTCAGATGAGGTAGAGAAACGGAGTCGGAAACTGGTGAGGGACGTCCGGAGGAGCGGCAGGGCGACTAACCACGACACCTGCGATAGTTGCAGGGAAGGGGGAGACTTGCTGTGCTGTGACCACTGTCCTGCAGCTTTCCATCTCCAGTGCTGGTAAGTTATTTGACTGAAGAACACGCACAGAGTCAGTAAAACAAGCGGAAATAACTGCTAGTCCCCGTCAGTTATGTGTAAAGATGGCTGAATGCTAACTCCAGTGATTGTCCTCGGTTACCGTTTCGCTGTGGTTCCGATTCTCATAGACACATGATTTGAAATGTGTAAAGAAATGATCTGTTAAATGATTTCATTTTGCCTGATAGTTTTTTCGCTACAAAAGCTCACGCTTATATCAATGAAAAGTCAACATTAACGATCAATTGTTCTTCCGAAATTCCCGCTGTGTTCTCCGTTCACGTTAACCATGGAGGCCGGCTTTAGCCGCTGTGTTGCACTCTGTAAGGTTTATTATTAACTCCCATTTTTCTCTGTAAGCTGCTTGCATGTCAAATTTACTTCCACACATTTTCAGAATCTCAGGAAATAAACCAGTTAAAGTTAATTAAAAGACGTTTGGTGATCTAAGATAGGAACTGATAATTAAAGTAACAGAGCAGAATGTTTTCTTGCTCTGGGAGGACTGTGCACCGTTATCCCAGTCGTCTATCTTGTATACTGACTTTTGGACTTTATATAGTTTGAAAGTGTATAGCAAACTTATTTTCACGCGTCGTTAATGAAAATATAACACACAGGAGTTTGAAAAAAAATGCTTAAATATGTCGTATCTGCAAGAGGCTTGAATTAGCTTGCAGTCGGTCCTCCCCTCCTGCCGAGGCTGCAGCCAGCGGAGCTGCTGGTAAAAATGTAGCCTCTGTTTACAATATGGCGACCTCGTTGCTCTTTCCCCCCCTTCTTCCACCGCCATCTTACAAACCTTTAAAATCAACTCTAATGGAAAAGGGGTGCTTTAAAAATACGGACGAAATATTCCGCAGTTTTTTTGGACGGGTATAACAGCGTTTGTTGAGGTAATTTCGGTGCCGCAGCGATAAATAAATACCCGTATCATTTTTTTCTGTATTACTTTGGTATTTGGAAGAATTGAGTCCAGACTGTCACCTGAAAACCGTATAAAACTCGTCTGTACATATATAGCCACACCTGTGGATGCCTTCAGATTTTAAATATGTATTGACGAATTTTGCTGCTTTGATGTCTGCAATGTAAAAGACAATATTACATGGGGTGACAACTCAGTTGTGCCATGCACAGCGCATCTCACATGTGACCACTTCAAACACAAACATATCATTAAAAAAAACTTGTTTCATTTTTTAAATCTGGAGGAATGTATTTTTGTCGTCATTTTACTGGATATGTTTTGTATTTCTTAGTCCAATTTTTATGCTAAATTCTGCAATTATGAATTCATACACCGGGTGCATCAGCAAAAAAAAGTTTAAAGTTGACTAGAAACTATAGAAACAAACAGCCAATAGAAATGAATAAATTGTTAAAAAATAATAATGAGTAAAGAGAAAAAGTAGGTAAATAAGCTTACTACAAGCAAACTACTAGTACCCAGAGAGAACCCACGCAAACACGGGGAGAACATGCAAACCCCACAAAGAAAGGCCCTGGCCAGGTGGTAGAATCAAACTAAGGAGCTCCTTGCTGTGAGGCAACAGTGCTAGTCACTGCACCACCATGGTTAAAAATGCAAGTTAAAAAGAAAGGAGTAACAAAGCATAATAGATAGATGGTTCAGTTTGGTCACTAAGTGTAATTTTATGAATAACTGTTAAGCGGATGGTGGTTGCAAGTAGCAGATGAGTGATGGAAATACCAAGGTAACAGTTAACCAGACATAATTTTAAAAAATGGTAAGGTGAAATGAGGTGGATCTGACGAAAGTTTTCTTGAATGGGGGCAGTATGTAGTAGGGGTGGGGGGGAAAAAATCGATACTGTGCAGTGTCGTGATATTTTGTTTGCTAATAATGTATCGATACAGGGACAGCAGAAATCGATATTTTGTTACAAAAAAGGTTTTTGTGCTCTGACTTCAGAGCATGTTGATCCTTTTTCTGAGCAACAATCCTGACATTCCTTCACTGTCCAAATGTGTTTAACTTGTTTTTGGCAGCAATAAACATGACAGTTTACTTATTTTAATTTAAGACATGTTTTATTTTAATTACGTTTAAAACTTTTTTATTTAATGTAAAATTATATTTTGTTTTAATTTACTTTCAAATTCTTCAGTTGCTGAATGGGCTGCATAGTTTTCATAAATTGCATAGTTCAGAATAGCTATAATTGTACCAGATGGTTGCATTCAGTTAAGTTGGACTAGACTGTAATACAAACCGTTCAGTTTGTCAACAATAAAACTGACTGAAATGAGAGAAAGACTGAGTGTGAGACTTTGATATTAGATAAATGAATATTGATAAAGTTTACCTTTATGTACAGAATCTGAATATTGCAAAATATTTTTAAAAATCGCAATAATATTGTATCGTGCGTTAAGTATTGTGATAATATCGTATCGTGGGATGTATGGTGATTCCCACCTCTAGTATGTAGTGTAAAACATTGGAAGCAATTGATTATTAATGAATGTGTCAGCTACTGTAATGAAAATGTAACATTGGTAACTGCCATTACTTTGCACTGTGTGGATGCTTTTGTTGTAATGCAGCCATTGGCCCACCAGATGGAGACAGAAGAAGCTAGACTTTTGTTTTGATACCAAAACAATGGGATCAAATCAGTTTTTCATTTCAATGAAATGGGAATTAGAAATTGTGATTCATTTTATCTTATTAAATATTTAATTTCTGTCTTCTTACGACAGCAACCCACCTCTGAGTGAAGAAATGCTTCCTCCAGGGGAATGGATGTGTCATCGCTGCAATGTTCGAAAGAAGGTGAGTGACAGATGTGTTGTTACACATTTGATTCATTCTGCTTTTGAAATGTATCCTGGAGAGTGTGTTCTATGTACTGATAAATCAGTTCAATTCAATTTTATTTATTCAGCACCAAATCACAATAATATTTTACCCTACAATAATACATGCAGTAGGGCTGCACAATTTTTTTTTGCTTAGAATTGAGATCACGATTCTCTCACGATTCTCTTTTCCAGTATAAATATTTATTGCGCTTATTAACTGCACATCAACTTCGTAACAGTTGAGACTGAACATAAAAACAATAAATAAACATAAAAACAACAAATGTCTCACATTTTGTCGTTGTACTGCTTGAAATTCCGTCTCCACCGCTGCTCGACGCTGCGTGTATAGAGCAGGTAGTGCAACAATAGAAAAATAGTTGCGGGACGGCACTGTGTAGCGTTTGTCTAGGGTGTTGATCATTTTCCTAAATCCCTCGTTTTGCACAGTATTGGTCAGGTGATAAGTGATAGCCTCCGTAATTTCTTTGTGCCTGCGGGAGTTCGACGGGTATAGGGAAACGCTGTATAAGGTTTCCGTTATTGATGTTTGGGTGGTTGACCGGGACGGATTTTCTCCTGTCACTTTCTCGTCATCCCTGACGTGCTCTCCGTTGTTTTTTTCCCTGCCAATTTTAGCATCACACAGCACAGCTTCTGTATCACGTGGTATAAAGCTCCGCCCTTGTCATTTGTTGAGCAGGAAGAGTGAGCGCTTGTTTTCATGCAGATTGCGTCCCGGATCAAAATGCGGTACAATCGTCGTCGCCTTTTTTAAAAAAAAATTTTAATCGTTGTCATTTGGAAATGAGATCGCACATAAGTATGAATCGAGATCGCAATTTTTCTAACGATTAATCGTGCAGCCCTAACATGCAGAGAAAAGCAATGAGCAAGCACTTTGGCGACAGTGGGAAGGAAAAACTCCCTTTCAACAGGAAGAAACCTCTGGCAGAACCAGTTTCAGGGAGGGGCGGGGCCATGACACATAGTGAGTCAGAAAGGTGACTGAAGAAAAAATACTCGATGCATCATGGGAGTCCCCCAGCAGTCTACACCTATTGCAGCATAACTAAGGGAGGATTCAGGGTCAACTGATCCAGCCCAACTATATGCTTACATATGCTGTATGTGAGGAGCAGGATTTTGAATTCAATTCTGGATTTAACAGGGAGCCAATATAGGAGAAATCTGCTCTCTCTTTCTAGTCCCTGTCAGGACTCTTGCTGCAGCATTTTGGATTAATTAAAGGCTTTTCAGGGAGTTTTTGGACAATCCCGATAATAATGAATTACAATAGTCCAACCTAGAAGTAATAAATGCATGAAGTAGTTTTTCAGTGTCACAGTGAGACAGGATATTTCTTATTTTAGAGATATTACGCAAAGATTGGAAGTCAGTCCTAGATATTTGTTTAATATGTGCGTTGAAGGACATATCCTGGTTAAAAATGACTCCAAGGTTCCTCACAGTGTTACTGGAGGCCAAGGTGATGCCATCCAGAGTAAGAGTCTGGTTAGATACCATATTTCTAAGATTTTCAGGGCCGAGTACAATAACCTCAGTTTGATCTGAATTTAGAAGCAGAAAATTAGAGGCCATCCAGGTCTTTATGTCTTTAAGACATTCCTGCAGTTTAACTAATTGGTGTGTGTTATCTGGCTTCATGGATAAATAAAGTTGGGTGTCCTCTGCATAGCAGTGAAAATGTATACTATGATACTGCTGATGATACTGCCTAAGGGAAGCATTTAAAATGTAAACAGAATTGGTCCTAGTATATCCATAATTAACCTTGGTGTGTGAAGCGGACTCACATGAACAAATTGGAGTCTATTAGATAGCCGTCTGCTCCTTGCTAACTAAAATATAACAGGACATTGGAGTAAATTCTACCATCTCAAACTTTCTGTTTAATCTGTTTTCTGTTTGATTTTTCTTCAGCTGTGTGAAAAAACTTTAATCTCAGCCAAGCCAACTTACTCAGGAACACATGAAACACTGGAAAAAGCCAAACAACAACATTTTTAAGTTATCTAAGTGACTTATATATCATGTTTAGACCGCGGGGGGTCTGAAAACGATGTGCCAGGAGCTCTAGTGAGCCTTGAGCCCCGGCTAGCTATCGAGCTGGTGGGTAACAGATGTCTCCGAAAATGTTGGTGCACTTTTGCAAAAATGTGATGTCTTGATAAACTGATCAGATATTTAAAGTTTAGACAGCTGAATTCTCACTTGAAAATATCTTAAAAGTTTATTTTGTGACCCACAAAGAGTAATATTAAAATTAAGTAGCTGCCGTCATTGTTGGAAACTGGAATTGGCTGGGCCGTGCTATGAATTCTGGGATAGGTTGGGCAACGAAGGATACACCCGACCCATCCTTGAAATCTGGGGAAATGAAGGACGCATTTGTCGGAGTCTTCGAATTTGGACAGCCTTCCTCGTGTCGCTGTAATGTAATCGGCCTCCAAATGCAGTCTCCAAAGGGTGCGGCCCCTGAATTTGGACACAGCTGATACCGGAGACTGCGGCTGTGTCCCAATCCAGTGACCGTACGCTTCAGAGTATTCACAGTTTGCGTACTAGGAACGGCGCGTACTAGGAAGTACGAGAAGTGCGGAAGTGAGAGGTTGTGAAATGGGACGGTCTAGCCTTCGTCACGCTGCTCAGGTTGCCTAGCAACCATGATACAAACCGCGAGAAACGTTTCATACAGCATTGTTTGACAGAAATGAAGGAGAAAAAATGTTTTGTTCGTTCATTTTTTTTATGACATCACTTTGATTAGTTGAGTATCTGAGGCTGAGACATGTTCATACTTTTATTCCACAACCGGAGAGAAATAAACAGAGAGAGAGTGCAGGACAGACAGACAGGTGACAGTCTCAGGTGTACACACTGCTACACAACAGCACCAGAGAAGGAGGATTTAGTGTTTGTGTTATTACGAGTGCTGAACAAGAAGAGTTCCCAGATGGTACAGTGGACACATGTGTGACTCCTGTGATTAAAGCATCTTTCTTTCAGCTTAACGAGTGAACCGTGAGCTCGTTCAAACACACGTTAAAGTCCGTTTGGCTCGACACCACCGAACAGAGGCAGCAATATAACATAGCTAACATTAACAGTGCAGTGAATCCTGCTTGTGCCGTGATATTCAGTACTGCAAACCAAGCAGCATCACTGACTTTCAGCTTGTTGTGTTTGTGGATGTACAACTGACTTTAATTATCCATAAAATCATCACATTCTCTGTCAGATTAAGGTTGACTATTGAACGGCGTATATTTTAAAGTAGAGGCTTTAAAACCAAGCTGACGCTGAAAGTACAAACATCACTAATGTCACACAACTTTGCTGACATGTGGGCAACAGTAATGTTTTAATGTTCTTCATTATTAAACATTTGCACATAAATAAGTGACATAACATTCAGTACTCACTTTTAAAAGTTTACTCTTTGGCCGCTCCGCTTCAGCCGTCTGCCGTATTTTTCGGCAAAATTATCCACACCCACTGTTGCGCAATGAATTGTGGGATGTATGGGACCACGAAGTCTACAACGGACCACACTTCAAATTTGGGGAAATTGATGGCACATTTGGCAACCGCATTTGGAATACACTTTGGATTGGGACAGCCGTCGTTGCGTCGCTGTGACTTAATCGGTCTCAAAATGCATACTTCGAAGCGTGCGGTCGCTGGATTGGGACACAGCCTGGTTCTTCTTCTTCGGGGTTTAACGGCAGCTGGCATCCTTGTACATGCAGTGCCGCCATCTTCTGTTTCATTTCGTTGTTACACTCTTAAATCCTACTACTTATTCCTGCATCTTTCGGGGTCTTACAAAGCTTCAAACGACACATTGACTATTAAATTAGTCGTCAACGATTTTGATAGTCGACGTAATCGTGGCTAGTTGACAAATTGTGGGAGCCCTAATACAAACCACTGCAGAAATAAATACCTACAGCATGCTCTAATAAATATTATGCTTGACCATAATAATTTAATAAAATATTATGGTCAAAAGTATTGAACGTTGCACTGAGGTCTAACAAGTACAAGTACAGAGATGAGTCCACTGTCAGAGGCCATAAGAAGATTAACTGTAACCTTCACTAAAGCTGTTTTTGTGCTGTGATGAGCTCTGAAACCTGACTGAAACTGTTCAAATAAGCCATTCCTCTGCAGATGATCTGTTAGCTTTTTTTTAAATGATTTTTTTCAAGAATCTTTGAGATAAAAGGAAGATTAGAGATTCATCTATAATTTGCTAAGACAGCAGTGTCAAGAGATGGCTTTTTAAATCAGTGTTTGGGTTTTTTGTGTGACTTTGTACAGAAAAGAGAACAGAAGTCTGAACAGACCAACGGCCTGCCAGAGAAATCCTCCTCCAAGCGCTCTGCTTCTCCATCCGTGGAGCTGGAGCTCAACGCTGGCCCACTGCGGCTTGACGGTCTTCCTCCGGGGGCTGGAGCTGCAGGCCCTGGTCTACGAGTGGCCCAGGTACGACTATTGGACCGCAGAACCAGCAGCAGGCCAAGCAGCCGACCTGGGACTCCAAATTCCAACACTTCATCCACCCCAACCCCCTCAGAGGAGCAGAACGATGGAGAGGAGGAGGCAGCAGAGCCTGAGGATGAAGTTCAGGGTGCAGAGCTCGAGAGTTCTACAGTTTCTGCTCCGACACCGCGACTCCTCAAGAGGCCCTTTCAGCTCCTAATAGCGGCTGCTATGGAGAGAAACCCCACTCAGTTTCAGCTGCCGAGTGAGCTCACGTGCACCACTGCACTACCAGGTCAGTCAGTCATAATGACTACCAAAATATGATTTCTTTCAGCACCCTAAGTTTAAAATACCTCTTTATATATGCAGTTTAGACTGTTTCTTCAATGTTGCTCTTTTGTTTGGATTTCTAGGCAGCAGTAAACGGAGGAAAAAAGAAGAGCTGCTTGGAAAGCCCTTCAGGAGGCCTCAGCATGAACTGGATCCCAATGGTCTAGTCCCTTTGCCAGTCAAAATCTGCTTTTCATGCAACAGGTCAGGAGTTCTGGAGCACAGTGCAAAGAAGTAGAAGCAATGACAGCAGGTACTAATTCTATTTATTTGGTCTCTCAGGAGTTGCAGGTTGGCTCCATTGATCCAGTGCGATTACTGTCCCCTCCTGTTCCACATGGACTGTCTGGATCCTCCACTCACAGCTTTACCTGCCGGCAAATGGATGTGTCCAAACCATGTGGAGCACTTAGTAGTAAGATGCACTGTGCTGATTCTAAGCTAAAGCTGCTTTCCCTTTCCTTTTATTGATGTAAATTTGTATTGATATATTTTTGTTTGCTATGCAGCTGAATCAGAGGAGCCTCAGCCTGTCCAGCCGCTGTCAGCTCTTCGATCAGTTCCAGGACAGGATGTCCCAGCACGCAGTTAAGTTGGACTTCCTGCGTAGAGTACATCGACAAAATGCTCCCAACCGGCACACCACTCACCAGCGCAACAAGAAAACCATCAAGGTAGACGTGTGTCTCAGTGTGACGGTGCAGTGTGTTGGATTTCATATAATCCTTTTTTCTTGGCCACTGGAACACAGGTGGAGATCTAGGAAATGAATGGCTTTAATAATATATCTGTTACACTAAGACAGTAATACCTAGATATAGGGCTGGGCTAAATCATACCGTTCACGCTAATACCGGTGTAATGTTGGGCAACGATAGGAAAATGACATATTGCGATAGAATATGGGTAAAACGCACATGCGCAGTGCCTTTGTTTACATGCGCACACGGCGACGACGCAGAATGAGAAGAGCGAAAGTGGATCGTTGAATGAAACGGATGAACCAGAATTCGTTTGTAAAAATGCTGCAACTTCAGTGGTGTGGAACTGGTTTAGCTTTCATCCGTCAGATACACAACAAAGCACTATTTTTGGTAGCGCGTGCTAGCGGGCCGACGTTATTACCGTGTTTTTTGGAAGATACGGCGCACTTAAAATCAATCCTTTGATTTTTCTCAAAATAGACAGTGCCCCTTATAATCCCGTGTGCCTTATGTATGAATTCTGGTTGTGTTTACTGACCTCGAAACGATTTTATGTACACGGCGCTCGAAAATCTGTCAAATGTTTCAGTACAACTTTGCTAAGCTACGAAGCTGCACCGCTTGATGGATTGTCGGAGCGTTACGGCTATCGTAGGCGGAGCCTCGCGGAGTGATACGTACTGTGCTTCAACATAATATTACAGTACTGTGTGTGTATAACCTCTTTTTAAGTTTTGTGGATATTATACATGGTTATGCTGAGGATATGTCGACCAATTTCCACTGGAACTGTCTTTTTGGTTAAACTGTCAGCAAGGATTTGCATTTGCACTGTAAAATTTTTATATAACTTTAATGCACATAAAAAACAGCTGCTTGTTTAAGTGAAAATACATTGATGTTTTTTTTTTTTTTGCACTAATAAAGTTGAGGAGTTGGAAAGTGTTTTGTCTAGTGTCAATTATATAGTTATCGCAAATTTTCAAATGTATATCGTGATAAATATTTTGGTCATATCGCCCTGCTCTACCTAGATACTGACATTCTGTCTTTTTTCCAGCTTCTGAAATTTAAGCAGTTGTGCACTTGTATATGAAGTGATGCTATTTTTAGACACATCTGAACATACTGGTTAATTTGCTAGAAAGTGTTAGATTGTCTCTAACAGTCAGTGTTTTTATTCAGGTGCCAGATGCCATCAAGTCCCAGTACCAGAATCCTCCGCCCATGCTGCTTCCTGCAGGGGTGCGCCAGCTGGAGCTGGTTTGTAGTGGCATTCCTGACCATCAGCCCACAAAGCATTTCACCACAGAGGCTGAGCAGCAGGAGGTAGGCACAAGAGAAACCAGCAGCTGCCTAACATGTTCTTTAAGTCAGATTGTAATGATAGTTCCCTCAAAACAGGCTTTTGTGTGCTACAATCTGTGTCATCTGATGTAATAGGATGTGAGATTAATAGGAGAGCAGCGTAACCTCCTAAGACCCAAACTCTTTCATGGCATGCATTTTTAATTTCTCTTTGCTATTTGGGCTGATTGGGACCTGATGAATGTAAAACCAAAGAATTATCAGATTTTATTTTTTACCTGATGTTTGTTTCTGAGAAAAATGAGATCCACATATGAGGACATTCGATTTAAATTTCAATAGAACAGTGGCAGTATAACGTCCTCGCATGTGGAAATCAGGCCTTTGTAGAGCAACATTTAGTATTTTGGTCTAGCCAACCCAAAATGTGATGTTCACATATGTGGACACCAGGTCCTAGGAGGTTAAGGATGATTGATCGCTTTCCTTTTCATTTTGGATGATTGGATGAGAGTTTGGACAAGAAGTTTTTAGAGAGTTAGATTTTTGGTGTAGATGAGTGAAACACTGACACATCCTGTGTACTGTGTTTATCAGAAAGTAACAGAAAATTCAGTTTCAGAAGTTCTGAAAGCTGAACCAACTGCTTCACGGCACTTTGCAACAGTTGCATTAGAAAGTCTGTTTTTTTTCACAGACTGTAGAGCTTTGAGTAATTAATTGAAAATTGCAGCAAAAGATAAATTCTGGTATCTGTTTGTTTGTGTGATATAAATGAATCCTTGATGAAGGGGAGGGCCTCTCAACAGAACTGCTGGTTGCTTCTTTATAAAAACATACATGTGTTGTGTTGAACAGTGGCTTCAGGATGTCATCGCTCTCCAGTGCAGTATCATGCGACACCTATCCATCAAACAGAAGGCCTCATCAACAGAGTGGCACTTTGAGCAGAAAGCAAATACACAATCAAGTGGAGCATCAGAAGACATGAAAACTCAGGCCTCATTAGAAAGGACTTCTTCCCCTGACCCCTGCTCTAAAGCTTGCAGTACACCCAGTGACTCCCAGGGGGCCTCTCTTTCCAAGGACAGCCCATCAGGGCTAGTTCTTTGCAAATGCACCGTGACACCATGTCAGAACTGTAGGAAACCTAATGGGCCTCTGGAATTGGTTCAGCCTCCCAGAGCCAATGGACCTGTAGACTGTAACAGTGCCTCAGATTCCTGCAGGCAGGCTGAGCTACAGAACAGACTGAAGGCTGGGAAAACGCCATCAGCTTCTGCCTCTGGACTGGTGAACCACATAGGAACAGAAACGGTTAAGAAGGAACCTGAGAGCACTGTAAATGCATGTGCCCAACAGAACTGCCCCACTGCCCCCACGATATGGCCCCACAGTGGCCAACAGAACCACAGGAGCCAGACAGAGCCCCAGGAGGAGTGTGTGAGCACCGATGAAAAGCCCTCCTCAATCACCAGCAGTTCCTTCACAGATGCACCATCTAGAGGCAGCCAGGAGCACGACACAGTAAAGTTTGGATCAGCACCTACTCCAGGTACACATCAGAAATGTCAAAGCTGCAGTCTAAATGTATCACTTTATACAGCTAATAATAATAATGATGATAATAATAGTAATAATATACTCAAGTAATCATTATGTTACTCTCTCCTCATTATACATGTAACGGTGGCCATGGTGTGCATGAGAGAACATTTAATTTGAGGCTATAGCAACATTATTTTGCGTATTTATATTAATTTAAATACATTTTTAACTTTAAGAAATTGTGTTAATAGTCATGCTGTTAGGCTGAATTATTATTAGTATTAACATCTCCACTTTCATAACGTCTGTTTTGCATTAAAGCACAGAGAAGGCCTCAGAACTGAGAATGGTTATATGCTCACCTTTCTTCACTGCAGCCACTACATGCTTGTTTGAAGGCTTACACACATTCACTCGCACACTTTAACACACATGCATTCACACGCGTGCACACTGACCAACTCTGCTTCATCCAGGAGATGCAATACTGTCAGAACTCTTTTTTTTTTCCCTTATAATGTAAGAAAGAGCTCCAAGCAGATGGGAAGAAGGCCTTTTTATTTCATGCCTCAGTCTAGGATGCATAGCTTATTTTATTTGGCAGATCACTTAAAATTGTGATTCTGTTATTTCTACTTCTAATAATTTATCAGTTTTTTGTCTTTAGGAAAATGTTTCTTCAAGAAAGTGGAAATGTGATTGTGATATGGGATGTAAATACAGTGAAAGAGTTGAGCTCTTTTGGCAGATACTGTGTATTGTTAAACTATCAAAACAAGCATTTTCTAAAGTGGAAACAAATGAAACGTTCATTTTAAAAGACCTGAGTTTTCTCTCTTTTGAATGTTTACTGTTGCTATTAATTGAATACTCACTGCTGACATAATCGATGGTGCTAACAGTTTTCTTGCATATTTTGTGTCGTGCAGCCCCATTTACCAAAAGGATACATGGCCATTTAAGAGCACATTTTATTTTCAGTTACTGAGTTATGAAGAAAAAAAAGTTATTCAGATACAACTTGCTTTGCCTTCTATCTCAGTAATAGTTCCTGTGCACTTTTTTCCTTTATAGTGAACTATCAAAAACTGTCTTTTTTCTGGTCCTTCTTTTATCTCATCTCATCAATTTGTCTCTTTTTTCCTCTCCTGTCCCTCAGACATAAAGGCTGCTCCTGCACTGACGGACTCACTGCTGCCCAACACACTGCCCTCCATCACCAACCTGTCCAGCTGCATGAAGGATGGAAAAGAGGAGGATGGGGGTGAGTTTGTCACTCTGCGGCCACATGTGACAGTTTAAGAGCCTTCGTATTGCTGTGTTCTGCTATGAAACACACGAAGATGTAATTAGCTTCTAGCGGTTGTGTGTGTTTGTGTGTGTGCAGGGATTGAGCTGGACAAACTGGATACAGAGATGATCAAGCTCTTGGCCTATCAGAGGATCCAGCAGCTCTTTGCTCCCAAAGTGCCCAGCACTCAACCTCCCCCCACCACCAGCACTACCCCAAAAACCTCAGCACCCCACCCAAACAGTAAGACACCTTTGCACTACAGTTTAGTCTGTTTACTTGTCAAGAAGTCAGTTTTTCTGCTGTTTGATTGCTGTTTTGTTCTAATTATTAAAACCTACACTCTCCTCCTCCCAGGTCAGAAAAAGGTGCAAGCCAGAGCGGTCTTTTACCCTCTGACAGGAAGAGGAGCAGCTGTCAGCATGTGCTATAGGACGTTACACATAGGATCAGGTAGGACATTCAGTCGCTGTGACTTTGACCCTGCTGCATTCTGTGCCCTGGCTCTGAGCCACTCTTAGGTTTCACCTTTGATGAGGAAAGGTTCACGTACTGACGTACTTTATAAAAATCATACCACTTCACCAAACTCCAGTCAATCATGTTTGATTTAGGTTAGACTCTTGCCTTATGACTAAAGTTTAGTAAGACAGAAGTGGAACATGGGTAGGACGCCATTATACCTGCTGTGTGGTGCCTGGCAAATGTCACCGTATAGCAAAATTGATGTTACATGTTGTAAGCTGTCATCTCTGCTGGTCATCCATCCATCCATTTTCTTCCGCTTATCCAGGGCTGGGTTGCGAAGGCAGCAGCCCAAGCAGAGAAGCCCAGACCTCCCTCTCCCCAGCCACTTCCTCCAGCTTGTCTGGGGGAATACCAAGGCGTTCCGAGGCCACCCGAGGGATATAATCTCGGTCTGCCCCGGGGCCTCCTTCCGGTGGCACATGCCCGGAACACCTCACCCAGGTGGCCCCCAGGAGGCATCCTTGTCAGATGCCCTAACCACCTCAACTGGCTCCTTTCGATGTGGAGGAGCAGCGGCTCTACTCTGAGCCCCTCCCAAATGGCCAAACTTCTCACCCTATCTCTTGTGAGAGGTCAGCCACCCTTCGGGGGAAGCCCATTTCCGCCGCTTGTATCCGCAATCTCTTTTACACTCAGCTCTCTTCGCCACAACAGACCCATATAGCGTCCGCATCACTGCGGCCGCCGCACCAATCCGTCTGTCGATTTCCTGCTCCCGTCTCTCGTGAACAAGACCCCGAGATACTTGAACTTCTCCACTTGGGCGGGAACTTGTCCCTGACCCGGAGTGGGCACTCTACCATTTTTCGGCTGAGAACCATGGCCTCAGATTTGGAGGTGCTGATTCTTATTCCCACCGCTTCACACTCGGCTGCGAACCATTCCGAGGGAAGCCAGAGGCTATCACCCGATGAAGCCAGCAGAAACAACTCCATCTGCAAAAAGCAGAGATGAGATCCTGAGACCACCCAAGTGAAAGCCTTCCACCCCTTGGCTACGCCTAAAAATTCTGTCCTTAAAAATTGTGAACAGAATTGGTGACAAAGGGCAGCTCTGGTGGAGCCCATCACCCACCAGGAACAAGTCCAACTTATTGCCGGCTATATGGACCAATGCAACAGTTGTATAGGGACTGAATGGCCCGTAGCAATGGGCCAGACGCCCCATACTCCCAGGACTCCCCGAGGGACACGGTCGAATGCCTTCTCAAAGTCCACAAAACACATGTAGACTGGTTGGGCAAACTCCCATGCACCCTCAAGTATCCTTGAGATGCTGAAGAGCTGATCCAGTGTTCCACGACCAGGACGAAAACCGCATTCTTCCTCCTGTATCAGAGGTTCAACTAACAGACAGACTCTCCTTTCCAGCACCCTGGCATAGACTTTCCCAGGGAGGCTGAAGAGTGTGATTCCCCTGTAGTTGGAACACACCCTCCGGTCCCCGTTCTTAAAGATTGGAACCACCACCCCGGTCTACCAATCCAGAGGTACGGCCCCTGATCTCAATGTAACATTGTAGAGGTGTGTCAACCAAGACAGCCCTACAACATCTGGAGCCTTCAGGAACTCAGGGTGGACCTCATCCAACCCAGGGGCTCTGCCACCAAGGAATTGTTTAACTGCTTCAGTGACCTCGCCCCCAAAGGAGGTCCTCAAACTATTCCTTCCACCGCCTGGCAATTTTCTCAGTCTAAGTCAGCAGCACTCCACCCGCACTATACACAGTGCAGGTTGAACACCGCTTTCCCCTCCTGAGTCGCCTGACGGTTTGCCGGTCCTGGCCGCCGCCTGGCTCACAATGCACCCTACCCCTACCGTACCTCCTGCGGGTGGTGGGCCTGCAGGAAGATGGGCCCATGTCCCTCTTTCGGGCTGTACCCGGCCAGACCCCATGGCGGGGCCCCAATAACCCTATGGCAGGGTGAACTGTTCCCTCGATGGTCTTGCCATAGGGGTCTTCCGAATCGCTCTTTGTCTGGTCCCTCAACCAGGACCAATTTGCCATGGCAGACCCTACCAGGGGGGCAAAAGCCCCCAGGCAACATAGCCCCTGGGATCCCTGGGACACACAAACCCCTCCACCACAATAAGTTAGGGATTCGCAGAGGGGACTGCTCCATTTTTATGATGCATCGTTCCATTGCTGCTGCAGCTGGGTTAAAGTCTGTTTTTAATGGCATCCTAACATCATATCAGTACAGAAGTTTAGAGGTTCACAGGTTTCACAGAGGGAGATGTTGAAACTTTGAAACTTGGCAAAAACTTTAAAATTCCTTGGCTTCCAACTTTGACTTCTTCTCCTTCTATACCAGCGCTGATTTGGAGGACGGGCAACACCTATTGTTCAGAAGAATACTGCAGCACGTACATGCACCGTAATAGCTAGCATGAATGGATATAGCTGTGTGATGGCATTGCCGGTGATACGCAAAGTTGCCAACACAGCAGGTGTACCTTGGACCTGAGCTAGTCACTCCTACAAATACAAAAATGGGAAGTGATGCAGAAGCAGTTTGTGGAAAAACTAACAACACCCCATCATTCATTAGCTTGCAGAATCACCAGACATTCTTGTTTAGATTTGCTGATGTGCTTGGAGTCATTGCACTGCCTGATCCTAGGTGAATTTTTTTTGGGACTTTAACTCCTGGAAATATTTTGCAACAGTCTTGAATGTTTTCCACTTGAATAGTGAATAATCTTTCTCATGGTAGAATTATGAGCGTGTTTGGGACTGGCTTCATGCAACTTCAGATACTGACATGCAGCACTCATTTATTCTTTAAGACAGCGGTCCCCAACCTTTTTTGCGCCACGAACCGGTTTATGCCTGACAATATTTTCACGGACCGGCCTTTAAGGTGTCGCGGATAAATACAACAAAATAAAACTAGTACCAGTACCGAAAAAAAGATTTATTCATAACACACGTGAAAAGACCCAGGAAAACCAAGTCAACGATAAAAACGATAAAAAATAACGCTGAAAACCATACATTTCACACCTGAGTCTCAACTCTCGCGGCCCGGTACCAAACGACTCACGGACCGGGACCGGTCCAAGGCCCGGGGGTTGGGGACCGCTGCTTTAAGACATCTTTCCTCTTTGGCATTATGTACACACCAGAATGCTTCTGGGTTTTTATAGAGGTGGTCACTCGTGCTGATAAGTTAATCAATTGTGTTTGATTAGCAGTATGTACCTGCTACTTGTCATCTTTATTTCTATGGAAGCAACAAGGGTTTGCTTAGTGTTTCATACACTAATTCTGCATTTTGGCTTAGTTTTTTTCAAATACATGGCAGTAATGTCATATTTTAGAGTATAATATAATAATATATCACAATCTCTGCATCATTAGTCAGGTTGAGTGATAGTTGATACTAGAGCAGGGCGATATGGCCAAAAATATTTATCACGATATATATTTGAAAATTTGCGATAACGATATAACCGACGATATAATTGATGCGAGACAAAATACAACTCCACAACATTACTAGCGCAAAAAGACAACCTTCCATTTATTTTCACTTAAACAAGAAGCTGGTTTTTATGTAAATTAAAGCTTTATAAAAATGTAACAGTGCAAATGCAAATTCCTTGCTGAAAGTTTAACCAAAAGGCATTTCCAGTAGAAATGGGCTGACATATCCTGAGCATAACCATGTATAATATCCACTGAAGTTAAAGAGGTGCTTTGCAACATTAAACTGCAGTGTGCAGTACGCATTTTTCGGACCATAAGGTGCACAGGATTATAAGGCACATTAAGCGAAACAAAGCAGTCAGATAAATCAAACTTGATTAAACTCATTCTTCTTGCTTCCTCCACTTCTGTACCATTGATTCATTAATGTTGAATTCTCTGGCAGCTGCTCTATTCCCATGTTGTTGCAGTATTATATTAATGACTAACCTCGTATTGTGGATGGATTATCTCAGTTGTTCTCCTGACTGAAGTTTGGTCCATTTACAGCATCCTGCCATGCGATTGCATTTGTCTCTAACCATGAAGAACCTTAACGTTAACTTTTATAAGTGGAAAAGTGTTAGTTTTCGTCCTCCAGCTTCACTGTTTATGTTATGCTAATATAGCTGTGTCGCTAGCGATCACGTAGCACATCATTATATACCAGCTAGCCCAACTTCAGTAACCCTACAAACGTCACTGCTGTTTAGTTTCCTGTCTTCATTTATGTTGGAAGTGATAGCAGAGCTGTACGTTTGATTTTTTTCAGAAATCTCTCAGTCAGAACATGCAATATCATGCTTAGGTAACTAGCAAAACTAGCGAGCTAACTTCCGCTAGCTTCCTGCTAACTTCTAACTCCGTTAAATGTAATAACTTTTGTTTTCATGGATGCCTGGAAGTTAAACTTTATAGTTACACCTGGTAAAGCAGCAATGCTGATCGTTTTATTAAAGATGAAAGAATTTAGACAGTTTTTAACGCTCAGTGATGCTGCAGTGTTGTTTGACCTGAAGCATACGGAGTTTAGGACCCAGATTACTCCCAGATTTAAGAGCATCTTAGTCCGACAAATACGACAATAACGACGGCCGCTTGCATGTTCTGCAAAAAAATGTGCTTTGTCGTGTATCTGACGGACAAACACCAAATCAGTTCCACATCACTGAAGTTGCACCATTTTTACAAACCAATTCTGGTTCATCTGTTTCACTCAACAATCGGCCATGTGCGTATGAAAACAAAGGCACTGCGCATGCGCGTTTTACTCCCATTCTATCGCGATATTTCATTTTCCTATCGTTGCCTAACATTATACCGGTATTACCGTGAACGGTATAATATGGCCCAGCCCTAGTTGATACCGTCATCTTTAAATCGGAGTATTTTAAGCAAGTTGGCTGTGAAAGTAAGTTCTTAGACCTGTGAGGGTCACAACAGGACCATGTGGAATAAAAACTACTGAACAAAAACACAATATGTCACATTGGAGTGCAGGTCATTAAAATACATTTTGACACGTCAATATTGCAGAAAAAAAAATCCATGTTGCAAATCTGTATTCTTTGTGTTGTGGGAAAGGGTGTTTAAGTCTTTAACTGTTTCTTTAAGGTGCTGACATGGATGTGTGCCTTACAAACTACGGTCACTGCAACTACGTATCGGGGAAACATGCCTGTATTTTCTATGACGAGGTGAGGCTGTTAAACTACATCACTCTGCAGAGCACTCCTGTGGTTGTTAGTGACCAAGATGTAAATGACCAAGATGTGTGTTTGTCGTCCTTCAGAATACCAAGCATTATGAGCTTCTGAACTATAGCGAGCATGGCACCACAGTGGATAATGTCCTGTACTCGTGCGATTTCTCTGAGAAGACCTCACCATGTCCACCCGGTGGCCTGGTAGCCAAAGTCCAAGGAATCATTCGTAAGTACATCTCCGTCATCTGTTTGGATTGGCTTGAAGGAACCCAGGTCTGTGTGCCCAGTTTGACTTGGACTGCTGATGAGGTTGTCACTCATAGATTTTGTATGAACCTTTTATGAATATCCATCCATCTTCTTCCACTTAGCCACTCATCTGTATGTGTTCTGGTTAAAATGGTTAAAATTTTAATTGTGAAGAAATCATAACATCATTGCGTCTGTAAATTACAGGAATACTTTAATTTATACTCTAATACTGAAAAGAATTATTTTTAGTTTGGCTAGAATTTCAGGAAGTGTAGCCCCCCCATGTGCTTAATGTCAGTGTCCTGTTTGTTACGCTGACACTGCTCCTGCATTTTTGGTCAGCTTTTAGTGTTCTTCATCCAAATTGTGGTCAAGGTCACATTTGTCATTCTTAATGGGTACATGTAATTAGTTTGTGCAGTGCAGTGAACCAATGACAAGAAAACTTATCACCTTCTTGCTGTAATTCATACCTTAGAGTAGTCTATGAGATGTGCTGAGCTATGCGTGCTTATATTTAAGTGAATAATATTAGCTTAATATAAAACTAAAATAAGTGAACATCATCATTAGCTGTCTTCAGTCAGCCCATGTTCTTGGACTGCAGCTGCTGGCTCTTGTTCTGCTCTGAGTCCCAGTGAGCTCATTGTATTCTCATTGTTGGAGAACTGCACACGAACCAGTTCTCCGTCTGTTGTAGGTTCTGGTTAGAGTGCCAGCTTGAAGTGCAGGAAAAAAACAAACCATGAGTTTGGTGTTGGAGTTCATCTCCATCCATAATGGCGATCTAGCCAGCGAGCCTGCTGGTAGAGAAAACACCAAATGGGAAAGAACGGGCTGGCTTATTATTAGCTATTGCAATTGCAAAGTAAAAGTAAGGATGTAGTAAACGTACAGTACAGTGGTAAACTTGGTGCATGTGGCATTGTAGCAATGAGAAAGGTAAATAAAGTGTAAAATGAGCAGTCAGATATACTTGTTCTGTGGCAGACCACGTTATGTAAAGTCTGAATGTTGCTGTATCACATAAAGCTTCCAGTCTTAATCTGTTATTAAAGATCATTTGGACAGATGTTTGATTAGTAAAGAGCTGCAGTGTGAAACAGCATTAAATCAGATTTCTCTGTAACTGTTTATAGATGATGAGTGTAAAACATGTTTGCCAGAGTTCAGCTTTCCACATGATTTTAGTCTCATTTTCAAAACAAAGTGTTCATTTTTATTTTGTGGATAAAATGTAATCAGTGAAATCTTTTCATGGTTGCATTGTCTCCACATTAATGGAGTTTACTGTGACACTAGTCTGTACAGACGTCTTTCTCAGACCTGCTGCATTTCTTCTTTGCGTAGGTCGCAGTAAGAAACGGGAAGAGAACGAGGGAGCCAACTCCATGGTGGGGTTGTTGCCAGTAGGAGGAGTGATGAGTAGCCAACGTCAGGGTGGTGCTGAGCCGTCTTGTAGCTGCAAAGCAAGTAGCTCCAGTCTAATTGGAGGCAGTGGGGCGGGCTGGGAGGGCACGGCCCTGCTCCACCATGGCAGCTACATCAAACTGGGCTGCCTCCAATTTGTCTTTAGCATCACTGAGTTTGCCAGTAAGCAGCCCAAAGAGGAGCAGGCCACTACACCTGCTGCCAGTTGCACAAGCACCACCACCAGCAGCAGCAGTGTCATCAGCACCACCCTCAGCACCACCGCTAACACCTCCACACCACCACCACCCAGCACTGCCACAACAAGCGGCTTTTCCAACCAGGATGAGGCTGACTCTGAGACTGTACCTCCCCACCAAGTGCCCGTACTGCGTTCTAACTCTGTTCCATAATCCGCACAGGAAGCCCCGCCCTCCCTCTTATTTTGCACCTTCTGTGTCACGATGAAGGGAAAGCTGCACAGCTGGTTGGTCAACAGGGAAAAGTTCTTCTTTTTTTTTCTTTTTTTTTTTAAATGGTTTATATCTTTGCATGAACTTGAAGTATTATTGACAATCTCTTTTTTTTCTTTTTTCTTTTAAATGACTGACGTAACCGTTAGGACCGTTAGGACTTTGAGCAAACATTACTTCCTTGGGCTCAATCTTTGTTTTTGCCAGTATATTAGTTATGTATGGTGTAACCTTTTTGTCAGTCAGCCCATTTAGCACAAACATTTTTTTTTTCTTTGTAGTATTCAATTCCATACATTCTAATTTCTTTTGCTGCTTTTGCACCACAGGTAGCTATATATGTATGAAAACATACATGCTTATACACTATAACATGTATATATAATGTAAATACATTTTAATTCAGTGCCTCTCGATTGGAGAAACATTGGATTTCATGTAGATTTGCCATTTTTTGGTTTTTAACTGTACAGCTCATTGAATTTGTGATACTGTGTAGAGTACCAGACGTTTTGTGATAAAACTTGTTCTTAGTCTGTACTTTCCGCTGTAGTCCATCTGTAAATACCGTATAGTTTTAGCACTCATTTTAACATCTTGTGCTGCTGTGTATATAAGCACTCTGTCTGTACCTGCTTGTCTGTTCAAACCTGTAAATACAGAAAGATTTTCTAAGAACAAACTCAGTGTTTATGCCTGTTATTTTCAGCCTTGTTCTAGGTCCACTTTGAGCTCTAGTTTGGTTTTCACTTTCTGAGACAGCAAGTTCAGTACTGACAGGGGTGGATCTACAAGGGTGGCATGGGGTGGGCATGTGCTACCCTAAAATAATCTTTGCCACACCCTAGTTGTTTGCATATGACATGTTGCTTATTAAAATAAGTTAGCATTAACACTTTGAGCCTAGCTGCAATTAACGTTGAATATAAATTCTAAAAAATGAATATATTGCAGTGTTACCCTCCCTCCCCTATTAGAAAATGGTTCAGCCCTTGATCGTTTTTTTAAAAACAATGAAAATCTTTGGCAGTCAGTGACTGACTGAAGTCTAGATGCTCTGTCGGACCTTTGCTGCAGCAGCTTTCGGTTTCTTGATTTGTCTCTGCCTTCAGTTTTGTCTATGGTACAGTTAATAGCATTTTTTTTCCATATATACAAAGGCCCTGGAGCCATGCACATTCAATCCCAAATGAAAACATGAACAAGTTTTTCTTTACTGAAAATGAAGAAAAAGAAAATTAGGTTCACAAAAATAGAAGTGTCTGCATTTTCATTTACAAACTGGAATATTTACAGTGGAAACTAAAATGAGGATTTTGCTTTTCCTTTAAGCACACAAGTTAAGTTGTGTAACTATTATTTCTGATCACTGTTTTACATCTGTGTGGCATGGAGTCAACAAATATTTGACACCTGCCTCCAAGCTGACTGGACTACATTAAACAGATCTTCTGCATTCTTGGGTTTTGCATCAAGAAGACAATTTTTGAGGTCATTCCACTAATTCTCAATCAGATTGAGGTCTGGGTATAGGGCCAGCCACTTTATAACATCAATCTGTTTTTGTCTGCAACCAGGATGTTGCCTGCTTGCTGGTGTGTTTGGGGTCGTTGTCCTGCTGAAACACCCATTTTAAATGGTAAATGGCCTGTATTTATATAGCGCTTTACTAGTCCCTAAGGACCCCAAAGCGCTTTACATATCCAGTCATCCACCCATTCACACACACATTCACACACTGGTGATGGCAAGCTACATTGTAGCCACAGCCACCCTGGGGCGCACTGACAGAGGCGAGGCTGCCTGACACTGGCGCCACCGGGCCCTCTGACCACCACCAGTAGGCAACGGGTGAAGTGTCTTGCCCAAGGACACAACGACCGAGACTGTCCAATTACAATTCCGATTACAAGGCGACCTCCCAACTCTTGAGCCACGATCGCCCCACGATTTTAAGGGCATTTCTTCCTCAGCATAAGGCAACATGACCTCTTTCAGTGTTTTTAGGTACTGACACTGGTACATGGTGCCTCTTATGTGATAATGGGCCCTATTCCAAAGTATGAGAAAGATCCCCAGGTGCTTGCACCTCCATGTTTTACAGTCTTCACAGTGTGCTGTGGCTTGTATTCAGTGGTCTTTACACCTAATAAGAACCATCTTGCTCTCATCTGTCCACAGAATATTGCGCCACTTCTCTTTAGGCCAGTCAGTGTGTTCTTTGCCAAACTGTAACCTTTTCAATACATGTCTTTTTTCATCAATGGTACTTTACGAGGGTTTCTTGCAAATAGCTTGGCTTCACATAGGCATCTTCTGATTATTGAAGTACTCGCAGGTAAATGGAGATCATTGATCTGTCTTGAGCTGATCATTGGATGCTTCTTTTCCATTCTTGTTATTCTATGATCTAGGCAGATGGTAGTATTCCTTTTTCTACCATGTGTTTTGGGTTTTCTTCCCCATTTCAAAGCATTTAAAATCGTAATCATTTAAATTCAATTCAATTTTATTTATACAGCACCAAATCACAACAACAGTCGAGAAAAAACCCATCAATCATCCCCTAAGAGCAAGCACTTTGGTGACAGTGGGAAGGAAAAACTCCCTTTTAACAGGAAGAAACCTCCAGCAGAACCAGGCTCAGGGAGGGGCGGGGCCATCTGCTGAGACCGATTGGGGAGAGAGAAGGAAGACAGGATAGAAGACATGCTGTGGAAGAGAGACAGAGAATCAGCAGAGACGTCTGTTAACACATGTTTAGCAGCATGCATTTCATGTCTGTTAAGTCTATTGGTTGGCTGTTACTCTGCTACACCTAGTCATGAATTTGTTCCCATGTTGTATCATCATTTCTGCCAAAATCAGTACTTAAACACGTTAGTAATGTTAGACACGTTAATAACTGTAACTGTAACGAGTGTGCTCCGTTCACTCAAAGAAGTCAACTGGGAGTTATTCAGTTAAATAAATGCAGCTACACACAAATTAACTCAGATGAATTTGTTGGCATTTTAAACATATCACACTTTACTAGTGATGGGATTTCCAGCTCTTTTTAGAGAACCGGCTCTTTCGGTTCGGCTCACTAAAAAGAGACGTCTCTTTCGGCTCCGAACCGGCTCTTCAGGTTGTTTTGTTGCTTTAATTAATTTATTATTAACAATAATATAAAATTATGCACAAAAAGGAATTACTAATGTTAAAAAAGTGGTTTTATTTATATATGTTTATATATAAATATGTACAGTGGCCCCTAGAGACAAAGCACGTACAAACTCCAAAACACATTTTTAGCATTAACTGAACTTCCAAAACAGAGCTACTAGATCACTTAAATTACACAATTGAAAGCATATGTGTATTGTTTGTGTATTAATACACAATCACTCATATATATTCAAATCATTTAAAAAAATCTTCATTTACCTGTTATTACCACACCAAATCCGGTCGTTGGTACTTGCTGGCTTGTGTAGCCTCTAGGTAACAAAAGCTCAACACTGCCCCCTAGCATCCTGGAGCACTTCTGTTGTGTTTTGTTTGTGTTTTGGAGTTTTTACGTGCTTCTGAGTTTTTATGTGTTTTGGAGTTTGTACGTGCTTTGTCTCTAGGGGCCACCGTAAATATACTTTTATTTATTCACTCCACATAAAATATAATAAATAAATCATATAATACAAAAACCAACTAGTCACAGTTCAACTTTTAACTATTTAAATTTTCAGCTTTTTCCTTTTAAACAAATTTAAAGTGAAACAACACAAAACACTGCAAACCACAACACAATAAAATATTAATTAAAATATGAAAACAAAAAGAAGATGCATATTCTCTGTCATATGGGCCTGCATGAATAAACCTTAATCCTTTATCATCCGCAAATGAAAATAGTTGTGGATAATTACTATACCTTTCTAATGTGACGTTGTTGTCCCTGGCTCTTTCTCTGTCTCTCCCTCTGCTCTGGTGAGAGAAAGGAAAAAACAAACAAACCACGACTCGCGATAAGGAGCCGGCTCGCGTCGTTCACGTCAAAGACCTGGCTCTAAGAGCCATTTCGTTCGCAACCGACACATCACTACACTTTACCAAGTTTAACCCTGTAAGATCCAACCCATCAAAAAATAGCCAGAAAATTCAGATTTTTTTGGAACTCAGATGTTTAATAACCCTTATAACAAAATCCACTTTTTTTGCTATATCATTTTGTATATGGTATATTTTTATTATATATTTATTATATATTTTTGTATATATTTGATACATTGGGCATTTTTTGCAACTTTTTGTTAACAACAATTTTAATTTTAGACAAAAAAGAGTTTTGTCCATAACATTTTGAAATCATGGCAAGTATTGATCATGCTGATGAGATAGGGGTCTCAGAAACTCATGTATCAAATATGATACAAAGGGCATTATAGCGTTAACTCAAATTTTGGACTAGCTACAGTCACAGAACCCACTTTGTGTGCATGTGCTCTAACAGGTTCTCCTAAGAGACGAATGGTATTGATATCAGTGTTTACATTCAAGTATATCTGATTGCTTCTTTTGACAAAGGTCCTTTTTTCCTTTTTACAACATAACAGGGCTGAGTGAATTCAACAATCCAAACTGCCTCTTTACAAAGTCCTGTATCATATCACACTGAGAAAACATCACACGTGCTCAGAAGCTCTCTCTAGTAGTGATGTGGGATACCACTGAGATCAGTTATTATTATTATTATTATTACCCTTTTTTATTTTGTAAAGGGTTCAGATCTTTCGTGAATATTCACCCAGAGCTGGAAATTGTCATTTTCAAATTTGGTTTGTAGTTAAGAAAGAGCACCACTGCCATTTCTGATTATTTTGACTTGTTTTAACTAAAATGACTCAGATAATAAAAATGCATTTCATTGTTGTTATCATTATCCTACATCAGATTGCTGTGGTCCACAGCACTTTTTTACTGTAATTATTACATGTTTGTAGGTGGAAGCAGAGTTTGCCCACATCACCACTGTCCCACTGACATTCATGCAGCAGTTAGATCACCGCTCCTTGCAGCTAATAAAATTCTTCCAAAGGAAAAGACAAGCTCAGGGGGTTGGGAAGCGTATCTGTAACCGGAAGGTCGCTGGTTCGATCCCTGGGCTCTCTGTCCTGGTCGTTGTGTCCTTGGGCAAGACACTTTACCCTACCGCCTACTGGTGTTGGCCAGAGGGGCCGATGGCGCGAAATGGCAGCCTCGCTTCTGTCAGTCTGCCCCAGGGCAGCTGTGGCTACAACTGTAGCTTGCCTCCACCAGTGTATGAATGCTAGAGTGAATGAATAGTGGCATTGTAAAGCGCTTTGGGTGCCTTGAAAAGCGCTATATAAATCCAATCCATTATTATTATTATTATTATTTGCGACAAAAAATTAAGAACATCAAGGCAGACTTGGACAAGGTGTTTTTTTTATTGTTGTTTTTCTAACAAATGTCTGTTCATCAATATATTTTTGTATTCAATTAATTCTGTTATTATTATTTGAGTGCAACTGTTACTCAATTACTCTTTATTATTCTGAACTCTGTATGGGTTCTTTTTTGGGTGCTATAACTTCTGGCATTTGTTCCTGTTATTCTTTCTGTAATAACCTTTTCTCAAGAGATTTTTTACAAAGTCGATTTTGAAAAATCTTCCTAAAATTAAGATTTAAACTGTTTAAACTGCTACTTTCAGCTGCAGAAACTATTAAAAATTTCAGTTATTTTGGACTTTTCAGTGATTACTTTTTGTGTTTTTTCCTTTTATTTTTTTTCTTGTGTTCTTTACGGCACAATACAACAATAACCTTACACACTGCCCTTTTCTTTGCTGCAGGCTGCTGCCATTGAAACTAAAAGAGCTCGTGTACTAAAAGCAGAGGTGGGACCAAGTCATTGTTTTGCAAGTCTCAAGTAAGTCTCAAGTCTTTATCCTCAAGTCTCAAGTCAAGTCTCAAGTAATGTCAGGCAAGTCAGAGTCGAGTCTCAAGTCACTGGTGTAAAAGTCCGAGTCAAGTCACAAGTCTGAAACTTTGAATTTCAAGTCCTTTCGAGTCTTTAAAAAAAAAAAAAAACGAAAAAAGAATGTTGCAGTTATGCTAAATGTAAATATTAGACCATGTAATTTTTAAATCTGTGTTTTTCTCAACACATGACAAAATAGTGAACTTAGAAAATATACACAAATTGTGAAATTGCACCTCTTTAAAATGCAGCTCAATTAAACCTAGCTCCAAGAATAATTTTCACCGACAGTTCTGAGATAAGCTGCATGTTATTCTTGGATGCGGTTGTAGGACCAGCTTTAAAATCGCATGACAAAAATATCATACACATTAAAAAAAACTGCATCACCAACGTAGCCTGGACAACATTTGCTAGTTAGATGAAGTCAGCTATCTCATCTTAGCATATTTATATGCATATTTATAATTATACGGTTCTTGGAGTGAGTGCACACACTCATGAAGTTTAGTAACTTCAGGTCACTGCAACAAGCCCAGGTACAGTTTACCGACGGATGGGTGCAGGACCTTGAAATGCACCGTGTAGAAAGTAAAGACCATCGTACGTATCATAAGTTTACCAGTCTCACAAATTGTCGTCATAAATACACATTCGTTAACCGTTTATTAATAGGACCTTTGAGCTCAACGGTAATTAATTAGTAGTGGAAATAATTTCTGGTAGCGTTACAGAAATGTAGCAGTGACAACAATATTGTATGCTGTAATCACCGCGCGGATAGGAGGCGGCTGGCTTGACCGCGGCTCACAAATGACGGCTCACTTTACCGCAGTCTGTAATCGCACTGGGCAATTAGTGATACAAAAAACCTGTTTTATCCTGTGAATAAAAGTATATGTTTTTGTCAATGTACCATAATAACAGAAGCGAAACGCAATATTGTGTCAGGACAATTCACTATTTATGCACAATAAATAAAGGAGCATAGCGGGACAATTTCTGTTCAGCGCCAGACTTGCTTGTAACCTATATCACTAATTATGTTATGAAAATGACGTATTAACTACTAAAAAACACTGACCTTCGTGTAAATGCTTGGAGCAGATTAACCTGTGAGCTGGAGTGTTCTGGGACGTTATATTTTGTCTTTGAATGGCTGCAATCCAGGCCATCCGTCGCGTCTTTGTTACTTCGGAAACATGGCTTGAACAATTTCTCTTCAACGACGTAATCCGATAACAACCGATCTCTTTACCCGTCGGCTTCCCGTGGCTGTCATGCGACCGGCTATTGCAGTTAATAATACAACGGCTTCTTGACATTTTTGTGTTTCTTTTTATCGCTGTTTAACTGATTTTAATTGAAAGCCTGCGTGCGCTAGTACCGCTTGCCACGAGTTCCCAGAATCCTTTGCGGTTCTACCCGTGAATGACGTCACATTTTCAATCTCTATATAATATGCATGTTAAATTTTATATTTGGGGTAAAATATCAAGTCTTTTCAAGTAAACCGGTTCAAGTCCAATTCAAGTCCCAAGTCATTGGTGTAAAAGTCCAAGTCAAGTCACAAGTCTGAGAACATTTTTTCAAGTCAAGTCTAAAGTCATAAAATTAATGACTCGAGTCTGACTCGAGTCCAAGTCATGTGACTCGAGTCCACACCTCTGACTAAAAGCACGAATTGTTTATCTCAGTGAAGACCCAGAAACTCTCATAAAGGAGGACACTGTAAGTTTAGTGGCCTCTCGCCCTAAGACAGCTGGAGAATGGATGGATGGAGAGGGAAGGGTGAAAAATAAAAAATGGAGAATGTAACAGATTGGCATGAAAACGGGGCAATAAGAGATGTCACAAGGGTTGCGTATCTTAACTATTTTCTGTTTTTCCAAAACTTGGTATGTGTAGTTCCCTTCTGCTACAGAGTCCATTTGTTGTTGGCTTGCTTTTTAAACAGCATTTGACACAATATTAACACAGCATAGAAAAACACCAGCTATAATCTTATTAATGTAAAAGTGAAATAGAACCACTTTTCCTACTTATTTGCTCTTTAGTGAAAACTGTTAAACATTACGCCCGATATAGAAGAAGGAAAATGTTTATTGATACTCAGAGATACAGTGGGGCAAAAAAGTATTTAGTCAGCCACCGATTGTGCAAGTTCCCCCACTTAAAATGATGACAGAGGTCAGTAATTTGCACCAGAGGTACACTTCAACTGTGAGAGACAGAATGTGAAAAAAAAATCCATGAATCCACATGGTAGGATTTGTAAAGAATTTATTCGTAAATCAGGGTGGAAAATAAGTATTTGGTCAATAACAAAAATACAACTCAATACTTTGTAACATAACCTTTGTTGGCAATAACAGAGGTCAAACGTTTACTATAGGTCTTTACCAGGTTTGCACACACAGTAGCTGGTATTTTGGCCCATTCCTCCATGCAGATCTTCTCGAGAGCAGTGATGTTTTGGGGCTGTCGCCGAGCAACACGGACTTTCAACTCCCGCCACAGATTTTCTATGGGGTTGAGGTCTGGAGACTGGCTAGGCCACTCCAGGACTTTCAAATGCTTCTTACGGAGCCACTCCTTTGTTGCCCGGGCGGTGTGTTTTGGATCATTGTCATGTTGGAAGACCCAGCCTCGTTTCATCTTCAAAGTTCTCACTGATGGAAGGAGGTTTTGGCTCAAAATCCCACGATACATGGCCCCATTCATTCTGTCCTTAACACGGATCAGTCGTCCTGTCCCCTTGGCAGAAAAACAGCCCCATAGCATGATGTTTCCACCCCCATGCTTCACAGTAGGTATGGTGTTCTTGGGATGCAACTCAGTATTCTTCTTCCTCCAAACACGGCGAGTTGAGTTTATACCAAAAAGTTCTACTTTGGTTTCATCTGACCACATGACATTCTCCCAATCCTCTGCTGTATCATCCATGTGCTCTCTGGCAAACTTCAGACGGGCCTGGACATGCACTGGCTTCAGCAGCGGAACACGTCTGGCACTGCGGGATTTGATTCCCTGCCGTTGTAATGTGTTACTGATGGTGACCTTTGTTACTTTGGTCCCAGCTCTCTGCAGGTCATTCACCAGGTCCCCCCGTGTGGTTCTGGGATCTTTGCTCACCGTTCTCATGATCATTTTGACCCCATGGGATGAGATCTTGCGTGGAGCCCCAGATGGAGGGAGATTATCGGTGGTCTTGTATGTCTTCCATTTTCTGATGATTGCTCCCACAGTTGATTTTTTCACACCAAGCTGCTTGCCTATTGCAGATTCACTCTTCCCAGTCTGGTGCAGGTCTACAATACTTTTCCTGGTGTCCTTCGAAAGCTCTTTGGTCTTGGCCATGGCGGAGTTTGGAGTCTGACTGTTTGAGGCTGTGGACAGGTGTCTTTTATACAGATGATGAGTTCAAACAGGTGCCATTCATACAGGTAACGAGTGGGGGACAGAAAAGCTTCTTACAGAAGACGTTACAGGTCTGTGAGAGCCAGAGATTTTCCTTGTTTGAGGTGACCAAATACTTATTTTCCACCCTAATTTACAAATAAATTTTTTACAAATCCTACCATGTGAATTCATGGATTTTTTTTTCACATTCTGTCTCTCACAGTTGAAGTGTACCTCTGGTGCAAATTACTGACCTCTGTCATCATTTTAAGTGGGGGAACTTGCACAATCAGTGGCTGACTAAATACTTTTTTGCCCCACTGTATCTCTGCTTCATTAGTAATAAATGTTTGTTCCACTAAAGAGCCGTAACTTAACTACACTCTGTGGAAATTGTTGACATATCCTGGTTTAGTAAATCAACTTTAAACTACTACGGTTATACCAGTTAAAACAAGTTAAGTAAAATAAAATCCAGTGATTGCCACACTAATTTAAGAGCTGCAAAGTATTGTTTGATTGGTTTTACTAAATATGGTTAACTTACTTATGTAAATAGAACTTAATTCAGTATAATGAAATATTTATGTTTGCATTAATCAACAAGAATTTTTGTTTTGGTCACTTTAATTAGGTGAACACAGACCTACTACCTAAATCAAAGCTGACCAGATAAGGTTAGAATGACCTGATTTTCTTATGTTAGTTACACTTAAGTCACTTATTTGCATCTTAATAATCATTTAGAATTAGAACAAAACTCTGCTTAGTGGAAATTGTTGACATAACTGTATTAAGTAAATTGAACAAGTTATTTTTTTTGAGTGTTGACCTCAGATCATGTGATTGGTTTGAACATTTACAAATATCCGATTTCTTTGCCTTGGAATATTTTGAGTTGTTTTTGCAGTACATTTTGGGTCCTTATGGAATTGCACTGTTAAATTCAGTCCAATCAACCGACATCAGCCAAATCTCTGAATCTGAGCAGCAGTGGAGGAGCGGGGGGTGTCTTACTGGGCTTAAGCCCGGGTTGTTTTTTCAGAAGCTCGGGGTCTTTTGGAGGGTAATTTTTCATAGTTAGATGCCTGGCTGACAACTGTATAAAACAAAAACTGGAAGCGCAGCCAGGCAGACAGAGGAGAACTGAAGTTCGACCAGGTACCAAAGCAAATCATTCGTACTGTACAAATAATGTAAATATGAAGGTGTATCACAAAAGATTGATGTCAAACTGATCACTTGACCCATATTACGTTACTTCTCTTCAAGTGAATCAACAAATGGCGAAATGAAAAGCTGAACAACAACAATGCTGTTTCTTTAGAGAGTCTTAGCTTACATGTGTGTTTATTTCATATTTTCAGTTGTTACCCTCCACGGCTAAATAAATCGGTTTCAGTAATGTACTGATATACAAGAATGGACATAAGGGGCTTCTTTCAAAGAAAAAACTCTGGTAGATGTTATTTTATATATTATGCTTTGTATGTTGTTCAGTATATTTCTATGCAAAACAAGAGGAATTTCAATACACAGCAGTATATTCACAGTTTAAACCAGATATTTACATACACTTTATGGAGAAAATACAAGAACATTTTTTACTGTACAACATCAATTTAGAGTAAACTTGTTTTGTTTTGGATAAATAAATATTGAAATATCTTTTGAATTAGTTAAATGTCAGAATAAAGAGAGACAGAGCTGTCTATTTTTTATCACTTTCATCAAATGTAGGAGTACATGTACACTAAGTCTATTGTTAATTAATAAGAAAACTGCAGACGATTCCATTCTGAGCTGAAGAAGCTTCTGATAGGTTAGTAGAGTCCATGTGAGTAAATTGGTGGCACACCTGTGGATGCATATAAGGCAAAACACAGAGCCTGTTTCTGTGACATGGGAAAATCAAGAGATGTCAACCAAAACACCAGGAACAGAACTGTGGAGCTCCATAAGTGTGGCTCAATTTTGAATACAATTTGGTGCCATTTACAATTAAGAAATACAGACAGTTTCTCTCTTTACTCTTAAAGTTAACAAATATGTTTTTTATTTTTATCAATCTAAAAGAAATAAACATTTATTCTGATTTGATGTTACAATTTAAAAAGTGTTTTTATCTGAAGAGTTTGTAAATATCTGGTTTCAACTGTATATTTGATGATGTTGGAGAGAGAGGAGCAGAGAGGGAGAGATAGAGGCAGAGAGGGAGGTGGAGAATGAGGACAGAACAGAGATGGAACAAGAGCAGGTGAGACACACATGTTAGTCAAATGGTTGTTTACCAAAAGTATAACTGTATCATAGGTCCTCATAAGATAAGATAAGATAACCTTTATTAGTCCCACACGTGGGAAATTTGTTTTGTCACAGCAGGAAGTGGACAGTGCAAAAGTTATGACGCAAAAATTAGAATACAATAAGAATAAATACAGTACACAGCTGTACAGAATAGAATAAAATAATATACTATATACAGTAGAATAAAATAGAATAAAAATATACAATAAGATAAAAATAGAATACAACTGAGTAAAAATACAACGATGCCAGAAAGGATTATTGCACTTAGTGTTATTGCACATGTGTGGATGTGTGTGTTTGTTCAGTTAAAGTCTTTGTTGTGGAGTCTGACAGCAGTGGGGAGGAAAGACCTGCGAAATCTCTCCGTCCCACACCGTGGGTGCCGCAGTCTCCCACTGAAGGAGCTGCTCAGTGCTGTCACAGTCTGCTGCATGGGGTGGGAGACGTTGTCCATCAGGGATGACAGCTTGTCTCCTGTCACTCATCACCTCCACTGGGTCCAGAGGGCATCCTAGAACAGAGCTGGCCCTTCGGATCACCCTGTTCAGTCTCTTCCTGTCCCCAGCAGAGATGCTGCCGCCCCAGCAGACCACACCATAAAAGATAGCAGAAGCCACCACAGAGTCATAGAAGGTCTTCAGGAGTGGGCCCTCCACCCCAAACGACCTGAGTCTCCGCAGCAGGTACAACCTGCTCTGCCCTTTCCTGTAGAGGGCGTCTGAGTTATGAGTCCAGTCCAGTCTGTTGTTCAGATGAACACCAAGGTACCTGTAGCTGTCCACAGCCTCAATGTCCATACCCTGGATGTTCAGTGGTTGCAGTGGAGAATGCTTGTGCCTGCGGAAGTCTACCACCAGCTCCTTGGTTTTACTGGCGTTGATCTGGAGGTAGTTCAGCTGGCACCAGTCCACAAAGTCTTGGGTCAGACCTCTGTACTCCTTGTCGTCCCCATCAGTGATGAGGCCGACTATTGCAGAGTCATCAGAGAACTTCTGCAGGAAGCACTGGGTGGAATTGTGGGAGAAGTCTGCAGTGTAGATGGTGAAGAGGAACGGAGCCAGAACCGTTCCCTGTGGGGCCCCCGTACTGCAGACGACCCTGTCCGACACACAGCCCTGAGTCCTCACATACTGTGGTCGGTCGGTGAGGTAGTCCAGGATCCAGGTAGTGAGGTGATGGTCCACTCCAGAGTTCACCAGCTTGTCCTTTAGAACCGAGGGAAGAATAGTGTTGAAGGCACTGGAGAAATCAAAGAACATGATTCTCACAGTGCTTCCAGCGGTCTCCAGGTGAGCGAGGGAACGATGTAGGAGGTGAATGACGGCATCATCCGCTCCAATGCCAGGCTGGTAGGCAAACTGAAGTGGGTCCAGTGATGAGCTTGTTAGGCGCCGAAGCTGAGCCAGGACCAACCGCTCCAGGGTCTTCATCAGGTGGGATGTCAGAGCCACCGGCCTGTAGCTGTTGAGGTCCTTGGGGCGTGAAGTCTTTGGCACTGGTACAACACAGGAGGTTTTCCAGAGCTGTGGGACTCTTCCCAACCTCAGGCTCAGGTTGAAGAGGTGCTCCATCACCCCACACAGTTGGTCCGCGCAGGACCTGACGACCCTCGAGCTGATGCCATCTGGACCCGCTGCCTTCTTGCCATTAATCCTCCTCAGTTCCCTCCTAACCTGGGTGGTTGAGAGAGACAGGCTGGAGCCTTGTGTTGAGTGTGTATTGGATGCTGTTGTTGGGGGTGGGGAGGAGTGAGCAGGGTGAATAGAGGAGGTGTGAAGTGTCTGAGGTGTCAGAGGTGGAACAGCAGCAGTGGGGGTGGGTGAGTCTGCAGCCGATGTTGTAGACTGTCTCATGGTTGAATCAAATCTGTTGAAGAAATGATTCAGTTCATTTGCCCACCTCACATCCCTCCCAGGCAGAGAGTTCTGCTGTTTGTGGCCTGAGATGGTTCTGAGGCCTCTCCAGACTTCACCAACGTTGTTTTGCTGAAGCTGGTTCTCCATCTTCTGCCTGTAGCTGTCCTTCCCATTCCTTATCAGTCCCCTCAACTCTCTCTGCACCCTTTTCAACTCCTCTTTGTCTTTGGATTTGAAGGCGCTCCTCTTCTGCTTGAGGACAGCTTTAATTTCTGGGGTAATCCAAGGTTTGTTGTTGGAGAAACACCGTACAGTCCTGGTAGGTACGGTGTTATCCACACAGAAATTAATATAGTCAGTAATGCATGTAGTAAGGCTGTCGATGTCCTCTCCATGGTCGTCACAAATCACCTCCCACACAGTCGACTCAAAACAGTCCTTAAGAGCCTCCTCGCTCTCCTCTGACCATCTCTGCACTGTGCGGGTGGCTGGTGGCACCCTGCGCACTAAGGGCTCATACACAGGGACAAGGTGCACCAGGTTGTGGTCAGATTTGCCCAGTGGAGGGAGAGGTGATGAACTGTATGCCTCTTCAGCATTGTAGCATGTAGCTCATAGTGTTTCTTTTTAGGTTTGTTATTTTTCAAATTCTATATTTATTAAGTTATGCAGGCTTGTTTACACAACAAGGCTAAATAATTATATAAACGTTTCTGAATCTAAATAGTGGACTTTGGTAGAATTAAAAAATAAGTGTAGTGCAGGTCTATGATGATTTTTAGTGCTACTATCATCTAGTTTTGATTCTGGTTCTGTCTTGGTTAAATCCTGCTCTGGGTCTGGTTGAATTGGGGTTTAGTCCTCGTGTCTTGATACAGCCCTGACTTTGTTCTGCCTTGCTGCTTAATTAAAAAACTAGTTTAAGGTGTCCTGCATATGTAGCTGTTGCTGTTCTGTGAGTCTATGGTGCAAGTGGTGCGATATGCCCATGTAGAAAGGACGGCACTGCGACGCTGGACTTGCCCTTGCTCTGGGCTCCCTCTTTATTCTGGCAACTGGTACAAAGAAAACAGCACACAGTCGTTATTAACAGTGTGCAAAGCAACTGCAACATTCAGTTCACCAGCTGGGGAGTATTTTCCTTTTCTTTTCTTCCAAACATAACACTTAACAAATGACTAAGATATATTTATACAACATAACAGCAACAAAGTCTTTCTTTAAAAGTTCTAGCTGAAACCAAACCTGTGATCATATAGTGGCAGTATTATTTTTTTATTTTTCTCTTTGTGGTAAATGAGTGATAAGAGACATTATATCTCCTTTTTCCTAACCAACAACAACAATAACATATAAAAACAGCTTTTCTATTATAAAACAAATCATCATTGTTTATCATTTTTTTTCCTATACAACAGCATCAATTAAAACTTATACTTAACAGCGCCTACCTGGTACAAAGAAAACAGCACACAGTCGTCATTAACAGTGTGCAAAGCAACTGCAACATTCAGTTCTGTTAACAAGAATTAGAACAATTACAATCTCATAGAGAAACATTAGAGCTGAGTGCAAGTCAACAAGCACCCGACTAGCTAACGAGTATTAGCTTAGCATGCTAACTAAAAATGCTACTCGTGAATAAAGTTACTACCCATGCATCAAAATGCCTGTAACTTTCAGGATACATGCTAGTACTGCTTACAATCAAAATACATGTTGACAATTACCACCATAAGAATGTTTTCATTAATACACATACAAAATTGACAACAGTATCGCTCACAAGCACCTACCACCAGCTTGGGAGTATTTTCTAGTGGTGTGCGGATCGATACTGAAATATCGATTCTTCCGATACCAGTAATTTATGTTCTAGAATCGATTCTCATATTATAATATCGATATTTTTGTACTCTGCACAACCCACAGCATCCACCAAAATCAACAAAATAAAAGAGAGACCCAAAAGAAAACAGACCCGACATGGTTATATAGACACACCAACTCAAGAAGTATCCCCAAAAGGATGAAGCAGAGTGAGCAGCGCCAACTCACTACAACTCCTGGATGCAGGATGCCGTCTACACCCCACACAAACCATGCCCCACAGAAAAAAAAATGTCCCCGCATCGGGACTGAAGTTCAAACATGGTGGTGCAAATGAAAACCAGAATGGGACAAAGAATACACCAAACTGGAAACCACAATGTAGAAGAAAAACCTTACTGAAAAGCCTTGACTTAGAGACTTTGCCAATTATCTGACTTGCATCATTAACGACCTCTTGAGTGGACATTACATGGAGCAACCGATTGACTGGTTTGACAATGCGTCCAAAACGAGATCTGACTGGTTGTACATTGCCAGGACCAGATTGGTTGGAAGGCTTGAGTTGTCTGTTCGCTCCCTGAGTGATAGTCGAGGGGGCCGATAAGCAGTCTCGTTCAGAGGTCACTGAACCGGCTTGATGGTGCAAATCACTCACACTCTCAGGCTCATCAGCCATGCTGAAAACACGACTAGAGGGCTCAGCGCCCTCAAAGCTGTCTGAACATGCAGCCGACAAATTGTCAACCCATTGCCGAGTTCTGTTCACAGAATCCCCACTTTCTGAGAAAGACAGCAATCCCGTCGCATCCATGACATCGCCAGATCCAGCTTCAGAAGAAGACTGAAAGGTGCGATCTGCTGTCCACGTCCACAGGTCCATTCTCATGAAGCTGGCTGGGCTGTTGCACAAACCCTGAGGGAGGCGGTTATACTTGTACAAACCCATGGGTGTTGTGAATGGAGAGTATTTGCGATCCTCCTCATGTAGCGGCATGTTATAGAAGCCAGAAGTCAAGTCCATCGTGCTAAAAAATGCATTGCCACCAAGGGCTGCCAAGCAATCAGCTTGATGTGGCAGGGGATGAGCGTCCTTCAGCGTCTGCCTGTTTTTTTGGGTTTTTTTTTTGTCCCGTTTGGATCTTTAGCCATCATAATTGTCTTATTATTATTATTAGTTATTTTATCAAGTGGATCATCATGGCCTTGCCATATTGGTCCATTTGATTGACCTTTATTATTGGGGCGATCGTGGCTCAAGAGTTGGGAGTTCGCCTTGTAATCGGAAGGTTGCCGGTTCGAGCCCCGGCTTGGACAGTCTCGGTTGTTGTGTCCTTGGGCAAGACACTTCACCCGTTGCCTACTGGTGGTGGTCAGAGGGCCCGGTGGCGCCAGTGTCCGGCAGCCTCGCCTCTGTCAGTGCTCCCCAGGGTGGCTGTGGCTACAATGTAGCTTGCCATCACCAGTGTGTGAATGTGTGTGTGTGAATGGGTGGATGACTGGATATGTAAAGCGCTTTGGGGTCCTTAGGGACTAGTAAAGCGCTATATAAATACAGGCCATTTACCATTTATTATAATTATGTATTTATTTTATTTTATTTTTTGGTTGCTACAAACCGGACAGACATGACTGGGGGATAGGACAGGGAGAAAGAATGAAAGAAAGAGAGGGAGAGAAAGAAAAACAGAGGGGAGAAGAGACGGTGAGAAAGGGGGGAAGAAAGAAAGAAAAACAAACAAAACACCTGGATCACCTGTATGGAGAAAAAAAAACAGAAGAGAAAGCAAACAACAAAGAGCAACATAATAAATACAGCACCATCACAATAAACTAGCTAGCAGTAGATAACAGTAGATACTAAATATTAAACGCTATTGTGCAGCACGCAAAATAGACAGCGCACAATGTGCTTTGAGGCAGCAGCCAAGAAAGGTGTAGTCCGCGTCTGTGAATACCCGTGTGTACACCTGTGTGCATACCTGTGTGGATCAGCATGCTTCTATTCCTTTTTTTTTTTTCTTTTTTGTGTCCCGTTTGGATCTTTAGCCATCAGAATTGTTGTCTTAAGGCCAAGAAAGATGCCAAGCAGATTTATTTTACCAAGTGGATCATCATGGCCTTGCCATATTGGTCCATTTGATTGACCTTTATTATAATTATGAATTTATTTTATTTTCAGTTGCTACAAACGGGACAGACATGACTGGGGGATAGGACAGGGAGAAAGAATGAAAGAAAGAGAGGGAGAGAAAGAAAACCAAAGAGGAGAAGAGACGGTGAGAAGGGGGGGAAGAAAGAAAAAAAAAACAAAAACAAATAAAACACCTGGGTCACCTGTATGGAGAAAAAAAACAGAAGAGAAAGCAAACAACAAAGAGCAACATAATAAAAAAAACAGCACCATCACAATAAACTTGTATTCCAAAGGATTCCCCATGTAACGATCTGCTAGGGAGTGTGGGGAGCCATAGCCCCGTCCCCCAGGGCATGAAGCAGGTATGGAGGGGATCCAGGCCCCAGACATCCAGAGGCCCCAGAGTACGAGGACCTGAGGAGGACCACCAAAGGGGGGGAACCGTGCCACACTTCTGGGAAGAGCTGAGGAGAGCCCCAAACGAGAGGTCACCCAGCAGCTATGGAGCAGAGGCCAGAGGGGGTTGCAGTGGCGTGCCTGCGGGCTCTGCCGGCAGCCAGCTGTGCCAGAGAGGACCAGAGGCCTGAGCGGACCCCACCCCCCCGGAAGGGGCCCAGCCGGGCCACAGGCGCCAGGCCCTGCCAATCGGCCACCAGGAGTGAGCCGGTACATACATGAGCGCCCAGCCCCAGTCGACAAGAACCACCAACACACCAACGTCTGAGGGCATCAGCCACCAGCAGGGAGTGTGGTGAGGGGAGATAGGCCTCCGTACTTTGGAGGGCCTGAGATGTACCCAGAGAACCAACCAAATACTCTGCACTCACCCAACGTGTAGACAGACACAAATAGACACTGCACAGACAGTCACACTCCCCAAACATACTCTATATCCCAGGTCCAGGTACCCCCGTCCCCAGAGGGGCAAGCTGCACCTAGACCCAGGAGATGGAACCCTTCTCTCTGGGGTGGAGGCAAGCGGACCACCTCCTTATCTGCAGTAGCAGGGAGGCCCCGCATCCCAGACCCCAATCTGATGGCCAGAACCTCCTCCCAGCCCCCCAGCCCTGAGGGCTAACAGAACCGGGGTGAGTGAAGACCCCAAACCTCCCTCTGCCCGCTCATATGTAGTGTTGCTGTGTGCTGTTCTAAAGTGCATTTAAAACACAGGAGAGCATGGTTCCTGCTTCCTATCAGAGAGCAGCATGGCTCCTCCCGAAAACCCTCAGTGTCTATATGCATTTAAAATTGAGGGTAGGGCACCAGCGCCAGAGGTGGGTTGGAATACACCGACCATCCTCTGGATGCTGTAAAACGTGCCCACCCGCAAGGCCCTATATGTATGTGTTATGTGAGAGTGTTAGTAATGTGGATATCTAGGTTGCAGAATAAAATTGAGGCACAGGCGGCCAGAAGGGGACAGAGGGGGAGTGCCTCCCCTGCACCCTGGTGACATACCTGCACCCCAAGCCCTGCGTGTGTGGGTGGGTGTGGTAGAGCGGGAATAGGGAGGCAGCTGAGGATGGGGAAGGAAGAAAGGGAGGGGCAAGCGGCCCCTCCCTGGGGTCAGCTCCCCCGCTGACCCCAGTAGGCACCCCCACACTCTGGAACCCACCAGGGCAAGGGGGCCCAGGCCCATCCGGCCCATCTAAGAGCCACCAGAGCCCCTAACCAGGTCATGGCCACATCCCCCGGGTTAGGCCCTCCAGGGAAAACGTCCCTAGGGACTCCTCAGACGCCCTAAGGCCGTCCCTACCCCCATATCAACCACAATACCGAAGGCAGGACCAAACCACGACCCCCCACCCCCACTAGGTGATGAAGCCAATCAAAAGACCCAAAGGGATTGATCAAATGTGATGGCAGAGGCTGTATCAAGACTAATGTGATCTATTAGATGGTTTTTATGTTGGTTAGAATTAAGATTATTTTTATTTTTCCAGTTAATGAGGACCATTTTCTTGGCAATGCATAGGGCCGTAAAAACAATGTGGGCTGTGTTTATTTCTGCAGTGACCACATCCAAGTTGCCCAGCAAGCATACTAAAGGGGAGGCTGGAATGTTACATTTCAGACACTTTGATAAGTCTTCACATATCTCACGCCAAAACTTCTGAACTGGTGGACAGAACCAAAGAGCGTGGATGTAATTGTCCGGTGTATTTGCTAGACAGTGTGAGCAGTTGTTGGAAGGTGTATGTCTCTCTCCTCCATCTTGTTAAGAACCTGGCGGAGCTTGTGGTATTCGGCAGGAGGCACACGCCTGATGGCGAGAAAAGACATCTTGATAATTGACCACAAGGTCAGCCAACTTTTCTTGCCAGTCCGGAGACACATCACAGGACTTTAGGTCCAGGTCACCCAGGCCAACACGGTCCAGCCTCTCCTGTATAGTACCAACATCCACTGTGGGTACAGATGTCCCAGTGGGCTCTGTACGAGTAGACTGTTGACTGAGCTCTGGAACCTCCATATCCTCCAATGCAAAGCAGGTGTAGACATCAGCAAGCTTGGCATTCCTCCACAGAATAACAGGGTTGTCTGTGACGTTGAGGAGCTTGAGTGGGACCCACCTGTCTCCCCAGAGAGGAGTCACCACTCTAGCGACCATGATGCCCCTGGGTGCAGAGCGAGAGGGGGTTGGCTCAGTAACCACAGTAGAGCCGGGAGAAATCTTAACATCTTTAGGAGGTTTCCCCCATACAAGAAACTCACTGTTACCTGGCAGGGTGACAGCCCTGTTGCACCTGACTGTGCCCACTTTGTCTGGTACCTCAGTACCAGACCAGCATTCCAGCCCAGCAAGCAGAGAGAGGAACTGTTCAAGTTCCTGATGCCCTGAACCCGACGTCAAAACTGCCTCCCAGTAGCTTGCATCTTTCTTGAACTGATGGATTAAATGTCTGATGACATTCGAGCCATAAATTAAGTAATCTTGTTGATTCTCAACAACAAAGGTTGGAACCAAGATATGACACCCATACACTTCCATGTCGAGCTCCACCACTGATTTAGGCTTCACTCGTACACCACCACAGCCAACAAAAACAACAGTGGGTGCCCCCTGATTGCTCAAATCAATAGCACCAGCAGCAGCAAACCTCTGCAGTGCTACTTCACTCAAAAAACAGGCCATTGAACCACTATCCAACATAGCACCAAGGGATGCCTTGCCTCCGATTGTAACAGGAGTGTAGAACAGGCTGTCACTGCTGCTGATTCTCTGTGTGTCCTGAAAAATAACTCTCTCAGACTTGTCTAAGTCCTTTACATTGTCATACAGCTCTGCTGCATCATATGTGTGGGAGTGTTCTTCATGACCTGTACAGCCTCCCTCAAAACACAGGTCGTCTAGTTTCCCTGGGTGTTAATACCCGTAGAGGCCCCATTGGCACACGAGCGCCGTGTGTGACCGGGCTGAAAGCATGGGAAACAGAGTCGGGCAAAGCGGCAATGGGACTGTGTAGTGTGGTCCTCCTTATTACAGACCTGACAGCTCCTGCCATTGAACGAAGGGGCCCGGTTCTGTACTCGCCCGCCACCCTGCCGTGAGGGGGAATGTTCATCCCCAGCCTTCACTTTATTCAACAGCTCCCTGAGCATTGACATCATCTTACCAAGCACAGCATTGTCGCTGGGCTGCTGACTGTGGGAGAACTGCTCCTCAGGAGCAGGGAGAACAGACTGCTTCTGGTAATGCAGGGGAATAGTCTGACATCTATTCTAATGCTATCTACCGCCTGACTACCGAGGACAGTGACGTCATCAGCGAGAGACCGGTGACCAGCATCGCAGAGCATGACGTCCGAGCGGCACTGAGGAGAGTGAACACAAGGAAAGCGGCGGGGCCAGACGGCATCACCGGCCGTCTGCTGCGCTGCTGTGCTGACCAGCAGGTGTGTTCACTTACATCTTCAACGAGTCCATGGTGAAGTCTGTGGTCCCCACATGCTTCAAAGGATCCACCATCATCCCTGTGCCCAAGAACAGCAAACTCTCATCCCTGAACGATTACCGGCCAGTTGCACTGACCTCGGTAGTAATGAAGGTGTTTGAGAGGCTGCTGAAGAACATCATCTCCTCCTCCATCCCAGAGGACAAGCCCATTATCATCAATGGAGCTCCAGTGGAGAGGGTGCAGTCCTTCAAGTATCTTGGTGTCCACATCTCCTCAGACCTGACATGGGCTGCCCACATTCAGGCCCAGACCAAAAAGGCTAGGCAGCGCCTGTATCACCTACGACAACTGAGGAAGTTCAGGGTCTCTCCAAAGATCCTCAGGATTTTCTACACAGGCGCTGTGGAGAGCATCCTCACACAGAACATGACATCGTGGTTTGGGAACAGCTGTGTGAAGGACCAAAAAGCTCTCCAGAGAGTGATCCGTACAGCAGAACGCTGCTGCAGGATTGCTCTCCCCCCGCTTCAGGACACCTACACCAGGAAATGCCGGACTAGAGCAGCGCAGATACTGAAGGACCCGTCCCATCCTGGCAACAAACTGTTCCAACTTCTGCAATCTGGTAGAAGGTTCCGCATCTTCCAGGCAAGGACAGAGAGACTCAAGAGGAGCTTCTATCCCCAAGCCATCCGTGCCCTAAACACACACACCCGCCCTCTCACATCATCTATAATTGACTGAGACAGGACTCTTCCAGACACTAAACCAAGGCACAATGTACATTTCAATTCCTTTAATTTTAAATATGTTTATATTGTCTATCCTGTAAAATAGTCAGATGTCTATTCATATTAATGTACAGAATTCACCTGCTTGCTGCTACTACTGCACATTCACCCAATGTATATACTACATATATATATATATATATATATAATGTTCTTCCTCTACACCCCCCCCCCCCCCAATTTTTTTGCACATGTCGAGGAGCGTGTCAGGCTACATTTCACTGTGTGTTATACTTGTATAACTATGCATGTGACAAATAAAGAACCTTGAACCTTGAACCTTGATATAAATACATTTTTAACTTTAAGAAATTGTGTTAATAGTCATGCTGTTAGGCTGAATTATTATTAGTATTAACATCTCCACTTTCATAACGTCTGTTTTGCATTAAAGCACAGAGAAGGCCTCAGAACTGAGAATGGTTATATGCTCACCTTTCTTCACTTCACTACATGCTTGTTTGAAGGCTTACACACATTCACTCGCACACTTTAACACACATGCGCTTTGGGGTCCTTAGGGACTAGAAAAGTGCTATACAAATGCAGGCCATTTACCATCTTTAACACACGATCACAGACTTTAGAGGGAAAACCAGCACACCGCAGACCACGGCCTCTCTGTGTGAGGATCTAAACGTATTCTACGCTAGATTCGACACAGCGAACACCATGAGACCGGACAGTGTGCGCACCGCGGATGACGTCAGTGCGCACACTGTGTCTGAGGAGGATGTGCGGAAGTGCTTCAGGAAGGTGAACGCGCGCAAAGCTACTGGTCCGGACGGGATTCCCGGCCGCGTCCTCAAGTCATGCGCGGCTCAGCTGGCTGGAGTGTTCACACACATCTTCAACCTTTCCCTCTCTCTGTCTGTAGTCCCAGCCTGCTTCAAAATGGCCACCATCGTCCCTGTACCCAAATCCTCCACCATCTCCTCATTGAACGACTGGCGACCTGTAGCCCTGACCCCCATCGTGAGCAAATGCTTCGACAAGCTGGTCAGGGACTTCATCTGCTCTGCACTACCCGACTCACTGGACCCTCTACAGTTTGCATACCGCCACAACAGGTCCACTGATGATGCCATAGCCCTGACACTACACACTGCCCTGTCACACCTGGAGAAGAGAGACACGTATGTGAGAATGCTGTTTGTAGATTACAGCTCAGCATTCAATACCATCGTTCCCTCGAAGCTGGACAGGAAACTGCAGGATCTAGGACTGAGCAGCTCCCTCTGCAGCTGGATCCTTAGCTTCCTGTCTGACAGACGCCAAGTGGTCAGACTGGGCAGCATCACCTCATCCCCCATCACACTGAACACTGGTGCTCCACAGGGGTGTGTACTGAGCCCTCTCCTGTACTCACTCTACACCTACGACTGCACAGCCACTAACAACTCCAACATCATTGTGAAGTTTGCGGACGACACTACAGTGGTGGGTCTTATCACCAACGGTGATGAGACGGCTTACAGGGAGGAGGTCAGCGCTCTGACCCACTGGTGTCAAGACAACCATCTCACCCTCAACGTCGCAAAGACAAAGGAGTTGATAGTGGACTTCCGGAGGTGCAGAGAAGTACACACCCCCATCACCATCAACGGCGCTGCTGTGGAGAGAGTGAGCAGCTTCCGGTTCCTTGGAGTACATCTGGCTGAGGATCTTACGTGGTCAGTACACACAAACAAAACAGTGAAGAAGGCACAGCAGCGCCTCTTCTTTCTCAGGAGACTGAAAAGATTCGGCATGAGCCCCCGCATCCTCAGGACCTTCTATCACTGTGCCATTGAGAGCATCCTCACTGGATGCATCACCACCTGGTATGGCAACAGCACCGCCTACAACTGCAAAGCTCTCCAGCGAGTAGTGCGGTGCTCTGAACGGATAATTGGAGGTGAGCTTCCCTCCCTCCAAGACATCTACAGGAAGCGGTGCCTGAGGAAAGCGGGGAGGATCATCAAGGACTCCAGTCACCCCAGTCATAAACTGTTCAGACTGCTTCCATCAGGAAGGAGGTTCTGCAGCATCCGGTCCCGTACCAGCAGACTGAGAGACAGCTTCTTCCATCAGGCCATCAGACTGCTGAACACGTCATAGACACCTCAGCTTCACTACTGGAACTTTAACATTATGCACTCCATACTGTACAGTAATGCCACTGTTTTGCACATATTCAACTCTGTATATTTTTATTTATTGTTTACTCTATTTAATTTGTAAAATATGTGTATACACACACACACACACACACACACACACACACACACACACACACACACACACACGTAGAAAAATATTTAGTATACACATCCAGAAATGCATATACTATTATATATTGTACATATATTTATTAGTTTCAGATGTAGCCATTCTTGTATTTGCTTGTTTACATTATTGTATTTTGCACAACTCTGTTGCTTGTGAAGCTCGCACACAAGAATTTCACTCACATGTACTGTACCAATGTACCTGCACATGTGATGTGACAATAAAAGTGATTTGATTTGATTTGATTTGACATGCATTCACACGCGTGCACACTGACCAACTCTGCTTCATCCAGGAGATGCAATACTGTCAGAACTCTTTTTTTTCCCCTTATAATGTAAGAAAGAGCTCCAAGCAGATGGGAAGAAGGCCTTTTTATTTCATGCCTCAGTCTAGGATGCATAGCTTATTTTATTTGGCAGATCACTTAAAATTGTGATTCTGTTATTTCTACTTCTAATAATTTATCAGTTTTTTGTCTTTAGGAAAATGTTTCTTCAAGAAAGTGGAAATGTGATTGTGATATGGGATGTAAATACAGTGAAAGAGTTGAGCTCTTTTGGCAGATACTGTGTATTGTTAAACTATCAAAACAAGCATTTTCTAAAGTGGAAACAAATGAAACGTTCATTTTAAAAGACCTGAGTTTTCTCTCTTTTGAATGTTTACTGTTGCTATTAATTGAATACTCACTGCTGACATAATCGATGGTGCTAACAGTTTTCTTGCATATTTTGTGTCGTGCAGCCCCATTTACCAAAAGGATACATGGCCATTTAAGAGCACATTTTATTTTCAGTTACTGAGTTATGAAGAAAAAAAAGTTATTCAGATACAACTTGCTTTGCCTTCTATCTCAGTAATAGTTCCTGTGCACTTTTTTCCTTTATAGTGAACTATCAAAAACTGTCTTTTTTCTGGTCCTTCTTTTATCTCATCTCATCAATTTGTCTCTTTTTTCCTCTCCTGTCCCTCAGACATAAAGGCTGCTCCTGCACTGACGGACTCACTGCTGCCCAACACACTGCCCTCCATCACCAACCTGTCCAGCTGCATGAAGGATAGAAAAGAGGAGGATGGGGGTGAGTTTGTCACTCTGCGGCCACATGTGACAGTTTAAGAGCCTTCGTATTGCTGTGTTCTGCTATGAAACACACGAAGATGGTAAATGGCCTGCATTTGTATAGCATTTTTCTAGTCCCTAAGGACCCCAAAGCGTTTCACACTACATTCAGTCATTCACCCATTCACACACTGGCAAGCTACATTATAGCCACAGCTGCCCAGCGGCTGCCTGATACTGGCGCCACCGGGCCCTCTGACCACCACCAGTAGGCAAACATGGGGTTAGTATCTTGCCCAAGATTTGGCATGCAGCCAGGAGGCAGCCTGGGATCGAACCACCGACCTTCTGATTAGTGGCTGACCTGCTCTGCCACCTGAGCTACAGCCACCTACAAGATGTAATTAGCTTCTAGCGGTTGTGTGCGTTTGTGTTTTTGTGCACATTGATCGAGCTGGACAAACTGGATGCAGAGATGATCAAGCTCTTGGCCTATCAGAGGATCCAGCAGCTCTTTGCTCCCAAAGTGCCCAGCACTCAACCTCCCCCCACCACCAGCACTACCCCAAAAACCTCAGCACCCCACCCAAACAGTAAGACACCTTTGCACTACAGTTTAGTCTGTTTACTTGTCAAGAAGTCAGTTTTTCTGCTGTTTGATTGCTGTTTTGTTGTAATTATTAAAACCTACACTCTCCTCCTCCCAGGTCAGAAAAAGGTGCAAGCCAGAGCGGTCTTTTACCCTCTGACAGGAAGAGGAGCAGCTGTCAGCATGTGCTATAGGACGTTACACGTAGGATCAGGTAGGACATTCAGTCGCTGTGACTTTGACCCTGCTGCATTCTGTGCCCTGGCTCTGAGCCACTCTTAGGTTTCACCTGTGATGGGGAAAGGTTCACGTAGGAGAACAGCATTAAAGCTGCTCTCACGTAGTTTTTTTTTACCAGTTCACCAAACTCCAGTTAATCATGTTTGATTTAGGTTATATTCTTGCCTTGTGACTAAAGTTTAGTAAGACCGAAGTAGAACATAGGTAGGGCCCCATCATACCTGCTGTGTGGTGCCTGGCAAATGTCACCGTACAGCAAAGTTGATGTTACATGTTGTAAGCTGTCATCTCTGCTGGTCATGCACTTCTGCATTTTTATAATCTGGTGTGTTGTTGCATTGCTGCTGCAGCTGGGTTAAAGTCTGTTTTTAATGGCATCCTAACATCATATCAGTACAGAAGTTTAGAGGTTCACAGGTTTCACAGAGGGAGATGTTGAAACTTTGAAACTTGGCAAAAACTTTAAAATTCCTTGGCTTCCAACTTTGACTTCTTCTCCTTCTATACCAGCGCTGATTTGGAGGACGGGCAACACCTATTGTTCAGAAGAATACTGCAGCACGTACATGCACCGTAACAGCTAGCATGAATAGGTGTGTGATGGTATTACTGGTGACACGCAAAGCTGCCAACACAGCAGGTGTACCACGGCCCCTGGTTTGGTGTCTTGGCTCTGAGCTAATCACTCTTACAGATATAAAACTGGGAAGTGAAGCAGAAGCAGTGTGATGGTCACCCCATCATTCATCAGCTTGCAGAACCACCAGACAGATTTGCTGACGTGCTTGGAGTCATTGCACTGCCTGATCCTTGGTGACTGTTTTTGGACTTTAACTCCTGGGAATGTTTTGCAGTTGTCTTGCATGTTTTCCACTTGAATAGTGAATAATCTTTCTCATGGTAGAATTATGAGCGTGTTTGGGACTGGCTTCATGCAACTTCAGATACTGACATGCAGCACTCATTTATTCTTTAAGACATCTTTCCTCTTTGGCATTATGTCGACACACACCAGAATGCTTCTGAGTTTATAGAGGTGGTCACTCGTGCTGATAATCAGTTAATCAGTTGTGTTTGATCAGCAGTATGTACCTGCTACTTGTCATCTTTATTTCTATGGAAGCAACAAGGGTTTGCTTAGTGCTTCATACACTAATTCTGCATTTTGGCTTAGTTTTGTCAAATACATGACAGTGTAATGTCATATTTTATAGTTCATCTGAGGTTATATATCAAGATTTAATTTCAAGACCTGCTAAAAACAAGATGATTTTTATTTTGTCCCAATATGTAAACCTTGACAGAAGGTATCCTTTTAACCATGACTGTACTTCTGTACGACAGGCAGCAGTACACGACAGAGTATAATATAATAATGTACTGAGCCTGTACTAGCTCCCAATCTCTGCATCATTAGTCAGGTTGAGTGATAGTTGGTACCGTCATCTTTAAATCGGAGTATTTTAAGCAAGTTGTCTGTGAAAGTAAGTTCTTAGACCTGTGAGGGTCACAACAGGACCATGTGGAATAAAAACTACTGAACAAAAACACAATATGTCACATTGGAGTGCAGGTCATTAAAATACATTTTGACACGGCAATACTGCAGAAAAAAATCCATGTTGCAAATCTGTATTCTTTGTGTTGTGGGAAAGGGTGTTTAAGTCTTTAACTGTTTCTTTAAGGTGCTGACATGGATGTGTGCCTTACAAACTACGGTCACTGCAACTACGTATCGGGGAAACATGCCTGTATTTTCTATGACGAGGTGAGGCTATTAAACTACATCACTCTGCAGAGCACTCCTCTGTGTGTGTGTGTTTGTCGTCCTTCAGAATACCAAGCATTATGAGCTTCTGAACTATAGCGAGCATGGCACCACAGTGGATAATGTCCTGTACTCGTGCGATTTCTCTGAGAAGACCTCACCATGTCCACCCGGTGGCCTGGTAGCCAAAGTCCAAGGAATCATTCGTAAGTACATCTCCGTCATCTGTTTGGATTGGCTTGAAGGAACCCAGGTCTGTGTGCCCAGTTTGACTTGGACTGCTGATGAGGTCGTCACTCATAGATTTTGTATGAACACAATTTTATTGGAGATTACATATCGGAATTTCAGGAGCCGGACCACACCTCCAAACACACTCCTTCCAGTTGTCATCTATGTATGTTCCCTCGGTTCTGCAAGCTGTTCATTCTCGTTTACGTGCCCAAACCTCCCTTCTTTTTTCAATTCTTTAACTTCTTCATGTCTATTTAGTGCATGGGGATCTGCCAGGCCCGCGAGCCGTCACCAGTCCCCTTCGAGGCCTTACCCGAACCGCAGCTCAATTCATGCCAAAGCATTCACTTTTACTTACTAAAACGCTGTCAAAAATGAGGACGTGGGCCCAGCTAGAGAATTCATATCCATCCATCTTCTTCCACTTAGCCACTCATCTGTATGTGTTCTGGTTAAAATAAATGAAATAGAAAATGTGTTTTATTTGTTTAATAAATAGTTTTGACCAGTAAACTCTCCTTGTTATGCACCATGGTGTGGTCTTTCTTTGCTTGTGACTTCTTGATGTTGGTAAATACAATAATTGAAAAATACCAGGTTACATATAATATATACATATAATAATGTAAAACACATTATGGAGTATGCTTCTGCTGTGAGGTCTTGCCTCCATGCAGGTATGCAATTAATCGCCGGAGGGGTGTATTTATAAATAATATTATATTAGGGAAATTTCCCCAGACATATTTTTGACCTGGGGGTAGAATTGATTGTGAAATGGAAAAGGAAAATGCTTATGAACTTGCAAATTAAAAACATGATGCATTTAAGGTAACCCTTTCTCATTTTTATTTAAAAAGAGAATTTGTTCTAGTTTGCGATGACTGAACCTGTTCCTTTTTGTGGAGATAATTTCTCCTGCCTTAAGGAAAATCCCTTCACATGGAACAGAAGAGGCTGGAGTGCAGAGAAACTGGTAGAGATGCAGTTATACAGTCTACCTGGGCCCCACAAACTATCAGCTAAAGAGAATAAAGAAATTCAATTGCTGCACATTTGGCAGACTAACATTTTCAGATTAATTAAACAATAAAATATATATTTTTACAACATTACATGTAAAGAGTCAAGTGGAAGTTTTTCTAAAGTTATTTCAAGGTTCAAGGTTCTTTATTTGTCACATGCATAGTTATACAAGTATAACACACAGTGAAATGTAGCCTGACACGCTCCTCGACATGTGCAAAAATTGGGGGGGGGGGGCTGTAGAGGAAGAACATTATATATATATATATATATATATAGTATATACATTGGGTGATATTTATATTTATATATTTAATGATATTTATATTATGGAAACAGATTTTTGACATTTTACCTTTTTCCCGTTTTCAGATATAATAAACACGCACAAAACAAAAGCAAACGGCCAGAACACAAAGCTGGAAAACCCACCTGATCGACAAAAATCAACTCAAAATTCTCCCACACAACAGAACCTCCTTTATTCCTCGCTGGCTCCAAATCTCTCAGTAGAATGATCAGTGGTTCGCTATCTGTCACCATCAAAACACTCCACAAATCCCGCGAATGATTTGCTTCCTTATAAACCATTGAATCAGATACCGAAGCAGTTAGGCTCTAAATGAAGCTTCGGACGTCACTGATCACGTGACTCTGGCCAAACGAGTCAAGCTTCGACACAGTGCTTCTGAAGCAGTGTGTTGATTTTTTTGACACAGGCACCGGAGCTTCAGCTTCAAGCGGACCATCACTAGTTAGTAGTGTTTGCTTTAAAACACATGCATGGATGTAAAGAATGTAACTACTGCTACCACAAACAAAACCCGGGATATTGTGTGTTAAGAGAAGTTACACCAGCAATGTATAAATTAAAGCATTATGGCTGACTGTAAAATAACAGAACACAAAATAACAATATATGCAAGTGACAAATGACAAATGAATTCTGTCCTAGCCACTTTGTCACACTGAGTGTGACATGTAATGAATCATCTAATATTTTCATGTTTTTAACTGGTAGTATATTTATTTGAAACATGTGTATAGTTACTCCATTTTTGTATACTTACTATTTTAATGATATATAATGCATATTGCAGAATGTAACAGCCGCATATGTGTCAAAAAAAAGACTTTTTTCTTTTTTGCCACCCCATTTGATCTCCATGCCACCCTCATACCACCCTAAGAAGATTTCTCTTGATCCACCCCTGAGTACTGAGTATGTAAAAGTTCTTCCAGAAGTAACACAGGGAAATGAAGTGGAACGGAAGTAAGTTCACACCACAGTGTGTGGCTGTCTTCTTTTGAGTAGGGTGTTGTTCAACTTTGCAACCACTAGAGTGCAGGATGCCTCAATCTGCTTTTATTACTGAATGAGACCGACAGTGTAACTGTGCTGCGACCCAGTGGTTTGGGAAAAGTACTTGATACGAGTTAGAGGGCTGAGGAAAACATGTAGGACTTTAATCATCAATTGAAGACCATGTCAAGTCTTACATTTAACATTAAGCTTCATTCGGCTTTAAATTTTCAGATTTTCTTTGATAAAACATTTTAAATGTTTTTTTGATTTTAATCATAGAACACCTGTTCACAATGGCAGTCATCTCAAAACCTTATTTAACGAGTTAATGACCCTAAAGTACAGAGAGAGAACCCCCCAAATCAGACCATCCACTATGACCAGCACGTGGTGATGTAGGGGAGGATTGGCAATGGATCACAGATCAGGAGCTGAATCATACCTTAACTATAATTGCACAGGCTCACGCTCCTTGGTGACATCTCATGATGATGAATAGCAGCCCCTCTCTTTCACCATCCATGTATGCTACTGTGGCATGTCAGTTACCATATCTTCTTTGTTTGTGTTTGTTTCTTTTCTGTCTATTTCACAATACCTTTCTGTAAATATTGCTGAGAAACACTAATATGTAATCAGTAAATAAATGACTGAATCTGATTAGGAAGCTAAAGAGTCATTAATTCAGTGAGTGATGTTGCTACTTTTGTTGTTTTCAGTAGAATGGCATTCGTAATGTGTTGCCATTTTCTGCTTGTTGCCATGGACCCAAATGTAACCATGGAAATCACAGAGGGAAACGCAGGAGCTGGTTTTACTGATGCTACTGCTATCACATCTGAATGATAGCGGAGAGCACATGCTGCAGGAATGCACTGAATCAACATCTGGTTCAAAGTGTGATTGACTTTCATGGGCCAGCTCACTTTTTACGCTGTTAGTTAGTAAAACATGCCAAATTAATCCCATTCAGCTGTTAACATTTTACCCATTTTATGCTGTTAGTTGTCCAGCGTTTAGCTATGTAGGCAGCTCAGAGGCACCTGGAAGGGCTAACTTTTCAAAAAGAGTGCCCGGATGTTCCCAGACAGTGGCAAGTGTCTAAAATCAGTTTCAACCCTTAGATACATACGTGCAGTTGGCCAGTGAGGTTGTTTTCTTGCAATATCTAATTAATGAAAAGTCTTCATCATTTCATGTTCCAGCGATTCCTCGAAAACATGTTGCTGATATCATACAATTGAAATTTTCACCTTACGTTTTACACATTTTACAAAAATTGTAGTTTTTGTATTACTACCCCAAACTTTCATAGGTGGGTCAAAAACGACCTGCATTCATTTCTGCAGTAGATTCAGAAAAACAAGATGCACCATCACCACAGTTAACTTTTCTCCAGTGTGCCCCTTATCCACTGTCTCCTGGAGAAACATTTTTGGGGACTCTACAACTGAACAAGGCAGATATCCTTCTTCTGATCAAGGCTCCCAAGTCCAGGGAGTTTTACAGCACAGTTTGGATTCAATGGCAGCCTTAGCATGGGCAGCAAGAAAAGAAACACTGATGTACTCCTGAGCATGATGTGATACCTCTGCAAGTGTATAACACAGTGGTGGCCCATGGTGCTGTGCTACAACTTGACATTACCACCATTAATGACTTTTTAAAATAAATTAAATTAAAGAATTGTATTAATAATGCATGCCAGCTCTTCCTGACTGAGCACTCAAAGGAGCTAACCACACCACACATGAGAAGTCAACTGGAATGTTGCCCCCAAACTCCGATCACTAAGGGTGGGAAGGTGTAGGGTGGCATAAACCAGAACTCGGCCACAGGGGAAAAACAGACAAGTTCCAACCTAAGTTAGCAAGAGTTCAGAGCCGAGTAAGAAAGATGGTAAAGTCAGCAGTCTATGAGGGAAATGCAATGTACCTGTATGCCGGGATTCCGGCCAGAAACAGGTGGTTTGTCACAACTCTGTACAGTGAGGAGACAATGCAAGAAAAGAGAGCCGACAGTCACAGACACACATATTCTCTCTCAAACATGCTACCCACCAGCTTGATAGCTAGCCGGGAGCTCGAGGGTCACTGATACCGCCGAGAACGGCACAACTCCCGGCACATCATTTTCAGATCACCGTGGACTTTCGCTACTCGGGTTAAACGTAATATATAAGTCACTTAAACAACCTAAAAATGTTATTGTTGGGCTTTTTTCAGTGTTTTGTTTGTTCGTGAGTAAATCGGTTTGGCTGAGATTAAAGTTATTAGATTGGATAAAATAAAACTTTATTAATCCCCCGGGTGGGGTCCTCCTTGTTTTTTTTTTTTGTTTTTTTTTTGTGTCCCGTTTGGATCTTTAGCCATCAGAATTGTTGTCTTAAGGCCAAGAAAGATGCCAAGCGGATTAATTTTACCAAGTGGATCATCATGGCCTTGCCATATTGGTCCATTTGATTGACCTTTATTATAATTATGAATTTATTTTATTTTCAGTTGCTACAAACGGGACAGACATGACTGGGGGCTAGGACAGGGAGAAAGAATGAAAGAAAGAGAGGGAGAGAAAGAAAACCAAAGAGGAGAAGAGACGGTGAGAAGGGGGGGAAGAAAGAAAAAAAAACAAAAAAAACCCAAAACAAAACAAAACAAAACACCTGGATCACCTGTATGGAGAAAAAAAACAGAAGAGAAAGCAAACAACAAAGAGCAACATAATAAAAAAAACAGCACCATCACAATAAACTAGCTAGCAGTAGATATCAGTAGATACTAAATAATAAACGATATTGTGCAGCACGCAAGATAGACAGCGCACAATGTGCTTTGAGGCAGCAGCCAAGAAAGCTGTAGTCTGCGTCTGTGAACACCCGTGTGTACACCTGTGTGCATACCTGTGTGGATCAGCATGCTTATATTCCAAAGGTTTCTCCATGTAACGATCTGCTAGGGAGTGTGGGGAGCCACAGCCCCGCCCTCCAGGGTATGAAGCAGGTATGGAGGAGATCAAAACTCCAGACATCCAGAGGCCCCCAGAACACAAGAGACCAAGGAAGACCAACAGAGGGGCAGCCGCGCCACTGTCCCAGTAAGAGCTGAGGAGAGTCCCAGATGAGGGCTCACTCAGCAGCCACCGAGCAGAAGCCAGGGGGAGTTGCAGTGACGCGCCCGTGAGCTCCGCCGGCAGCCAGCTGTGCCTGAGTGACCGAGCCCCAGGCCGAGAGGCCGGGGGCACCCCACCTCCGAAGTGGCCCGAGCGAGCCCCAGGCTCCAGGCCCCGATAAGCGGCCGCCAAGGAGTGAGCCAGTGTGTACCTGGACGCCCATCCCCAGACACAAAGAACCACCAACGCACCGACACCTGAGGGAGTCCGCCACTGGCAGGGGAAGTGGTGGTGGGTGGAGATAGGCCTCCAAACCTTGGAGGGCCTGAGATGTCCCCAGAGAGGTGGCGTCTGATACCCAACCTGACATATAGACACAGACATACAGGCACACACAGACACAAACATCCATTCCCACCCTCATGCTCTCATATGCACTTACTCCACACTCAACCAACGTGGAGACAGACATAAAGAGACGCTGTACACACGATCACACTCCCCAAGCGTACTCTACGAACCGGGTCTAGGTACCCTTGCCCCTGGAGGGGGGAACTGCACCCAGACCCAGGTGGTGTTACCCTTTTCCCTGCGGTGGGGAGAGGCAGACCTCCCCGACTCCATAGCAGCAGGGAGGCCCCACACTCCAGACCGCAGTTGGACGGCCAACTCCTCCTAGCCCCCCCGCTCCAGCAGGCCGCAGAGAATGGGGGTGAGAGAAGACTCCAAACCTCCCTCCTCCTGCTCATTGTAGTGTTGATGCATGTGTGTTCTAAGGTGCAATTAAAACCCAGGAGGGCATGGAGCTACCAGCCAGAGAGCAGCAGGTAAGCGCATAGTCCCTCCTGCTGGCCCTCAATGTCTACGTGTATTTAAAATTGAGAGGTGGGCAACGACGCCAGGGGTGAGGTGTACACCCTGATGGTAATTTGGACTCCGTGTATCGTGCCCACCCCCAAGATCCTATATGTATGTGTAATGAGAGTGTGAGTAATGTGAATGTCTAAGTTGTGGGATAAAATTGAGGCAGAGGCAGCCAGAAGGGGACAGAGGGGGGGTGGCCTCCTCTGCACCCTGGTGACATACCCCTACTCCAAGGCCCTGTATGTGTGGGTGGTTGTGGTGGAGCGGGAAGAGGGAGGCAGCTGGAGATGGGGAGGGAAGGAAGGGAGGGGCAGGTGACCCCTCCCTGGGGCCAGATCCCCCGCTGACCCCAGTAGGCACTCCCATACTCCGCGACCCGCCAGGGAAAGGGGGCCCAGGCCCATCCAGACCGGGGCCCAGTGCAGCAGCGCCCCCCGGCCCCACAGAGCCCGGGACAGTCCACCCAACCCCACCACAGAGAAAACTGCACCCACCCAACCATCCACTCATCTTCCAGACTACATGAGACAATAGACGCCCAGGCTGAGATCTTCCTCCACCTCTCCTGTATCTCCCCCTCCTGCAGAGAGAGTTCCTGAAGAGAGGAAAGTTCCTGCAAGGTGTGACAATCTCCCCCACCAGTTGAAGAGCCCCCCCAGGTGGCTCGACGCACCAGCGGCACCCTGCGCCAGGGATGGGCCCCCATGCACCCACCCGCCCACAACCCCGGCAACACACCAACCAGGACCCGAGGCCCGGCCAGGGCCCCAGCCTAGAGACGGAGCGCCCCCAGAACCTCACGCCCATTCCGGACCCACCCAGGGGCAGCCAGGCTACCAGGTCAGTAACCCACTCCCGACAGCACAGCCCCTCCTCTAGCCCCGCTGCACGCAGCCATGAGGAAACAGTCACCTGAGAGCCAAAAGAGCCCCCAACCGGACATGACCGCTACCCCGGGTTATTAGATTGGATAAAATAAAACTTTATTAATCCCCCGGGTGGGGTCCTCCTTGGTTTTTACACAGCTGACTAAACGTCAAACAGAAAACTGATTAAACAGAAGTATGAGACGGTCGAGAATTTACGCCAGTGTCCTGTTATATTTTAGATAGCAAGGAGCAGACGGCTGAGTTTATTAAACTCCACCGAGACAGCGGTCACGCTAATCAGAAGGCTAGACTGTCCAATTTCCCCAGCCGTTTACTTCCAGCCTACCCAACCTTCTGAGGACCCGGCCCACAGGAAGATGCAGCCCATGAATTTGGACATGACCATTTCTCCACAGTAACTGGAAACACGTGACCTCTTCAGGAGGTGGAAAGACGTTCTTTTTTCTTTTTTTTGTCTCGTTCCTGCATGGATCATTAACCTTGCAAATCGATCGTAAAGGTTGGTACAGAGTCATCCATGTATAAATTCGCCGTTAATAAATATATAATTCTAGGAATCATCTACTTTGCTGACACTGATTACGTTGGCACTTTGTTAGCGTTACAACTGTCATACCCTCGAGGTATCTAAACTTTAGTGAGGAATGTGTGTACTTTTGACACCTCTGGTTAGCATTTAGTGGTCCCTTTCGAACGTATTTGATTTTTGCTTGTTAACAAATTCACTTCACTGCTTTTCACTATCTGACATCAATGCACATTCCATTTACTGCATATTGCGCTTTATTCATGTCTCTCATTCCACCTGCATCAACATTGTAAAGTTTGTCACAAAGAGATTTATACATTTAAAAATATTAATATTCTCTATTCCATTCTGTTCTGCTTTTTTATTGCCCAGATTTTAGTTAGCCTTTGTTAAATTGTCTGTTATATGTCAATAGATATGTATGTCACAAATAAAAGTGTCTTGTAAATTAGGTTTTGTAATGAATTTTCTCCCAAATCTCTTACATGCTAACTGTAACGTGTTATTTCTGCTAAAACCTGAACTTAAATGTGTATATGGTGTTTATTTGTTTTTCTCTCTGTTTTAGATGCACATATCAATTTGGAATTCTGCCACCAAGCCAGAATTGCAGGAATGCACCACGTGTTGCAGAAGACTCTTTCACTGCCCTCTGTGCCCCCCTTTCAGCCCTTCTTTCAGGGCAAAGATCGAAGAGCATATACACTGAACAAAAATATAAACGCAACACTTTTGTTTTTGCTCCCATTCCCCATGTGATGGACGTAGAGACCTAAAATTCATTCCAGATACACAATATAACCATCCCTCCCAAACAGTGGTCACAAATCAGTCCAAATGTGTGGTAGTGGGCACATCTGCTATATTGAGATAATCCATCCCACCTCACAGGTGTGCCACATCAGGATGCTGATCTGACATCATGAGTAGTGCACAGGTGTACCTCAGACTGCCCACAACAAAAGGCCACCCTGGAATGTGCAGTTTTGTCTCACAGCAAAATGCCACAGATGCCACAAGCAATGAGGGAGCGTGCAATTGGCATGCTGACAGCAGGAATGTCAACCAGATCTGTCGCCCGTGCATTGAATGTTCATTTCTCAACCATAAGCCGTCTCCACAGGCGTTTCAGAGAATATGGCAGCACATCCAACCGGCCTCACAACCGCAGACCTCGTGTAACCACACCAGCCCAGGACCTCCACATCCAGCAGGTTCACCTCCAAGATCGTCTGAGACCAGCCACCCAGACAGCTGCTGGAACAATTGGTTTGCACAACCAAACAATTTCTGCACAAACTGTCAGAAACCGTCTCAGGGACGCTCAACTGCATGCCCGTCGTCCTCATCGGGGTCTTGACCTGACTCCAGCTCGTCGCCGTAACAGACTTGTGTGGGCAAATGCTCACATTCGATGGCGTCTGGCACGTTGGAGAGGTGTGCGCTTCACGGATGAATCATTGTTCACATTGTTCAGGGCAGATGGCAGCTGAGAATGTCCCAGTTCTTGCATGGCCAGCATACTCACCGGACATGTCACCCATTGAGCATGTTCGGGATGTGCTTGACCGGCGTATACGACAGCATGTACCAGTTCCCACGATTATCCAACAACCTCGCACAGCCATTGAAGTGGAGTGGACCAACATTCCACAGGCCACAATTGACAATCTGATAGACTCCATGCGACGATGTGTTGCACTGCATGAGGCAAATGGTGGTCACACCAGATACTGACCGGTTCTGGGTCCCCAGACCCCCAATAGCGCAAAAAACTGCACATTCCAGGGTGGCCTTTTGTTGTGGGCAGTCTGAGGTACACCTGTGCACTACTCATGATGTCAGATCAGCATCCTGATGTGGCACACCTGTGAGGTGGGATGGATTATCTCAATATAGCAGATGTGCCCACTACCACACATTTGGACTGATTTGTGACCACTGTTTGGGAGGGATGGTTATATTGTGTATCTGGAATGAATTTTAGGTCTCTACGTCCATCCCATGGGGAATGGGAGCAAAAACAAAAGTGTTGCGTTTATATTTTTGTTCAGTGTAAATGGACACATTAAAAATGCTTTGCTTTTCAAAGGTATGTTGGTATTAAATATCATAGTTAAAGTTATAAATATGCACTTCTTTTCAGCACCTCTGCAGTCTCTTTGTTGACTTAAAAGTTTCTATTCTTAATCTACAGTTCAGTGCATTCATCAGCAAGAGAAAATAGTGTGTTTTCATTAGAGATGGCACGATACCACTTTTTTATGTTGGATACCGATACCGATATCATAAATTTGGATATCTGCCGATACCGATAAGAATCCGATATAGTGTGTTTTAATCAACAAAACTGTTTTTTTTAAATATCTTGCTGCATTTTGTATAAGTTCATACTCAAGTTTAAAACAACAACTACACTAAAGCTATTCTGTTATACCTAGGGATGGGTATTGATAAGATTTTAACGATTCTGATTCCATTTTCGATTCTGTTTAACGATTCGATTCTTTATCGATTCTCTTATCGATTCTTTTTAAAAAAGGAGAACACTAAGTTCGATTAGCTTAGAACTTCGTTTTATATCTTCTCTTTGAACAAGATAGAAATTTAGGAGTAACATGGCCTTACAAACCCAACAGTGAGATCTTAAGAGATCCAGCCTACGGCTCTTCAATGGGGTGTCACAGGGTCCCCAGGAAAAAAAATTGTAAATGTAAAAAATAAATAAATATTCTTCTGTAGCAATAACAAAGTATAACATAAATTATTCAGTAGCAATTACACAAGAATATCCAGTAATGTCCCTGCCTACAATTAAACACATTCACTTACCTAAAATTGGGGGCATCTGCTGTGGCAAATGGGTTCAAGCCAGCGACTTTGTTGCTATATTTAGCGAGTTTTCAGACCCCTTAGCGACTTTTTTTTAGAAAAAAGAAGTCGCTAAAAAAAGACGTGAAAGCGCGTATCGCTTTTACTCTCAACAAGCAGTGGGTGCTGTAACGCAGTCAGTTCATCTTTTACTCTTTTACTCTTATGCTGTTTTGTGGATCACAAGGTTTAAAACTACTTATAAACACACACACACAAAGTAACTCCACCAGAGTGCCTATTTCAGGTCACTTTTGCCGGTCCAAGCCCGGGTAAAGGAGCAGGGTTGGAATTGTGAAATTAAAAAAAAACAATAATTGCTAAAATAAATTTAATTTGTAGTTCTAAATAAACTCTAAATGCATTTAGGACGTTTTTTACTCACTTTATGTCTCTTCCACGATGTTATTTCTCTCTCCAACAACATAGGTTACAATTAGATTAGCATGACCAATTATGCAAATTAGGCGATGACGTCATTTAGCGACTTCTAGCGACTTTTAGGACAACCAATAGCGATTTTCCTTACTGAGGAGTTGGCAACACTGGTTCAAGCCTTTTACCACAAACTTAGTCACTGCTCGGTGACATTCGTCAATCATGGCCTGAAAGGAGACGCTACCGGTAGACTGCAGCGAGAACTGCCAGCATCTGAGCCAGACTCTGTCTGTCTGTCTCATCATTGTCACCTAAATGCACAGTAATAGCAGGTTTTGTAATAAGGCAGATCGCGCTAACATAATATGCACTGTTAGTTGATTATTTACCTGCCGCATTAACGGGAGAGGACGTGCAAACGTTACCGCTGCTGCTGGGTTGAGATTCACGAGTCCAGAGCGGAATTAAAAACATGACATTCATTTAAGGTTATCACGTGTTTTGTGAGCAAATGTTTTTGCATATTCGTAGTGTTTCCTCCCTTAAATTAAATATCTACTTTGCAAGTATTGCAAGTTGCCCTGTTGTCATCCATTCTCGTAAACTTTTGAGCGTTTGAGCCGCTTACGCGCCGTGTTTCCTGCCAGGTAAATGACGCTCCGCAACGTGGTGACGTCATTCGGGGCGACTGGAATCGATAAGGGAATCGTTTGCAAAAATGGCAAACAATTCCAAGGAATTGAAACAGTGGGAACCGGTTCTCAACAAGAACCGGTTTTCGATACCCATCCCTAGTTATACCTGTATGCAAAAAAAAATATTTCATAGTTCAGCAATACTGATCAATCTAATAAACTTAAACCTACACCATCCTCCCTATTCTGGTATTTTAAAGAGTACTTAGCGTAAATATTAAGCAAACTAACTAATAGGGTTCCAACTCCTAGCAACAACAAAAATAAATAAATAAAAAATAGGGAACCACCCTCCACCTCATGATGCTTAATCGACGTAATCAACCTTAATTTGATGCAGTGTGAAAAAAAAATGCACAGAAATAAATTATTTTTCAATATATTAAAATATTAACATCTTTCTTCAACAAAATTGCACACTGCACAGATGGTACCTTCCCAAAATAAAAAGTACTATAGCTTACTAGGGTATATATATTAGACTTAATCATTACTAAATACAGTAATGGACTTCTATTCATTTTGCATCAAATTAAAACTTTGGGTGTCAGATAATTATTTATTAAAAGCTAGACATTTTAAATGAGAATAAGAAAGAAAAGTATGTCTTTGTGCCCCCCTTTTCCCTGTTAATGCCCTATCGGCTCCCCTGGCTAAACTTTGCTAGATCCGCCCCTGCACAGTTACCAGCGTCAGCTACAAAAGGATCCTGGTGTAGAAAGTAATATTAAATAAATTCTAACAATAGCTTATCAAGCTTAAACGTGCTGCTGTTGTTTATCCGCTGGTTTCCTCTTTCTGGAAGGAAACAAAACAAAACAACAAAAACAAACAAGAGAGACGGACTCACGACAGAAAAGCCGATCAGCTGATCATTAAGCAGTTTCATGATTGAAGTAGCAGCAAGAGAGGGAGAGAGAGAGAGGCAGTCGCTCCATATATCAGTTGTTAAGCTTAACGCAGGAATGCTTTACAAACATTCAGAGATGGACTTACACACTTGCTTTACTTCTTTCGGGGATAACTTTGTCGGAGATGAAATGCCGGGTTGCTAGCGAAACTCCAAATGCTATCCAGACCACCGACAGGTCCCGCATGCCACAGCCGCTCTATCATGTGATGCATACTGCTAACGTTCTGAGGTGAGTTACGGCGTGTTGCAAGTTTTGTGAGGTGCTTTCGTGATATTTAATGGATCGGATTACATTTTTTATTTTTCTCAGATATCCGATCCAGTAATTTAGGTCAGTATCGGACCGATACCGATACGTAATATCGGATCCGTCCATCTCTAGTTTTCATTAAATATTTTTTTTTCTTGTTCACCACATTTCCTGACTGCTTTTGTGATCCACACCATTTTGCTTTCATTATTGAGGATGGCTTGGATATTTTTGTTAATATGTACAATCTGACTGTTAGATAAACTGATTGCATTCTATACAACTACATTTAAATTACATGTGGGGTTCTTTATTTTTTTTTTCTCTCTTACAGACAAAATGATATGCCGGTGCACTTTCACTGCCCTGTCTGTAACATGACAGTCATACAGCGTGGGGATATGGCAAGTCAATTATTGTCATGTCAGCGTTCAGGACTGCTCCCCACTGAACTCTCCGTGGAGCCCCATCTCCCTCTCGATGTCTTCTCTCCAGCATCTAAACCATTTTCTGAATCTTTGGTAGAACATTCATGTGCTCTACCCTCTGTGCTAAATGAAACTGCGGCTTGTGGAAAGTCCATGAAAATGGAATTCCCTCACTGTGGTCTTAGTCTTCTTAAAAAAACCCTTCAAGGCTCACATGCTGAGGAGGCATTCAAACAGGTCAATAGATGTTTGCCTGGCCTGTCATCTGCAGTGTTTTTGTGTAGAGGGACTTCTTCCTCTTTGTTTTTCAGTTTGCAGAGGACACGGAGCTCTTTTTAAAAGCATGTGCTGACGAGCAGAGACTACAGGTCAATGCGATGTTTGACATTTAATAAACAGACGAAGGCATTGGCTGTTTGTTTGTGTTTTTTATTTGTTGTTGTGGGGTTTTTTTTTGCAGTGTACAGAATTCTAATTAAGCTTATTATAAAATGTTGTTCACTTGTTTTATGTCCATACTTATGGTAAAAAAAAAATTAGTGTAAAGGTAACAGCATTGTTTATACTTGTAACTTCAAAGTAAAAAGCTTACAGTTGCTATTAACAGTAATGTATTATCCTGTAATCAATCATATTTTTATACATTTTACGAATTAACCCTCTGGGCTCTATCCTGGCCATTTGTGGCCACTTCACTTGTTTTTTTTTTTTTACTACACTACAGTGGACCAAAAGAATGACACAGGTTTGATCTTAAGGATCTAATAGTTGTGTGTGTTTGTGCATGACATTGCAACGCAAATATGTATTTGCAAGATAGACTGGAATAAATTATGATGCATCAAATATTACACAGGCTGCAGTGAATTTTTGTTGATACAGACTATTTGAGCTTTGAGTTTCCCAGTCAAACTTAGCTTTGACCGCAAGCTAACACTGTTAGTCTTCTATATATTTCATAACAAGACACCATAGCCAAAATATTAACAAAATATATATTAATAAAAGATTCAAAGCTGCAACACATACTGTTAGTAAATGTGCACCTTTACGCAGGTGCAGAAAGTGCTGCTGCAGTAAGTAAGCCAAACAGCTTCCAGATCACTTATTTTTCTGGAAAGATGGCAAGAAGGGCATCACTGCTCATTTCTACAATCTCCCAGATCTTGGAATCAAATGCCTTTGGCCCATGAAAACCACGTCACAGTAGTAGGAGTCCACTAAAACCTACAAATGAAGAGTGATCCTGGAAGAAATAGGGCGCACACTAGTGACCTCAACAATTGCAAGACAGCATTGTCCCCGATGCTTATATGAAATTTATATAATATTTTTATATTTTCATGGACCGGCCTTTAAGGTGTTGCAGATAAATACAACAAAATAAAATGATACAAACAAAGACAAAAACGATGGTATTTTGTAAATACAACAATAAACGTGAATTCGGCTGTGTAATTGTGTAACTTTATGAGCAGCGTCCTTCTGAAATGCGCACTTCTTGTGTTTTTTTTTTATTCATTTTTAGACAGAGATGAGATCATCTGCAAACTCTACAGAGGCCCAGAGTTACTGTTAATATCAAAAATATAATGCTGTCCTTTGAGATTTTAACATAAGACTGTGAGTGTAATGGATCTAAACTGTTTAAATCTTCAGAGCCCTCTACAGCCTGGTAACATGGAAACTTTAAAAACAGCAGGTTTTAGTAGTGTAGTCTAATTTGTTCTTTTCATTTAATAATAGAGTCCATATTATATCAACAGCTACATTCACCCTGGAGAGAAACTAATGAGGGAGACCATCAGGACCAAGCTGGGTTTCCTGGGTCCAGAGGTTTGGAGAAACTTCTTGCCTTTTTTTCATCACAGCTGTCCTGCGCCAGAAGTTCTGTTGACCCGCTGAGAGAGGCTTCATTTACAAAACAACAGGAACACTGAAGCTCATCGCATTGATCAAGCAGGACTCTTCACTAGCAGCTCCCTCACAGGGAAATCTTCAGCACTCCTCCGTAGGCCCGCCCCAGGAGATGGATAAACCCAGCATTTCATGAACACTGTGTAATGTTATAAATACTCAGATACTCCCCAGAGGCTCCAGACTTTTACATAAAGATATTATATTCTGTGTAATGTTATAAATACTCAGATACTCCCCAGAGGCTCCAGACTTTTACATAAAGATATTATATTTAGTCCTGTAGAAAGTTATACATTTAAAAATATATGATCCTCTCTGGTTACTCTGGTATGAATAACTCTGAATTACTTTATGGTAAATAACACACTATCTGCAAAAAACTGAAAGAATTCCAGATGACAAGTTTGTAGTTAAACATACAAGTGACGACCTTTGACCTTCATCAGGTTTTATTTAATTGTGTTAGAGAAAATCTCATGTGCTCTTCATGCAGCTGAGTACATCAAGTGTTTAAAACGGAAGCTGTGCAGGTCTGAGATCAGCAGCTTTGTGAAACACCAAACTGAGGTCGTGTTAATGCTGATATATGTGACACAGTTACAGGTGTGATTAATCCTTTTGTTTTTTTTGTCTTTAACTTTATCAATAAAACAGCTGCAGCTTTCACTACAGCACATGTGGTACTTTAACCTTTGTACTGTTTTCATCAGTTCATTTTGCAGTTCACACGTGAACATGTTGGATGATCTGTCTGCTGTCACTGGGTGGTGCTGAGGTCTGAATCTGAGGGCAGCTCCTGTAATCACAAAGAGAACAGAACCATCAAACTCAAATATAAATTTTATCCCTCAAAATTGAAATAAAGCTGATTCTTCTGTCCTCACACACTCAGGATCTGAAGTTATTCTCTTACATTTTTTTCAGTATTACAGTACACTACAGTACTTTAATCCATAGTTCCTGATTAATGAGGAGTTACTGAAGTACAAGCTTTTAAAAATGGTGTTACTGTCTTTACAGATGTGGCAAGAGACTGAAAACATGTTGTTTGCACATATTTAATATTCAGGTCTGCACAGGAGCTGCAGCAGGGTGCAGCCTGTTGCTTTTACAGTATAATACTTGTAATAAAAGTACAGGAACAGTAATTAGTGACTGAGTAGCCCGGGACGTTTCTCTTGATTTCTTTAGTAAATTCATTTACCTGCACAGATTAGCTAAACGAACCCTGACAGCCGAGTGCTCATTTTAGCTAGCTAAGGTCTCAGGAGCTAGCTAAGGACGGTAGTTACTGAGTAGCTTACAAACACATTTAACTTACCGAAAAAGTGCAGCGGGGCCTCGGGTCCTTCTGTCGGGTAGTCCAGTTTACTGAAGAACACCTCAGGCTGTCAGGTTAAAACACTCGGTCGTGTTTTCGTAGCGTAAACGCTGGCCCTCCTCTCAGAGCCTACGCTCTATCTGCTATTCCCGGACAGAGATACGCAAGTTTCTCCGTGACTGCAGCTGCCAGTCAAAGCTGTTATGATGACGTTTCACCCCCAATTTAACATCACCGCGGTAGGAATTAGAATCAAACTTATGGGAGAGGAGACCCCTTGGACATAAATCAGCGTGATGAGAATTATTGACAACAAAAGAAAGAATCTTTGGAAAAAAAATTATCTGAGGAGAATAAATTTATTTTAGTCTGACCCCAGCCACATGGAAGAGGCGGGGTTTATGACCTATACTGCAGCCAGACACCAGGGGGCGATAGAGACGTTTTGGCTTCATTTTGGCTGTAACCAATGACTGTCATTGGCTGTAACCCGATAACAAAGACACAGTCACGCCCATGCAGGAAATGGGTGTGTTTGTTTAAATCTCAGAGCAAGTTACAGCCAGCTGAATTGCTTCTTGACTTCTTGTGAGCAGGCAGTTTGCTGTGAAACTGAGGCAGGAACAATGTGCCTTCTGCTGGTCTTGGGTCTTGCTATAGCTGTTGCTTATTTTTACCGTGAGATTGTAGTGAAAGGAAAGAGGTGCACAAGCAAAGCAAAGCTACATGGGAAAACTGTGATTGTGACTGGTAAGTAAAGGCTGTGTTTTGTGGCCACTGTGTTGCACTATGTTTCTTTGATGAGCAGAATAAAAGCTTTTTCACCTGCAGGCAGCAACACGGGTATTGGGAAGACCACAGCCCTAGATCTGGCTAAAAGAGGAGCTCGGGTGATTCTGGCCTGTCGCAGCAAGCAGCGAGGAGAGGCTGCACTTGAAGAAATCAAGAGGGTGACTAGATATTTAACCAAGCAAAAGACCCATGTCTGTCCTAAATAACCTGCAATGTTATCTAGTATGTACATTATTGATAGGTTTGTAGCTTAAACCTATTCGCTGGAACGTTCAAGACAATTCAGCTGCACAACAAAGCAAGACACGAGTTGGCAAAGTTCTTTATGTTTCTCGTGCACGGGAGAGAACTGGACAAACGCTTGACCCCAGTTTCTCTCGTCCGTTAGGTTACATGAATATACATAGGTTCATTAACATATGACGTATACATACACACAAAGAGTACCTTGTCTGTGCGTTGTGTAAGTAAGTGTGTGTGTGTGTGTGTGTGGGGGGGGGGGGGTCAGACTGTGACCCCATAAACGACTTCCCTAAACCTACTGGTCTGGAAGTCCAGCAGTTCATCTAAACAAAAGGCACTTATACTTAAACAGATATACGTGTGTTTGCAACACTCTGGAGAGGAGTAAACGCACCCCCCTCTTCATGCTACACAGAGTTGTTACAGACCTCCTAGGATGAGACATTCTTTCAATCTACAAATGGTTATATACTTCTAAGCATATATAAATATATATTTCTAAGCATAAATGACAATCCAACAATACAAATCTAACAATTATTGTACAGGTTATACCAGGCTCATTCATGACAGTAGATGGACATTGTAAAATAGTTATGTGCTCAATGAGTTTTTCATGTTTTCTGCAGGACAGCGGGAACAACCAGGTGGTGTTCATGCAGCTAGATCTGGGGAGTCTAAAGTCTGTTCGCAGTTTTGCTGAAAACTTCCTCAAATCTGAACCCCGACTGGACATCCTCATCAATAATGCAGGTTTGGCTGTCCATTGCAACTTCATGTCATATGAACAGAGAACTGTGTCAGTGTCTGTCGTCATTGGTTATTATATTTATATTATTATAAATATATTTATCTCTAGAGTATAAAGGATTTTATACATTTAATGGATAACATGGTGAGCTTTGGAAAGCGATTAAAATGTTTTCCAGTCACTTTAGCACACTACGTAAAGAATACAGAGAAAGAAGGCTACACAGTTATTACACAACATCCATCCCAGTTCACAGAACTACTTCATATGTCAACTTTGCAAGGTTATGATCCTCGTGCTGCCGATTTTGAACATTCAGGGTTGCAATGAAATACAGAAAGAAGTCAGTCAGTTCTGATACACTTAAACGTGCACTTCTAGAGAATCAGGATTCTGTTGACTATTCCTGTGGCCTGAACTTATCTGACTTACCTAACTATCTACTCTACTGTGATCAGATGTTTAAAAGTCTTGCTTGTTTAGATCTTAACACATCTTGAAACAAGATAAAAGTTTTCTCCATGTTTTGTCCAGGTGTGCAAATGCAGGGTCGCACAGCGGACGGACTGGGCCTGATGTTTGGTGTCAATCACATTGGTCACTTCCTGTTAACGAATCTGCTGCTGGAACAGCTGAAGGCGTGTGGACCAAGTAGGGTGGTCAACGTGTCATCTATGGCACATTACTTTGGAAAAATTGATTTTGACTGCCTTAACACTCACAAAGCTCTTGGACTGGGGACCTCATTCATGGAGGTCCTTCAGTACTATTCTGATAGCAAGTTGTGCAATTACCTCTTCACCCATGAGCTGGCCAAGAGACTGAAGGGTACCAATGTCACCTGCTACAGCCTCCATCCAGGTCAGTGGGCATGGCACCAATATTCCCCATCAGTTCATGCAAACAAACACCGAATTAATGTATAGTACACACACTCGGTATACACTTTAAGTTCTGATCCTACATGATTTAGAAACTGAAGCAGATCTAACCAGCTTTCCCTTCAAGTTAAAGTTGTTCTTCTATTTTTGCAGGAGCCATCAACTCTGAACTGGCCAGGAATATAAACTCGACTTTGCAATTATTCCTGAAGCCCCTCACTGCTTATTTTTTCAAGAACACAGAGCAGGGATGCCAGACCACCCTGCACTGTGCCCTCCAGGAGGGGATTGAACCGTTCAGCGGACGTTTCTTCTCCAACTGCACAGTGAAAGAAGTTTCTGACAAAGCTAAGGATGATGCAGCATCAAAGAAGCTCTGGGAGCTCAGCGAGAGACTATGTGGCCTTGCATAAAAATAGTTAATAGTGTGAAGTTTTCACTGTTTCTGTGATACTTATAGATGAAGTCTTTGCCTGATTTTGTTTCTCAACCAAACAAAAGCCAGAATGACTGGACTGATTTTCAGTAAACATAATTGACTTGTTTTTACAGTAATGATCAGATGTTCACATCGGTAATTATTCTGTGCACTGAGTGCATAAGATGTATACACTTAGATAAGGCTTTGTAATAAACCAGAGTGACTGGTTTATTTTTGCACCACAGTAAACAATCTTCAATCTCAGCAAGTCCAGACTGTCTCGAAGTCACTAAAAAAAAGCAGGTTTCAAATAACTAGTTTGGTTAGCTGAATGATCCTGGTTTCACTGGTTGAGTAGGTGGAGTAGCAGAGTGGTGTTGTCATGACAGGTTTTACATAATAAACATCTACATGTGACTACAGCAAGTTTTTGAATTTTTATTGCATTAGTATACAGCTAATAATCAGTTTATTCAAACGTTTACTCTTTCAGAAGACTAACTGGAAGCTTGAGCTGCTACGTTGTTTCTAATCTCAAATCTCCACCTTTATTTTGAATTGTCTGAAGACAAAAACAAAGAACACCTGTGTCCAATATCCCTTCTCTCCTTTTTCATTTTTAATCCCCTGTATCGTTAAAAACAAACCAGCTCAAAACATTAAAAATTCAGGTAAACAAAACTGTTTCATGGTTTGCTAATTACAGTCACAGACACTTTTTCCCACACGTGGAAACAGCACGTGGGGTATGTGACGGCACGACACAACAACGAACAGAGGAAAAAACGGCTCAAATACACAGAGGGATAACGAGGGAATGAGACACAGGAGGAAAAAACAGGAAGCAAAACTAAATACACTGAACACAGATCAAGGAATGTCAAAATAAAACATGAGCCTGGAGTCATCTATGTGACAGTATTATATCATACTTGTAGCACCACTTACTAATCATCTTTCACTCTACATGAAATTTTATTTGGTGGTTCCACGTATGATATATATACATCACTGTGACATATGGGTAGAGGGTATTCTCCATCACCACCTAGTGGGCATAGGAGGCATTCAGTAGTAAAAGGACGCAACACCCAATCAGATTATGGAGCAAATGGTAAATGGACTGGTTCATACATAGCACTTTTCTACTCTGAGCACTTGAAGTGAAGTGAAGATGATTGAACACAACTTACCTCATTCACCCATTCATACGGGCACTTTTTCTGTAGGTTTTTTTGGTCACTAGAATTTGGAGTGTTGTTGTCATGATTATACTGTATCATGGTTTAAGCATTTCAGCCACTGTAAGTGCTGAACAAGTCATGACACATATGTACAGCCAGTGGGCCTACCCTCATCACACGTCTGAGTACGTGGCTCTTGTATGAATGATAATCTTTCAATCAAGGTATCAATTTAGGAAACTGAGCTAAGGATGTTTTTAAATGACACTGCACATAAAACAACGCAGGGTGCATGCTTACACTGTTATTCATACTTTCTACTTACTCTCATCCTCCTCACCAGGAGGACGAGGTCACAAATTCAACAAAAACAGGTCCTTAGTTCAGTTCAAGAGTGCAGACCTTCCAAAGTGTTTTTCTTATGGTATGACAACAGTGAGTATGAGAACAACTGAGAAGAACATAGAAACACACAGTTCATGAGAAATGTGAACCACTAACCTATAATAAAATATTCAAATATAAATATGGAGAGAGAAGGAATTGTATCAACTGGTATCAATGATCATTTTAAAAGGTACTGAAAGGTGTCGGGAAAGGTCGAGGGATTAAGCATATTTTCCCTGAAAAGCCTTTAGCTAAACCAAAATGCTGCAGCAAGAATGCTGACAGGGATTAGACAGAGAGATATTCCTCTTTTATTGGCTATATTCCTATATTCTTCTTCATTGGCTCCCTGTTAAATCCAGAATTGAATTTAAAATTCTTCTCCTCAAACACAAGGAGAAGGTCTTGAATATTCAGGCTCCATGTTATCTTAATGACCTTATAGTACCATATGACCCCATTAGAGCACTTCACTCTCAGACTGCAGGCTGACTTGTGGTTCCTAGAGTATTTAAAAGTAGAATGGGAGGCAGAGCCTTCAGCTTTCAGGCCCTTCTTCTGCAGAACCAGCTCCCTGGTTGGATTTGGGAAACAGACACCCTCTCCGTCTTTCCTTTTTGATCAAACATATAGTTAGGACTACACTCAAAAAAATAACTCTTTAAATGAACATAAAAAAATCATGGAAAGAATTTCCACGTGATTAAATTGCTTTATTTTAGCATTATGCAATTCTGTTACTCCAACTTAATGCACTCAAGTTGGACCAACTTAATTAAAGATTGATGAATCAACGTATTTACTGCATTTTGATCCAATATATTTTAATAGTGTTGATCCAACTTAAAGAGTTTTGTTCTTTAAGTTGGATCAATTCAACTCAATTGAATTGATCCAACTTAAACCGACTCAATTCAGTAGGTTTTCTCCAACTAATTTACTAAATTTGGTCCCAGCTTAAGTTAATTGAGTTGAACCAACTCATACAAATTAAGTTATTCCAACACAAGTCTTTAATGCTAATAGAAAGCAATTTAATCACGTGGAAATTCTTTCCATGATTATTTTAAGTTAATTTAAAGAGTAATTTTTTGGAGCATTTAACAAAGTCTAGAGCCTGGTTAACATACATTTCACTATTACATCTAAAAGGTAAATAAAAATTTGTCATACACATCTTTTTGTTTTCTCCAATTTATTGAATTTATAGCAAATTTCACATAATGTATAAAGAATACATGAAATGCAAGTACAAGTTACATAACAGAAAAAAAAGTAGTGGACAAAGTGGAAAGTTAACCTGTTAAAACAATTTTTTAACAACAATGAATGGCTGAATCAGGTGATTTTCCGATGACCAATACAACTACTTTGAAGGTCAACAGATGCACTTTCAAAAAAGAAAATATCTGCAATTATTTTAGGTTCATGGTCCAGATACATGGTGTAGCTGTTGTAATGGAAACATTTCTCAACGAGAAAATAGTCTTTTGAGAACCTGTACTTTGTGTGCTGTTGGATAGTTTGTGTGCATCTAATTCCATAAGAATCTTCTGCAGGACCTCAAAGGTGTACCTGAGTTCCAGAGGGTAGCTCAGGTTCAGTGAATAGACCAGACCAAGCAACATTGTCACTGCAAAAACTACACTGCCCAACTCACCCATCACTTCCACCCCCTCTAGAACAATCACAACATCCTGAGGGTCATCGCCAGGCTCCGCACCCTCTGACCGAATGACACAGATTCCAAAGACTGTCTCTGCTATGGCAGTGGCGATGCTTTTTATCAACTTCCTGTGACAATAAAACAAACAAAAAAAAGATAATGATTTCTCACTAATGTCCATTGCAAACAGTTTTAAAAGTAAATATCTGTTTTACATTAATGTAAAATACCTAAAAGCTTTACTCATTCAAGCCTTATAATAATGTAAATGTAATCAAAAATGACTGCCCGATATTTTTCCTGACTCAAGAGAAGTTCATTCAATACCTCAACAATGTCCTGTCTTTCAAAATCTTGAGTTGTGATAGGGGTGACTGTGGCACAGGAGGTAGAGCAAGTTGTCTACTGGTTTAATCCCTGTCTTCTCTAATCTGATACTAAAACTATCAATGGGTAACATACTGAACCCCAAGTTGCTCCTGATACATCCATTGAAGTGTAAATGTTACATAAAAATCTTGTATGAATGTGTGTATGAATGAGGTTATTATAATGATATTATAATAATGATAGTATAAAACACTCAAGAATGGTGTGTGTAGTATCCAGTGAGAAACTTAAAGCTCTTACTTTTCCTATTTTAAAAGGTATTTTTTACAGCCACCGGTAATTTATAGGAAAACCCCATCCCCTGAAACTTTTTGTATGTAGTTCAAGCTTATCTTTGATCATCTCCTTAGTTAAGGATACAGGCAAGTTAACATACCAGGTAATCCTTCACCAGCTTCTCAGGATCTTCATTCAGGTACATGCAAAGACCTTTGGTGATGTATTCTCTTCTGATTTCAACAGCATCAGTCTTTATACACAGAGGGGGGAAAAAAACAAATATATAGGGAAATCCATCTCAACGACCTAGCAGTGGGATTAAAGAACTATTAGTTGAATTACCAGGAATTTGTGAGAAATACAGAGGCTATTGTTTTACAGTCTTAATCTTTTCAAATAGTATTTATGCATTTTAGACAAGTCTGTCATTTTAATATTGTTTTGTAAATTGTGTATTAATTTAATCATGCCATACCCCCAATTCAAGAAAGTTTAGATGATGTGTACATAAAATCAGAATGCAATGTTTTCTTGGTCTCAAAAGTATATGTCACTTACAAATGAATATATTACATTTTTAACATGGGAATGTGATAATTTTTAAGAAAAATATTAGCTCACTATGAATTTGATGAACTGGCCTGCCAGCTCTCCAGACCTTTCACCACCTGATAAGATTAAACATTTATTATCTTTACAGGAGGGAACTGCAAGTCTCCAAGTTTATTAAGTAGAAAAATATTTAATTTCAAAAAAATTAAAAAACAGGAAAACATATCTGTTCATGTTTTGTCTTTCCTCCTCAGTGTACTAAAAACACATAAATTGTTAAATAAACCACTGTCCATCAGTTGCAACTTACAAACTTACAAATTTCAACAACCCACATGTAAAATGTAAATTTATCACAACAGTCTCTGTGGTAGAGCCAAACTAGCTTATGTGCAGAGGTTAAGTTATAAACAATATCTATATTTGGAGTAGCTAAGTCTTTCATATTAGGCTATCATGCTAGCATGACATTGTGCTATATTCTTGCACTAACGTGTTAGCTAGCTAGAATGGCATAAACAAACAGATATTTAAAAAAACAAACAAAAAAAACAAATGTGAATAAATAGAACTGAAAAGAATCGACAAACTAATGATACCTTTGTGCAAAAAGTATTTTCATCAAGATGGATGAAGATAGATTCACTCTTACCTTTCCAAGATGACCGCGAAGCAAACCATGTGCTTTCCTGCCTCTTGTTGTTTAGAATCTCACATGATCTTGTGATATCGCGAGTCTTTAAGGCAGCTAACCACTCTTGTTAGATTTTATCATGTCATATCAACAAGAATAAATTTAAGAGGCGCTAAGTTGGTAAATTTCATGTAGATCTTATATGATTTTATTACGTTCACCTTAGAAACATAAATTCATTGTGTTCAAATTACATGTTAGAGTCTTGTAAATGCAATAACCATCAAATTTCACTTTTTTGAGTGTAGATCAGGTGACCTTGAGTCCTCCCTTAATTATGCTTAAAAAGGCTATGCAGCTGGAGGCTTCACATGATGCACTGAGTGTTTCTTTTTCACTCACCATGTGTTTATAAACCACTCTGCATTCAACCAGTAGTTATTATTAATCACTGGCTCTCTTCCACAGTATGTCTTCATCCTGTCTTCCTCACCTGGTCGGGGCAGATAACCACCCCTCCTTCAGCCTGGTCTGAATTGAACTGAATAGATGATCTGCTGTGGCAGCATCTAAAGGGAGCAGCTGGAAGAAGAAGAAGAAGAAGAAGAAGAAGAAGAAGAAGAAGAAGAAGGGGAGGAAGAAGAAAAACACCAAAAACATGGAAGGGACTTCTTCTCTTTCAGCAAGTCCTCTTGGGGTCCTCTGCTTCCATCACACCAAATGCTTAGCAATCCAGTTCTAAAATCTGAATCTTTTCTGTAGTTCTACCTCTTTGTGGTCTTTCATTTTCTCCTGCCTGCAGCTCCACCTTCAACATCCTTTGTACATCCAATAACCCTCGTCTGCACATCTCCAAACCATCTCAGCCATGCTTCTCTAACTTACCTCCCAATGATTTATTCATTTCAAATCTCATCTATCCTGGTCACTCCCAGTTAAAATCTTCAGTTTCAGCATTCTGTCTTTTTGTCAGTGCTCCAAACCATACATAATTGCAGGTCTCATTATGCTCTTCTAAACCTTCCCTTTCACATTTGCTGTTATCTTTCTTCCCAAATCCCCACTAACACTTGTCTCCACCTTAATGACTTGTGATGTTCTATTAAGGTCATTCTATCTGAGGTCACTGTGGACCGTCTGCTCAACCATCTCAGATTTCCCTAAAAGTTTTACGACAACATGTCATAAAAAACTGCATGCCAACAGTGAAGTGATTTTAAAATGGTATAAAAGTACAACAGTCAGCATGTCATGCATGTATGGAACACTTATAATAAACTGTATATTAATAAAGTACCAATTAATTCATTAATAAATAATAATTTACTTCTCAGGAGCTTTAAAGCAAAACTCCAACATGTTATAGGATGTTATTGTTGTTGGGCAGTATTTAGGAGTGGACTTAGCTTAAGGCTAATCAGTGGACCAAAGGTTATGGCAAATGTTCAGATCACACCCTTACTTTTACTGCTACCCAGTTATTCACCTAACCATATAAAAAACAAGTCTAACTTGATTTTAGTCTGGGTGACCTGACAACTACGGAGCCCCGCAAGGGACATGGGAGAAAAAAAATTACGATGAACTTTTGCGAGATCTCGCAAAACAAACTCGGGATCTTGCAAAGCTTTTGAGAGATTTCGCAAAAGTTGAATTCCAACAATGGCGGCAGCTACTTAGTTGTAATATTACTCTTTCTGGGTCACAAAATAAACTTTTAAGATATTTTGAGGTGTGAATGTAGTTGTGTAAACGTCAAATATCTGCTCGGTTTACAAGACATCACATATTTCTGACACCCACCATCTCGAAGCTAACGGGAGGTCGAGACCTACTACAGTTTGTTTTGCGAGATCTCGTTTACATGATGGATGACAGGTTTCAAAGTAAAACAAAAGTCACTGTGTGAGCACAGCTTTTTTTCTCTGTGGCGAATACACTGCTGTGTCACTGTGACTACTCTACATGCTAATGAGGGATGGTTTCACACAAAGGCGACCTTCTGCTCCTACGTTAATGAGCAGAGTGCAGTGCCATAGCAAAAGAGTGTTGTTTAGTATGAACGTTCCTTTTTAGAGTCAGATAAACCAAACCGCTTTTTAAGAGCTATCAAGATTATAATATGTCAGTTAAAATACAGATTCATGAAATCCCATTTTCCTTTACTGACTGACACAACCATGTCTTTTAAAAAAACATTTTAAGTACTTAAACCTCTTGTGATTTCAAAGGGTCTCAGCTCTTACAAGACACAAAGAGTTCTCTGGTACCTTGCTGTAACTTTTACTGTACACAGGGAAGGGTTGGAGAGTGGGGGTGTGGGTGATTGGTGTGGAGAGAAAGGAGGGTTTTTCCCCCCAACTAAGGATTAACTAATTGTTAAATAATTCATATTACAGTGACAGGACTGACAGGAATCATGACAGTAGCAATATCAAGTTTGCTGTATTGTTATCTACCATCCACCTAAATCCTAAAATAATCCTGGTCTCAGCTATTGTCACATTTTTGTCAGTTTGTTACCTTCACCTGAAGGTGCTGTTAAGCAAGAATTAATTGATTAATAATGATAAGCACAAGCCAACGTTCTGTTTAAAATCATTAACAGACTCCTTAGTGCTGATCCAGCTTCTTTTCCTGCCAAATCTTCGGATGACTGTGAAAAATTCCCAAATTTCTTTGCTGGCAACATCAGTGATATCACATTACAGTTCAAGTTTAAATTAATCACTTTCATCTAACTCCAGCCCAAATTACTTTAAATCATCCATTGTCTTGATCTGCCAAAAAAAACCTTTCATTTAAGAAATTTTTAATAAATTTATTAATTTGAAAACAAAAATTTCTATGCTTCAATAACCGACAATATTTCATTTGAGTCCTTCTAGATTTATCTGCAGCCTTGCCACTCTCATCAGAAGATTAGAAAATTGGGCTAGCATGATAAAAGCTTGTTTTAGCAGTGCCAGTGACAGTGGACACAGTGGTAACCGGGGGATTTGGGGCAGTGACCTGACCACCAAGCCAAGAAAAAATCCGAGATCTCTGCCCAGAAAAGGGCAACAGAAATACTCTGCAGGACCCTCAAGGCTCCAGACCTGTGGCAGAGGACTTTATCTAAAAAAATACTTTTCTTTTCTTTTCTTTTCAAGAACTGCGGATCTGACGCTGGCGCTAAGTAAATCTGAATGAATGAGAATAGAAACGACAGAGGGCAGCAGAGAGCCTTTGTTGCTGCTGGTAGCCGCAAATAGTGATAGAAGAAGAGACAGTCACTTGGTTACGAAGAATTGAGCAGTGTTTGGAAGTGTCGTAATGTCGGCTTTACTATGCCTCATAGCGGGATTCGTATCGTTTTATGTGTTAGTTTATTACTGTGTGTTTAGATCCGCGAGATGCTCCAGTTCAGTGAAGCTTAAGGGCAAGACGGCCATTGTTACAGGTAACACGCCCCACTGTCCGCTCATATCATCAACTGTAAACACAGTCACTAACTCACGTAAGTTGCGCAATCTTACCATTGTCCAGTCAGGTCCCAGCTTACTGCTGGTTTGAGTAAAAGTCAGCAGTGATACTTGAAAAATCGCGAAGTCCTTTTAGAATCAGCCGAAAGGGACACACTCCTTCTGAATGATAAAACTATGTTTCTGAAACAACTGTTACCGACGGGCTGTGTCTCTATTTCAAAATGAAAACAAAGATGGCAGTTCGCTGCCTGTTGTAAAAAGGACTTATAAATTAGTTAACGTCTTTGAAAATCTTTCATCATTAAGTAGAGGGATTTTTGTCATGCTGATGTTTAAAATAGTCTCCGAAGATTGTAAAAATGTATTCGGAATCGGAGTAAAAGTTGTGAAACTAGCTTCGCTTTTTTTCCAGGTATCAATTGTTTATTCTTTTATAGGAAAAATAAAACAAAAAACTATTAGTTTTAAATGGTTAGCTCTGTGGGTGGTCTGAAAAGCAAAGTGAAACATTTGTGACTTCAAGATGATTAGCAGAGGACTCGGCGTCCACCTGAAATACAACTTTATTTATATAGCACATTTAAAAAACCAACAGTACACCAAAGTGCTTTACAATAGAAACAGGGAAATTAAGACATGATTAAATAAAAGGCCATTAACAATGTACCACATATGTACAACTCCATGTACCATATGTACAGACAGGTACATAGATACAAATGGAGCCAAATATAAAATAGGGGCACTAACTAGATGGAAAAGTTAGGTTAAATAAGTGAGTTTTTAAACGTAATTTAAAAGATAGAATGGATAGCGATGGGAAGGTTGTTCCACAGGTTTGGTGCAACCAGGGCAAAAGCACGGTCACCCCTAGATTTAAGTCTAGATTTAGGCTGAACCAAGAGTAATTGGGCTGAAGACCTTTTGAACCCACAGTGTCCTCTGAGTTTTTAGCGAGGTCCACCCTCATGCTTCGTGTCTCATTTTTAAATACAAAGGTCAACTGTAAAAACGGATATCTGTACATTTGCACTGTTTTCCACTTTTGATGTGTAATTCTATCACAAGACTGTGAATTTAACTGAACATGTAACAGGTAAAAACAGTCTTAGATTGAATTTTCATTAGATACCCAGAGATAATGCCACTGTATTCACAATGACACCTTTGCCAGTGGTTTGCTGAGATGTTTGAATTGCTTTTCTGAACAGGAAGCAACACTGGCATTGGTAAGTCCACAGCTTTGCAGCTGGCGAAACGAGGAGCCAGGGTGATCCTGGCCTGCCGTAACAAGGAGAGAGGAGAGGCTGCCGCTTACGACATCCGCAGAGTAAGAAGTCAGAGACTGACACACAGCAGGCACTATCCTGTGCCACAGTCAGTTGAGAGAACTAGTTGGTAGTTTCATTTTTTTTCATTTTAACTGAAAAACTTACAGGAGTGTTCACTCAATCACTAAAAATGAGAAAGAGTAAGTTATTAAAAATCAATTTTAGTATATATATTGTGAAAGTTTTTAGACCTTTGTCTTTATGCATGCTCAATCATCCAAGTAAGCAAATCTCAGAAAGTTGTTTCGGTTCAGAGGTGGGCAATGCTTATCACATGCTGCTACCTGCCCAACAGTGAAGCATGGTGTTCGAGGGATTGTCCTGTGGTAGTGCTTGTCAGTAGCAGGAACATGAAGACTGATCACAAATGAGGGAAGGATGAATCCATCCATATACAGAAAGAAACGCACTCCTGACAGCAGCGACCTATAATTGAGGTTACGAGTAGAAGTAAACAGTAAGGGTAACACTGCAGTGGCCTCTAGCTGTGTTTTAGTGGTTTCAGCCAGAGCCCGTCTCTTTGGTGGAGATGTAGAGTTGGATGTCTCGAGACCACTTTTACGTGGTCTCTTGGTCTCGACGGACTTTTGTCTTGGTCTTGGTCTCGCTGTCTCGGTCTTGCGTTCTGAAATCGACATAGTGTTCGGGAGATTTGGAGTCAACCATCGGCGGAGCGGGGGGTGGCTTACTGGGCTTAAGCCCGGGTCATTTTTTCAGAAGCCCTGGGTCTTTTGGAGTGTAATTTGTTTCATAGTTAGATGCCTGACTGTATAAACTGTATAAAACAAAAAATAAACACAATACTCGAAGCACAGAGCGCACAGTCGTAAATTCCCCCTAATTTTGGTATGATCCGAGCTCAGGCACTAGGCGACTGAGCACAGCACCCATGTGAGCGAGGGGGGAGAAGCTGCTGCCTGCGAGTTTGCTGCAGACAGAGGAGAGCTTAAGTTTGACCAGGTACCAAAGCAAATCATTCGTACTGTACAAATAATGTAAATATGAAGGTTTATCACAAAAGACTGAGATTAAACTGATCACTTGGTTGCGTTACTTGCTCTTCGAGTGAATCAACAAATGGATAAATAAAAAGCCGAACAGCAATGCTGATTTTTTAGAGAGTCTTAGCTTACATTTCATATTTTCAGTTGTTTCCCCTCCACGGCTAAACAAACTCTCTAAATCGGTTTCAGTTATGTACTGATGAACACAACAATGGACATAAGGAGCTTCTTTCAAAGAAAAAACTCAGGTAGATGTTATTTTATATATTATGCTTTGTATGTTGTTCAGTATATTTCTATGCAAAACAAGAGGAATTTCAATACACAGCAGTATATTCACAGTTTAAACCAGATATTTACAAACACTTTATGGAGAAAACATAAAACCTTTTTTTTTTTTTACTGTTAAACATCAATTTAGACTGAACTAAAATATTGAAATAAATATTGAAATATCTTTTGAATTAGTTAAATGTCAGAATAAAGAGAGACAGAGCTTCTATTTTTTATCACTTTCATCAAATTTAGGAGTACATATACACTAAGTTTATTGTAAATTAATAAGAAACCTGCAGACGATTCCATTCTGAGCTGAAGAAGATTCTGATAGGTTAGTAGAGTCCATGTGAGTAAATTGGTGGCACACCTGCAGATGCATATAAGGCAAAACACAGAGCCTGTTTCTGTGACATGGGAAAATCAAGAGATGTCAACCAAAACACCAGGAAAAGAACTGTGGAGCTCCATAAGTGTGGCTCAGTTTTGAATACAATTTGGTGCCATTTACAATTAAGAAATACAGATAGTTTCTCTCTTTACTCTTAAAGTTAACAAATATGTTTTTTATATTTATCAATCTAAAAAAAATAAACATTTAGTCTGATTTGATGTTACAATTAAAAAAGTGTTTCTGTTTTGATCTGAAGAGTTTGTAAATATCTGGTTTCAACTGTATATTTGAAGATGTTGGTGTTTGGTTTGATTGTCAGCACAAAGAGGGAGAGAGGAACAGAGAGGGAGAGAGAGAGGAACAGAGAGGGAGATGGAGAATGAGGACAGAACAGAGATGGAACAAGAGCAGGTGAGACACACATGTTAGTCAAATGGTTGTTTGCCAAAAGTATCACCGTATCATAGGTCCTCATGTATCTCGTACCTAGTGTTTCTTTTTAGGTTTGTTATTTTTCAAATTCTATATTTATTAAGTTATGCAGGCTTGTTTACACAACAAGGCTAAATAATTATATAAACGTTTCTGAATCTAAATAGTGGACTTTGGTAGAATTAAAAAATAAGTGTAGTGCAGGTCTATGATGATTTTTAGTGCTACTATCATCTAGTTCTGATTCTGGTTCTGTTTTGGTTAAATCCTAAGTAGTCCTGATTTTGAGCTGTTGTAGTCCTGTTTTAATTCCGGATCAGTTCTGGGTCTGGTTGAATTGGGGTTTAGTCCGCCTGTCTTTGTTCTGCCTTGCTGCTTAATTAAAAAACTAGTTTAAGGTGTCCTGCACATGTGATATATATTTTTTGTCTGTATGAAGTCATTCTTTTTTGAACAAAACTCAAAACAGAGCCTATTAATCTTTCAGTCATTTCTACCCTCACTTAATTTCCTTTGGCTGCTCAACTCTCACAAAGTGGCTCAGCTATGCTCCAATCCCTCCATATTGTGGCCAATCACATGCGAGGATATAGGATAATATCATTATGTGAAAAACAGAGAGGGTGAGAAACGCGACAGTCAAGTGGAGCGTGCGTCTGTCCTCTCAGCAAGTAAGTGAGACCGTAGACAGCGGTGAGGAGGGCTGTGCGAAAGCAAAAACACATAAATATGCCTGACACCCGTAAACGAAGCAGCATCTGGCTGCAGTTTAAAGACTTTTTTTGTCTCGTCTTGGTCTCGATACCCTCTGGTCTTGGTCTTGTCTTGGTCTCGGATTAGGTGGTCTTGACTACAAGTCTATGGAGATGTAAGAAAACAAATGATAAAAATAAACGGTACTTTATTTGTATTCGGTATCAGACGCATGGTTAGCATGTAATTCAACAAGCATCAAACAGACATCAGATCTATTTCTAGCGCTTACATAAGGATGTGTTTTAGGTTTTATTTTCAAATGCACCATCATTGTTCAGTCCTGCCAGATATGTGACAGATCTATCGCAGCCTGTCTTACTCAGCAGTTCTGTCCTGTAGGAGAGCGGCAACAACCAGGTGGTGTTTATGCATCTGGATCTGGCGAGTCTGAAATCTGTTCAGAGCTTTGCTGAAACCTTCCTGAAGACCGAGCCCAGACTGGACATCCTCATTAACAATGCAGGTGGGAATGTTGCCATACAGAGAAATGTCGCTGTCTGTTCTATCGATAGTGACTGAAACTTTGTATTGCAGGTGTGATGGGCCTGGGATGTACCGAGGAGGGTTTTGGTATGGCGTTTGGTGTGAACCATCTGGGCCACTTCCTGCTCACCAATCTCCTCCTGGAGCGGCTAAAGCAGTGTGGTCCCAGTAGAGTGGTCACAGTGGCTGCACTGCTGCACCACCTTGGAACCGTTGACTTCTCTCTGCTTAATTCCCAGAAAGATTTGGTGTCAGGTCAGTCTACCTGGGACAGCTTCCAGGCCTACTGTAACAGCAAACTGTGTAATGTGCTTTTTACCAGGGAGTTGTCCAACAAACTGGAGGGCACCAGTGTCTCCTGCTACTGCCTGCACCCAGGTCAGTGTCTGCTTCCATTTTTGGTGTGAGGCTGTGTGTACCACAAGCAAAAGCTACTACAACACTACATGTCCAAATGAGTACCTCTGAGTTAAGATCACCTCTGTTCTTCCCAGGAGTCATCTACACAGAGCTGGGTCGCAGTATGAGCCTGTGGCTGCAGCTTCTCATGATGCCTTTTGCAAAGCTGTTCTTCCTCAGCCTTGAGGAGGGGTCACAGACCACCCTTTACTGTGCTCTACAAGAGGGCATTGAACCCCTCAGTGGACGCTACTTCTCCAATTGTGCGCTGCAACAAGTAGGAGTCAAAGCTCGAGATGATGCCCTGGCAAAGAAGCTGTGGGAAGTGAGTGAGAGGTTATCTGGCTTATCATAAGAGACTCCAGAAAAATTCAAGGACTCTGTGAATACTTTGTAACATAGAGACGATACCACACCTTTGGTTTTATTATGTGCTATTGCTGGGCTGATGGTATGTCAGGTCTTAAGGTTCTCTGGCATTGTGCTATAATTTCAACATGGGGACCATTTTAGATTCTCAAGTGAATAATATGTTTTTTTAACTGTTGTGTAGAAAGAATATTCTACAGTATGTGTCATGTTGTTTTGTATTAATGAAGTAGATATGTTTTATCATTAAAAGTCATATCTGCGTCTCAGCACTGCAGTGAATTGGGCATTTTGTTTTCACATGACGGTTACATTTTTTTGGACCAGTTAAGCCAGTGGCAACGCCTCGATGAAAGCAACAGAGGAAGAAGGTGACAGTTTGGACAAACTGCTATAGCTTTGTGGAGTGGTGCATTTGTTAGCTCGCTTGCCTCGCAGCAAGATGGTTCCCGGCTCAAACTTGACAGTGTGGGGATGAACAAAAGTACTTTACCAGCACAATATAATCTGCAGTATGATCATTGCTTTAACAATGTAACAGATAGCTTTAAGATGGTTATGCATACTGTTATCATATTAATCTTGTATTCCAGATGCAGTTATAACTATTTTATACATATTGCATATCTGTGCTTATTTTGAGTTGATGTTCGGTTCATTAAGGGTCTTAAGCTTCACTGGCGTGACTGTCCAGGTCATTCATGCTGAGGGAAACTAGAACATAGAAGGAATTGCAATACATGCTTACAAAACACTTATATCAGGTCATTTTTATTATCTTTCATACAGTGGGGCAAAAAAGTATTTAGTCAGCCACCGATTGTGCAAGTTCCCCCACTTAAAATGATGACAGAGGTCAGTAATTTGCACCAGAGGTACACTTCAACTGTGAGAGACAGAATGTGAAAAAAAAATCCTTGAATCCACATGGTAGGATTTGTAAAGAATTTATTCGTAAATTAGGGTGGAAAATAAGTATTTGGTCACCTCAAACAAGGAAAATCTCTGGCTCTCACAGACCTGTAACGTCTTCTGTAAGAAGCTTTTCTGTCCCCCACTCGTTACCTGTATGAATGGCACCTGTTTGAACTCATCATCTGTATAAAAGACACCTGTCCACAGCCTCAAACAGTCAGACTCCAAACTCCGCCATGGCCAAGACCAAAGAGCTTTCGAAGGACACCAGGAAAAGTATTGTAGACCTGCACCAGACTGGGAAGAGTGAATCTACAATAGGCAAGCAGCTTGGTGTGAAAAAAATCAACTGTGGGAGCAATCATCAGAAAATGGAAGACATACAAGACCACTGATAATCTCCCTCGATCTGGGGCTCCACGCAAGATCTCATCCCGTGGGGTCAAAATGATCATGAGAACGGTGAGCAAAGATCCCAGAACCACACGGGGGGACCTGGTGAATGACCTGCAGAGAGCTGGGACCAAAGTAACAAAGGTCACCATCAGTAACACACTACAACGGCAGGGAATCAAATCCCGCAGTGCCAGACGTGTTCCGCTGCTGAAGCCAGTGCATGTCCAGGCCCGTCTGAAGTTTGCCAGAGAGCACATGGATGATACAGCAGAGGATTGGGAGAATGTCATGTGGTCAGATGAAACCAAAGTAGAACTTTTTGGTATAAACTCAACTCGTCGTGTTTGGAGGAAGAAGAATACTGAGTTGCATCCCAAGAACACCATACCTACTGTGAAGCATGGGGGTGGAAACATCATGCTATGGGGCTGTTTTTCTGCCAAGGGGACAGGACGACTGATCCGTGTTAAGGACAGAATGAATGGGGCCATGTATCGTGAGATTTTGAGCCAAAACCTCCTTCCATCAGTGAGAACTTTGAAGATGAAACGAGGCTGGGTCTTCCAACATGACAATGATCCAAAACACACCGCCCGGGCAACAAAGGAGTGGCTCCGTAAGAAGCATTTGAAAGTCCTGGAGTGGCCTAGCCAGTCTCCAGACCTCAACCCCATAGAAAATCTGTGGCGGGAGTTGAAAGTCCGTGTTGCTCGGCGACAGCCCCAAAACATCACTGCTCTCGAGAAGATCTGCATGGAGGAATGGGCCAAAATACCAGCTACTGTGTGTGCAAACCTGGTAAAGACCTATAGTAAACGTTTGACCTCTGTTATTGCCAACAAAGGTTATGTTACAAAGTATTGAGTTGTATTTTTGTTATTGACCAAATACTTATTTTCCACCCTGATTTACCAATAAATTCTTTACAAATCCTACCATGTGGATTCATGGATTTTTTTTTTCACATTCTGGCTCTCACAGTTGAAGTGTACCTCTGGTGCAAATTACTGACCTCTGTCATCATTTTAAGTGGGGGAACTTGCACAATCGGTGGCTGACTAAATACTTTTTTGCCCCACTGTATGTTCATGTTCTTGTATTGAGTTTTAAGTAGTATCAGTTGGTTAAAACATTTATTCAATTTATATTACATCTATAAGTTTTAGTAAACTGTTGACACATTTGACAGTGGCCTCTGTTTGACTGTGAGCGTTAGTAGGTGAGAGGTGACATAGAGTGCCGAGTGAGGTCGTGACATATACACACACACACACATTAGTTAGACTCATTTATAGGTGAGAGGTTAGTCATGTCTGCTTGTAACTGCGAAATTGTCTCTGCAAAAGAGGAACAGTTTCCAGACGAGAACTGGAAGTCAAAGGGTTGACCGGAAATACCGGCCATGAAGATAGAAGACAACGTTCTTTTTAAACTGTCTTAAAAGTCATTGTGGTTTTGATTTGACGTATGTATATATTCTGTCTGATGACGCATGAGGGGGCGTCATTAAATTCAAACTCTGATGGTATAAAATATCTGTTTATGCTTTGATTAAGTCGAAGATCAATTGCTGTCTGTGTAAGTGATCTTCCCACGCGTGCATTAAAATCATCGTTTGACTTCACCCGGCCGGATCAGTGTGGTTATTCTTCGATCACCTCTTGTACCCCTTCCTCAATATTGAATCCTTAACAACAGCCAGCTGGGTCCTATCTGCTCGTCCAGTGCCTGTGTGAGTTCTTTTCCAGGTATTCCAGTTTGCTCACACAGTCCCCAGACATGCCTGTTACTTTACTGAAATGGAGACCTGTGTAGCCAGACTCTCACTCAGTGACTCTGAACTGAATAAACAGTTAAAATGCATAAGAACTGGTTCTTTTATAGCATTTTAACCAACATTCACACAAGCACATTTTCTTCTATGTCTAAGTGCTTTTCTCTAACATTCACACTTTTGATTAGGAGATGACCTGCTTTACCTCCTGAGCCACAGCACCCCTAATATGAATAGTGAGCTGTATGTGGTCAGTCCATACCACAGTGGCACAGTACTGTTGTCCAGGAACACCCACAGGTTTTGTCACCTGGACATAGTCATCTGGCCACTATGATTTGACATTGCTCATTGGTAATTTAGTCACTCATCCGAGTGACTTCTTCAGTCTGATGAATGAGTAACTGTTAATGACAGGAAAAAATCTAAAGAATGGAAAGGTGTTAAATTTAAAAACAGTTATTAACATCACAGATTTATGTCTTCTAACAATATTTCATGTAAGCAACACTGGATTGAAGCATAGTATTCTGCATACTTTGGAAACAATGATTTTAATGAATGATTTACATCAAGCAGTTATTCTGTCTGACTTCCTGTAAAACTCAACCTCTTCAAAAACAGCCCCTCAGTATCTATAGCTTAGCTTCGAAAATTAAGGCAAAACTTGAAGAGTTTTAATTTTGGTTTGGTTTTGAATCCAGGCTTCACAGAGCTGATGATTTTAGTTTCCAGTGATCATTGCTCCGTCATGTTGTTCTCAGCACATTACACAACATACCTCGCATACATAGCTGGAATATTTTGTTTACAAAGCACTAATGTGTAATTCGGAGTGTTCGACCAGTTCTAATGAAGGCTTTGACCTAATTTGTCTTATCCAGTGTTTAGCATTTAGTTTCTGATTTGTTGGTTTTCAACGTATTTGACGTCGCTTAGAAGCGACTGGACTTTCTTTTAAAAGGAACTTAAAGAAGTCCAGTCGCTTTTCTTTCCAAGCTCCTTAGACTACCATGATCTGGATGAATGACTGTGAAACCTACACAGACACATTTTCATCATGTTAGCTTTTTGCCATTAAAAATGTCAAAGCAAGCATGTTTATGGTGTTTCTGTGGACATTTGACGAAAGATATAGCCTGGTCAAATACTGAAGGACAATTTTCATTTTCATTATTATAATGCTTGACTCAGGTTAGGATGTCAGATAGAGTTGCTATAGCATTTCTCACATAACAGTCTCTTTGGACAATTAACACATCATGCAGGGATAACTCAGGTTTCTTTAGTGAAAATTTTAATTGCAAGTAGCAAAATTAAATAAATGTAACTGATCCGCATCAGTTACATTTATTTAATTTTGTACTATCGAACAGTCTTTCATCTAAACATAGAAATTTCCTATTTCTCATATTTTTTTCTCAGTTACTGGTATTTTTTAAAATATATGTAATTTGAATGGTTTATGTGAAGCTGAACTCAGTGGCACCCATTTGAACTTGTCAGAATCAAAACATCCACAGGGGGGCAGTAGCGTAGCACAGGTACGCCAACAGCAAGCACAACATCGTTTCACGCTGCTTCTCGGCTGTTGTTGCTTGGAGCAAGGTTGTTGAGGACCTTAACCCAGCAGACCTATGGATTCTGTTCATTATGAGTGCTGATTATTAACACAGGCTGGCTTGAAAGCCGGGTCAGTTGTGTGTAAGAGAGGAGCTTTTGCAATTATTCGGCAGGACATTTCTGTTTGCAGACTTCTCCTTTAACCTCGGCAATCGTGGGGAGAAACACATGTCCACGATCGATTCCTGTCTCCTCCTGCCTTCAGTCATCACTCTGTCCTGTTCCTTTATCCCCACACACCTCTACTGTCTCTGCTGGTGCTGAAAAGATCTGTGGTAAATTTGAGTAGCAGTTTCAATGACAGTCTCATTTATTGAGGTATAGTTGTATCTCATCTACTCCAACAGATACTACTGGAGAAACACTTGAAGATTAAGTTCCACGTGAACATAAAGCTTCAGAAAGAAGCAGCCTATGTGAAAACACAGCAAAGTGAGTAACATACAGAATCTGGAACTCCTCTCACTGAACTCTGATGATGTCAAATCATTTACAGTTGGCTGGGAAACTGAAAGTATAAGAGTTCAAATAAACAGTGAAACACACAGAAACAGGAAAGATTTTTATAAAAGTGGTCTGCACAGTGGTCAACTGGTTAGCACTGCCACCTCACCCTGCTGGGTCCTTTCTATGTGGAGTCTGCAAGTTTTCCTTGCGCCTGTGTGGGTTCTGCAGAGGTGCTCTGGCTTTTTCTCACAGTCCAGAGGCATATACGTTCAGTTGACTAGTGATTGTGAAATGGTTGCAGTGAGATTGTGTGCTTGTAGGGCATCCAAAGGTAGAGCAAGTCAACTACAAATCGGAAAGTTGGTGCCCCAGTTTGCCTGACAAACTTTCTTGGGCACCAAGTTGCTCTCTGGTGGATCCATCAATGTGTAAAGGTTTGCTAGAAAGCACTCATGTAGAAGAAGTTGCTTGTATGAATGGATGAATAAGGCAATAAAGAGCAGTCTGTTTACTAGCAAACCACCCAGCTTTTACTTTGCTTTATCACAGCTGGAATAGCGTTTTTCACTAATGATAGAGTGTCCTCCATACTGTTTGGGACAGAGACACAATTTTTGTAGTTTGCCTCTTTAAATCACCATGGTGCATTGCATCATCCACTGTCTGATTGAAGCGCAGACCTTCGGTTTTTCTCTATTTGGCCAGGACAGGCATTTTTATATACAGTTCCCATTTTCAGAGGTTTAAAATTTGTGGGACTAACATCAATTTAAATTTAACGACTCATTTTAATACTTGGACTAAAAAACTTTGAAGCCAACATCTGCCTGAAGTCTAGAACCCATGGACATCAACAAACGTTGCGTTTCCATCCTTGAAGCTTTACTTCAGGTACCCTCTTTTTAACAGTCCAATAGATTTTTGATTTGACCACTTCCAAAGTTTTTGCTGTTTCTCTGATAGGTTTATTTGGGGTTTTTACTTTTAAGATGGTCTCCCTCGGTTGTGTTAATATTTAATTTGTTTACATTAAAATTAAAGTGGAAAACTATACAATGTAAAATGAATAATAAAACTTCAGATATTATGTCAGACATAGAATCCCATGTCACGATGCTCCCAGCACACTGTTTTTGTGCTGATTTTAATACCAGAGGAGGTCAGGAACTCTGCAGTTATTGAGTCAGTAGCATGGCAACTTTTATATTTCAATTTACTCCTCGTCAAAAGACGAGGTAAACTTTGTAAACCCCCTTAAACAGCTAGAGGTGGCTGTAGCTCAGGAGTTGAAGCAGGCCATCTCCTAATTGGAAGGTTGGCTGCTCCAATCGGCATGAGAAAGTATCCTTGAGCAAGATACTGAACCCCAAGTTGCTCTCTGGTGCAATCATCGGAGTATGACTGTATGTGAATTTTAGATGGAATGCGTGACAGCAGAGGAGAAAACAAAAGGGCTTGTATGTTATGGGTGAATGAGGCATGTTTTACAAAGCGCTTTGAGTTCTTAAGCAGAGTAGAAAATCATTATATTCGAAGCAGTCCATTTACCACTATGTGCCTCAACACTTGGCGACCCCAGTCAGTAGCTTAATGTGGTCTGCTACTTTGTGGCTGAGTTGTTGTGGTTTCTGTAATGCTTCCACTTTGGAATAATACCACTTACAGTTAACCGAGGAACGAGCCTTCACAAACGTTTTGCGACTTGTTGCGAGAGTGGCATCCTATTTTAGCACCACACACTTAAATTCAATTAGCTCTTTAGAATGACGCATTTTTTCACAAATGTTTGTATAGGCAAAATATAGGTGCTTGACTTTATACACCTGTGGCAATGGGACTGGAAAAAATCTGATTAGATCAAGAGGGGTGGTCCAATACTTTTGTCCAAAGTAGTGTATTGTAGGTTTACCAGCTGAGCTATGGGGATGCCCCTAAATAAAGATATTATTTAAGGAGTTGACTGATCATTCAAGCCTAGTCTAATGTCATACTATTGAACTTGAGTCCTGTTGGTTACAAAGTGGTTAATAATAACAGTATCAGAAGTCACAATGGGCTCAACACACAATGATAGATGCTCTTTTAAGGAAGATTTGCTTGTAGTATGTAGTTGTTGATCTCCAAGAAAAGGGTATGTGTTGTTGCTTCTATGCTCAGAAGATTCACTGAGTGAGAAAACAGTGCTGTTTGAGGCCAGAGGTCAGCAGCTCACCGTTTTTATGCCTCTTGCCTGATCTATAGTTCATAGATGTTCTGTCAGTCCTGCTCCACTCTCTTGTTTGAGGGGCAGCTCATTGATGGCTTGTGTGTGTTTTGTTTGCTTTGGGCCAGCTCCACAGTGCTGCAGTACTTAGTGACTGGATTAGTGCATCAATTAGGCAGCTATTGGATGCAGAGAGCCATGTAGATTGATTTAGATGCTGGTTTGAGCTGTGTGCAAGTCTGAACATCAACACATCTTAGTGGAATGCAACTGATCTTCTGCTCATTATAGTATAATTTACACAGATGCACGATATTTGGCACACTTGCTCCTGGTTTTTAAATGGGCTGTACTTGACAGAAGGCAGCTAATCTACCTGGTTAATGAAAAAATGGTTAAGTTATACAAAATCATTTGTGACAAATGATCTGTGCTTCCCGACTCTTCTGCCTGCCTCTCTTCCTCTCTCTCTCTGTGTGGGTGTGTGTATGAGGGTGACCACCTAACCCCACCCCTGTCTTGTAGGGGCGGGATCCTTTTTGACTTCCTGCCCTTTGTTCCTGGGCACCTGCATTTAATGAGCTCACCTATTTGTCTTCGTCTGATAATGCTGCTACTATATAAGATGGGAGGAATCCATTAGTTGTGGCCTGAGTGTTGAACTACCCACATTAGTGAAACTGGCTAGTAAGTTGATTTTTTTCAGTTTCATGCCTGCTTCTTACTCCTCTGTGCCTAAGTTACCATGAGAAAGTAATCTATCTGCACAAATCTATTGAAAACTGTTGGTAATGTTAGTTGTTATTGCGGTAGGCAAATCAGATTTGCTACATCTACACTGGCATTTCCATATCCATGCATTACCAACTGCATGTGTGTTTGGTAACTATGTAGGTATGAAGCACTATGTAAACAGTGGATTTGATGTTGGTATTGTGTGCTGTACACAAGACAGTGTTACATCAAGATGCAACTGTAGAAATGTGAAAACATTTGAAACATGCCCAAATTTATCCAGCATTGTTCATGGTCGAAGCATATTTTTATTTCAGAAACTTTTTGATAGTAGATCTTGAGTTGCTGAGGTTTGGTTAGGGCCTCGACAACAATGTAATTATCACCATTGTTGCAAACAGAAAACTACACCGAAAGAAAATGACCATGCATTAGAACACTATAGAGAAAACTACAATACTAACGAACACCAGCATCAATCATAAAGTGCATTATTAGCTGTTAACTGTTGATGCCCTTACTTTGCTTGGGAATATATTTGTGTCATGGATGGTGTATCATTCGTAACAGTCAATGCATATCTGCTGTTGTATAACCAAGGAGTGTAAAATAAGATTTAGCAGGTGGAGGAACACTAATATCTGACATGGTGGACTTGTTATGGCAGTTTGTTTAACTTGCCTTAAACTAACTCGGGGAATTTCAGATAACTGGATTTCTCCAGTTAAGCTATCATGGAAGCTTTCCAACCTCTAGCCAGTATAAAGGTAGTGTTAGTGGAATAAATGTAATATCACAATGGAAACTGAAAATTCACATAAAATCATCTGTTTGAATTCAATGCTTCCTTTTGATGACTTGATGACTTCACCTAACAGTGAAAATAGAGATCACAGTTTGCCCAACATAGTCCATTACTCTAAACTGTGCCAAAAAACTCCTCTGTTTGGCCTATACTTATTTGAACTGTCAGTATAATAATGGAATAATGCTAAATTGTTGTCATTCAGTTTGTTATAAACACAGTTTCACAACATGAATAAACTAATTTGAGAAACAGATCCAATGTTAGGTTAAAAATAATTCAAAAATAAGTTTGAAAATTTACATTTCAAGTATCCAGATTGTCCTTTGTTGAGCAGTTTTCACCTTTAAAAATAATCTCTCATCTTTTTCTCTGGCTCTCTTTTTAACATCTCTAACAGTGAAGTTTCCCATATGCAGATGGTATTCCTTTAGCTTCCAAACTGTATACCAAACTATACACAAACTGTTTGCATATTTGCTGACATGAGCTGTTGAAAATGTTGCATTTAAAATTGGTTTTGAGTTCCACTGGAAAGTAACTCTGTTTAGCCTGGACCTGCACCTATGGATCTGTAGGAGCAGCAGCTACAGGAGCAAGTGGAACATCTTCATGCTAGAATGCATGACGGGGATGAGAAGTGTGTGGACTTTGAGGTGCAGGACAGTGCAGGACTGTCAGGCTACATTACTTTCTGATTTTTTGAGTGAAAATCTCCATGGAGCCATATGGAAACAATGCCGGGCTGCTGCACTAGAAAGATCAGCTTGTTGGATATCATATCATCAATCTGCAAATTAGACTTAATGACTCTTTGCTCCAGTACCCATTAAACCCTGTGAGCAAAGCAGAGATTTGCGATGGTTGAGTAGAAGGCTCACAATGATTTCAGATGGAATGATCTTATTAACAAATATGTAAGCACAATTATCATCACATCTTTTTAGTAACATCAATATGAAGGGGACTTGCATAAAAGTACGCAATATTGCCAAAAGTATTCACTCACCCATCGTACGTATAGACGTATAAAATCAAGCAGACTGCTTCTACAGACATTTGGGAACAAATGGGTCACTCTCAGGAGTTCAGTTTATTCCAGTGTGGTAGGATAGGATGACACCTGTGTTAACTGTCCTGTGTTAACAGGGAGACAACGAAGAGCAGCCAGTATGGGTGATATATGCTCTGTCTTTCTTGTCTCAGCATTTTGGATCAACTGAAGGCTTTTCAGGGAGTTTTAAACACATCTTGATAACCTAGAAGTAATAAATGCATGAACTAGTTTTTCAGCATTATTCTGAGACAAGATGTTTTTCTTTTTAGAGATATATGGAAGAAAGCAGTCCTACATATTTGCATGGATTGAAGGACATATTCTGGTCAAAAACAACTCCAAGATTCCTCACAGTGTTGCTGAAGGCCAAGGTTTATAACTACCTTAAACCTATTACTAAAGGGTGCTGGCTCCTGTCTGTTTTGTTCAACTTATCTCAAAAGCATGTTTTTGAGTGTTTGTGCCTTGGATGCCAATTTGTGTCCTTCAGAAAATCTTCTGTAAGACTTCAAACATGTATTTGAGCTCTAGTGGATAGCTTAGGTCCAGAAAGCAGACCACATGCACATGCAGTGCTAGCCAAACCGGGTAGGACCACCACAGCTTCAATAAAGACACTGATATTCAACTGGGCATCTTCTGGCTGCACATCTTCTCTGTCAAAAATAGCCCCATCACTGTTTTCTTCATCATGCCTTGAGCCTCCATGTCTATATTATGTGTGATAAAAATATAAATCTACCATTAAGAGAAGAAACATGTTAAAATAGTAGAGCCTTTTAAAAAGACATTTGAAGGCAAGACAATGCTTTTTGAAAAATTTTCAAGAATCCCACAAATTATATTTAACAGAATCCTGAAACATAGAATACAGGTCAATATCTCAAGCAACACAATTAATTTTAAAATTGCACTACAAGAAGACTATTTCTTCACGAATACACACACACACACACACACACACACACACACACACACACACACACACACACACACACACACACACACACACACACTGCATAGTGCAAACTGTGTATATGCACAGATACAAACCTGTACATAACCATTTCATCCACTTTGGTTGCTAATCTTGACCTAACCAGACTAACACCCCACAAATTCTAACCAGAGAAACTACTTTTTTTCCGTATTTTTAATTGGTTTACGGAATACAAACGGTTATGATGGCATATCATGTAAATCATTTCATCATAGTAATTATGTATGAGTTATTGCACTTCACATTCCCACGATGCATTGTGTACAATATCCTCTAGTAGAGTGCAACCAAAATAATATGAAGCTTACCCTAACCCTAAGTACAAAAATGAGCATCTGCTTAGAAATGTGCCAAAATTTACTATGGAGTAAAGAGAAGGTGCCCATGAGCAGATGAAGGAGACGTTTTTTGTGATGTACCTCTGGTCAAGAGAAGAATATTTAAACAAATTCTACTTACATCTCAACTGTAAAACAAACACAAAGAACTCTAATTTCAACCTCAATACAACAGTTGTTTAGCTCTATTAACCATTTAGAGGCTGGTTAATATAGATCATTTGTAACCTTCACTAAAGCTGTTTCTGTGCTGTGATGAGCTCTGAAACCTGACTGAAACTCTTTAAACAAACCATTTCTCTGCAGATGGTCAGTTAGCTGTTTTACAACTACTATTTCAAGATTTTTTTTAGATAAAAGGATGAAAGGAGATTGGCCTGTAATTAGCTAAGACAGCAGGGTCAAGTTGTGGCTTTTCAAGTACCTGTTTAGCTACTGCCTACTTGAAGGCCTGTAGGTATGTAGTCAATTAATACAGTTCGGTTAGTCATATTTAAGATTGAAACATTAATAAAAGGTAGGACTTAGTTGAGCAGTCTTGTAGGAATGGGGTTTAAAAGACACATTGATGGTTTGGATGAAGTAATTAACTTAGATCAGAGCCAAAGATCAGAGAAAGATCCAGCGCAATGCAAAGTGTTGGATGCAGTGGTGTAAAGCATGCTGCCACTGCACTATAGAGTAGTTGAGACATGTTCTCTAGGGTTATGAATCACGCTTCTCCATCTGGCAATCCAATGGAGGAGTCTGGGTTTAGTAGTTGCCAGGACAATGGAAAAGTGAGGTTTGGTGGAGGGAGAAATGGTTTGGGGTTGTTCTTCAGGAGTTTGGCTTGTCCCCATTGTTCCAGTGTGTTTTAGCACACCAAGACACTTTGGACAATTTCATGCTCCCAACTTTGTGGGAACAGTTTGAAGAACATTACAACATGACTGTGCAACAGTACACAAAGCAAGGTCCATAAAAAAGGCTGAACAAGTTTGGTGTGGAAGACCTCTGCCTACACAGAGTCCTGACTAAGGATGGGAATCAAGTAGTCGGATACTTGGAACTGATAGTCTGCTTTTGCATATCTATCCCACTTATTGATTCTTGCACTTGCAAACAGTAGGGCAGTTTACAGCCTTGATATGGACATAACTTTTACTTTTATTGCACAAAAGGACGAGAGCACAATGGTACAGTGCAAACTGAATCCAGGAAAGAAACAGCTGCATTAAGCTGCTAACACAGCTTTAGCTCTTTTCAAGCACCTGTACAGACATAGTGACACTAAAGCTGGACTGTGGTAAAGTGAGCCATCATTTGTGAACTACGGTGAAGCCAGATGCTGCTGAACTGCATCAGGTAGCAAACAAATGAGCTGTAAACTCCGTTTCTACCTGTTTTTTTGTAATTTATTTATTTATTTTTATACCACCAAATCACAACAACAGTTGCCTCAAGGTGTGTTATATTGTAAGGTAAGGTAAAGACCCTACAATAATACAATCCTGTTCATTTTTCTAAAATAGAATCATGATGGAGATCGCATTAAAGTCTCTTTGTGCTGGCATGTGCGAATGTGCGTAAAGCCAGACTAGCAAATACTTTTTGGACATAGTGTATGTACAATAACATGGGATGGAAGATACTTCATATGTTTTATAATGGTGGTGAGCAGAATGAGAAAAATTACATTACACTGGAGCACACTAGGATTTAATCATTTTTTATGGATGGATTATGACACTTAAAATGACCGAGGGCCATGAAAATGTGAAATGTCTAAGAGTTTTCCAAAAATATGGAAGCCAAAAGAATGTTTTTGTTTGAATCCACTAAATTTTCGCAGATACTGTAAGAGAGATGCTAATGAGGAAAATATAAAAGACAAAGTTTTGGTAAACTCAAAATGATCATTGCCCCTTCCCAACATTTCTTTCCTCAAGACACTTTTCAGTGCTCCCCCACCCCTTACACACACACACACACACACTCACACACACACACACACACACTCACACACACACACACACACACACACACACACACACACACACTCACACACACACACTCACACACAGACACACCCACACCCCCCCCCCCCACACACACACACTCACACACACACTCACACACACACACACACACACACTCACACACAGACACACGCCCCCCCCCCCCCCACACACACACACACACTCACACACACACTCACACACACACTCACACACAGACACACACCCCCCCCCACACACACACACACACACGCCCCCCCCCCCCCCCCACACACACACACTCACGCTCACACACACACACAGACACATCCCCCCCCCCACACACACACACTCACGCTCACACACACACACACACACACACACACACGCCCCCCCCTCCCCACACACACACACTCACGCTCACACACACACACACACACACACACACACACACACACACCCCCCCCCCACACACACACACACTCACACTCACACTCACGCTCACACACACACACACACACACACACACACACACGCCCCCCCCATACACACACACACACTCACACTCACACTCACGCTCACACACACACACACACACACACTCACGCTCACACACACACACACACACACACACACACACGCCCCCCCCACACACACACTCACACTCACACTCACGCTCACACACACACACACACACACACACACGCCCCCCCCACACACACACTCACACTCACGCTCACACACACACACACACAGACACACACACACACACACACGCTCACGCTCACACACACACACACACACACACACACACACACACACACACACGCCTTATCAGTAACAACGGGGGTGTCGATAAATAGAAGCATCCTCTGGGTCTTGTTATTTCCTCTGTAGCAATTAACGTTCCCATCTGCTAACCTGTGATTAACGGTCCTTACCAATATGCTGAAGTGTGTTTGACTGTTTGAGTCACAGCACACAACTTGCAATCCATTTTAGCCCCTCCCATACAAGGCTCAGGCTTTCAACAGTGAGTATAGCTAAACACTTCTCCAGGGACTCTGTGTTGTGATGATGTAAAGTTGTAATGATGGAAGGTTGATAAGTTATGATTATGCTACACTGAACCACAGATATGTTGTATAAGACTTTTATAGGTCTAAAAGTTACACCTTAAGCTAACTGTATCATGCTGCTATAGCAACTAATAACTTCTTAGACCACTTTGCCCCTCCCTGCCCTTTTTTAAGGAGGCAGCTGGCAGGGAGGTTGTTGCCTCTTTTGCAGGTGGTCTCTGCTTGTGAGGAGTCCACTCTGCAGGTGTAGTCTGGGAGTTGACTGAATGTTGGGGTGGGTGTAGTTTTTCCTTTGCGATGGGCCACCCCAAGTTCTGTGGGCTTGGTAGTGCTGCTGCTGTGGGCCCCAGTGTGGAAGGGCCCAGGCTCCCTGCCCTTGGGGCATTTTGGGGAATAGGGGTTCCCATGGGGCTCACCGGGGGAGCTGGCTCCTAGGAGGGGGTACTTGCTCCCTCCCCCAATCCTTTCCTCCCCATTCCTAATTGCTTATCTCCTCCCACTCCATCACACCACCACACATGCAGGGCCTTGTGATGCAGGTGCGTCATTGAGGTTCAGTGAAGGTATTCAGAGGATGGACTGTTAATTTAGGCAATTGCATGAGTATTTGTATATGTGTGCAGGTCCCATACAGGTCCCTGTTTAAGCACGTAAACCCGGGACAAAAAATTCACCGAACTTGGACATGCACAGAATTTTTTCCTTCATGGTGTGGTGATGAACGAAAACGCTGGCACATGCCACGTTCGAGGTGAAAGGACCTTTATCCTTCCAGGACCTAAGCTCAGGAAAGTTCCACTCTGCACTGCTATCTGTTCTCTGATTGGATTGTTGCATTTGTCATTGACATGACATTGACCAATCAGCTGAAAGGAAGAAAAATTAGGTCAAAATTCATACTTGCAATTTGAAACTCACATACAAGTGAGGGAACCTGAGAACAGAGTTTTACATGTAGTTTTTCGTTTTGTATCTGTAGCCAGATCTTAACAAAAACATTTGTAACATCTGTAAATATTTTTCACAAACACAAATCTTTTTTTTACACAGCTGCACTCATTTTTTTTACACTCAATTCTCATTTATAGATGCACAAACAAAAAATTTTCAGATATTTTGATTTACAAGGTTACAAAACTCTATGCATATTTATGACCACAATTTTGAGCCCATATTAAAAGGCTTAAAATCTTAAATTTGTAAAACTCATTATTGTTTTTGAGATTGTGGAACATTTACACAAATAATGCACATTGACTCATATAGAAATACTATCAGAGGGCATATTGTACACTCTTGGTCAATTTCTTCCCTCTGAACAAAGACTCATTTCAGATTCAGTGACAAATCACTGATTAAAACTCAGTGTGCAGGTGGTAATCGAAAACTGAATCATGTCAAGTCTTTTCATTTGTCTTGTAGGTGTTCTAATGATCCTGCCTGTTACCCACTGTGTCAGGAAACATCATGAAACACATGTGGAGAGAAAGCAAATCTCAAGTGTTTTAAAAGCCTCTTTAACAATACATTCTTTCATTTCACTGAGTTAATTTTTTTTGTGGCAATTTGCAATTTGCAATTATCTAATGAGAAAATGTTTCCTGCAGAGACTGTAAAACTGCCACTTAGCTGAGAGGTTGCTTCTAAAAAAGCTATTAATTAGTTTGGAAATATACCACTATGTTTCTATGGCAACAAATTGCCAATTTGTGACACAGGAAAATCTGTCATGTTTGTTTGTGACGTCCATCCACTCAGTCACATTAGCTTTTTCACACAGGGACTTTTCTTTATCCAACGTGTCAGTTTGGACAGATAAAACTAATAAATCAGTACTTTACTGTGGTCCATCAATAAATATTCCATGTGAGATTCTACATTATGTGGACAAGTGAATCGTGTTTCTGTTTTGAGGAAATGTATTTATTACAGCTTCTTGTGATCTGTGATTTAAAAGGAAGTCATTTAGTCAAACTCTATTTGAAGTAATAGATTTCTGATTTTCATAAGCTACAAGCCATCATCAAAATAAGTGCAAATAAGATAGGTCACTTTACATGTAATAAATGTAGAATATTTGATTTTGTTTTACCTTTTTGAATTAATTAAAAAGAAAAGAAAATATATGTTTCCATTCCATCTGTGCATCCACATAAATGTCAAAATAAAAAAAAGAAGCTGGAAATGCACCAGTCCTTCTGTAGGCTTGAAGACTGGGCCAGTTTTACACAAACGTTCATGTTTGCTTTTGTTTGTATATGCGAATTGAAACTAGATTGTAATCTAAAATGGCACCAGTGCTGAGATGACAACCTAGAATTTGACTTGAAGGAATTGAGATCACCAAAGATTAGTGACTCCAATACAGTATCGAACTAAATATAAAATTATAATCACAATTCCTTAATAATAATAATGATCTTGAGTTTATTTGTTGAACATTATTGTCATGGTCCCTCAGTCCTCTCTGTGCCAGGCTCACAGCTTTTTCTATCATACTCTGTAATGCTCTATCAGAAGCGATCTGCGTATCTGTTCCGGATGAGCTTGTCACCACCACTAAGGTAATGGCCAGCCTTCAGTCTTTGTTGGTGAAGGCTGGCTGCTTTACTCTTACAGATTTTCCTGGAGTGCTAAAAGCTGAAAGTCTTCTGTGAGAGATTCTGTGGAGAGATCATCTCTCCTTTTCTAGAAGCGAGACATGTTCCAGTGTTCCACATAATTTTGTCATCACTTTGTATTTTAATTTATAATTTCTATTAAACACTTGTCTGAAATCTAATCAGGGCATAAGGGAATACGTGCATTATGGCCAAAAACATATTTGTTGAGATTTCTGTAACAGTCCCATAACCAGTAAATTTGAATAAATTCATCCTTGAGTAAAGGTGATAGTTTGTGCTAAATGTAAAGATCAGTTGATCCAACTGATCAATGGTCATGACAATTTGCATATTAACAGCCATGAAACAGACCTTACCGCCCATTTGTGGCATTATGCAAATGTACTGTTTATAAAATTGGGGAAATCTGCAGTCAGCTAAGACTGAAAAGGTCGCTGGGATGAGTGTCGAAATGTTTCTCCCACTGAAAAATGCTACGTCCAGATGAACAGGATAGACTTTTTGGGGGTAAATGAGAAGCAATTTTCTTTCGCCCTCTAAGAGATAATTTTGTGATAATTAAAGAGATAAATAAACAGCCATGAAAATACCCTTGTTTACAGTTACTGCCAGTGTAGAGGTGTATTAGAAGTTGAAGTCAAAACATAATTTCAGGTTTTCAAATTTAACATGTGAAAACAATGTGAAACATGCTTTCTTATTTGTTATTTTTTCTAGCACTGACAGGCAATTGTAAAGTCGCTCGTGTGTTGATCTACAGGTGCCCATTCATGGATGCCACAGGTCAGTGTCTCTAAAAGTAAAGAGGCTTCAACACTGTTTTTTTTGGAAGTAGCATTCCTACAGCTGCAGTAAAATACAAACAAACTGTGAGGTAAACTACAGAAAATCTAAAACTATTACAATATATGTTTATTATTTAGAATTAAGTTAGTCACCCTACCTAATTTGGTTTTATTGAAATTATATTTAGGTTTTTTGATTGTTTGCGTTTTATATTTTTAGCAGTATATCCACAACCATAGCAGTGGTTCTGGAATGCTGTCCACTCAAGAAGCAGCTCTTATCAGAATTCCCCATATATGGATGTTTCTTCAGACTTCAGATCTTGAAGAGATATGTGATTATGACTATTTCTAATGCTATATCTAAATGTGTATGACTGACCCATGGCATTTTAAACAGAGACAATATAAGAACTTTAGTGATGTTTACAACTTGTTGGCTTTTGTAGTACCCGAATGTGATGTGGACAGGCTGCTCAAGGCTACTGATTCTCTATGCTTTTTACTGAAAAATTGATTGAGAAATTCTACAGAAGTGCCACTGTCGATTAGACACTGATTTTGGGGTGTGAGAAAAGCCAAACATCCTAAGCTGGCAGTCACAGATCGAAGTCAGCCATCTGCGCAATTAACACCACACTAGATATACAATAGCTTTTATGAAGAAGTGTCCTTTTGTAGGTGCAGGGCTGTTTCCCTGCAACTGCAGCAGGAATCTGCCTTCCTTTGTGTGATGGGCTTGTTTACACAGCTCACAGTCCATCTTTCATTCAATTACAACATCTGAAACAAGGTCAGCATTATAGATTAGGCAAACATTTACAATGGTAGCCACACACACACACATAGATAACCAACAACAGCAATCGGACTACCACACTTTATAATTTTAGTATTTATTTATTATTGTGTATTCCAAATTAGACACTTTTATGTAAAAAGGACACAGCTCATGAGTTTTCTGTCCTTTAAAGGTACAATGAATTATTAATTAGGTCATTTAATATATAAAAATGATTTTGTACTCATACATATACATTCATTGTTAAGATTAAGTCTTTCAACAAACTGATGCATTATCATAAACTTAAACTTGGAAGCTGCCATGTTGCCCCGCCATCTTGAATATAGTAGCCAAGATATACATTGCTGTTTGGCCAAATCACACTTAATGCATTTGTCATATGTATGTGCCACATATGTAGTACGTCTTATACGTTCCTTTTGATTAGAAATAGGTCTTTAGAACCACTGAAAATGTGTTTATCTTCTGATTGTTATTATGTCTTTCTATTCCTGCACCACTGCTTTTTTTCCTCCCTCATCTTCACCCCTTGAACTGAAGTCAGGGCTCTAACACCCAAAATGTGCATAAACATACTTATTAATTCCTGATGTTATTGCAGTTACTTAAAAAAAAAAGAAAAAGTTTTACCATCGGCTCCAGAGCAGTGATGGGAAGTTCGGCTCTTTTGGCTCCTAAATGGCTCTCAATTTATTCTGTTGTTTTTATGAGAAGCTTTGTAATTTTGAGTGTTTGTTCTGTTACTACATTTTATGAAATATTTGTGGGTGTTGTTTTCTTGTTTGTTTGGTTTTTTGTCCTACTTGAACACCAAAGTGGCCCTGCATGAAGATGACACTGAAGTTTGAGGCCCCTGCTGTAGATGAACAACAGCTGGAGTGGCTTTTTCCCACAACAGCAACAATAGTACGGTGGCCCCTAGAGACAAAGCACATACAAACTCCAAAACACGTAGTTTGTAGTTTTATAACAACTTTCACATAGTTGTTACTCTATCCATCGTCTTGTCTTTATCAGGGTCGCAGGGGGGTGGAGCCTGTCCCAGATGTCAAAGATCCAGAGGCGGGATATACCTTGGACAGGTTGCCAGTCAATCGTAGGGTTAACACAGAGCTACAGTTTTGCAGATGAACTGACCCACTTGTCTAACCATCACAACTTGACCCTTGAGATACTTGCTCACATCCCTACATTTGCCTATGTTTCCTGTTTCTAACACATTAACTTAAGGATAAAATTTTCTCTTGCTTTCTAATCCAACCCACTAACACGTGATGAAGAGTGAGTGTTATTCACTTCATCTGTTAATGATCACTGTTTGTGTTTGTGTCTGTCTGTCAGTGTTTGTGTCCTGACATACTGTTGTGTTACTCGTGTGTGAGAGAGACATCCCACTCCCATTTCACCCCCAGCACCACCACTAGCTGGCCAGCTACAGCAGATGAGGCTGAGTCATCAATATCTGTCACTCACTATTGATTACCTAATTGATGGCACAGTGAATGTTTGAGAAACAGTAGGAAGAGAAGAAGCCCGGGCCAACCCAATTGTTTAAAGCTGGGGTCCTTCATGAGAATAAGTGGCTGATGTCGATACTTCAGCAACGTTGCCTGTATGGTGGCTGTCAGTCAGAATTAAAGCTCCAGTCTAGACTTCGTGCCAGGATTAGGGAGGACATAGGAAGAGATAATCAGTCTTTTTCACTTCATGTATATAAAGTATATCTATAGCTATGTGTGTGTGTTTCAATACATAAGTTAAATAGAGAGGTTCACTCACATTTAGTTGTTAATAAGCCGAAACTTTTTTTTATAACAGGGTTTAAAAATGCTATTTAACTCTTTTTAGATTTAGATTTTAGATGAATGTTTTACTGGATTCACTTGCTTTTGGATCAGGCCCAAATTAGAAGAACTGTTTTTCAAATTTGTGTGTCATGTTCAGTCCTGGAAGTTACTACTGGGTGTTTAACATTAAAACAATACAAAAACATTTTTTTACTTATTTCCAAAAATGTGAGTAGTGTGATTTCTGTTATTAGAACTGCTACTATTGTTAAAGACGTTTGTCTAGTCAAAACTGAAGAATTTACACTATGGCAGTCAAGACAGGAAAACTCAGATGGTCTTATAAACTGGAATTAGGTGTAATTATGCAGGTTAGAAATTTGGAAAGTGAAAGAAAAAGAAGTAAGTTTATTGTAGATTTACGACAGTAAATAGTCATAAATTGCTGTAATTGTAACTGCTTTGATTGGTTGTGATGTTATAATGCAGTGGGGAAGCCCCCTTTGTTTTTTGCTGTGTAACTGACTAAACACTCTCTAACCAGCTGACAATTACAGAACAGGGCTCGAAAACGTTGCTCGCTAAGTAAAAATTTGTGAGCGGCTTGTATGAACAAAGTAATAATTATTCCCGGTTCTTATTGTGATAGCCTTATGGTTTTTTCAATAGATCCCTTCATATTGCAAGTTACAGATAAAATTTTGCATAGATGTAGAGGTGAATAACTAAAAATGACAAAATGTCATAGTTTAAGCTTTTGAAATATTTTCTAATTTTTCTTTACTTTGGAGATTTTAGCTTTTTAATTATTGGCTGCTATATACTAATTATTTCATAGATTTTATGGGCTGCACAATTTACCCAGCCCTCACTGAAACTGGCACAGCTAACCTCCTACACAAACAGTGAATGAGGGATGCAATGAGTCATGAATGTACTTAAAAAAACCCTGACATATCATAAACATCATATCATGATATTTATGATGGCAGTGTTTGCAAATTCAGGTTTCATAGAATACTGCAGAGTCCTGTAGCAACTGTAGCCACTCTTCTACTTTTCATTATTCATTAGTCAAACTAGAAAGAAATTACAATTTGCAATTATAGAGAGCCCAAAGTAACATGTTCAAAGTACCTGTGTAAAATATCAGCATTTTCAGACCTGAAATTCTCATATTTAGAAGCGTTAAAAACAAACAAACAAACTTTATACTTGCCATAAAAGTTATTTAATGACAGCAAAAATAGCTGTCTTATTGTTTCACCACTGCTGTTCTTGTTAACTAGTTCACAGTATGTGATGCTTTGGCATCAAAATAAATTAAATAATTTATTAGCAAAGAAAAACTGAAACTGTGCTGTGAAGAACATATTCAGTTACGTAAATGAACTCAGATTCCACCTACTGCTTTCCTCTGTGTGTTCAGTACTAATTCATAAGCTGCAGGCTTTGGGCCCATGAAGGTCACTGAAAAGATGTTGAGGTCAAGCATCTCTCCTTGTAAACTTGAGGGTATTTGATTTTGTTGGATCAAGCACAAATAGTAATGCTAGAAGTGTAAAATCCTCACGTGCTCTGATGTGTTTCTCAAAACAAGCAATTACGCAGTGCACTGACAAAGACCTTTCTGCCTTTCTCAAACTCCCTGTTAACCCTTCAAGACTTTACATACCTCTGTCTCTCTACACACTAAATAAAATACACCAGTTTGCTGCAGTCCTGTTGTGCCTGTCAGCGACCTTGCTTCTTTAAATCTGTAAAATGTCCCATATGAACAAACTGAACTACATGTTTTTCATTGAGGCTCCACAGGGACTCTCGTGCCTGTTGGAATATTAGGGAGTGGAATGTAGGTCATAGAAATGTTGGCTTCAGCAGCCCAGTTAAAAGGATTCTAGGTCATGTTTATAATCAATTTTTCAATAAAGCTTAGAGACATGCCAGTGTAGTCAATGAAAAAAAAACATTCTGTAAAAAATCCTATAACAATATAAAATAAGAAACTGTAACTACAGTTTTTTTTTTATTACATTTTGAATCCTTAAAAACTTTATTGAACAGTTTCAATTAATTTAAGGGATTCAGTACAGATTTTGCAGATGGAGATTAGTCCACCTATCATGGAGGGCTCTTCTACTTAAAACAGCTTTTTCAAGTCTTTTAACATTATCAGGGTTACATCTGGTGAGCTGTGAAACCAAACTTTGTATTTTTTATCTTTTTAAAGTGTGGCTTAAAAACAAAAACATACAGTTAAGAAGTGGAATTGAAATAATTTACAAGGAAGTTGCAGAAGCTGATCCATAGGACTAAATGTCAGAATATCCAACAGAGTTTGTGAGGGACAGTTTCTGTAGATTTATTCTTCAGTTAGGTCCAGTAACCAAAACTCTAGTGTTAAGTTTAGACAATAAAACTGCTCAGTATGTATCTCTGAAATATCTCTGGAACAGGCTAAGACACTTTTTTTTTGATTGACTTCTCTTCAGAGAACTCTCAAAAATGTACAGTGCTGTGAAACCTTATTTACACATTCCTGATTTTCTTTTAATTCCTCACAATTAAATGCTTCAGATTATTTTAAAAATAGCCGATAGTCTAAAATCTGCTTCTGCCTTATTGTAATAATTTGACAACTTTTTTCTCAGTTAGCTATAATCCTTTGTATAAAGGCAGTGACTGTTAAACAGAGGCTTTAATCTGACGTTACCCTACACGGCCTCATGTGTTTGGTGTGAGGTGTAAACAGGAAACACATTAAGCATTCTGGGATCATCACCAACCCACAAAAGCATATCCTGTGTCTATAGACTGTGGGTTCTTTTTCAAAGCAAGTGATATGGCAGCAGTCTTATTTTTACCCCCTCTCCACACACACACACACACACACACACACACACACACACACACACACACACACACACACACACACACACACACACACACACACACACACAGTGTTTCAGGCCTCTGCAGCAGTGGGAGTCATCCTGCTGCCTCTTGCTAACAGTCAGTGTCACAGAGCGGCGGCAGTTGTGGCAGCTTTTGAATTAAAACCATGGCTCCGGGCACTTTGTGAACTTAATATGGAAAACAGAGGCCCTCGCCGACGCCCTCTCACAGACGCACACAAACACACTCTCATATCTTTTTATAGGGCTTGTACCCTTGTCAACAAGCACACATTTTAATTAGTGTTGATTGTTGTTGGCGCATTCAGTGGTTATTAATTAGAACGGGGAGGGGTCCCAGTCTTAATTGCATGCCCGAAGCTGTGATGCATTGTGATGTGTCACACTCCAGAATAACAGCAACGCTGTGAAAAATCAAAGAGTGGTGGGAAGGGTGAGGTTGCAACCCCTGATAATATCTTCTTAACTAAGAACATATTTTTAAGAAGCCAAATGTGGACAGAAAGTGCAGCATTATTATTTATGCATGTCAAACTACTTTAGTAATACTGGAATGTTGATTTACTAAGTGTGAGAACTGCTTTTTTCGTCACAGTGTACTATTGTACCTCATAACAAACATTACAGTATCCTTTGTCAACTGTAGTTACAGAATTGTGAAACTGTGTTGTAACAACACAGAAAGTCTATAGCCGTGCTCCAGAACTGCACTCGGACTGACCTCCATCCCCACGCTCCAGGGCTGACACTTCATCAAGAGGCCTTGTGACAGAGCAGGAGTGTCGAGGTCCATCCTCCCCCTTCCGCCTCTTCCTCTCTGTCCCGCTCTTGATGTGCCTTTTGTTTGGTGCCTAATGACAGCTGTGATGGAACCGTTATGCTCTGCGATCACACCAGCCCACAGCCAGGCCGTCTTTCTGCATTCTCTATCTCTGTCCTCTCCCTATAACAGTCCTCTGCACATCCAACATCGCTTCAAATTCTCACTTTATCACCCCTGATCTTATGTTGCTCCACATCAAATCTCATTTGACTGCAGATTTAGTTATTTAGTAAATATGCATTTGTATATTTTGATGAATATGTTGCCATATGATGCAGACAAGAAGACCCACTGGCTAAAAATATCACTTTCCTTGGCATGGGGACTCTGTGGAGGGTTCATTGGAAACTTGTGCAGCTGGGTGCATTTCCTGCTGTTTGCCTGAACGCATACCCTTCATTCGGAGACGGTGAGCAGCTCTGCCTATTAAAATGTAAATTCCCTCTCACTGCAGCATTGGTAGTAGCAGCAGCAGCAGCAGCAGACTGGGATGAAGCAGAGAAAAAAGGGGAAGTTGGAGGGGGTGAGAGGTGTATGTGCTATAGGCAGGATCTGTCTTTGACAATGCAGAGGCTCGCAGATAGGCAGCATGTGGCTATATAAAATGCTCTGCTGACCGGGCCCTTCAGTAAATTTCATAGCTTAGCCTGGAAACAAAAGATGATGGAGCCATCCATCTGATGTAAGCTTGTCTTAAGAGACTCTGATGACTTGATGCTTACTGTTGATGTTTTCAATCTTTTTAAATTTTCACATTTAATTACTTAGTTTATAATAATTACATATAGCGTCTGTCCGTCTATCAGTATACCCACCTGTGTTATGTATTAATATTGACAGACAATATGCATTAGTATATTGGAGCATGTAGTTGTAATTGCCCCCTGCATGTATTGTATATAAAAATATGAACTTGAGGGGATGCAGTTCATTCAACTTTTTTACGACAAAACATTTAATTCCAGTGTTTATTGTAAATTTTATGATATGTAATTTTTTCTCTTTTTTCTTTTTCAATATTATCTTTTTAATAGACACACCGTGTGTATATGTGTGGTGTTTTGTCCTGTATCTTAAAAATAGGTGAAAAAAGTACCAGTAAAGAACACTAGATGGAGCTCTGATCACACTGCAGCTCACACACTGCAGCGAGGCACCGGCCACTTTCTCAGTCTCCACCTGCATCTTTGGCTACAAGCTGAACACAAGAAACACAGCTGGCTGCTCTTACTTTGGCCTCTGTGCTTGTTGACGTTGTGCTGCATGTTGGATGTGTGTGTGTGTGTGTGTGTGTTTGTGTTTGTGCAGTATTTTCTTTAGGAACAAATGACTGAAAGTAAGGAGAAAGAGGGTGAAACAACACAACAAGAAATCTTAAATGATAAGCATCTGTGATCACCAGAGTGACGTCGGGTTTCTGCTTTGCTGGAACATTTATATACATACAAATGTTGCAGTATTCAGAGATTATATTGTGGGGCCTGAGAGGAGCTGATTATTCCCTGAAACAGAAAGATTGAAAGACTGGAATCTCTTAATGCTGTCAAGTATGTGACAATAAGCAGAATTGATTTAGCTGTACAAGAGTGCTCTATGCAGGACCAGACAACAGTGTGATGTCTGCTACCCCCAGAGAGAGTTTTCATTTTTTGCCTTTAGTGTTGAGCACTCATGAAACTTTATTAGTACAAATCAGTTCATTTTGAACACAGATGACATGACAACACAGAAACCAATAACAAATACATCAGTTTATTGCATGTATTCAAAACCTGATCATTATCTGCATTACTGCACGTCTGATATGCTTTCTTTACCTTCTGAAATGCAAAAATGCAACTTACACCATGTATACCAGGTAATCCTACTACATTTACAGCACATGGACATTTTCAGCTCTTCACGCATACGTCCTGAATTATACTTACAGAATCTGTACGTGCTGATCAAAGAACTGTGGAATGGTTTATTCCTGTTTTGACAGTTGTGATATTACTCAAATTGAGCAAATTGAGAGAGAGCTTTTAAATGTAGCTTCTTATTAACCTAAATGCTTTTGCACACTATAGAGCTGACCTGCTGCACAGACTTACAGTGCCTAATATGAAATCACTGGGAGCAAGATGGTTGTGGTGAGAATGAATCAGTCACAGTTGTCCATTTTTAGTATTTGAGAAAAAGTCAAAATATTATCAGCTTCAGCATTCACATGAAAATGATCTAATAACTCTGTACATGATGAAAGTGAAGCCAAATTAAGGACGCTGGCTGTTTAAATAATTTAATTATAAGCAACTGACCCTGGAGTTTCACAAATATAATGTACATTGTGGTACAAAATTACACTATTACTATATAGCTATTAAAGAATTTTACGTTTTTGCTGTTGTTTTTGTTTTGTTTTTACTAAATTTTACTGAATAAATTAGCCTCTTACTCTTTGGAAAAGAGTTCCCTTTTTCACAAATCCCAGATTAACTCATGTTCATTTTGTATTTTTTGCTTAACCTTATTTATTCCTATTTTGCAGCATTCAGTCGCATTCTTCTTTTCCCCTAAAAGCACTTGCTTTACCAGCTTATTTAGCTGGCAGTGTCCACTGTGGCTACAAATAGCAAGCAACTGGTCATAATACACCAAAGTAAGTTTTCTGAGCAAACTGAATCATTCATGCTAATGAACTCAGCTTTCTATAGGAAAAACTGTTATTTCTTCTTCTGAGGATGTAATCATCTTACCTTTTCGCAGTTTCCACATATATGCCAAAATTGTGATCAAAACAATTAAAAATAATAAAATACTTATATACGTCCTAAATATGCAAAATACAAAGTACAACTTCATTTTATCAATTATAGAAAATGTTATGGAAATAAATAATGCATTTTTCTACATATGACAATACATATTTCATGTGTAACAAATGAAATTCAGTATATACCTGGGTTGTTAATGGATTTCATTGATTATTACTTTGTTTTTCTTTACTATTACTTTGGCAATTTAAATTGTCTGCTTTCGATTCCATATCCCAAAACAGCTCATAGCTTCACCCAAACACCTGCAGAAGGCTGTAAACCATCCAAAGCCTTTAATTAATTTCTCAAAATGAAGTTTTTGCATCAGCAAATAAGTCATTAACACCAGCACAGAACGTTCACTTTGACCCTGTGTAAACCAGTATGGTCAAAACGTTTTCATAGACACTGACACTGTTGTGACAGCATCTACTATGGAAATGAAATGCAGTGTGTAATAATAATAATAATGATAATAATAATAATAATAATAATAATGTGTAGTAATAATAATACACTACAGTCATTTTTCTGTTTAGTTCAATTCAGTTTTATAATAAAGACTATAAGACTATAATAAATTATAGAAAACAGACAAAAGCCCAACAAGCGTGGGACTGTGTAACACAGAGAAAGACTGCCTTCAGATGTACACAACACTTTTTAAAGATTTCAAATAGTTTGTTGAAAACTTTACCTGTCATGGAGAAAATGAGTCATATTAGAAGTAAAAGTAGTAAAAGTCCATTGAAAGTTTTAACTACCCAGAAAAACACATCTGCTAATTCTCTGCACCAATCTTCAATGAGCTTTGTTTTGGTAGATTGGTACTTGGCAACAAAATAGGTTACCATGAACTTACAAAGGTTTTATATTAAGGCAGGCCACCATTGATTATTTTACCCAAGATCTTTATGTGTCTAAACACAAGTTAAAAAGTAAAACTATATAGAAAGATCACTATGGGTCCCAGTAAACATGAAGACAGTGAGGAACTGCTTTAAACCTTCATTGTTTCTTGAAAAAAACAACAACAAACTATTACACTAGACATTATTCACCCGATTAGCAGGGCACATTATTTTTGGTTGCAAAAATGAACATATGAACTATTTTACATCACTTTTACTACTGAATAAGGAAGTAGACATGACTATAAAGTGTAAACTGCACATAGGCCAGAAACGGCTGCAAATAGGACACTGAATCTTTGCAAGCACATGTAACAGAAAATATGGTAAGACAAAATGAGGAGCTAAGAGCCAGAATGATGCTAAAGCTTAAAAATTAGCGACAGCAGCAATGAGCAGACAGGGTGTATTCTCTAATTTTACTTGTATATGTTACTACAATGGAAATGCTGGAAATGCTGTGGGCATAACAATTTTCTGTACTCCTTGGGATGGCTTTCATCAACAACAAATTTGTGTTCATTCTTAAACACTAAAAGAAAGTTATTCTGGAGGTTGTCATTAGGATAAGAATGTGTGTGGGTGTGTGGGACTATTGCCTCTGGTTTCTGTTATTAACTGCTAATTATGTGACAATGCAAGGCTATGCTGCAAAAAGTAATATTGAGTTCTCTAGAACAAGTCTTGTGAATTTTAGTGAAAAACGTGGTCATGATTTCTGAGAGAGACATTTCTACTGGGTTTTCAAAATGTATGTTTTTGGCGTGTTTTATTTGCATTACGTGCATGTAGAGAACAATTTCTCCACAGCTGATATCTCTGGAAAACTTACACCAAAACAGTCTAGATGTAGGCCACAGAAAAAATGTACATGTGCTTTTTGTCTGAACTGACTCTTTAACTGCCCAACTGCCACAGTGTTGTCATATCTGGGACCTTGAAGAACTCCTCACCTGTTCCACAATTCTGTCCACAAAATGGTTCTCTTCCTCCTTGCAGTGAAATGGTTTGTTCTCTCTTAGAGAAATTTAAGAGGCTAAAATTGTCCATCTGTCTTTTTCAGTGAAAACGAATTCCAAGTCTAACCAATTGTCACGACTTGTGTAATCTAAGAGACTGCTGCAAATATCTTTTAAGTAATGAGAAGTCATTTTCGTGGCTGTTGTTAGACGATTTTGCACAAAGGCTTCCATTCTGTCTGAAATGATACATTCAGCCATGATGAGGGGAAAAACGAGATAGCCGATGTCTGAATGACTCCAAGGCCTTTTGAACCCCAAGTCAAATATCATTGTGTTAGTTCGTCTTCTGAGTGGCAGTCACCAAATACTGCTGTTACTACTGATTGAAAATCCATGAGGACCTTCATGAAAGCAGCACAGTGCCCTTGAAAAATGATACAAAAAATGTCCCTGTCCATCCTATCAAAATGTTTGTGTCAGAGGTCCAGAAAACCTCTACTCCCAGCTCACTTATTTCACCTAAAAAAGGAGAGACTGAAGAGAGTTCACAAAAAAATTCATTTTTATTTGAAATGACTGACCACGACGGTTACAGCAGATGTTTATAGACCATCAGGGCTCTTTTTGTGGTATCAGCTTTGGCCCTCACTGTTTCTGATTTGCCACAGTATTGTTGTTGCTGTAGTGTTTGTTTAGCTGCAGGTATGCTGAAAAGTGATGAGTTAAGGTCACCATTTTTTTTCCTGGAAATGTTGTTGATTTTTTTTTTATTCAGGATTTTATTGCATTGTAAAGCATTAATTTGATCAAAAGCTGTTTTGTGATATACAGAGTAGGTAAGAACATAAGAAGCCGTCAGTGTTTAAACAAATGGTTCTGCAATATTTTGGTGGCTGTATGTGGTGGGTCACAAAATTAAGTCTTTCCTCCTACAAGAGAGTACTGTACAGTAATGAGTGTGTATTGTATGTTCTAATCTAGTATATAAAGAAACTGCTGTACGTAATTATGGAGAAATAAGAAGATAAGTAGCCATCTGGACACTGACTTGTCCATGTTGTGCATTTGACCTGTAAAATCAATGGAGTCCATTTTCAAGCTTTATGATGTTTGAAACATTAAAATCTAAGAGTCCATGATTTTTATGACAGCACCATTCCATCAATATGAAAAGCTGTAACTACTGAAAAATGTTACTCAACGCAGGTTGAATGAAATTCTATCTAGATTAAGTTGGTAAAGCGGTTGGAAAATTGTGACATATGTATGCAACTCATTTTAGCAATTTTAATATGCATGACACTTTCCAAAATCAGTTTTCTAATGAGAAACCCCCTAGTCATTGCTATCATGATTGTCCACAGTCCATCAGCTCCATCTCTGGAGAGGAACTTGGTGATGTAGTCCTACTCCAGAATTCTGGACTGCAGTTGGCAATGGGAATTCTTTTACTCTGCTACAAAATTTTAGTAGCTGAATAACTGGTTTATCTTAGTCATTACAATTTTAAATGTAGTGAAGAACAGTAGAAGAGTGAACAAAAATAGCACTCTTCCTACAGCTGTCCTGTTTCTGCATATTTTCAGGTGTTTAACTAGCAAGATGTTTAATGTGATGCAGCTCCCCTGGCTGTAATACGTGACTCTGTTGTACACTCTGGTCTTTCGTGCTACAATTCTGGGTGCTACTGAAAAAACACGGATAAGCTCTCCTCCTTCTTCTTTCCTTCTTCTGCATTCCATCTTCGTTTGTCTCATCCCCTCTCATTTTGTTCATGACAAGTTGAAGCCACCACATGGGTGGTGCAGTTAAACACCGTATGATTTATGGAGCTTTAATTTGGTTTAGACTCCATTCATTGTTTTGCAGCTTGCAGTGCGGCAGGCTGCCCTGCTGACAATAATTTCCCGCCAGTTGGGTAGGATTGTGTATCATAAGCTAATGGCACCCTTTCTCTCCCTCATTTTTAGAGGAGGGAGGAGGTGTGTGTCATTGTGTGAGGAAGCAAGCTTGTGTTTGAAATAAAGTGAGAAGGTAGTGGCAGAGTAGGAAACAAACAGCGGTTCCTATTTACTCTGCCAATTGCACTTGAAGGCGTTGTGTGTATTGAAATGAACCAAGCTCTTTGTAGCTGGAAGAGGGCCGGCCTGGCAGTCATCGAATAGATGGTAGCAGGTAATTACAGCAGTCAGTAGTCTGATTAGAGAGTTGCTGGAGCTAAGCCCTCCCCCCTTCCCATCAAACCTCCCTCACCTTACTGTGGTCTCCTGATGGGGGTGGACAGTCGAGCCATACACTGATTGATTGCTCTTACCCATATTTAGGAAAGAGAATCTCTATGCACACATCCAACCAGTTTGCTGAGTTCAATCGGGTTCATCTTCCTGAACACTGTATTTATTTGTATTTTTAAGCACGACCAGTTCGCGTTGGACACGCGTTGAGGTGCGAATGTCCATGTGACCAGCTAGGGGCATCGCACGATCTGATATCCTCATGTTGGTGTTGTTCCCACATCATCATAATAAATGTTGTTCCAGGTTCAACATTGCAAGTGACCAATCACATTGTTGTGATGTCATACTTTTGCGACTTCGGAAAAAAACAGTAAAAAAAAGAAAAGTACTTAACTTGCGAGAAACCGACTCTGTCCGCCGATCCAGCAATTTGAATTCTTTGTATTTCAGGATACTGTTCTTTAATAAACGGTAAGCATTATACATATTGTCCTTGCAACATTGGAATTTCATAAATGAACGATCACTTAGCTCGCAAAAGTATTACGTCACAACCAGTGTTGCTCAAGTTACTTGAAAAAAGTAATCAGTAACTAATTACCGATTACTTCTCCAAAAAAGTAATCCCGTTACTTTACTGATTACTTCTTTTCAAAAGTAATTAATTACTTAGTTACTTTTTAAAAACACAATTTACAACCTGAATAGTTGATAAAGCGATAGATCTTTCAGCCCAATTCTACTTTTACTGCATAACCCATCATACAAAATGTAATCAAATGGAAAAGTCCCTTTTTAAAACTTGTTTTATTAGTTTTAATCTTTTAACTTTATGCATCAAGCAAAAAAATAATTATATGCAACATTCTCTGACTGGAAGAAATTTGTTTAATATTTAAACCTATTTTCTGCACATTTCATCGCATAAAATTTTTTTTTTTGTGTTTACACTTAGACTAGCGGTCCTGTTGCTCTATTTTCACCTGTAAAGCAGGAGTTGCGTTGGCGGAGGTTTGCCCTGGTGCAGGTGTGCCGCGGCGGTCAGTTGAAGAATCCGCGAGTTTCTCAGCGCACTTGGTGCTTGCTTGGAAGTTTAGGGGGTTTTTTTCGCTGTAAAGAGAAGTTTTCTTCCCACGCACAATGGACGCTAATGTTTTTGTCACTTTCTATGGAATTAAACTCAAAATAAGGTCAGTACTTCCATGCTTTAAACGCTGCATGCTCATACTCTCTCCTGCATTCGATATATGATCCATTGTTGATCTGCACACAGCTGTTGTCACGAACGTTGCACTTGCTTACGTCACTGTCATGAGACATTCTGGCAAAAAAATCACGGTTTTAGTAACGCAGTAACGCAGCGTTCCTATGGGAAAGTAACAGTAATCTAATTACCGTTTTTGCAATAGTAATCCCTTACTTTACTCGTTACCTGAAAAAAGTAATCAGATTACAGTAACGCGTAACACGTTACTGCCCATCTCTGGTCACAACAAGGTGATTGGTCACTTGCAATGTTGCACCTGGAACAACATTTATTATGATAATGTGGGAACAACACCAACACAACAATAACAGATCATCCAGGGGCGTCTGGCGCTTTTTGGTTGCGTCTATCGTGTTCGGTGTGAACGCACTGTTAGATTCCTCTTGTTTTGGACATGTGTGCTTCTGCTTTACTAATTTTTAACTTTTATATTTTTTAAATTATTCAACTTTATTCAACAAAAAAATTACCATGTATTTCAATGGGAGAATCTTCAAATTCTCCTTCAACTTACTCCTCTTTCAACTGTATCTACTTCCACATACGTTGACCTAGAGCCACCATTCAAACTTTAAATTGAAGCCAAGATATTAAACTTTTCAACTTGTATTTATCTTTTCAATATCTATCATACTTTTTCTTCAGTTCCAGTTTTAGTTTCATGCTTGTTTTCACCCATTTCAGAGTTTATAATGGGTGTGTACGGGACAGAGTGTTGGAGGTTAGAGTGAGGCAGCTCAACGGCTAGAGTGGGAGCAGGGGGGAAATTTATCTTAAAATGTTCTCTTTAAACTGCTGCTGTATCCACAGCGTCCAGACTACAGTAATTATTTTACCCTCAAAACGTAACCATCATTGCCCTCTTTTATCCAGTGTTATTGTTATTGTATTAGATGCTATGGTTCTTTCATAAATACTACCAATTCACATCCTCATCCCTGCAACTCTTCCATAGAGTCTAATGTTAAAATGGCTCCCAAAATTATTCTGAAAACCAGTACAGGGTGTATTTACACTGTCACCATGTCCATATAATAAACTCCACAGGCATCAAAACTCCGAATTCTGTAGACTAGACATTGCTAGCGCTCACGGTGAAAGAATTGTGTCAATACGACTTGTAGTTTTCTTTTGGGAAGCATTTGTTTCAGGGTCCCTTTTCTCTATGATTAAAGCAGCAGAGGAGAGGCGCATGTCTTTTTCTGTGTGTGTGGTGCCACTGGCTGGAGTTGCTATAGCAACCAGGCTCACACCTGCCTGCTTAATGAGCTCTGTCTTTTACTCTGCCAAGATTAATCTTAAACACTTCTCTTTCAACTGCTGCTGTGTGCACAGTGTTTGCTCTACAGCCATCATTTTATCCTCCCAATGTAGCCACCATTGTTCTCTTTCCAACAGTGTGTCTTTCAAAGCTCAGAGATGTAAACTTTTTTAACTGTGTGAATCCAAGTAGAGGGATAACCTTCTAACCGACCCATATAAATACACTGCATTTTTAGCCAGGAGTTTGTCTCAACAGCAGGAAAGACCCCCACTTGTTAAATCGCTCCTGTCATCACATTTTTGACTCCACAAGCATAAAAGAGAGACTGTTGTGTAGATCAATTCCTTGGGATCCTCACAGTTCAAAAGCTGTATTTCACAAGTAATGGTCTTGGATTTAGATGCAGTTTTTCAACAGGTGCACCAAAGCAGATTTGACAGGGTATTGCCACAGAATAACACTATGCCAGTAATTAGTGCAGGCCAGCTAAATACAGCATTCTGATTGGCCCATTAAATTCAAGCTTTTTGATCGTTGGTGGATTTCTCTTCTGCACACAGGTGGTTCTGATCTGGGCAGCTTGAGTCAGATGCTGACTTTTAGAATAATCTTTTCTGACTGGATGATTAAAACTTACAGGATTTACCTGTCTTCAGTGGATTTCCCCACATTTCAGTCATTCAGTGATTTAAATAATATGAGGTTTCACTATTCATTCAGATGTTTTATGAATTTTCCTTTGTCATTACTCAGCTTTTTCTCATCTCTATTTTAAACATGACCTGCTATTTTTTAAAATTCTTTTGTGTCAATGTCAGCTTTCAACTGTTCTGCACTTTTGTATTCAAGTGAAAAATTCTGTATTTTTCATCTCATTCAACATTTTTTACTTAACATTCAGCAATTATTTCATTTCAGGTCAAAACATTTAGTTATCAGCATCCACACTGCAGTTTCTTCAGAAAATGCATTTTCTAGTTTTAAATATTATTGTTTTTTACTGCTATGCTTAAGGAAATTGTGCAGAAAGTTGTAAGCAAATTAGACAGTCTTAAGGTAAAGCATGGATCATAGACACTATGTAGATATGCTACATAGTGGCATGAACAAACTTTTTCTTGTCTTAGGTCACAAATTATTTATGTTGGAGGTTTATAGAGAGTGTTTTAAGAGAGTATTTTAAATCCAATGCCAATGTTTTTGAGAATTCTACATTATAATTGTGCATTGCAAGAGTGTGGCTAAGGCTAGGGAAAGATCTGACAAGGTGACTGTTAATTACAATTCTGTGGCTAGATAATAAGGTTTCTTGCTTTAGACTCCAACCTCAGGACCCATCGACTCACCTGTCTCCAGGGGTGAGGTCACTGAGCCAGTTGAACAACTCCTTGATGGCAGAGCCCCTTGGGTGGATGAGGTTCACCCTGAGTTCCTGAAGGCTCTGCATGTTTTAAGGCTGTCTGGGTTGACATTGCCTCTGCGTGGAGATCAGGGGCGGTATCTCTGGATTGGCAGACCAGGGTGGTGTTCCCATCTTTAAGAAGGGGGACTAGAGGCTGTGTTCCAGCTATAGGGGGATTACACTCCTCAGCCTTCCTGGGAAAGTTTATGCCGGGGTACTGGAAAGGAGAGTCCATCTGTTAGTCGAACTTCAGATATAGGAGGAATAATGCAAGTTTTCGTCCTGAAGAGCCACTGTTCCTCCATATCAAAAGGAAACAACCACAGAGGTGGTTCGGGCATCTGACAAGGATGCCTCCTGGCCGCCTCCTGGATGAGGTGTTCTGGGCATGTCCCATTGGGAGGAGGCCCCAGAGCAGGCCCAGGACACGCTGGAGTGATTATATGTCTCGGCTGGCCTGGGGATACCTTGGTGTTCCCCCGGACAAGCTGAAGGAGGTGGCCAGGGAGAGGGAGGTCTGGGCTGGTCTGCGGAAGAAGATGTTTGGATGGAGTCTAACGTTTGGACTGTATATAAATAAAGCATAGAAACTCCTAGCATGGACAATATGTATTCATTTGTGTTAGTGGACTCTGCTTAACTATTGAATGAATCGCAGAGGTATTCTTTCTACACTGATTGTCTGACTTTTCATTTATGACACCAGCTCATTTACAACATTCGATTTTGCAAAGACACTTGAGATAGTAGATCAAAGTTAAAATTGTATTTTGAAAGTAGAGCCATGCTCCACATTACAGGTATGCATCACTTACCCAATATTTATAATGCATACTGTGCAGTGCCAGCCAGCCTGGAACCTCCATAAGCCACTGCCTGGGTTTTAGACTTGTCTTGATAATAGAATTGAGTAAACAGTCTCTACTAACCTTCTCTCCTGCTTTTTTGTAGAGAACTGCAGCTCCTTTTACTTCTTATTTTTCTCTGAGTATACATCTGGGCAAGAAATACAAAGCTTATTTGAACATGCCCTTTTATCAAGTGCGCAAGTAACACGGTGTGGTGGAGTTGAGTGAAATTATGCTTTTCTTGATGGTTAGTGAGTCTGTCCACTTCCATATCTTTCACCTCAGGGGAGCTGAGCTCTCAATGTCTCTGGTGTCCATATTACATCATAAAAGCACTCATTATTAACAGCTTTAGAATAACATTCAAGGGCAAATGACTTTGAAATGGGGAACTTGATGTTTTTTTTCCTCTCCTCACACCACATATTTGATTTAGCTACCTCTCAGTAGTAATTCACTTTGATATGGTTTTCAACATAAACAAAGCTATGTGGCTGAAAGCAAGCTGCTGGCTGATGTAGTGTGTCAGCCATAAGAATCCATATCGCCACAGCTACAGAACACAGAAATGAAAACGGTGTCATCAGCATTAAGGGAAAGGGAATGCCCATGCTGATTGTTCTCATTCTGTATGTGTGTGTATGTGTGTGTGTAAGAGAAAACCATGGGGGAGGGAATGATTGTCTGTGTTTATTGAACTGTGTGTTTGTATGTGTATGTGTGCATTCACGCTGACTAGTCTCATGATAGCTTGGCTGCGTGGTGTGGACTGGTGCTCAAAGCGCACTCCAGACTGGCAACAGTGTGTGCTGTTAGCGTTTCACCTAGAGGCTACTGTAGCATTTTGTGTGTGCATCTGTGTGCGCGTGTGTGCCGATGCTATTTCCGAGACACACAATGAGTCATTACAGACAAAGAGAGGGAAAAAAGAGAATTATAAACAGTTATAGTATATATATGTTAATGATAATGCAATTAAAGCGCATGATTCAGAACACCTAGAATTTTATGGTTTAATATAAAGTAAATAGTAAATTAAAGTAACAGTTTATAATTAAGTATCCATTTAACAAAGTGAAACTAAATCAAGTTAAATCAAAACACTTTGTCATTAAATGGGTTTTAATTTTATTTAGAACTTCACAGAGGTTAACTGCCACTGTGACAATGAAGCCTTATAATTTAAAAATCAATTTATAAAATATAACATTAGAATTCAGTTACACCCATCTCACAATATACCGAATTTTTCCGAACATAAGGCGCACCGGATTATAAGGTGCATTAAGTGACAGAAAACAGTCAGATGAGTCAAACTTTACTCAACTCATTCTTCTTTCTTCCTCCACTTCCGTACCATTGATTCATTAATGTTGAATTCTCTCACAGCTGCTCTATTCCCATGTTGTTGCAGTATATTAATGACTAACCTCGTATTGTGGATGGATTATCGCAGTTGTTCTCCTGACTGAAGTTGTGTCTGTTTACAACATCCTGCCATGTGATTGCATTTGTCCATAAACATCGGGAACCCTCACATTAACTTTCATCAAGTGGAACAGCTTCACTGTCTTTAGGTTATGCTAATGTTACCGGCACCAGACCTAGGGGAATCTGGACCGGCAGGAAACGGCACACAGGCTAGAGAGCACTGCGTAGTCAAGTATGAACACACTGTGGATTAATAGAGAGGACACCGAAGTTAGCGTCTTGCTCAGGCCGGAGCTCATTTATTTCTGCAACTATACACAATACAAATCACACTAAATCAGAGCCCCCCTAGGGGGGGCGCAGAGCCATTGCAGGGGGGCGCGGTATGAAAAGAAAAAAAAAGAATGCTTGGACACTGCTAGCATAATGGACAGGTTTTGACGGGGCTCCCACACAAATGCAAAACAGGAGATGAAGCATCACTGAATATGTTTCCAAACCAACTTCCTTCCAAGCCAAAGACTAGAAAATATGGTGAAGCAAATCTTCCCTTTGGCTTCATCTGCACAAGTGCTGAGGTAGGTCTCCCCTGCAGAATTGGTTTTCCCTGTGAGCACGCGCTGGGCTGTTCAAATCACAGACAAACAGGATCTTACATTCTTGATTTTTAGTTCACAAACACTTCTTGTAATGGCAAACTACTCCTGACATTTTGGAGATGTTAGCTCTTTATACAGTAAAGTTACAGTGGGATACAAATAATATCAATATCCGTGAAGATTTTTCTTGTAAAACAAAGGGGGGCCTAGCAAAAAAAGTTTGGGAGCCACTGCACTAAATCATGCATTTTTCCAATAAAATAACAGATTTCATAATCAAAAACCATTCTCTCAAAAGCAAAATAAATACAAACTAAATCAAAATAATTTTACATACTCACAACTTAAACAAAACACTCATGGCTAAAGCATAACAACATACCACATTTGCATCATATATACTATTACTTTTGAACATGGCGTCCCCCAAACGCAACACAACATGGCGTCAGACGACTGCAAATGTTGTTTCACCAACTTACAGCTTTCCCCTTAACACACGTACTCAGTACTGCTTGGCTAACACTAAAACAAACACTACAACACATTTTCTGAAGTCACAGGTTGCCACTGTCATGCTATTGTGTTACGTACTTATAGTGCTATGTAACATAATAGCATTATGCCGATGATACACTAATGCTCATTACAACAAAATACCACAAAACAACATCACAATCATCTCAAAATATGGCTGAACAGTTGTTACTCAACTTACATGACATTCAGAACCAGTTCGGTAACATAAAAGTTTGTTTGTCAGTACCTGTGGATTAATAGAGAGGACACCGAAGTTAGCGTCTTGCTCAGGCCGGAGCTCATTTATTTCTGAGCTGCGCATATGCACATAGTCTATAGCTAGAGTCTCTCTGGTAGTTCCACAGTAGTGCAAGAGCATCATCTACTGGCATAATGAGATATAACCTTGGTCTGGCAACGCATAATCATGTCAAAAGGAGTCACAATAATAAACAAAAAATAAGGGGGCATTTGGTTTTCTTACAAAAATAAACATGTAGCCTTTTCCAACCTGTTACACTAGCATAGCTGTGTCGCTAGCGATCACATAGCACATCATTATATACCAGCTAGCCAAACTTCAGTAACCCTACAAACGTCACTGCTGTTTAGTTTTCTGTCTTTATTTATGTTGGAAGTGATAGCAAAGCTGTACGTTTGAATTGTTTCAGAAATCTCTCAGTCAGAACATGCTATATCATGTTTAGGTGGAAACTAGCGAGCTAACTTCCTGCTAAGTCCTAACTTCATTAAATTTAATAAATCCTGTTTTCATGGATGTCTGGATGTTAAACTTATTTGTGACACCTGCTAAAGCAGCAACGCTGATCATTTTATTAAAGATGAAAGAATTTAGACAGTTTTTAATTCTCAGTAATGCCGCAGTGTCCGTTTGACATTGGGACCTGAAGCGGACAGAGTTTTGGACCCAGATTACTCTGCAAAGCTCCTGACTACGGTAGCCGTAATGCTCCGACAATCCATCAAGCGGTGCCCCTTCATAGCTTACCAAAGTCGTATTAAAACATTTTTTGAAAAATTTTTGAGCACAGTGTACCACATAAAATTGGTTCAAGGTCAGCAAGCACAACCAGAATTCATACTTAAGGCACACTGAATTATAAGGTGCACTGTCGATTTATGAGAAAATTAAAGGATTTTAAGTGTGCCTTATAGTGCGGAAAATACGGTATGTGTTACATACTATATTTGGCATAAATAAATCACACAAAAGTAAAGCACGAATACACCCAGATGCCACTTTTTATTTTATTATTACAGAGTTTCGGCCAATGTTGACATGATAGCATTACCCAATTTTTCCTGCATTTGTCAGCTCTGTATCCTCATTGTGCATCTTCCATTTCACTACATCTGAAATGAGCTCTACTAAACTGAGATCTGGTGACTGTAGGCGCTTACTTTATTTATTTATATAGCACTCTTACATAGCACTCTTCTCAGGATAAGAAGTACAAAGTACTTCACAATAATATAAAACAGATATACATAAAATAGCACAATCGAACATACAGCACAAATCTAGTTAAAAGCCAGTCTAAATAAATTAGTTTTAAGCTGCTGTTTAAAAGAATAAATGCAATCAAGGCAACGTAATGATGGAGGGAGAGAATTCCACAACCTGGGGGAAACCGCTCTAAAAGATCTATCTCATCTAAATTGTGTTCATGGGACTACCAACTATTGAGTTGGCTATTTGAGTGCAGTGAACTAGTTAGACAACAAAAGTAACTAGTTTGAGATCATTTGAGCTTTGTGAACTGTCATGTTATTCTGCTGGAAGCATACATCAGAAAATCAGATGGACATGGTGAACAACAATCCTCAAGCAGGCTGTGGGGTTAAACAATGGTCAACTGATACTAAGGTCCATAAAGTGTCACAAAGGCAGGAGGGATCCATGTGCTAATGTGGTTTATGCCAAATTTTAACCGTACCATCTGAGTGTCACAGCAGAAACTGGGATTCATTAGATCATGCAATGTTTTTCCTATTTTAGTCAACTGTAGCCTCAGTTTCCTGTTCTTAGTTGTTACCAGTGGCACCCAGTGTGTTCTTGTTGTGTTGTTACCCCTCTGTTTCAAAGGCAATGTGCATTCACAGATGCCCTTCTGCATACTTTGGTTGTATGAAGTTATCTGAGTTACTGTTGGCTTCAGCTTTAATCAGCCTGGCAATTCTTCTCTGACCTCTGCTATCAACAAAGAACTGCTGCTCAGTGCTCACTGAATAACACTGGATGTTTTCATTTTTTCAGACTTCTCTGTAAAAACCCAGGAAACATTTATGTGTAAAAATCCCATTTGATCAGCAGTTTCTGAAATACACACGCCAGCTCATCTGGCACCAAAAACCATGCCAGGTTCAAAGTCACTCAAATAACTTTCTTTCCTGTTCTGATGCTGCGTTTGAACTTAAGCCAGCTGCCTTCACCATGTTTAGGTGTGTGAATGCACTGAGTCACTGCCATGTGATTACCTGATTTAGATGTTTGTGTTAATGAGCAGATGAACAGGTGTACCTGTTCATCTGTTGTTTTATGCAATTTGAACATTTAACAATAAAAATTATCCATTTGATATTTTAAGCTTGTTTTTGTTACACTCTTACATACACATTGTGCGTTGAACATGCAAAAGTGGCCTGACTGAAATTCCCTACAACAGATTACACTGGCTCAACACGAGGGAACCTGCACGTTTTACATATTGATTCAGTGTTTTTAGTGATTTATGGGTTGTAACAATTTTATTACTGTAACAACAACCACTTTTGGTATGGTTGATCTTAACAGGATATGTAGTTAAACTTTCTGAATCATGTTTTTCGATAAAGACGTGAGATATGCTGATTCTTTAGTAGAGCTTTAGGAGATTGTATATGTACACGACACATTCGGAATATTTATCTCACTTGTGGGTGCAAACAAATCAACAGTAGTACGCACAGCTATTTTTTCTTTTGTTGTTTGGGAAAGACATTACGAAGGAGAAACAAGACTACAGATCTCTGAACAGCTGGATGGGCACAGAAGGTGAGTGAGAGAATGAATAAAAAGGCCATGTTTGCTGAACAAGTCGTCAATGGAAAAAATGCTACTACGACTGAAAACAAGCAAACAAAAAAACAAAACAACCCAACAAATTCAATTCAATTTTATTTAGACAGCACCAAATAACAACAACAGTCTCCTTGAGGCAACTGTATCACTTGAGTGTTGTAGTTGTGACAACAAATGATTCCTTGCATCCCCTATTTTGATATGATGAACATATTAGGGGATCGACCTCTGCCAGACTAATCAGGAATATTCATTAATTGCTATTCATTTAGCAGCTTGGAAAACAATTGCAAAAACTGGAATAATGTTTCCATGTAGACTGAAATCTTTGAGGCATATACAAATATTCGTACAAACCTTCATCTGGAAACTTTCTGGATATTTAAAAAGGACACAGTGAAAGTGCAGTAGCAATAGAAAAACCTCAATACAACTATACTCCGTCATATCTCATACTTACCCTCCCAAATCCTGCCATGCGCTATATTTAGAGGTGATATACACTAGCACAGCACAGTTTACAACCAACAAGGTGATAAAACGCTTTACATCTTGGAAGCTCAGTGGAAACTCAGGTTTTTGGCAAGTGCCAAAAAACCTAATTCTCTTATCACTTTGTACATGTATGCTATTATGTCTTATAACACCATTTTAAGTTGCATTAGCAACTTGGGCACCCCCCCTTTCCAGTCTCACAAAAGGCAAGTCTTCAATGGAAAGGCCCATCCCACCGTTTATAAAAGCATCTGCAAAAGCCCCACTTTTTTAAAGGAATGCCACCACCGAGAAAGCTGTAAGCACTGATCCTTGCTGTGTGTGTATTCGCAAGGCCTCGAGAATTAATCCCGAGCAATTTTTCTGCACCACTTGTGTCTGTGATAAAGGAAGCCTGAGCATTCAAATAGGCTGGGTCCCTGGTGGCATTAAGTTCTTACTATATTGGGCTGCAGTCAGGCCTGCAGTGTAAAGAGGAGACTCGAGCGAACCATTGAGCCTTACTGGGCTTAAATCTCTATACCTCTATATCTACCTCCCTCCTTCATACTCTGTGTCTTTTCCAGCCAATCTCACAGATAAGCAACAAACATAACAGATGATGAAATGACTAGTTTACTGTTCTGAAATCAATAGCAGAGTAAAATCTTTTTCACTTATTGTGCAGCTCACATGTATTTACCTTCATACCTTAGCTAAACTAATTAAAGGCAAGTTAATTCAAGTGGTCATAATCTTCACAGGCCTTTTAAGGCTTTTTGTGAATTAGTCGCCCTTTTTCAATTTCACAGCTTGCCTCACCAATTTGAAGCTACTTATTGCATTTAACATGGCTGTATTTTTAACATCTTCAATCCCAGTGACCCACTGACTGGACCAGTTATTACAGCCTTATATTGTGCTGGCTGCTGCCAAACTTTGGTCAACTTTTAAAACTCTGGTGGCTATCCCCAGGTTTCCAAAGCTAACATTTACTAAACACCCAAGGCAGGATTACTGACTAGAGAAACACTGAGTTTACCACTTTGATCATATGTATTGGAATATTTAGGCTGATTTAATTATTACAATTACAATTAGTGCTTCTTCCCTTAAACTGCATTGGAGTTTGAAATAGATTTAGAACGTAAAACTAGTGCGAAATCCATTCACTAAAGAAATCCATACGATGAAAAAATTTAATAATCCAAGTTTATAATAATTATTCAAATATTCATGCTATTATTATTCTTAGAATTCCAACTGGTTAGCTGAAGTTTGTAGGGAAAACCCTCTAAGAGAAACAACAGTTTAAACAACTTGGATTTCAGTTTCTGTAATGGTCCTGGGTCAGTGATCCAGTGTTTTGCATTTTGAATTTTATTGCTATTTAGTGTCTCTTGACTTCTCTGTGCTCCCTCCAGTGTTCTCTGTGTTTGGCATCACCGGCCGTCTGCTGCGCTGCTGTGCTGACCAGCTAGCAGGTGTGTTCACTTACATCTTCAACGAGTCCCTGGCGAAGTCTGTGGTCCCCACATGCTTCAAAAGATCCACCATCATCCCTGTGCCCAAGAACAGCAAACCCTCATCCCTGAACGATTACCGGCCAGTTGCACTGATCTCAGTAGTAATGAAGGTGTTTGAGAGGCTGCTGAAGAACATCATCTCCTCCTCCATCCCAGACACCACAGATCCGCTGCAGTTCGCCTACAGATCCAACAGATCCACAGAGGATGCCATCGTCCACGTCCTACACACCACTCTCAGCCATGTGGACAAGAAACAGGGTAACTATGTGCGAATGCTGTTTGTTGATTACAGTTCAGCGTTTAACACAATAGTGCCCTGCAGACTGTTCACAAAGCTGAGGGATCTGGGACTTAACAGCCGTCTGTGTGCATGGGTGTTGGACTTCCTCACTGGCAGAACTCAGGTGGTGAGGGTGGGCAGGTGCTTCTCCAACAGCATCACCATCAACACAGGAGCACCTCAGGGATGTGTCCTCTCGCCACTGCTCTACTCCCTCTACACTTCAGACTGTGTGGCCACCCATGGCTCCAACACCATTGTGAAGTTTGCTGACGACACAGTGGTGTTGGGTGCCATCTCCAACAACGATGAGGTGGCCTACATGGATGAAGTGAAGAATCTGGCATCATGGTGCCAGGACAACCACCTCCAGCTGAACGTCGGCAAGACCAAGGAGCTGGTGGTGGACTTCAGGAGGGGTCAGCACAGAGACTACAAGCCCATTATCATCAATGGAGCTCCAGTGGAGAGGATGCAGTCCTTCAAGTATCTTGGTGTCCACATCTCCTCAGACCTGACATGGGCTGCCCACATTCAGGCCCAGACCAAAAAGGCTAGGCAGCGCCTGTATCACCTACGACAACTGAGGAAGTTCAGGGTCTCTCCAAAGATCCTCAGGATTTTCTATACAGGCGCTGTGGAGAGCATCCTCACACAGAACATGACATCGTGGTTTGGGAACAGCTGTGTGAAGGACCAAAAAGTTCTCCAGAGAGTGATCCGTACAGCAGAACGCTGCTGCAGGATTGCTCTCCCCCCGCTTCAGGACACCTACACCAGGAGATGCCGGACTAGAACAGCGCAGATACTGAAAGACCCGTCCCATCCTGGCAACAAACTGTTCCAACTTCTGCATTCTGGTAGAAGGTTCCGCATCTTCCAGGCAAGGACAGAGAGACTCAAGAGGAGCTTCTATCCCCAAGCCATCCGTGCCCTAAACACACACACCCGCCCTCTCACATCATCTATAATTGACTGAGACAGGACTCTCTTCCAGACACTAAACCAAGGAACAATGTACATTTCAAATTCCTTTAATTTTAAATATGTTTATATTGTCTATCCTGTAAAATAGTCAGATGTCTATTCATATTAATGTACAGAATTCACCTGCTTGCTGCTACTACTGCACATTCACCCAATGTACAGTGGGGCAAAAAAGTATTTAGTCAGCCACCGATTGTGCAAGTTCCCCCACTTAAAATGATGACAGAAAGAACTTGAAGCTACTTAACTGGTAGATTTGATTTTAAAGGGTTAAGGAGAAGTGTGTAAAGGTATGATTCGGGCAGTGAAGGTTTAGTCTTGTATGTTTCTGTATGTGTGCACCGTAAAGACTTTGGGCCTTTATGTTTCCTGTTGTAGATCTAAAATGTAATCGCAGCAGCCCTTGCATATATCTTAGCTCTATAAGCTGCTGTTTTTCAAGATAGTTGATCGAAGGCCAGGGAGCCATCGAGCGATTGAGTCCTGCCTGGCTTTGATAGATAGAGCTCTTTATTCAGACAGGGAGAAAAGGGGAGAGTGTATCTGTGTGCATGTGGAGGGGTGGGGTGGGGGTCTGAAAATCAGCAGATGGAGAAGAGAGAAGAGGCAGCATTGCAGCTGAGGTGACGGGTTTTGGAGAGTGGGCACAATAGCCTATCACAGACAACCTGCCGCTGCAACAATCATTGCTGGATTGAGAGCTGCGATGGCGCTCAGCGAGACAGAAACGTATAAAACTCTCCAGCCAGCCCTATTATACCCACTGTAATAAAGCCCAATAGTCTGATAGCGCCTCTCCTCTCACTTTCAAGCTATAAAAGTCACCAGTGAATGCCACAACTGCTGCAGAAAATTTATGTCATGCTGTTTATTTGTCCTTCCACACACTTGGTAAAGAATTGGTTCCTTTTTAATGCTATTTGAGTTTGGGTGGTTGCAGACACAGTCTCATTTTTCTCCAGTTGTTTGCAAAAATATATCCTGTACTTACTGAACAACTACTTAGCTGTTCGTGTTCAGACTGAATATAAAATGTAAATACATTATGTTAGAAAGCAAGTCATGTATATTAGAAAATGGCTCAAAGAGACCAACTACATTACTTACGCCTCCTTGCGCCTGATAATGATGATAACATATGAGGTGAAGGAATGCCACCCAACAGGCTCACCCAGGGGAGTAAAAGTGAGGGTAATCGTGGAAATAATTACTCAGGGGCCCAACATGCATGAATTTTTATCATTTTGAGTAAATAACTGCTATTTACAATTACTGCAGGTTGAATAAATAGTTTGTCTTGTATCTAAATGACATTAACTGCTCTCAGGTGCCTCAATAGTTTCCCTCCTAAATGTGGTACTTGTACTCAATCACAGGAAATGTTATCAAAAGACAAAAAAATAAAAAATTGTTATAGTAATTTTTCTTTTTTGTCATTGGCCAGGTGAGTCTCACCATATCTGATTATGGCACTACCTCTGGGCGGGTTCCTCATCAGTTCACCTGTCGTCCGCACTTGTTCGTTATCTGCTGCAACTACCCAGTGGTATTTAAGCCCAGCATTGTCAATTGTTCTTCTCCAGTTTGTCTGCTAACCTCCGTTAGTACAGGCCACCTTGGTTTTCTATGTTCAGTGTCTTTCACGTTTTACTTGCCTGTGCTCTCCTGTATCTCCATTGGAACTCTCATACTCATACGCCCTCATACTTATTATCTCAGACTGGCTGATAATAAAGTTTATTGATTCTGAGTTTGGCTGTTTGTGTCTGTTTCTGCGTCTGGATGCATCAGAGTGTCCCGCCCAAGGATATTTGGCAACAGACTGGAGCAGTCCTGGATCAAGCCATCAACCTTCTGATTAGTAGATGACCTGCTCTACGTCCTGAGCTGCACCCACAAGTTCTACACAACTTCATTAGTTCTGTCTGGAGCGCATTCAGCTTCACTATGAAATACTGCTATAAACATTTTGTGTGTCATGTAATACTGTAAAATGGCATGCGTAAGTTTAAGTAGCAAAATTGATTTCTTGATTACATTTAGAAAAAAAATTGGTTTAAATAAATAATAATAATGATCTTTGCCACGCCAGCTCATAAGAGATAATATGGATATAGATTAAGGAGTGGAATATGTCAAGAGAAAGTTGGTTATCAACTCACAGTGAAGATGCAAGTACCTAGGTATCCCACACGCCAACAGGAACCATGATAAAGATGTATAAATGTTAGCCAGAACCAAATACCTCCAGAAAGCAATAAAGGTGCTGAATAAGTTCTAAGTCATCAGTACATATGCCCTATCAGTCATTCGATGTTCACGTGGAATAATAAACTGGCCTAAATTGCTAACAATGCACCAGGGTCTCCATCAAAGTCCAACACTCTGAGGATCTACGAGCAATGGAAAAAGAGAGGGTGAGGATTAATGACTGTCAGTGCCACAACCCAACATGAAAGAATTTTGAACATTTTTGCCTATAATGTTGATTAATAAAATCACCTGTCAGACAAAAACAAACAACAACAAAAATATTGATTGCAACTTGGTAATTCCCAGATAATACGTTACGCACACCTAAGCAAACTTAGAGCTGTCACTGCAGATAAAAGCAGAAGGCATCAGTATCTTTAGGGGAAAAATCTACATGAGAAAAGACTGCTGCAGCCATTATTCCCCACCCCCATCCCAACGAGTGCCCCCTTCCGTCCCCAACAGAGGAGTCCACCTGAATGACATTATGACATTTACAAATTACCCGGCCCAGAGTGCTTGGTCCCCTGACCCGTGAGCCTCTGCTCAGCACCGGCGTTTTGTCATATAATTACTGAAAATCCCCTGAAAGTAACCTCCATCCACCACACACACACACACACACACACACACACACACACACACACACACACACACACCATCCCCTAGATATATATAGATAGATGCTTGTAGGTACACAAGAATAAGCTTGGAGATCTGAATGTTAATATGTGATGTTATCTGAGTAAACATCATCCTGACATCTTCCTGGGGTTCCATGGGGGTTTTTACATCCCCAAACCCTGCGCCCTTAGAGTCTGTATATGCTCCAACAAAAAACAAACCAAAAATTAAAAAAAATAATTTATACATAAAAAAATCCCAAACTGAAGAAGAATATCTTATTCACTCACAACAGCACCAAAGAGTAAAACACTGAAATGGCGATTGTTCTGCTAAGACCATGTTAACATCTTAATTAATAATTGATCGACAAATTGATTTACTTTGCCTTACACAATCCTGCTTACAGCAGGATGATTGTTTTAGTTTAATTTAATCAACATCTCCAAGTTCTACTAATTGTCAGAATCCTCAGACTGAGGAGGGGGTGTGGCAGCCACTCTTTCACTCCAGCTTATTAATCAACCAAAGACCTAGACAGAGTTTTCATTTATTTGAAAGTTTGATGGTTAGAATTGTCCACTCTAGTGGGAAAACTAAAAAAAAACAAAACAAAAAAAGGTTTTTATTTGTTATTATCTGTTGTCCACCTGGGCCTTACTCAGAGCTTTTGTCTGATTTTGCATACTTTTAATCTGATTTAGGGCTCAGCTCATTTAAAATAATTATTGTGGGTGATTTTAACATCCATGTGGATTCTAAAAATGATAGCCTCAAAACAGCATGTAATATGAAGCTTAAGCATAAGTTCAGTGGAGAAGATCTGTAGTCAAACATTTGTCTGCTTCCCAGGTACTGGCAGCTAATCTAAGCTTTATATCACTTCCTCTTTCCCATGCTGTCAAGCTGATTGTGTGGTTTAGTCCAATCATTTTTCTGCCGGCCTTTTCCTGGCTAATCAGCCTTCACTTCGTGTACTCCAGTAACACTGTGAGGCCAGTGTTGCTCCTTGGAATCATTTTTGACCAGGATATGTCCTTCAATGGAACTATTAAACAAATGTGTAGGACTGATTTGTTACACTTGCGCAGTATCTCTAAAATTAGAAACATCCTGTGCCAGAGTGCTGCTAAAAAAAATAGTTAATCCATTTATGACTTTATTTATTACTGTAATTCTGCATTTATTACATTGGGCCGGACTACTTTAATTCATTATTGTCAGGATGTCCTAAAAACTCCCTGAAAATCCTTCAGTTAGTCCAGAATGCTGCAGCAAGAGTCCTGACTGGGACTAGAAGGAGAGAGCAGATTTCTCCCATATTGGCTTCTCTTCAATGTTAAAGCCAGAATCAAATTTAATGGTTACTAGAATATTTAAAAGTAGAATGGGAGGCAGAGCCTTTTGGCTGCTTTCAGGCCCTTCTTCTATGGACCAGCTGCCAATTTGGAATTGGGGGACAGACACTCTCTCTACTCTCTACTCTCTCTCAGATTGGGCTTCAAACTTTCCTTTTTCATAAAGCATATAGTTAGAATAGAATAGAATAGAATTCAACTTTATTGTCATTGCACATGCACAGGTACAGGGCAACGAAATGCAGTTTGCATCCATCCAGAAGTGCTTTAGTGATATAGATATATTACAATATATATTAGCAATAATATAGATATGTGAGTATATTACAGAAATGGGTCTATTATGGTATGTTATAATGTACACGGTATGAAGTATGTTGTGAATATTCTATAACTATAAGTATGTACAGGCTGTAGTGAGTACAAGCTATGTACAGGATATGAACAGGATATAAATATGAAAAACTATACAGAATATGAAATAAATAACTTTACAGAATCTGGGATATACAGCTATACAGAAATGGGAACTATGCAAGTTGTAAACAGTTGTAGGATTAAAGATTATCGAATGTACAGAATGATTATTTACACAGAGCTATACAGTAGTGCAGTTAAGATAAGTGAGGGTGTAGATAGTTTCTACAGAGGCTATATAAAGTGCTAGTGGTTGTGAGTGGTGGTTCAGTCCATGTTATTATTGTGTTTGAGGGTACAGTTGTCCATTGTGGGTGTGTGTATGTTCAGTCCATGAGTTTAACGTGGGTCAGATGTCAGGAGGCAGAGTTCAGGAGTCTGACGGCTGTGGGGAAGAAGCTGTTCCGGTACCTGGTGGTCTTAGTCCGGAGGCTCCTGTGGCGCCTCCCAGAGGGCAGGACGGTGAAGAGTCCATGTGATGGGTGACTGGGGTCTTTGATGATTTTCCCAGCCCTTTTCAGACACCGCTTCCTGTAGATGTCTTTTATGGCAGGAAGTGGTGCTCCGGCGATGCGCTGGGCAGTTTTCACGACCCTCTGCAACGCCTTCCGGTCCGAGGCAGAGCAGTTCCCGTACCAGACTGTTATACAGTTGGTCAGGATGCTCTCGATGGTGCAGCGATAGAAGTTCACCAGGATGTCTGAGGACAGGTGGTTCTTCCTCAGAGTCCTCAAGAAGAAGAGGCGCTGGTGAGCCTTCTTGACCAGCTTGGAGCAGTTGGTCGTCCAGGTGAGATCCTCGGAGATGTGGACTCCCAGGAACTTGAAGCTGCTCACACGCTCCACAGCCGTCCCCTTAATGTGGATGGGTGGATGTGGGTCAGCATTCCTCCTGTAGTCCACGATGAGCTCCTTGGTCTTCTCGGTGTTAAGCAGCAGGTTGTTTCTGTCGCACCACTCAGCCAGACGATCCACCTCCTCCCTGTAGGCGGCCTCATCGTTATCACTGATGAGGCCAATCACCGTGGTGTCATCTGCAAACTTAATGATGGTGTTGGAACCATCAGCAGGTCTGCAGTCGTGGGTGAAGAGGGAGTAGAGGAAAGGGCTCATCACACAGCCTTGTGGTACACCGGTGTTCATTGTGATGGTAGATGAGCAGCGGTTATCCAGCCGGACATGTTGGGGGCGGTTGGTCAGGAAGTCCAGTAACCATTTGCAGATGAGGGAACTGATACCCAGGTCTGTCAGTTTCCTGATGAGTTGTGAGGGGTGGATTGTATTGAATGCTGAACTGAAGTCTATAAACAGCATTCTGGCGTAGGTGTTGTTGTTGTCCAGGTGTGAGAGGACAGAGTGCATTGCGATGGAGACTGCATCCTCTGTGCTCCTGTTCCGGCGGTATGCGAATTGGTGGGGGTCCAGGGTGGGGGGGAGACAGGATTTGAAGTGTGCTAGGACCAGTCGCTCTAAGCACTTAGTGATGATGGGGGTGAGTGCTACTGGGCGGTAATCATTGAGGCAAGATGGGTTGGAGTTTTTGGGTATCGGGACGATGGAGGTGGATTTGAAGCAGGCCGGTACCACAGCGTGGGCCAAGGACAGATTGAATATGTCTGTGAGCACTCCTGCAAGCTCCCCAGAACACGCTCTGAGAACACGCCCGGGGATGCCATCAGGGCCTGCAGCCTTGTGGACATTGATCCTGCTCAGCACCGCTCCTACATCGGTGGGGGAGAGAGTCATAGGTTGGTGGTCTGGCGTCATGTCTGCTTTGGTTGTGGTTGTGGGGTTCCCTCGCTCAAAACGAGCATAAAAGTTGTTGAGCTCGTTGAGGAAGGAGACATCAGAGGATGCGGGGGAGGGTTTGGTGGTCCTGTAGTCTGTGATGGTCTGGAGTCCTTGCCACATGCGTCGGGGGTTGGAGTTGGAGAAGTGTTCTTCTACCTTCTTTTTGTAATGGTGTTTGGCTTTTTTGATGCCCTTCTTTAGATTAGCCCTGGCTGTACTGTAGGCGTGTGCATCTCCTGACCTAAAGGCAGTGTTGCGGGCCTTCAGGAGGAGACGAACATCCCGGTTCATCCAAGGCTTCTGGTTGGGGTACATGGTGATCCGTTTCTGGGTGGTGACACTGTCTGTGGTTTTGGAGATGTAATCCAGTACAGATGAGGCGTACTGGTCCAGGTCTGTGTGGGTGAACATATTCCAGTCTGTGTTTTTAAATCTGTCCTGGAGCACTGCATCTGTCCCTTCTGGCCACACTTTAATTGTCCTCACAGCAGGTTTCACACGTTGGATGAGTGGTGAATACCGAGGTGTGAGGAACAGGGAGAGATGGTCCGATTGTCCAATGTGGGGGAGGGGTGTGGCTTTGTAGGCTCCAGCCAGGTTGGAATACACATGGTCTAAAGTCTTGTCTCCTCTGGTGTGGCAGGAGACATGTTGGTGGAATCTGGGGAGGACTGTCTTTAAGTTGGTGTGGTTGAAGTCGCCAGCAACAATAAAAGCAGCCTCGGGGTGTTTATTCTGGTGTTTGTTAATGGCTGCAGAAAGTTCTTTCATGGCCAACCTAGCATTAGCGTCGGGGGGTATATACACGGCAGTGAGTATGATCGAAGTGAGTCCATAATCCGTCTGTTGTTAGTGATGGAGAGCCGTATCTCATCCATTTTGTTTGCCAGAGAACGGACATTGGCGAGAAAAATACTGGGTAAAGGCAGCCGGTGTGGTGTTAGCTTTAGCTTAGCCCGTAGCCCTCCGCGCCTACCTCGCCTTTGTTTACGATCTCGGCGCCGTCTGCGTGCACTTCCGCCCAGCCGGGGAGAGTGGGCAGCCTCCGGTGTTCTGGAGATCTCTGGGATGAGTCGGAGATCGGCGATAAAACTGTTGGAGTTGTGAGTCCAGATGTCCAGAAGCTCTTGTCTGCTGTAGGTCAGCAACGCACAGCAATTCTGGACGAATAATCCGGTTAAAAGTAGATAAAAACCCGCTAAATAGCAGATTCTGGAGAGACACTGAGCCTCGCGTTGTTCACGCGCCGCCATCTTAAGTTAAGGCTGGATCAGGTGATTTCCTTGAATCCTTCCTTTGTTATGCTGTAATAAGTCTAGGCTGCTGGGGGAGTCCCATGATGCACTAAACATTTCTTCTTCAGTCACCTTTCTCAGTCACTATGTGTTCATACACCACCTTGCATTTAATTATGATTAGCTGAGGGTCTCTTCCACGGTGTGTGCTGTCCTGTCTTCAGGAAGACAGGCCATCCCTCCCTGAGCCTGGTTCTGCTGGAGGTTTCTTCCTGTTAAAAGGGAGTTTTTCCTTCCCACTGTCGCCAAAGTGCTTGCTCATAGGGAGTCATATGTTTGCTAGGTTTTTTTCTGTATGTATTATTGTAGGGTCTATCTTACAATAGAAAATGCCTTAAGGGGAGGTTGTTGTGATTTGGTGCTATATAAATAAAACTGAATTGAATTGAACTACTTCAGCCTCCGGTCTAAAAACTAGTTGCTTCTTTTCTTCAACATGCAGAATCCAGCAGCGATTTCAGAGATATTTTGGCTTCATTTCTGTGAAAATGGGCTATTATTTTCAAAATACAAAGTTCTTAAACATCTTCATAATATCATGGAAATAATTTTAGACTTCTGTTTAAAAAAACGAAACACTAAAGAATACTTTCCATTTCCTAGAGCTGTGGTCAACTGAAAAGCTTCATATTTTTAAATAAGGCCGTTAATTTTTGAAAATCTGACACACATCTACTTTCAGTCTTTTCACTGTTGTCTATTGTCCATTGGTATGTGTATGTGTGTGTGAGAAAGACAAGAGTAGATTTTAATAATAAATGACATCTTACATAGTTGAAGTTGTGATGATGTTACTTTAAATTGTAATATGATATGAACTGGAAGAAGATGAATCACTTCAAAATATGTGTTTGTTTCCCATACTGTATGTTCATACTCAAAATCACAGATAGTCATGGAAACACTGACAGACATAAGGATAGACAAATGGGAGTTTTTGGACGTTACTTCAGAGATACAATAACTGCTATTTTTTGGATTTTAGTGTGTTGAATTCAAATATAAATAACAACTGAAAACAATGGCTACTGTTTCTAAGATTTTTATAAAAACATTTTACATGTGTAAATTGTTTAGGTCATTTTAATTGTAGATGTTAAAATTATGTTTAAAAGACCTACATAGAGAAGATGTATTGTGAAAACTTAAGGAAAATATAACAATTCAACTACATTTTATGGTGGCACAGTGCACAAAATCACAACAGTTGCCTCAAGGCACTTTATATTGTAAGGTAAAGACCTTACAATAATAAAGAGACATAGAAAATCTGAACAATCAGATGACCCCCTACGAGCAAGCACTTTGGTAACAGTGGGAAGGAAAAACTCCCTTTTAACAGGAAGAAACCTCCAGCAGAACCAGGCTCAGGGAGGGACAGAGATCTGCCACAACTGGCTGGGGGTGAGGGGAAGAAGACAAGACAAAGACAGGCTGTGAAAAAGAGCCAGAAATGAACAATAACTAATGATTACATGCAGAATGTGTGTAAACAAATTGTGAGTAATAAAGGTGGGTGAAGAAGAAAGAGTGCATCATGGAAATCCCCCAGTAACCTAGACCTATTGCAGCATAACTAAGGCTGGATTCAGGGTCACCTGAATATAGTCTTACTATATTCTTTATGCAGTCCAGATAGAAAAAAGGAGCAGTGGAAAGTAATTTTTTATAATGTAAACAATTTAGTCATGTGTCCTTTTGGTTTAAAGGAAGGTGTGGACAAATAAGATGATTTGTTTTGGTGTAACTTGGCCGATCAGCAATGAGTGACCAGCAACCATTGCTGTTGACCTTGATCACATGACTTTCCACAGTTGCCATTGCGTTCATGTTCATACAGCGCCATGTGTTTGACAAACTGATGTTACCGAAGCTAAATTGCAGGGACTCTGCTGCAGTTGTTGATTGTTCACAATTTCACCCTGTTAATCAGTCAAGTTTTTGTTTATCTGGTAAAAGGATGACTCGACAGACAAAGCCAGTCTGAAAGCAAGCCTCCATTGAGGAGTAGCGATTACACAGTTCAAGTTAACTGGATGGTGAGCCAACCCATGAATGGATGTAAAGCGCTTTGGGTGCCTTGAAAAGCGCTATATAAATCCAATCCATTATTATTATTATTATTATTATTATTAAGATTGCCGAGGCTTTACGGAAACCAGAGCTTCGTTTCCATCGCATGTTGGAACAGATACTTCCAGGACTTTAAAATTTCCTTCTTCATAGGAGTGTGGTAGGGCAAACAATTAAACCAGCATAGACTGGGCCCCAATGATCCATCAGTTATCAAACATTCATTCATGCATTTGTCTCCCAAATCCAAACTGTAAGCTAGTTCAATTGGAGAGGGGCCTAAAAGCTGAAGGCTCTGCCTCGTATTCTACTTTTAATCACCCAGATGGACAACAGTAAATTTCATCAACTTCACAAAATAATAAGGTGCTTAGATATATTGGTTTCATCACTTGGCTATTTATCTGTCTACTTATGTCTCCACAACCTAATTTACTTAATTATTTAATCCTTGAACAGATTATAAGGGACCTTGTTTGACAGTTAGATGGCACTCCTACTTAGATGCCCACGACTAAGACTGTAAATCCGTTTGCTTAGGGAAGACAATGCTTGAAAGAAGACAATTTTGTTACTTCTTAGTGATAATATGATACATCCAAAATGAAAAATGTAGGCTCAGTGGCCAGTCTCCTACTCAGATATCTAATTAGTCCATCACTCCAGCTCTGAACATTTAACCTACATATACATTTCCCTGATGCAAGTTCTGTGAATTTTCAACATTATGTGAAATAAAATTGCAGCATTAAAGTGAAGTGTATACATATAATGTACATATAATGCAAATTTGGGTCAAATCTTGGCATTTAAATGGAGTTACTATGACAAGTGGACCAGGATTAGTTAGGTTTGAAACTTGTGCTATACAACAAGATATGATGGGTTGGCTTGTTATGGTGAAGGCTCTGAAAGGGTCTGCAAGTAAATCATGTGCAGTTACTGCAGCTCTGCATTGTTGTGTGCTTTTGGAAGGGATATTATCTCCTCCTACCCTCAAACAAAAAGGTGTACAAAACTGGAGAGTTGCTTGACTCCATTAGCATCTCGTCTGTCTCACATTTGGCACAGAGAGTACCAAACTGGAGGATAAACTGGGATAGACTTTCTCAACTTACAGCTCCTTCTCTGTTTGGTGCCAAATCATTCAAGGATTTATTTCTCCTTCATGACCTTGATATTGTAGATAGTGTATCTCTCTCTCTCTCTCTCTCTCTCTATATATATATATATATATATAAACACCCAGCACGCCCCTGCGGGCGGTTTATCCTTCAAGATCGGGTCCTCTACCAGAGGCCTGGGAGCTTGAGGGTCCTGCGCAGTATCTTAGCTGTTCCCAGGACTGCGCTCTTCTGGACAGAGATCTCCGATGTCGTTCCCGGGATCTGCTGGAGCCACTCGCCTAGCTTGGGAGTCACCGCACCTAGTGCTCCGATTACCACGGGGACCACCGTTACCTTCACCCTCCACATCCTCTCGAGCTCTTCTCTGAGCCCTTGGTATTTCTCCAGCTTCTCGTGTTCCTTCTTCCTGATATTGCTGTCATTCGGAACCGCTACATCGATCACTACGGCCGTCTTCCTCTGTTTGTCTACCACTACTATGTCCGGTTGGTTAGCCACCACCATTTTGTCCGTCTGTATCTGGAAGTCCCACAGGATCTTAGCTCGGTCATTCTCCACCACCCTTGGGGGCATCTCCCATTTTGACCTCGGGACTTCCAGGTTATACTCGGCACAGATGTTCCTGTACACTATGCCGGCCACTTGGTTATGGCATTCCATGTATGCCTTGCCTGCTAGCATCTTGCACCCTGCTGTTATGTGCTGGATTGTCTCTGGGGCATCTTTACACAGCCTGCACCTGGGGTCTTGCCTGGTGTGATAGACCCCAGCCTCTATGGATCTTGTGCTCAGAGCTTGTTCTTGTGCTGCCATGATTAGTGCTTCTATGCTGTCTTTCAGTCCAGCTTTGTCCAGCCACTGGTAGGATTTCTGGATATCAGCCACCTCCTCTATCTGCCGGTGGTACATACCGTGCAGGGGCCTGTCCTTCCATGATGGTTCCTCGTCTCCCTCCTCTTTCTTGGGTTTCTGCTGCCTGAGGTATTCACTGAGCACTCAGTCAGTTGGGGCCATCTTCCCAATGTATTCTTGGATGTTCGTTGTCTCATCCTGGACTGTGGTGCTGACACTCACCAGTCCCCGGCCCCCTTCCTTCCGCTTAGCGTACAGCCTCAGGGTGCTGGACTTGGGGTGAAACCCTCCATGCATGGTAAGGAGCTTTCTTGTCTTTATGTCAGTGGCTTCTATCTCCTCCTTTGGCCAGCCTATTACCCGAGCAGGGTACCTGATCACGGGCAGGGCGTACGTGTTGATGGCCGGGATCTTGTTCTTACCATTCAGCTGACTCCTCAGGACTTGCCTGACCCTCTGCAGGTACTTGGTTCATGGTTCCCATTCGCCTGCGGGATCCCCAGGTACTTGTAACTGTCCTCTATGTCTGCAATGTTGCCTTCTGGTAGTTCAATCCCCTCAGTTCTGACTACCTTCCCTCTCTTTCTTACCATCCGACTACACTTCTCCAGTCCGAACGACATTCCAATGTCATTGCCTTATAGCCTGGTAGTGTGGATCAGTGACTCGATGTCTCGTTCACTCTTGGCATACAGCTTGATGTCATCCATGTACAGGAGGTGGCTGACAACTGCTCCGTTCCGTAGTCGGTATCCGTAGCCAGTCTTGTTAATGATCTCACTGAGGGGGGTTCAGGCCTATGCAGAACAGCAGTGGGGACAGAGCATCTCCTTGGTAGATCCCGCACTTTATGGTGACTTGTGCTATGGGCTTGGAGTTGGCCTCTAGTGTTGTACGCCACATCCCCATTGAGTTCCTGATGAAGGCTCTTAGGGTCCCATTGATCTTGTACAATTCTAGGAATTCCAGTATCCAGCTGTGGGGCATTGAGTCATAGGCCTTCTTGTAATCAACCAGTGCACAGGTTGCAGTCTCGGCTGATTGTTCTGTCTACCAGTAGCTGGTGTTTTGCGCCTCTGGTATTCTTGCCAACTCCTTTCTGTGTCCCGCTCATGTATTGACCCATGTGCCTGTTCATCTTAGCCGATATGATGCCTGACAGGAGCTTCCATGTAGTACTGAGGCAGGTTATTGGTCGGTAGTTGGAGGGGACCGGTCCCTTCTTGGGGTCCTTGGGGATCAGGACCGTCCGGCCTTCAGTTAGCCATTCCGGGTGTCTCTCGTTAACTAGCAGCTGGTTCATTTGTGCTGCCAGACGCTCGTGGAGTGCAGTCAGCTTCTTCAGCCAGTAGGCGTGAACCATGTCGGGCCCTGGTGCTGTCCAACTCTTCATACTGGAGACCCTTTCTTGGATATCTGCCACCTCTGACCTTGTTGATCCGTGCGACGTCCGAGCCGGCATGCCTTCATATTTATCTGTCTCGCTCATGTCTGCGGTAGGCTTGCTTAGCATAGGGGGTCTAGCCTTAGGACCCTTACTGGATACAGACGCCCCAGGCAGAAATCAAACTTGCGATCCTCTGTTCCAAAGGCGTGTAGTCTAACCACTACGCTATCCAGCTGCTATATATATATATATATATGTGTGTGTATATATATATATATATGTGTGTGTGTGTATATATATATATATATGTGTATACATATACATATATATGTGTATACACACACACACACACACACATATATATATATACATATATATATATATATATACATATATATATATATATATATATATATATATATATGTGTGTGTGTGTGTGTGTGTGTGTGTGTATACACATATATATATATATATATATATATATATATATATATATATATATATATATATACACACACACATATATATATATATATATATATATATATATATATATATATATATATATATATATATATATTAGATCATGAGATTACAGAAATGACTCCCTGCCTCTTATGACCATGTGTGAACTCACCCTTATCTGGAGCTCATTTAATTTCACGATACTTTGCGAATGTGTTTTCTTTTCTTTCTTTCTTTTAGTACTTTCATTTGATTGAGTCTTTGATCTATTTGTGTTCTCATTCAAACATTCTTTTCTGAAGATGAAATGCTTTGAAAGCAGTCCAGCCAACTTACTCCATTATTTGTTTTACATCAAATAATTTCATCAAATATTCCGTTAGCTTAAAGAAAAAGGGCTGCTGGGAAACGAGACCAAAATTCAGTGAGGGAAAGAACAGATATAGAAGGGGGTAGTTCTGATTGTCTTTCCTCCTCCTCAAGGAGGGATGAAGGTGAGCTGTAGATGGAGTAACCATATTATTTAACTAGGTTTGAGATTGTTGGTCAAGAGTGATGTGCACCTGCACTTGTGGCCAGGGGGCACTGCAGTACTGTTTATAGCAATGCTCAGAACATTTGGTTGTGAGCACTGCACTGGGAACCACTGAAGCATATCACCACATATCAGTTAAACTAAACCACATAAAAGGATCATTCAGTATGGTAGTCATGTAATTTCTCCACTACAATATTAAACTATATTAAAAAAAACAACACACAACAACACAGGAGCTTTTTTTTTATGCACTGATAACCTACGATATGCCAAAACTGTGAATAGGTAATGACCACTGCTTAATGGAAACAAGCCTTGGTATTTTAGAAATATGATCTAGGTGTTTGGTCAAAAATGTCCTAACCACACAACATGTTCTGAAGAACAACTTGCATGTTACGTTTTTCTCTAAACTCATAGAATAATATGTCTTGAAAAAATAATGTTTGAAAAGCAAAGGCATGATCTTATATGTTTTGCAAGACATAAAGGTTAAAATCGTTAGCTTCATAGCATAAGTGCCTAAGTCATTGACTTAGTCAAATGACTTAGGCAATTATGCTATGAAGCTAACGAAATTCAAATGAGAATGTATGAATTTAAACAGTAAGGAGAGGAAGGCTTTTCTCCCTTCTTAAATGCTCTTTACAGAAGTAAGTGTTAATCAGTATGAAAGGCGATAATTTAGCGAGCTTGTGAATTACTGTGTATTTCCAAGTTGGACAATCTCGAGCCTTTTAGGACATTTTGCTTTTTGTACAAGTAAAGGAACAGCACGTCACTGCTGCATCTGTGATGAAAAAAAAATGTTATGTTCATAATAGATGGAAGGATTACATTCCTTGTGTTGTGATGGACTGCATAGTGGTTCATTGGTAAGCACGATCATCTCATAGCAGGAAGATCCCATTCTTAAATCTACAGGGAGGAGGTGGATCGTCTGGCTGAGTGGTGCGACAGAAACAACCTGCTGCTTAACACCGAGAAGACCAAGGAGCTCATCGTGGACTACAGGAGGAATGCTGACCCACATCCACCCATCGTCATTAAGGGGACGGCTGTGGAGCGTGTGAGCAGCTTCAAGTTCCTGGGAGTCCACATCTCCGAGGATCTCACCTGGACGACCAACTGCTCCAAGCTGGTCAAGAAGGCTCACCAGCGCCTCTTCTTCTTGAGGACTCTGAGGAAGAACCACCTGTCCTCAGACATCCTGGTGAACTTCTATCGTTGCACCATCGAGAGCATCCTGACCAACTGTATAACAGTCTGGTACGGGAACTGCTCTGCCTCGGACCGGAAGGCGTTGCAGAGGGTCGTGAAAACTGCCCAGCGCATCGCTGGAGCACCACTTCCTGCCATAAAAGACATCTACAGGAAGCGGTGTCTGAAAAGGGCTGGGAAAATCATCAAAGACCCCAGTCACCCATCACATGGACTCTTCACCCTCCTGCCCTCTGGGAGGCGCTACAGGAGCCTCTGGACTAAGACCACCAGGTACCGGAACAGCTTCTTCCCCACAGCTGTCAGACTCCTGAACTCTGCCTCCTGACATCTGACCCACGTTAAACTCATGGACTGAACATACACACACCCACAATGGACAACTGTACCCTCAAACACACAATAATAACATGGACTGAACCACCACTCACAACCACTAGCACTTTATATAACCTCTGTAGGAATTATATCTCACTTATCTTAACTGCACTATAGCTCTGTGTAAATAATCACTCTGCACATTTGATAATTTTTAATCCTACAACTGTTTACAACTTGCATAGTTCCCATTTCTGTATAGCTGTATATCTCAGATTCTGTAAAGTTATTTATTTCATATTCTGTATAGTTTTTCATATTTATATCCTGTTCATAGCTACCCTGAGGTACCCCTGAGCAAGGTACCGTCCCTACACACTGCTCCCCGGGCGCCTGCTTAGTGGGCTGCCCACTGCTTCACTGAGTGAATGGGTCAAATGCAGAGAAAAAACAAGTAATTTCCCCATGGGGATCAATAAAGTATCCATTATTATTATTATTATTATTATTACATAGCTTGTACTCACTACAGCCTGTACATACTTATAGTTATAGAATAACAACATACTTCATACCGTGTACATTATAACATAATAGACCCATTTCTGTAATATACTCACATATCTATATTATTGCTAATATATATTGTAATATATCTATATCACTAAAGCACTTCTGGATGGATGCAAACTGCATTTCGTTGCCCTGTACCTGTGCATGTGCAATGACAATAAAGTTGAATTCTATTCTATTCTATTCTATTCTATTCTATTCTATTAAATCGACTTTGTTTTGGGGTTTTGCATATTCTCTCCATGTTTGCTTGGGTTCTCTCTGGGTACTCTGGTACCCATATTTTCTGAGAATTTTTGCACATTCTTCTTTGCAGAGCTTTTTAAGCTCTGTCAGGTTGGACAGGTTGGACAGAATCCAGGTGAAATGGTAAAATGGTTGTCCTTTCGAAAGGTTTTCCTCTGTCCACAGACCAATGCTGGAGCTCTGTCAGAGTGACCATCAGGTTCTTAGTTATGTCCCTGACAAAACAGTCATGGTGGTTTCCAAACTTCTAATTGTAGACGATGGTGGCCATTGTGATCATTGGGTGCTTTACCTCAGATCTGTGCTTTGATATAATTCTGTCTTGGTGAGCTACAGATAATTCATTGCACTTCATGGCTTGGTTTGTGCTCTGACATTCACTGTCAACTCTGGAACTTTATATATAGACAGGTGTGTGCCTTTCCAAATGACGTCCAACTGACATGTCTGACTATATCACAGGTGGACTTATGTAAGTAGAAAAAACATAGAAAAAAGGGCTTTACCCATATGGAAAAGATATATATAAATCTTATAAAGTTTGTATCTGTCTTGTGTGAAACTTGTATGAAAAGCATACAAGAGTGAAAACAGATATAAGATCCCTTGAAAAATTATATAAATGAAACTTGTATGTTTTGGATGCTTACTAAAACAATATATGAAAGTAATGAGAAAGTGGCCACTTTCATGAGTAAATCATATTAGCCTTATATGATTCACTATATGACGTAGGCCACATCTTATGCAAGTCTTTTATACGTTTTTTCTATTTCTTTTCCATATGGGTAAGAAGGTGAATGAGGCATGTTGTGTAAAGCGCTTTAAGTGGTCAAGTAAAGTATGCTTTATATATGAACCAGTCCATCTGATTGTGCACAAAGTTTAAAGTCTGACTAAGGTAAAAAGAAGTTGGAAGAATGTGTCAAGCTCTGGACTTTTTTCCACCAGACTAATGGTTGTATCACTTTACAACTAAAGACACCTAATAGTACTGACTAAATCTATTTAAAACCCAGTGAAGTCATAAGCCATTTCCATCTCTCTGCTGAATATAGTAATAAATATTAGCCTCCTATATGAAAATAAAGTTTTATAATGGTATGACTGAATGAAACAGTAGTTGGGATGTAAGGGAGAGAAGAGGCAGAGTGTTAAAAAAACAAGGTCAAGTAGAAGAGAAAAAATTAATATGAAAATGAAAATGTAAATTTGTGGAGGAAGGAAGGGTTGTGAAGAATAAGAGGATAGTGGTTAGTAGTTTTTCTGCTGCCCCTAATCTTCCCTCAACAGAGCCTAGATTGTGATTACTAACAGGAGGCCAGCACTGGGGACCCTTTGAAATGCATAGCAGCCCAGTGTATAAATTGGAGGTATCGTGGCTATGTGTCATCCTGGAAAATGACACATAGCCCTTGCGACCCTTGGTGCCCATCCAGGGGCCACAACACTACAAAGTAAATCTTGCCCATCAGACGATTTCATTATTGATTATTATTTTTGATAACATTCTCATAGGTGTTGTGCAATTGTGAGTTATTTAGAGGCCTAAATGTACTTTACTGCCAACACAGAAGTATATTGCCAAGGTTGGCGCAGAAATTCAGACCCAAATGCAGACTCACCAAAAAACTAATTTATTTAAAATACAAGATACCATAAATAACAACACCCAATCAGAAAGAGTAATAAGTAATGGCACTACAGAATTCAGAATTCAGTTCTGTAAAAATGTCCTAACTACAAGCTAAACTACAATATTTGGTGGAACATAATATATTTCTTAGTGGTAAGAAATAGATAGAGGTAATACATTATTAATAATACTGCTAAAAAGAGAGAGAGAAAAAAAAAGTTCTCAGCCAAACTGAAACTATCAATTGTTTAGGTGATGGTCAGAATGGGCTGAACATTTTTTCAGGTGAACTGGTTCCAATTATGCACAAAAGACTAAAGACTTTTGTAGGTTGGTAATAAGTAAATTTATCTTTACCATTGTGCGTCTCCATTGTTTTTAAATGCACGACTCCACGACTCGACATTAAAGTCCATCTTTAACAACTGTAAAATCTGGCTAGGAAGATTTACAAAAAGAAGATTGCAAACAGCAAAATTCTTTAAAAGTACAGTTGTGGCCAGAAGTTTAAACATAGTCATGGCATGAATGACTCATTTTGAAAAGTTTGAGAACCACTGTTTTACTTCATTAAAGATGCCCACTGTACAATGATTCCACTCCGGAAAAAGAACAATGTAAAGAAATAATTAAAAGTCCAAACTTACCATGGCATTCATGCCCATAATGAGTACATGTAAACTTCTCACCACACCTGTATGTTCTCTGGCTGATACTCTCTGGCACATTGCTCTCAAAAGAGGAAGTGGGAAGCCAAAATTACTTCTGCTTGCTATCCAAAAACTGTAATCTACAGCTTTTTTTAATGTTGTCTTCATCGTTGCCTTGCTTGTTGCAGCAGCCCTACTCACCCTGGCATTGTTGTGGCTTGCTATCTCTGCTAAGTGGCTGTTATATATAATTCCCAAATGAAGTCTCCCTTCCCATGTTCCTCATCTCTTAACCACCTTCCTAGTCGGTCTGTTACAAAGTAAGTAATGTCCCAACATATCCCTCTGCTCTCTGTGTTTCATTGTATTTAACACTGGCTTATACTGACCCAGTCACCCCACACTAATAAGCAGCCTTGTATTGAACAGGTCCATGAAATAATATTTAGTGCTTTTCCCTCTCTGGGTTTTTTCACTCACTGTGTGGTAAAAAGAGGGTGATAGATGCTTTAATCTCATGTTGGAGAGAGAAGGAAAGAAATGAGCAGAAGAAAATGAGAAGCAATGACATCTAAAAAAATCTTTCCTAACTTGGGAAAAAAAATACAATTAATTATCTAAAACTGGTGAAAATGATAAGAAAGAAAGACAATTTTTTGTTAGGTTACTAGTATGATTGACAAAACCATGAAGTCCATATGCTAACAGGGATCTATGCTGGAATATGGCCCTCTCCTCCTCCAATATCCGCTATTCCAGAACTAACACTTGAATGCAGCCCCCACATATAGATGGAAAGTGACACCATGATTGTGTACAGAGGCCCAGTCACACTAAGATGAGAGTGTCACTTCTGCCTAGCCCGATTCCCACATTCAGTGTGCATGGGAGCAGGCAGTTAAATTGAGGGAGAAAAGGTCAGGAGCCAGTGGTCATCTGCTCTCCTGCTCTCTCCCCCAAATTACTTGTCCTCCAGGAGAGGAATGAAAACAGACAGGGCCTGGCCTAGGCACCCCAAGCTCAGGATATGATCTGCTAGACCAGCAGGCCCCAGGAGAGGGATGTGAAAGAGGGAATGGCAGTGAGAAAAAAAAAGATGGTGAAGATAGGGGGTTGCGGTCGACAATTTACAATCAGGTATTTGAATGAAAGAGTAAAAGATAGTAAACGTGTGAGATTCAGATGAGTGCACAGAGTAGTGCTGCTGCATGAAAATGACTGAAGGTCAATAGAAGAGTGGAATCACAGAAAAAGCAGCAGAGTGTCTGGATGCATGGTGGAGGTTTCATTTCAGCTCTGGACTGTGGAAGAATACTGAATATTGTTTATACTGTAATATACTAAATATCATTTGTCAAACAGTGACAAACAGCGTTCTGTTTCCTAAGTTCCCCAAGAGTCTTTTTCTTCTAAGAAAAAAATGACAAACATCTGTTGGAAACCTATTTTACAGCTAAACATTCACTTTTAGGCATCTTGAAATCAAAAGTTTATTCCTTTTTGCTTAAGTTTTTCAGTAGGTTAGATGTGTGAATCTGTTGAGGTGAGTAAGGGGTATCTGCAAACAACTGTGATGGTAGCTAAACTTGTCAAGTGAGTCTTGATCTACTTCATGTACACAATCACATGGATACAGTGAGTTTCCAGACTGAAAAACATAAAGTTTGAATTTTAACTGAATTTTTAATTTACTTAGCAGTAAGAGTGAGCTGTTCTCTGCAATTCAATTCAAATCAATTTTATTTCATAGCAACAAATCTTGTGATTTGATGCTATGAGAAGGACCAGGTGCATCCAGGTCTTTATGCAGATGTAAAGACCTGGACGACCTCTAACCACTATGGAGGACCACAAGAGCCACACGCATCACAATAAAGAATTCTGTGCTTAAATAATGAATTGTACAATAAATTATGGATTTGTGAATTCATTTACAAATTCATTTTTAATTATTTTATTTATTCAGACATTACTAAAGTTATTTACTATTTAATAATTTCATTTAAAATAAAAAAAACACTATTTTTGAATAAATATCTCAAAATAAATGTTAATCCATCAAAAAAATATTCAAATCGAAAATGAATTTCAAAAAATAATTAAAATCTCAATAAAAACCTCATTTCAAAAACCTCATTCTTTAATTCCAAATTAAAGAACAGATTTTCAAAATTGTTTTGAAAACACAATTTAAAAATGTGAAATAGATTTAAAATTCAAAGATTTATTTCTGAAATTTAAAATGGCGATTCCACTCCTCATATAAAAATCCACTTCCCTTTTTCTGTTAGCTCACGAATTAGCTATTATATTAGCTATTGGAATTCCTTTGGGATTAACTACTGGATTAGCTTTCTCATTTTCAAAATCCCAAACCAATGCAAATTAGCCACGCAGTGTAAGGAGCTCCCTGATTGGTTGGACATAGACCGGCTGGCTGCCTGGTTTTTTCTACACTGCTATTTGTGCTCACAGCTTTGCATTGCTAAGAAGTGTGTGTGCTTGCACAAAGGCCATTCAGCTTCAGGATTTACACTCTGCCTAACACAGATCTGTGAAGAATGAAGGAACTCTGCAGTGAAATGTAGAGCTGAACTTCTGAGTGTGCGCCTGTGGACTCAGCTTGACCAGCTGTTGAAGGTAACGTGCTAACATGGCTAACGCTAGCATCACCACTCTATCCGGTTGTTCAGTCTGACGTCACTAGCCGTGTCTGGGTCTAAACTCCGCTGCAGGTCCACATATCAAACAATCACTATGGTATTACTGAGAGTTAAAAAACTGTCTAAAGTCTTTCATCTTTAATAAAATGATCAGCGTTCTGCTCTACCAGGTGTAACAATTGAGTTTAACATCCAGGCATCCATGAAAACCGAATTTATGACATTTAACGGAGTTAGGTTAGCAGGGAGTTAGCTCGCTAGCTTCTATCTAAATGCAATATAGCATGTCCTGACTGCGGGGTTTTGGAAACAAATTAAAACGTACAGCTCTGTTATCACTTCCAGCATAAATGAAGACAGAAAACTAAACAGCAGTGACGTTTGTAGGGTTACTGAAGTTGGGCTAGCTGGTATATAATGATGTGCTACGTGACAGCTAGCGACACAGCTATGTTAGCATAATATAAACAAGCTAACTTTTTTTCCACTCGATAAAAGTTAGCGTGAGTGTTGTCGGTGGTCAGGAACAAATGTAATCGCATGGCAGGATGCTGTAAAAGGACCAAACTTCAGCCAGGAGAACAGCTGAGATAATCCATCCACAATACGAGGTTAGTCATTCATATACTGCTGCATGGGCTGGGCTGTAGTTACATCCTAAGGTTTTAAAAACTGAGCTTAAATAAATGATTAGCGGTAATAAAAGCCGAGGGAGGTCAACAGGGATCACTGACTGTTTTAGGAGCTTTTTGAGATCAAATAGAAGAAAATACGTAACATTAAACATGTTAACAACACAAAAGCCATATTAAACGCAGACTACTTTAGACCCGGAAATAGGATTTGTCGCGTCATCACTGAACAACCGGATTAAGATCATCTTAACTTATGAAAGTACTACCTCCCAGCTGCGCTAGCTAGCTATGTTTTTTGTAACATTTGTGCTCTTCACAAATAAAGCTTGCAGCAGCTCAGACTATTAGAACCAGCACTGAGCCCTGTTACACTTATACAGTGTTAGAGCAATGGCTGCAACATACAGCCTTTAAACTCTTGATTAAAATGCTGTCTGTAAACACTTTAGTCCAGATGTTACCACATTATTTTATGATACAAGTTAAAAGAACTGAAACAGGGTGATTAAAATAATAGCTGTCATTTCTCTCATTCCTTATATTATCTCCAGTCTCAGGAGAGGGCAGTGACACAGTTGATTCCACCCCAAAAAGTTGATTTTGTTCATCAGGATGTACCCTTTTTTGAGACTAAGACACTTGGATGAGTGATGAAACGTTTCTCCCACTAATAAAGGTACATCCAGATGAACAGAATTCACTTCTTAAAACTTTTTAAATAGGCAAAGATAAATTGAGTGAAAACAAAATGCAGTTTTCAAAACAAGATTTAATTTATTAAAGAAAAAAAAGCTAAATAAAAAGAAAAAAGATAAACAATTTTTCTTTCTTTATCATGATTGTTTAATTATTAATTATGAATGATTGATTAATGAATGATAAACACCGATCTTAACTGAGAACAACATCTAAAAAACAACGCAGGCCTTACTTGCCTGTGTTCTTTTGTGACCTGTTGGAGGTCATTGATGCACTCATGGCTGGCCACCCCTGGAAGGTTTACTACCGTTCCAAGTGGATAATGGCTCTCACCACAGTTTGCCAGAGTCCCAAATCCTTAGAAACAGCTTTCTAACTCTTCCCAGACTGATAAATGCCATTGAATCTGATTCCTATTTGTTCTCAAGTTTCTTCAGAAAATTTCTTAATTCAACAGGTATGGCGATAATCAAACCTTGGTGTAGCTAGTGTTACATGTATCTAAAAAACTCTATTCACGATTTAACCATGTAAGTCTGACATAGTAAATAAAATAAAAAAAGACATCAAGAAGAGGATTTCTTTTTCACATCACCATAGTGCTGAAACACTCTTAGCTCTTAAGGCAAGATGGATTCAACCCAGAAGCTTTACTAATAAGTTATCCTATAATTAAATTTAATTATAAATTAAAAAGAAAAATGACTTAAATGCCCATAAAAACAATTGTGAATGTAGAATTTTTATTTGTAGCAGACAATTATTACAAGTTAAAATGCTACATTTGCACTTTTCTCCCAATACCAACCCTTGTTTGGATTAAGACCTTCTTTGCTGTACAAATGGTCTGACTGACATTATCAGCAACAATGATGAGTACAGAAAAACAACATAGAAGAAAAAAACCCACTGCAGGCTCAGTTCAGAGACAAACAGACAAAGCCCTAAAACAAGCGGGTTATGCAGCATTAATTTCAAATCTAAAAGGTCAATCTTTTAGATCCAGGTACAAAATATTCCAGGAAAAAGTTGCAGCTCTTTAACCTATTCTTCTGTGATTTCTAACAAATCTCTTCAATAGTCAGCTATCTCATGGCAACTTTTTGCTGTTCCAGCTAGTCATTAAAAATTTTTTTCTTGGTTAATCAAAATGTTCCTTCAAACATTCAAATCTTTTGGCGAAGGTGTCTAACCTTCTTGCAGAAAAGACATGCCATCTTATTTTGCCCCCATTAGGTGGTGCTGTGCGCCAGCTCCTTTGTTTAACACCCTCACATAATGGCTGAAAGCTCAGAAAAACTTGGATTTGATTTTTTTCATCATATACAGTATAACACAGCTGCCAGCTCCTGGTGGTGTGTAGGCGAGAACCCATCGGGGCCACTGATGCAGAACCTGGGGCCTTACAGTGCAGGATGACTAACAATTAAACAAAAATGGCATCCTATTTCCATCTGGTCACTCTTTTGCACCAGGACAGATAACCTGGTAATAATACAATGACCATGTGTTCTCTTCCTTATTTAGCACACAAACACGTGGACACACAGATGAACAAATACACACACACACACACACACACACACACACACACACACACACACACACACACACACACACACAAGCTCATAGCCCCTCAGGCCATAGGAGAGCCATTGGATTAGAGGAAGCTAGCAAAGATAGTTTAATGTAATGAACCATTAAAATGACGACTACTAAAGATGATTTGTAGTGTTCGAGTGCAGAGAAGAAATAGAAAGAGCAACCTAAGCTGGCAGGGTATCCTAATTCTTTATTCTAATATTTTTGTACAGATAAAAATTAAAAGACCACTTTTCTTCTCAAACTGAAAAAAAAAATGATACATTTAGTCTACACAGTTTTAAATAGAGAAATCAGTTTTTTCAGAGATCCTGAACATGAATCTGAGATATTCTGATACACAAAGAACATCTGAAATAAATTTCATAGATTATGTAACATGTTTTTACCCTACTAGCAATCAAAGTGCATTAAAATAACGTAATTGTCATGTAAACAAACAATGAATAATCGTTCACATTTAAGATAAAAAAAAGTTTAGTTTGTTATGATGAAATAATTATTTTTTTCAATAATGTCATTTTCCCCTCAATAATAATAATAATAATAATAATAATAATAATAATAATGATAACATAATATGGATACTTGCAAATCCTTATGCATATGCTACATTATGTAGAAAACTTCTCAGTATGCTAGTTAGGAGAGCTAGGTTTGTCACAAAACTGTTTTCTCAAACTTAAGAAGTCACTTTGCTGAATTAGCAAAAAACAAACTTGACATTTTTCAGCTTTGAAGAGCAAATTTGCAGTTAGGATTGAACCAAGCAACATGTTTCTGTTTTAAACACTTATGCCCAGTGGTCAGGTTATGGTATCCATATGTTATTTCAATGCTACCAAGTGTCCCCCTGTGGTAATGCTGGTGAGTACAACTGTTATTAATGGGTGTATAATTTGTTTGATTAAATTAGAGGTTCCATAATAGTATTAGGTAGAGTTGCAGACATTCCATCCAATTAGATCAGGAAATCTGCATTTAAAAAATACAATTTAAAAAAAGTTAAATAATAATAATATTGAATAATTTACTCATAGCTGCTCACCCTTAATGGTCTTGCTATTGTAACAAAATATGTACTCAACCATGGTGCATATAAAAGATGAATGTAGCTTGAGAGTGTGAAAATCTAAGCCACTTCAGAATGACCTAACACCTGGTCCATTTTTAAAGGTCACCTTCTTCTTCTGGTTGCAAAATACTTCCACATTGTAACCTGTAAGAAAATGATTTACTGATTATTTACTGATCTCCATCAGTAGTTTTAATTTTGTAAATTATAGCTCTCGTTGTTTTTGGGAAACAAAGATATACTCTTTAGGTAATGACTTGTCAGTCACTAGTCATTAATACATTGTTCATTGGTTTTCAAAGTCAGACTCTGCAATTACCAGAAAATTTAGCTTGAGGTGTCATAGCCAGGTGTTTTTGTTAACCAGTGTATGCATTTAACCACAGTATTTCCCCATTACTTCAAGAAAACAGACAGACAGTTGACATGTGATACAGACATTCATTATCTTCAACAGTACTGTGCAAAACATAACGATTGTATGACTGTGAGCTCATGCTCATGTTAAAGAAAAAAGCAAAAGCCAGTTAGTTCATTAGCACATTCAAATGACGCACCACTGTTTATTTTTATTTTTTGATTTAATGGATGTAGTTAAGAATTTTGTATGTTATTACAATAGGATGAGAAAAATCAATGTTACTAGAGACATTTTTAGAGTTGAGTCTGGTGATCAAAGACTCTGGAGAGTGTCTCTTATCATTAAAAGCTAAAGCTGTTTATTTGGTCATTATTTTAATATATTTAATATTATGGTTGCTCAGAAACATTAAAGATGTTCTGTAAAATGCCTGTTACAAGTAAAAGTATCCTTCAAACAAGGATATACCACAGATACCTCAAAAGCTCAGTAAATGATATCAAATACAAAAGAGACAACAGAGCTGTGATGTCAGGTATTGAAGCTCAATATGCTTGCAGGTCCTGAGTCCTGTTTGGTCGAACATGTAGACATTTTTCAGCTTTTACCATGCTGAACACCTCCAATGTGCATTCTTAGTGTGCTTGGGGTTGTGATGGAGCCTCTCACCATAGTCTGCAGACCTCACTAAATCTCTCAATATCTTTGCAAGCAGAAGACCAGATTGAATTTTCCTTTGGAGTCTCCTAGGATGAGAGCAGATGCCACTGAGGGATACTTCCTTTTCTACACCTCCTGATGCAGTCCTATAGATGAATGTCTCAGATATTTCTCCCCAGACGGGAACAAGGCATTGGCTGTACTGCATGAATGCTCCGGATTCACTTTAGCTTTTTACATTTTGTCAACAGTGGGAATTCACTGATAAACAAAGAAAGTCCATCTGGCATGAAACACAGCGTCCTCGGAGAGCAAAAGCATGTTTCCTAGATTGGAGTTCTTATAGCTGATTCTCAATATAGAGATAGTCACAGAAAAGGAACAAAGCAGCCTGTGTTTGCCTCGACATTCTTTGATAATTTCAGAGCTAATTTTCTCCATTGCCATTTCAGTTACCATTGTGGCCTGTCTGTGTGTGTGTATTCTGTAAACAGGAAGAATATTTAGAAGAATAAATATTTACAATCTGAAGCATTTTTCCCTATCCTCTTTTCCTCCGTCAAACAAGATTTTTTTTATCAGTACTGGAGTTCAGCCATGGGCCTTTTTAATTTTCTGCTTTTGTGTTTTTAGCTGCGATTGACAGGCTGCTCTCTCCCTGGAGCATTGTTCTATTAATCTGTTTAATATGCTACAGAAACATTCGAGTGCTGGAACAGGCAGCCGGGGTAATGGAATCACAGCAGGTAAAGGCGGGCTTTCATATCTGACAACTGGCGTTGTGCAGTAAAGAAGTCCCCGCACGCACGCATGTGCGCGCACACACACAGCACCAAACCCTCTGCACACCAGCACACCTTATGACCTGATGAAACCAGATGGACAGAATGCATCCCTCACATATTGTCAAAAGCAAAATGGTTCCCCTCATCACTGATTGTTACTCTCAATCAGTCATCTAGATAAGATGCACACTTAAAAACAAGCCTTACTGAACTCCAGCACACAATCTAATACCAATGACCGCTAGTAGCAGGATGCTACACAGCACATGTGCATTGAAAAGTGACTACCAACTGAGTGCTATATGTTAAAAATGGCAGGTAAATGCCAGTGTATAATTGTATATCCCCCACATCCTCATCCTTTCCCTTTTACCCTCCTTCCACCCCTCTTGCTGAGGCAGTGAGTTGTGGTTTAATTAACTCTGCCTTAATGGGTGCACAGCAAGATGGAGGTGAGGTGGAGAGGGGGTTGGAGGTCGCCGGTTTGTGGCGTGTGGCTCTATAATGGCACTGTTCCAGAGAGATAAGGTAGAAAGAGCTCTCTTTCCACTGACAAAAAGCTCCCTGTTCAACACCACCACTAGACCTGACTAACGGACAGCCTGTCCAGGTTGAAGACAGTGAACACCGCATGGATGATGACAGTCCAGCTCACACACTGGCTGAAGACTGAATAGAGCAAGTGGAGTGCTAATGACAGAAGAGCAAGATAAGTATGCACAGGAATTCATCCTCAAAGTCTTTACAGTGTTGCAGACAAGGTCTAGCCTCATTTTATCTTCCGTATATTGCACAGAGCGTAATGTGCTGATGTTCTGACTTGGGTTAAGCTTTTGATCAGGCTGTTATTCCAGACTGGCCTGGGGGTGAGAAACAAAGGACTCACAACTGGATTTGCAGAACATGATGACACTAAGAGCAAAGGTATTCTGGTAGAAGGATTTGTCACTTTTGCTTTTCCCTGGACTGACAGAGAAGATCTCAAAGAAAACAAAAGCAAGTGATCCCTTATTACGTGTCTCATATATACATGCTCAGATGAAAATTACACATGCACTCAGCATCAGTGAATGCTTTTAGATTCAACTTTTAATGAGGTGAAATTCTAATCCATTCACTCCACGTCTCATTCCATCTCAGATGTTATTGTCATAACACCGTGTCCAACTCAGAGAGCCTGGTAAAAGCCACCGCTTAATATCACCCACCCGCATACATAGACTTTTTCTGTTCCATTAAAACCATCTCTCTGCCTTTATCTCTGCCACGTAACCGAACCTATATATCCAGCGAAAAAGGCTGTGCCAAAAAGAAATTAGGAATCCTGATGAAAAATGACTGGAAGAGAAGTTGTGAAGGTGTAAAGGGAACTTAGATCAAAGCGAGCCACCAGTAATTACAATACATGCTGAAGAGAAGCAGACGTTGGCAGAAATCAGGATGTACCTGGAAAAATCACCTGTTGAGCTGTTCAAATAATAAATGAGAGTCATGTCTTGTTGAAGTGGGAAGACAGAGAGCTCTGCAAAGTCAGGCTCACCGGTCGCCTTGTTTCCCAAGGTAGTGTGGCAGACACGGAAGAAATAATCTCACTTATTTGCAGTTTCCATCTGTATATTTCAGAATGTGTTTGTGGAGCTCTTTCTGCTCCCCCACCCCTTCCCTCCCAAGGACAGTTTTCCTTTATGACTTTACTGCTATGCTTTTTAAGCAGCCTTTGTTGCTATCAACTTGTCTGTTCTTTGAGTCTTTGCTGCCTTATGTATTCATTGCACAGCTCTTTTTGATATCATTCATGGATGAATTTTAGCAATCATTTTAATGTTGAAAAGAAAAAACATGGGTCACTTATACCCATCAGTGCTACATTTTGAAATTAGCTGATATCTTGGTACTCAGCTTAATGATCAAAGCTCAAGTTGGGCTCTTAAGACACCATTCTTCCTATTGGACACTTTTGAACAAGAGAGATATTCAGATGGTCCGACGAGTACCAAAGACAAATTTGGCCCGGGTGGGTGGAAGGGGCTACGATAGTGGAACAAAGAACATGACTAAAAAAACTAAAAAAGGGAGTCCAAAAAGAGTAGCAGTCCATATATCATTTCTATGCTAATACAACTGTATTCAAAAACCTTGTGCTTGCATTCAAACCTTCTGATCTGGAATCTCCTGCAGTCTGAGTGTCTTTGATATACACTGTATAGCAACGCTCAGAGAGCATACACACCCACAAGAATAGTAAAGTCACAGCTGATGTAGAAGTGGAAGCTAGTGCTGCTGTCTCAGAACGACTTGGCTTTGCCTCCCAGGCAAAGTTGGGGGTGCTTTTGTGTTTGTTCGTATTCGGTTATGTGTGTGTTTGTTCATGGTGTTTGCAGGGGCAGTACGAGACACAGTATGCTGTAAATGTCACCCATCATCAGGCATTTGTGCAATGCATGCCCTTGTAGAAAGGGGAAAGTGCCAGTGTTGCAGATCCCAGCCTTTGATTTAGACATGAAAGGCAGACCAGCAGCAAATGCACTGAGGCATGAAGGTAAATTCCCATAATTCACAGCTGAAAGGTTAGCCAGTGGTGTGCTTCGCTCCTCCCTCATGTTAGTTGCTAACAAATGTCATCTGATTGAAATGAACACATTTATGCATTTTATCTGTATGTGTGTGTGTGTGTGTGTGCGCGTGCATGTGTGCATTTGCTGCAACTCTAAAACTGATATATTATGTTTTCTCATACGGAGTAAATTTAGTAGTCTTGGTCTGCATCCCCACAGAGCTTGCTCTTTGGCAGCATCAGTCAGCTGATTCATGAACACCACTATTTTGTACAACACTGAAATGGACGCACCCATACACACATACATACACATACATAGACCTTAAGGATCTTTATAACTACAGTAATATCAGAGTAAAGCCTAGCAATCACGTGATTCCTTTTGAGCAAACACTAGACAATGGTGGGCATGTTGTGGTACCATAACATGGAGCTAGGACATTATCTCCTCCAGCTAGTGCCCAAAAGACAGTTTTCTTCCAAGTAAGGAGTACAGGGCATCTAGCAAGTAAGGTGGAGAATGCTATGATCCTAGCATGAGTACCAGATCAGTACTCGTGTATCCTGTGGGACTACACTAAATAATGCAGACAGTGGGCTAGGACTGATAATTACTTTACTGTGGCGGGGTGTGGTTTGTGGCTCAGTTCCAGAGATGGGGTGGAAGAGTGGGTTAAGGGTGTTGTGTCAGGGGAGGCTGATTGTCAAAGCTGGCAAACATCATCACCTTTCCTCATTTGAGTAGGACAACGGGACCTGACGAGTGAGCTGTGTGGTGTATGCTGAGCTAGAATAGGGAGCTGGAAAGTTGCACAAACAGACTGTTTGGTAAAAACACCTGTAAATAAAAATTTTGTCACTTGCAACGCTCTGTGTGTCGGGTCTTGCTTGTCACAATGGTGTCAAAAACCTAGCCGTGGACTCACAACTGACACAGATCATAGAAATTCTGACGCACATGGTGAAGCTTGTGCCGACACATCGGGAGCAGGTGGTGGTCAACACCAGCTTGACCAGCTGCAGGACCAGGCTGAGCGCAGAGCCGCTTCCCACTTTGCCAAGTTAATGAGAGTTTCTTGACCGATGGATCAGCTGAAGGGGATCTCTTCAAATGGTCTCCATGCTCACCTGACCTTAAGCCTTGTGACCTTTGTTTGTGGGACTATAACAAAAGCAATGTGTATGACACTAAGACCCATAAAGTGCCACTGCTTGAGAAATAAATCTACATGGCCTGCAGTGAGGACATGGAAGAGATGCTACAAACGGCTGGAGAGGCTTGCGTCCAAAGGTGGCTAAAGGTTGTCGAAAATGGAGGCATCCATGTGGAGATACACCATTGGTCTTCCAAGTGTTGGAATGTGATGACAAGCCTACCCTAGCAAGTAAAACTCATTTATTGATACTCAAAATATGAATAAACTCAGTTTCGTGTGTAATTTTTAGGAATTAGGAATAGTGTATAGTAACTTTTGGAACACTCTCTATTTTACTGTATTCATATACAACATGCTACAGAATAAGTAGCTATATCAATTTCATTGTGCTACAGTGCAATGCAAAAAACTTTAAAAACAAGACCCACAATGTAATAAACCAGATGAGTCCTTAGTCAAACAAGCAGAGAAAGAAACACCACACTTTTGAGGATCATGTATGCATTATGCTCAGCTATGTATGTTCTTAGTTCTACCCAGGTTGTAGTCACATTTGATCGAAGTTACTTCCCCCAAATGATGGTGCAATAAATCAATGGAGGCTTCAAAACATCCCTTTGTTGAATTTTTGAGGCCTTGTTTGGTTCTACTGAGGTAGACTGGAGAGAAGCACCAAACATGCACTTTTGTTTCATGGGGTTTTTTGTTGTTTTTTTTTACTTTTTTTGCAGGGGGGGGGGGGGGGGGTATTTTTTTTTTAAGAGAAATAGACACACAGACAGAAGCAGTTCTCCAATTGCGTTCCTTTTATTTTTTTGTGCTTGCTCCCTCCCTTTCTCTCCTGGAGTCGAATGAATACCTCCCCCTCCCACACCACACACATACACACACTGACACACACACACAATTGAAAATACAGCATAAATTTTACATGACAGGCTCCTGGTTCATTACAGTCCTTGAGTTATTAGCTAATTTGCAGCTATGAAATTTCCAACCCCTGTGAGTGAACTGGGGTGTCAAGAGTTGGCTAAATGTGGTGTGTGGAATTTGATGTTTGATGGGCATCTCCTTGGATGGTAGTGTGTGTGCGTGTGTGTGTTGTGTGTGTGTCAGAGAGCGAGAGACAGAGAGAAAGAGAGAGGCTATAGTTGAAGTTATGCAGGAAGGTAGTTGTGGGAGGCACTTTCCCCACGTACACACACGCACATCAACACATGGTACGTTATTGTAGATGCAACGTTTATTCTGAGCTTTTGGTATTAGTTTTGGGCAGCTCCTGTCTCAGCTGATCTCAGCTCTTTCTCCGCTCCTCTCCCGTCTCACTAAAAAAGGGAAGGAAAGACGTCATCAGCCCAAATTCCATCAGCTGTGTTCTCACTAGGGCTGGGTATTGTCACTGATTTCTAGAATCGATTCAATTCCGATTCACAAGGTCCCAAATCGATTCGATCCACGATTCGATTTAATTCGATTCGATTCGATTTAAATCTGGGAAATTTTGACAGTCAGAAGTATAATTCAGATCAGAACATTTACATATTTTTGTATCTATAAAAAGGAAGCTGACACTCGCAAGACTTTATCCAAGGTGTGAGCATCACAGCAGATGGCTTTGTGTCAAAGTAGCTGAGGATAAAACACAGAAAAACATGAAGGTTTTCCTGGCCTGGGATTTTCTAAAAATATTCTGCAGTACATCAAAAACGAAAGAAAACCATTAATTAATGAACATTACCTCTGACGTTACAGCGGTTTTATTAGACACACGGCTAAGCATTTTGCATTTTGAATAATATTAAAAAGTTTAAATTTGTTCAGTATTGAACAGCAGAAATTAGGTTTTCTTTTCGGAAGAATGTAAAAGGGAAAAAAACAGCGGCCGACAGCGCTGTAAACAACAGTAGACTTGTGCGTAACAAGCAAGCGAATAATGAAGAAAGCGAAACTGTTCGAGAGAGAGAGAGGGGGGGGGGGAGGGAGAGAGGGGGAGGGAGAGAGGGAGAGAGAGAGAGCTGCGCATCGCAATGGAAGCAAAACAGTAAAAGAGTGAATTCATGACGATGTTTATGTGAAGCGTTTGGATCTTCTTTTGCTGCTGGTTCGGTCAATATTGTTTGGAGAGAGATCAAACTAACAGCTTTAGAATCAGCGCATAAAGGGCGTGAACACAAAGCGCGGACCCGGATCAGCGAGCTGTCGGCTTTCAGCCCCGACTGTGAGAAAGGCGACATCTAACTGATTCTGATCCACGGGTCGCGCTGTGTGTTTAAGTCTATGTGCAGAATCCCTGTACCTGCTCTCATTTACTGTTTGGTGGTTCTTGAAATTTTGTGAGATGTCACCAGAGATTCTGGCATTTCGGACAAAATAAATTTATATTAAAAAATCGATTCAGGATTTTAATGAATCGATTTTACGTTATCCAAGCCAGAATCGATTTTAATCGATGAATCGATTATAAAAACCCACCCCTAGTTCTCACCTGCCTCTCCAGCACCGGTACATTGAGCTCACTGCACCACCACTCCCCTGCAGCTGCGCCCGGGACCATACCTCCGCCACACACCCCCACCACCCGACTGAGGCCAGGGAGCCGTCCGGCCGAACCTACACAGGACCACAGCCACCCGCTGCACATGCTCCGCCCAGGTGTCGCTGTGGATGATCACGTCACCCAGGTAGGTGGCAGCATATGCAGCGTGCGGACGCAGCACCCGGTCCATGAGGCGCTGAAAGGTGGCAGAGGCTCCAAGCAAGCCGAACGGAAGCGTAACAAATTGGTACAAACCATACAGAGTGGAGAAGGCTGTTTTTTCCTTGGACTCGGCAGACAAGAGAATCTGCCAGTAGCCCTTGGTTAAATCCAGTGTCGTGAAAAAACGGGCCGTGCCCAACCGATCCAGGAGCTCGTCGACCCGGGGCATGGGATAAGCATCAAAGCGTGACACTTCATTCACCTTGCGATAGTCGACACAGATCCGTATAGACCCATCCTTCTTCACCACAAGAACTATGGGGCTACACCAAGCGCTGTGCGACTCTTCTATCACTCCCATTTTCAGCATTTCAGCCAATTCCCTCTGAACAATTTGCCGTTTATGCTCAGGAAGCCTGTAGGGCTGTGAAAGCACCGTTACGCCAGGCTGTGTTTCAAAATGATGCTCAATGAGAGGCGTTCGGACGGGCAGGGCGGAGAACACATCTGCAAACAGCTGTTGTAACGCGACAACGTCCGCTCTCTGGGTCTGTGTGAGATGGTCATCACAAGGGAGGGAGGCGGGAATGATGGAATTTGGCACCTCCGGCCCCAACTCAGCTCTCTCCTTAACCAGGCTCACCAGAGAAGCGGTTTCAGCCTCTCTCCACGCTTTAAGGAGATTGAGGTGATAAATCTGCGTGGCCCCTCTCCTGTCCGACCGAGCAACCTCATAGTCAACGTCCCCAACTCGCCGTGTGACCACAAAGGGTCCTTGCCACTTGGCAAGCAACTTTGAGCTGGAAGAAGGGAGTAATACAAGCACTTTGTCTCCCAGAGTCTAGCCCCTCTGTCATACAGGCGTTGCTGACACTCCTGAGCCTGGAGCAAATTCTCCCGTGACAACCTCCCCAAAGTGTGGAGTTTCGCTTTCAGGTCCAGCACGTACTGAATCTCATTTTTGGCGGGGCTCGGACCTTCCTCCCAGCTTTCTTTAATCAAGTTGAGCACCCCACGCGGCTTCCTGCTGAACAGCAGTTCAAAGGGAGAAAATCCCGTGGAGGCCTGGGGCACCTCCCGCACTGCAAATAACAGAGGGTCTAGCCAGCGATCCCATCCTCGTTAATGAACTTACGAATCATGGACCTCAAAGTCTTATTCAGCCGCTCCACCAGCCTGTCCGTCTGAGGGTGGTAGACGCTGGTCCGAATAAATTTAATACCCAGTAATTCGTACAGACATGAACGACGTGCCCTGGTCAGTCAGTATCTCTTTCGGGATTCCGACTCGGGAGATGACCTGAAACAGTGCCTGCGCCACACTTTTTGCAGAGATGTTGCGCAGCAGGACTGCTTCCGGGTATCGCGTTGCATAATCCACCAGGACTAACACAAAGCGATAGCCGCGTGCACTCCGGTGAAACGGCCCGATGAAGTCCATGCCAATACGCTCAAACGGGACCTTCATGAGTGGGAGCGGGTGCAAAGGCGCTTTTGGTAAGGCCGGCTGGTTAACAAGTTGGCAGGACGTGCACCAGCGGTGCACATCCGCTCGGATGCCCGGCCAATAGAATTGGGCCATTATTCACTCCAGAGTTTTTTCATATTCCATATGCCCTGCCATGGGGTTATAATGAGCCGCCTGGAAAATCATTTCCCGGTGGTGTCACGACTCACTCGATATAACCTATCTTTCAATAAAATGAAGCAGGTCTGCACAACGTCAGGGCGCACCATGTGACCATCAATCTCAATCACCTGGTCAAAGGCTGAGCGTAGGGTGTCGTCACGAGACTGCTCCAGTGGGAAATCTCCCTTGGGGGAAATTTCCGGAGCCGCCGGGGCCTCCCGTGAAGGACCCACCGTCTCCACCCATTCTGCCTCCAGCAATGCCCCGGGAGGAACCAAGCTTTGGTGCACGAGTGTCTGCGTACAGCCCGTGTCCACCAAAGCATGGCTTATACCCCCTCGAGTCCTTACAGGAATGCTGTACGTCCCTCCTGGACCGGGAGAGGGTGCTGGGGCACCGGCGATGCGGAACACCTGCCCTACTTCCATCAGAGGGCAGTCCCTCCTCAGGTGTCCCGGTTGCCCGCACTTCCAGCACTCCTGCCCCGGCGTCTGTGCCACTCTCCGTGGCTCAGGGGCGGCACTGCTCAGTTCAGATCCCTGGGAAGGCACAAAGGAAGCAAAGGGATTAGTGGGGCTCAGCGCCGGTGTCTGCTCTGCCTGCGCCGGCGCAGGTACCCGGTGCCTTGGTGCCAGCACTGGGACTTGCTTGCTCTGCTTCCGGCTGCCTTCCCCGGGCTCCTCTGCCCTGGCAGCGAGATGGTCCTCCGCCAACGTGACTGCGACCTACAGACTCACGGGACGGTGGCACCGGACCCATCTCGCCGTCTCCGCAGGCAGCCCCTCCACGAACTGCTCCAGCACCACCTTGTCCACCAGCAGCGCCTCCCCCTCTGAAGATCCCGGTTGCAGCCAGCACACCACCGCGTCGTGCAGCTTCCGGGCCCAAGCAAACAGCTGATCCTCCGCGGTCAGCCGACAGGCCTGGAACCGCCGGCGATGATCCTCCGGGGCGAGTCCCATCCTGTCCAGCACCGCCCGGCTCACGTCCTCGAAGCTGCTCCTCGAGGTCAGCGGCAGACTCAGGGCCGCCATCTGAGCCTCCCCGGACAGTAGAGGAGGCAACCGCAGAGCCCACTCCACCTGCGGCCACTGGCAGGACTCCGCCATGGCACAAAAAGCCTCCAGAAAAACCTGGGGGTCGTCCCCGTCGCCCATCCGGTGCATCGCCACCGACAGCGGAGGGGCCTTCGGTGGCGGAGCGGCTCCAATCAGCCGCTCCAGAACCTAGGTCTGCCGGTCCGCCTGCTCCTGCAGCTTCTTAAGTTGTTCGCGCTGGGCAGCTGCCTGGTCCTGACTCATCTTTGCTAATCTCCGCCAGCATTTGCGCCAGGAACTGCAAAGGCTGGGCGGGCGGCGTGTGGGTCAGACATCCCCACGTAGACTGGGTTTCGGCACCACTTGTGGGAGGCACTTTCCCCACGTACACACACGCACAGACACACACGGTACATTATTGCAGATGCAACGTTTATTCTGAGCTTTTGTTATTAGTTTTGACAGTCCGCGGTCTGGACAGCTCAGTAGTATACACTATCTTTTTATTTGCAGTAATGCAGTATTCTACATTAATACGAATATGAATCTTTGACAGCACATTCATGCACCAAAAAGCTTTCAATAATTCAAAAAATCATGATTATTTTTGCTTTGAAAAAAGTTAAGCAAATTCTATTTGTAAAATGTTGTTACTTAATAAGATGCTAGTTTCAGAAACACAGTAAATACTCACGTCATCTAAAACAGAAAATATGGAAAAGTTTATTTCCTGTTAACATTATAAATGTTTTGTTTTGTTTTGTTTTTAGTAGAACCAAATTATTTCCAAAACAAAAAGAAACAGGGCTGGTGTCTTAACATACAATTAAAATAAAACAAAAACTCAAATAATAAAAGAACTTCCTGAAAAAAAATATCATTCCCAATATATGTACATCAGTCTTCTGGGTGAAAGTTTTGATTAATGCCACAAATTGTATGGCTATACACCTACTAGTTTCTTTAGGTACACCTGTCCACCTGCTTAAAACAAATATCTGATCAGCTTCTCACATGGACGAAACTCTTTGCATTTAGACATGTAAACATGATCAAGAAGTTCAGACTAAGCATCAGAATGGGGGAAGTGGTGATTTAAAGTGCTGTTAAAAAGTATCTGCCCCCCTCTTGATTTCTTATTTTTGTATATTTCTCACATTTACTTTTCAAATGATGAGACACATTTTAATATTAGTCAAAGATATCCCAAATGAATACAAAATGTAGTTCTTAAATTATGATTTTATTTACTACTGGAAAAATGCAATCCAAACCTTCTTGGTCCTATGTGAAAAAGTAGTTGTTGGTTGTGCTACTCTTGTAATCAAGCATTTGTGGTACTTGGCAATGAGTCTTTCACCTAGCTAGAATTTTCAGAATTGTTTTAATTCAGCCACACTGGAGAGTGGCTTGAATTAAGGTTATACCAAAGCATCTCAAATTCTAGAGTTTGACCAGAGTTTGACCTACATTAAAACTTAAAGGTCTGCAGTCGTTTATATGTTGTTCTGGATTCTTTTCTGACCTCCTGCTTGGGTGTTCATTGCGCTCTTGGATTAATGATCGTCTTTTAGCCTACAGCACTAATACCCAGCATCCAGATTGATGGCAAAACAACTAGAGGCTCAGTGTTCCAACATTGGGAAGAAGGAACTGCTGTCACAGCTAGAGATTGACAAGTTACAACACAAATGCTACGGCAAGGGGGAGCCACGACAACAGGTAAAGGGGGAGATATCATCACCCCCACCATAGATTGGGTACCAAGCCCCAAGTGAGACTGAAGAAGGATCACTGAGTGCGAGAGGAACTAACCTGAGAGATAGGATCATGGTGAAGCTTGAAGCTTGGATCCTCCATAGCCGGTTACCAAGACTACGTGAAGTACCCTCAGAAGATCTACTAGATGATGTGAATCCACCACTACAGACAATACCTACCACCACCATTATGAGATAATGAGCTGATCTACACTGACTAGTGAGATGCCAATGATCACTGAGATGCTTGTCTAAAAGTTGAAGAGCCACAATGACCGGGACCTTCCATGTAGAAGGAGACTAGAGGTCAAGATCAAGGTAACACGGAGAGAAGTTAGCCAACTATTGGAGCTGCAGAAAGGTGCGATGAAGAAAGTACAGCAAGCTTAGAAACTTCCAAGCAACGACTCACTGCCTTGCCCAGCCGCTTGAAGAGGTACACCAGAGAGATCAAAGGCAGAAGAATAAACCAGCTGTTCTCCACAGAAGCATCCAAAGTGTACTCTGAGTGGCAGGGGAGCAATTTGAGAACAGCACCACCAAGGCCGGAGACTGAGCAATACTGGAAGAGCGGTGGCAATGTCCAGTGGCTAGTCAATCTAAGAGCAGACCACAGCAACCTCCCCAAGCAGGGTCCAGTAACCATCACAGTGATAGATATCCAAGAAGGGGTCTCCAGTATGAAGAGTTGGACAGCACCAGGCCCCGACATGGTTCAGACATACTTGCTGAGGAAGCTGACAGCGCACCATAAGTGTCTGGCAGTATAAAGAGCCACCTGTTAGTCTCCTGTCAGGCATCATATTGGCTAAGATGAAGAGGCACATGGCTCAATACATGAGCGTGGCATAGAAAGGAATACAAGAAAGCCTATGACTCGATGCTCCACACCTGGATCCTGGAATGCCTAGAACTGTACAAGATCAACAGAACCCTAAGAGCCTTCATCGGGAACTCAATGGGGATGTGACGGACAACACTAGAGTAGAAATTTTCTTAGGGTGGCATGAGGGTGGCAAAGAAATCAAATGGGGTGGCAAAATCAAAGCCTTTTTTCCCCCCAAACATATATGCAGGTGGCTACATATGGTTAAAATGATTCAAATGCAGTTCTGGATTACTGTAATTCTCTTCTCTATGGTTTACCTCATAAATCCCTCCATAAACTGCAGTTGGTTCAAAATACAGCTGCTCGTATTATTTCCAGAACTAGATCCACTGAACATATAACACCTGTTCTTAAACAGCTCCATTGGCTCCCAATTCACCTCCATGTCAATTTCAAGATCCTGCTTCTAACTTTCAAAGCGCTTCATAACTTTGCTCCTCCATATCTATCCGATCTTCTCCATACATACTCACCCCTTCGTACACTCCGCTCTTCTTCAGCTTCCCTTCTGTCAGTTCCACCTGCTCGCCTGACTACCATGGGACTCAGAGCCTTTAGTTGTTCTGCCCCGAGACTTTGGAATGCACTTCCACTTGCTCTACATGTAATAGGGAAGGCTTTAGGACCCAGGGGAACCAATGGAGGGTATAAAAGAGGAAGTAGCAGCAGGTGCTCTTCATTTCCACTGACAAGCGGCTGTGAACAATGGTTGTGTGAGTAGGTGAAGAGCCTGAGAAGTTTTAATTGTCTGCTACACAAACTGTTGTTTTAAACCTCTACAGCAGAGGTTCGAGGTACAGGCTGTTTTTCCTTTAGTGTTTTGTTTAAATTTGTTGAAATGTATTTGATGTTTATTGTATTTTATGTTTTTAGTAGTGATTTTAGAAGATAAGCCAAGATAAGCCAGGTGTGCAGCAAACACAGTTGTCTGCTGGAGGTATGTTAACTTAATATATTTGACATTAAAAAAGTATATTTATGCACTATATAATCTAATTTATATTGTATTGCCTCCTGCAGGGCAGGCTGCACATGTGAATTTGTCACTGTTTTTTCCTCCTCCTTTTTGTTGCGTTTTTTGGTTTTAGTAGGGTCACCTTTTAAAACTGTTTTTTATGCCGGGTTTGTTTTTATTTCTACTGGATTGGTGCAATATTAGTCGGGCAAGGCGCAATCCCTGAGCGGGGCTCTTACCTTAGGATTTTTAGAGGTGCTCCGTGTGGATTTGCAGTGAATAAGTTTTTATTAAGAGTGATTTTTAGTGCCACCGATTATTGCCTGAACTAGCACTTAGTGCATGCGATAAGTGTTCTGTTGGGCTCGTATTTATTTGGGGTGGATTTGTTTCTTTTAAAGCAACGAGCATCTGGGACCGCCAAGGGAGAGCAAGCCCTCAGGTGATAGTTGCATTGCTGGCAGGTTGCACCAATAACACTATCTTGTGGTCGTTAGTGACCTTTCCCATTTTGATGTTTTAGGCCTTTTGCAAACCCTTTGTGTTCTTTTAAAATAATAAATTTTAACATATCTGATTGATATTGACCCTCTTGTCCCGTTTATTCTGGGCTCGTTCCTGTGAGAGCTTTGGGCCTGAAAGTTTGCACAAGGAGTATAGAGGCCCTTAGCGGTTACTCGGTGGCTTTCACTCGCTACATACGGACCACACACTGTCTCACCACTTTTAAATCACTACTCAAAACCCATCTGTTTAGAATTGCATACACCTGATCTGTCTTAGGCTATTTTTACCTTGCTCAGTTTTTATATTTGCTTTTATACTTTTATGACTGTTTATGTCTAAATTTTATCTACCATGTTTGCTATATATACATCTCTCTTATGTTTTTTATGGTATTGTTTACGTGCTACTGTAAGGTGACCTTGAGGGTCTGAAAGGCGCGTATAAATAAAATGTATTATTATTAAAATGTATTAAGTATACACGTTTTTCATATAAATATAGTCTATAACTTAATTATTGTCTGTAGCCCACATAATTACACACTTTAGTTACATAAAACATGTGAGTTTTGATGTTATGTACTGTATTGCCTGTATAATAAATAAATATTAGGGGTTCAACGAAACACAAAATTCACGGTTCGGTTTGGTTCGATACTTTGGTGTCACAGTTCGATATTTTTTCGATACAAAAAATGTTCATGCTTTTTTAATTTGTCATTTATTAAAATTATAAACATATATTTTAACTGAAATGTACAGTTTTTAAATTAAATGTTGCTGAAACAACAAAGGGATAAAATAATAAATCTATCTGATCGAGAAATCACATCTTTGGAAAAGAGAGTTTATTACAGAGAAATGGCTCTTTCCAAAATAAAAGCTATACTATACGCTTCTTCTGGGCTATATTCTCAGCAGCATATTAAACATATATAAGGAGAATCATGTGCTAACGGCTGTCTAAATGACTCAGGTTGTTACGGTTTGGAGGAGGACTCAAGCGCAGGACTCCGGTTCTGATGCTCACAAGAAGGGTTTATTTACAAGTCACCAGGTGTATATACAAGAATGTGCGGGGGGTGGGGGGTGGGGTGTTATATACAGCTGAGTGGGGGGAGAAGGGGTCTCCAGGGAAAGCACGCGTTCTTCAATATATCCACTCACACGATCACAGGCTCACACTCCGACACTGCCACACGGGAATCACACGGGGAAAAATCAGGAAGCTCTGTAGACAGGGAGACAGAGTTAAGGACGACGCACAGAGGAAAACTCTCCTGACAGTACCCCCCCCCCCCCCCCCCTCCCCCGACGGGAGTCTCACGGCGACCCCCAGGCTTGTCAGGGTGAGCCGCATGGAACCATACCCCGATCCAAAAGGGCCGCCCGCGGGATCCAAGAACGCTCCTCCATCCCGTAGCCTTCCCAATCCACGAGATACTGCAGACCGTGCCCCCGGCGCCGGACATCCATGATCCTCGAAACGGAGAAAGCCGGGTGGCCATCAATGACCCGGGCGGGCGGAGGGGGTCCGGAAGGAGGGCACAGAGGACTAGAGAGGCACGGCTTCACTTGCGACACGTGGAAGGTGTTATGGATCTTCATATTCCGGGGCAGTTTAAGGCGGACAGAGACAGGGTTAATCACAGAGTCGACTTCAAAGGGACTAATGAAAGTGGGAGACAGTTTCTTGGATTCAGACCTGAGTGGGACAAATCTGGTAGACAGCCAAACCCTCTGTCCAGGTGTGTAGGTGGGAGCAGGGGTGCGGTGGCGATCCGCCAGGCGCTTATTGTGTTCCACTGTGCGGAGAAGGGAGGCCCGAGTCGCTCTCCAGGCACGCCGACACCTCCGAAGATGCTGTTGGACAGAGGGAACAAAGTGCTCACCTTCGACAGCTGGGAAGAGTGGCGGTTGATAGCCCAAGGACGCCTCGAAAGGGGACACACCGGTGGCAGAGGTGGTAAGGCTGTTATGAGCATACTCAATCCATGACAGTTGCTCGCTCCAAGTTGACTGGTTAGTGGAGACCAGGCACCGGAGAGCCGCTTCGAGCTCCTGGTTGGCACGCTCCGTTTGGCCATTGGTCTGTGGGTGGAAACCAGAGGAGAGACTGACCTGAGCTCCGAGGGCACTGCAGAACTCCTTCCAGACACGTGACGTGAACTGCGGTCCTCTGTCTGACACAATGTCCGTGGGGATTCCATGGAGGCGAAACACGTGGTTAGTTAGTAGCCGGGCGGTCTCTAGAGCAGTGGGGAGCTTAGGGAGGGCGACAAAATGAGCAGCTTTGGAGAAGCGATCCACAATGGTGAGAATAACAGAGTTACCTGACGAGACGGGCAGACCAGTGATGAAGTCAACAGCGATGTGCGACCAAGGGCGACTCGGAGTCGGCAGAGGGTGAAGGAGGCCAGAGGGTGGTTGATGGACACTCTTGTTTTGAGCGCAGGTCGAGCATGCGGAAATATACTCGCGGACGTCTTTGGCAAGGGAAGGCCACCAGACGAAACGTTGGAGGAAGGTAATAGTGCGGTGGACCCCCGGGTGGCAGGTGAATCTGGCAGTATAAGCCCAATGTAACATTCGTGACCTTACTGAGGAGGGGACGAAGAGCAACCCTGGAGGTCCCGTTCCGGGGTCCAGTTCTGTCCGCTGAGCCTCTTGAATAGCCGACTCGATCTCCCAGGTCAGGGCCCCGATTACACAGGTGGGCGGTAGAATGGGAGAGTCCCGAGTTGCGTCTTCGGAGGCGGCGAATTGGCGTGAGAGGGCGTCTGGCTTGACATTACGGGAACCGGGTCTGTAAGTGATCGTAAACTGGAATCTAGTAAAAACAGGGCCCACCTGGCTTGCCTGGCGTTGAGGCGTTTTGCTGATCGAATGTACTCCAGGTTCTTGTGATCGGTCCAGACCACAAATGGCTGGGCAGCACCTTCTAGCCAATGGCGCCACTCCTCCAGGGCTAGCTTGATGGCTAGTAGCTCTCGATCTCCCACATCATAGTTGCTCTCTGCAGAGGTGAGACGGCGTGAAAAGTAGGCACAGGGATGCAGCTTACCTCCTTGCTGCTGGGAAAGCACCGCCCCCACTCCAGCGTCCGAGGCGTCCACCTCCACAATGAACTGCCGGTCGAGATCGGGGTGGACGAGAATGGGCGCCGAGGCAACGCGGTCCTTCAGATGGGCAAATGTTCGTTGAGCCAGCTCATCCCAGCAGAAGGGAACATTGGGAGAAGTAAGACGGGTCAGAGGCAGGGCAAGTTTACTGTAGTCGCGAACAAAGCGCCGATAAAAGTTCGCGAACCCCAGAAAGCTTTGAAGCTGTCTACGGTTGGAAGGGGTCGGCCAAGCAACAACGGCTTGAACCTTTGCGGGATCAGTCTTGAGGTTACCCCGATCGATGACGTGGCCCAGGAAGGAAACAGTTGAGACATGAAACTCACACTTCTCCCCTTTAACAAAGAGACGATTTTCGAGGAGACGCTGAAGGACTTGCCTGACATGGTGTTGGTGGTCGGCGACAGATCGGGAGAAGATGAGGATGTCATCCAAGTAAATGAAAACGAAATGGTCGATGAAATCCCGGAGCACGTCATTCACGAGAGCCTGAAACACAGCTGGAGCATTGGTGAGACCGAAAGGCATCACAAGATATTCGAAATGGCCCAGGTGAGTATTGAAAGCCGTCTTCCACTCGTCTCCCTCCCTAATCCTCACCAGATGGTAGGCGTTGCGCAGGTCCAACTTTGTGAAGATGGTGGCACCCTGGAGAAGCTCGAACGCGGAACTCAGCAGAGGGAGGGGATACTTGTTTTTAACTGTGATGGCGTTGAGGCCGCGATAGTCAATACAGGGCCGTAAACTTTTATCTTTCTTGGTGACAAAAAAGAAACCAGTGGCAACAGGTGAGGACGAGGGGCGAATGAGACCAGCGGCAAGTGACTCATTGATGTAGTTTTCCATGCTTTCCCGCTCCGGTCGAGACAGGCTATACAACCTACTGGTCGGGAGCGGCATGCCTGGGAGGAGGTCAATCCCACAATCGTACGGCCGGTGAGGGGGAGGGGAGCGTGCCTTATCTGTACAAAACACTTGCGCCAGTTTGTGATAAACAGATGGTATGGAGGACAGATCAGGCGGTTCTGAAATAGTTTTATTGGGTGGTAGGCTCATGGCGGGGGTGGCGGCTTTTAAACAGGACATGTGACACTCCTCCCCCCACCCCGAAATACTTTCTTTCCTCCAATCAATCACAGGGTTATGTTGACATAGCCAGGGATAGCCCAAGACTAGTGGTGTGAGTGGGGCTTTAAAGACGTACAACTGTATGGTTTCAACATGATTGCCAGAAAGAGACAGGGAAATCGGTTCTGTGACATGAGTAATGTCTGGAAGACGCTGGCCACTAAGGGCTGTGACTTGGAGTGAATGAGACAGAGGCTCTGTGCTAAAACCTACTTTTAGCGCCAGCGAGGCATCAATAAAATTCTGTTCTGCCCCGGAATCGATCAGAGCGTCGAGAGAATGAGTCTTGAGACAAACCGCTAGCTTAGCCGCAATCATGAGACGAGAAGGAGACTGAGAACAGGTGACCTCGCCCACCCGTACACTCCTCGCTACTGGCGGGCGCTGTCTTTTGGCCGCACCTGGCAATCCATGGCAATATGGCCCTTGCGGCCACAATAAAAGCACTCACCGGCTCTCCGGCGACGATACCGCTCCTTGGGCGACAGTCTGGAGCGGCCCAGTTGCATGGGCTGTTCACTTTCTTCCATGCTGTCCGATGAGTGACTGCCGCTAGGCGCGCCCCCACCTGAGGTCTCCATGCGCCCCGGGGGCCTCTGGGAAATGTAGTTTCCGGTTCCCCGACGCGCCCGTAGGTGCTCATCCATCTTCACACATAGTGTAATCACATCAGACAGGGTCTTAGGAACATCTCTCATCATCAGTTCTCTCTTTAACTCATCACAAATATTATTCAAGAGAGTACTTATCAATGCCGACTGCCCCCAGCCAGTTTCTTCGGCCAAGGTCCAGAATTCAATCGAAAAATCCGCCATACTCCGCCTCCCCTGCTTCAAATTTAACAGTCTGTGGGCAGCCGCCTCCGCTCCGGTGCCTCTTTCAAAAACACTTTTAAATTTGCTGAGGAAGTCCTCGTAAGAAATGTCTGGGGCTGTTCTTAAAACAGCTTGCACCCAGTTTAATGCCGGCCCACGTAACAGTTGAACCATAAAGGCGATTTTGGCCCCATCTGTCTCATATGTTCTTCGTAACTGACGGAATTGTAGGGTGATCTGAGTCAAAAATCCACCAAATTCATTGAACTCACCCGAGAAAGGCTCCGGCGCTGGTAACGATCGCTCTGGCGGTTCTGTGGAAGCCGGCGTGGGGGAAACAGGCGGAGTGGCTGCAGATGGATTTGGAGCCGATAGCTGAGGAGAAACAGATGGAGGGGGTGAGGGTGGGCTTACCGACGGTAGACGTTGAGCGAGGGCTTGAGTGAGTGCGGCCAGTTGTTGATTTATGTGCCAAAGCATGTGTTCGTGGCGTTCCAGAATTGCCTCCGGGGTGAGGACGGGTTGCTGGGTGGGATTTGAGTCCGCTGAGTCCATGATGGCTGGATCGTTATTGTTACGGTTTGGAGGAGGACTCAAGCGCAGGACTCCGGTTCTGATGCTCACAAGAAGGGTTTATTTACAAGTCACCAGGTGTATATACAAGAATGTGCGGGGGGGTGTTATATACAGCTGAGTGGGGGGAGAAGGGGTCTCCAGGGAAAGCACGCGTTCTTCAGTATATCCACTCACACGATCACAGGCTCACACTCCGACACTGCCACACGGGAATCACACGGGGAAAAATCAGGAAGCTCTGTAGACAGGGAGACAGAGTTAAGGACGACGCATAGAGGAAAACACTCTTAACTAAACTTGCTGTAGCTTGACTTCACTAACGCGTAGTAGACAACGATCCAGCGACGAACAGCAGTCACCTCTTGGCTTAAATGCTGCTCCCCTTAATGAGACCCAGGTGTCTCATTTCCCGAGGGCGTGGGCCGAGGGCGTGAACCCACAGTGAGTTCCGCCCCGGCGAGAGAGAAGAGGAAGAGAGAGAGAAACAGAGAGGGCTGATCAGCGTGCAGCTGATCCACCTGGCCGTGACACAGGTAAAGTTTGTAGCATGTGTGCTTGTTGATTTTGTCTGCTTCCACTTGTCTTTGCACTAGGATGATGTCGGCGTAAATGTGCAGTCATATTCATTTTGTTCCCACTAGTGCTGTCAGCGTTAATCTGAAATGACATTAACGCCACAACACTCTCTGTTAACGAGCTACCGCGGATCGCCCCGTGCGTGGGGCTGGACGGCGTCAACCCGTTAACGAGCAAACTGCGCTAAAGCAGTAGTTCCCACCTATGTAACTGAGCATTGCGTGGCACATCCGACATACTGTTTTACTTTTGTCCATGACGCGCTTACCTTAAGGGTCATACTTCACATGAAGACCAAAATAGTTCCAAAGGACAGATCTGAATGAGGGTGGGGGAGGTTCAATTTGCCACGTTGCAACGAGCTTAGCTTCTGTCTTGCTAGCTTGCGCTGCGCTCAGTGGATCTGCGCTCAACAGTGCAGCCTAGGCGGAGTAGTCGAACGTAGCTCCACTGAGCTCTCAACACAGACAGCATCGTCAGAAGAAAAGTTGATAAAATAAATTTTAAATTTTGTATTGTTCGATACATATGCATACCGAACCGAAAGCACTGTATCGAACGGTTCAATATTGATACGAGTATCGTTGCACCCCTAATATCTATGTGTATGTATGATTTTTGGGAGAAAAAAGCTTTGTTAAAGTAAGAAACCTGCCTGAAATGAAGAACAAAAGTCACAGTAACAGAACTAGTATCCCTCTAGGGGAAAAGCTTAGCAGCACCTCGGTCAACAAGGTGAGGGCTGTTCAGCTTGGCTCCAACCCAAGGCTGGCCTCACTGCCTGCCAGCCTTCCAGGAAATTACGACAGAGACTCAGACGCAGCTCCTACTCCATCAGGTGAATGTATACAGTCATATATACACACACAATGTGTTTCTGTGCATGGAGCCTAGTAGTACTAATAAAATCCAGAAAGCAAACACTTATATATGCTTAATATGGATATAGTCTGACTTTCATAATTACAAGACAAGTATTCATTACAAATTGTTGATAAACTTGCTTACATATTGTAATTAAATTATCGTTCTCTATTATTGTTATCAGATATATTTTTTGTCTTGGAATACTGCCACTTAAAACTAAGCTTATACTCAGATAATCATGTTTAATCACAAATTTTATGGAAAATTGACACGGTCTTGGGTTTCGTAGTTCCACACAGTTCCAGCTAGAACCAGTTCTATTTATATTATACATGCTTCCCTTAGGTAGTATTAAAAGGCCAGTTTTATCTATCCATGAAACTATATGACACACAACTACAGTAATGATTTAAAGGCATAAGGACCTGGATGATCTTTAATTTCCTGCTTCTAAATTCAAGTCAATATGATTATTGTAGTTGTTGTTCCTCAAAATCTTAGAAATATAGTGTCTAACCAGACGCTTACTGTGTATGATATTACCTTGGACTGTAGTAACACTGTGAGGAATCTTGGAATAATTTTTGACCAGGATATGTCCTTTAAATGCACATGTTAAATATCAGGACTCTTTTCTTGCATTTGCACAATATACTGTACTGACAGAGACCAGAAGACAAAAACATATTTTCCCACATTTACTTCTCTTCAAAAATACAAAAGAAAATCACCTGGAAGAGATAATAATATGAGGAAAAATACACAGAATACACACATCAACAGTTTTGTCGTCATGTGTTTGTATGTCTCAGTCACGAAACCTACTTGATATTGAATGTGAGAAGCCGCTATAACGTCCCCCAGAGGTCAGAGACACAACGTCTGTGTAAGTGCCACTGCTTTTAAGGGTCACAGCGTGGAGGAGGTTTTCTCCTCCTCTCCCCTCTTGTGTTTCTGTGTTGTACTGTCATGTGACTCAGCAGCGCTAGACGAGCAAGCATGCTTAGCAAGCCAGATGCCTATGGTCCCTATTGTTCCCTATTAACCAGAATCACAGAAGAATGAGGCATAACGGACAAGAATCTGGCTGTAATAACTGATAATGGCACCAACATGGTCTCTGCTGTGCGCAAAGCATGTTGGACACACTACCTATATTTTGCTATACTTTGCTTTTCTGCTGAATCTCAAGCAAGTCAGAGTTGGCCTTGAAAGAGTCTTTCCCCACTAAATTCAGTGCTATTGTTGCTTTCTTTCACCATAGCACTAAATCTGCGGACAAGCTCAAAGAAATTCAGAGGCACCAGAAGTTCCCTGAACAAAAACTCATTCAAGTAGTTGAGAGGAGATAGAGAGCAAAAGGAGGCAGTTACCACAGCCAGGTGATTCCCCTGGTGTCACTGCTTCTCAGAACTAGTGCCAAGGTATCAAACTAGCTGCTGAGCTGTCATTGCAATGTCACCATCTTTTTAGGGCTACTGGAACGCTTTATGTTCTTTCTGTCAGCACCTACCATGAACATTAGATTTAAAAACTGGGGATTTCGCGACTCTGCAAATACTGAGTGTGTACAAGCTCCACTTGTTACTGAAATGCAGTCAGTGAGTCAGACCTCAGCACCTTCATCATCTGCACCACGCTCAAGCTCTGTTGCCAACACTGCCCCAGCGCCTGCAACCATTTCAAGCTCGCCTGCAGGGACTGCTGCATCCCCACCTGCAGCAGGAAGCGGGATATGGGTAGAATTTGGCTTGCAAGTCCTTGCATCTCAGCAGCGTTGGACAGTTGGCACTGAAGCCCTAAGTGAAATGTGCAGGTACTCAGAACAGAAGCCAATTCCTTAGGATCAGGATCCACTACTTTGGTGTAAAAACAATGCACCAACTTTCCACCCTCTGAGTAACCTGGTAGTATTTGCAACATGAGTGCCAGCCGAGAGGTTTTTGCAAAGGCAGTACAATTCTTAAGGCAATAAAAACATTGCAAAAAACGTGAACATGATATTGTTCCTCAACAAAAAGCTCTAAACAAATCCTCTCTTCTGGATCATTGTTAGGACAGGACCCACAACAATGCTTCTGGGAATATTTCTTTGCACTCCAAGCTTTGGGGGTTGTTAAGTTATTTAAACTTTAAATCTTTAATGCACAAATGTATTTTTTCTTATTATTTTTTCAAAGCCAGAAGCCAATTGAAGTTCACTGAAAGGAAGAAATTGTTTTATTATTGTGTTGTCTTCCCTAGACACATATTCTACTTGGAAAAAAGAGAATTTCTTTTAAATGTTTCACAACATTTGTTACTGGTGATAATTTTGTACACTTTGTCATGGCTCTGGGTCATTTGGCATTTTGAGCTTATAAAATTTTTCAGATTTTTTGTAATGTTTCAGTTTTTGTCATTTAGTTTAGTCCTTGGTTTTCCTGTCAAGTTGAGTATTCTTCCAGCCCATTCTTTCATATCCCTGTGTCTTTCTCCGTTTTCTGTCCAAGTCTGTCATGTCCTCTGTGTTGTGTCGTTGTTGTGTTGTGCTTTCATGTGTGCTCTCTCGTGTCCCCTTTCAGTATGTCAAGCTCATGTTGTCTCAGTCTACATCTCACTATGTTTCCTGTTTTATTTTGACAGTCTCGTGCTCCATGTTTAGTGTGTTTAGTTTTGCTTCCCCTGTGGCGTCATGTTCATTTGTGCCAGCTGTGTTTCCCATGTGTTTCTACTGTGTATTTAAGTCCTCTGTCTCTCTCTTTAGGGTCAAGTCATCTGTTCATCTTCCCCTATCTTCCCGGTCCTTAGATCTCTGGCCTTGCTCACTCACAGTAAGGCCAGTGCCTGCATTTGGGTCCCTCTCTTATAACTCCACACATCTGCCACTGCAGCCATGACAGCCTGCTGCCCAACACACAATGCATCCGACCCCTACAGCACTTCATGTGTGTGGTGGGTGTACAGGAGGGGTCCATTGAACTGCTCTTTGTCTGGACCCTCACCTAGGACCAATTTGTCTTTGGAGACCCTAACAGGGGGAAAGAAAGAGCCCCCTGACAATATAGTCCCTGGGATAACAGTAAAGTGGCAGTTCACAGAGGGGCATATGGATTACTAAAAATCCAAAATAAATTAAAACTCATGCACCCAATGCTTGTAAATGTCATTTAAACTGTACAATCATTCCACGCTCGAAAAAAGAAATTAAATGTCAAAATTTGCTAACATATTAATGCCTGTTACAAGTGTATTTAAGCTTGACACAGTCTCGTGTGTATATGAGAAATCTTTGTAACCAAGGTAACATTCAGGTTTGGTAAAAGCAAAACAAATAAATGAAATAAAATTATAATTTAGCAAAAAGAAAAAAGAATCGGCATCTTGTGATATTAACCCTTTTGTTTATGTGTCTGATGACCTTCCCCTGGTAAAGTCCTGTTTTCACTCTGACTCTGTCTTTGACTCTGTTTCACAATTCTCATCTGTGCTTCCCATGTTCAAGAGGACCCTGGCAGCTTAGCTCAGTCTTTTCAAAACACTGGTATTAAACGATAGAGATGCTGAGAATTAAGACATCGATACAGCCCACCTCAGCCCTCCATTTACACTGTCTGAAGCTTCTGTCCTGTTAGTCTGTGTGTACACACATACACAGTTGTGTGCAAGCTTTTATCCATTAACTATCCAGTGTACACACACGCATTTTTGGAACAGACATTTATAAAAATAACATTAAATTCATTATCATTCTTGTTCTGTTTTACATACATACATACTCTCGACGAATATAAAACCTCCACTCTACATAGGCACTGGTTTACTCAAGGACTGGTGAGGAGAAGGTGGGATGTGAACGTGAGGGAAGAAGGCTCTCCACTGCTGTGTGATCTCACATTGTTTCATGAAAATTGCAGTCTCTGATGATGGGAATTTCATTTTGTCACTTCATGAAACAAAAGTGGGAGTGGAGAGATGGAAAAGGGTAGGAGAAAATGGGTAAGATGTGGGTGAGAAAGAGGAAAGGCATTAGAGAAGAAGGAAGTGTGGAGGGAATGGGGTATGGGAAGAGGCGGGAAGAAAAGAGGGAAGTAGGAAAAGGGAAAAGCTGAAGTAGGAAAGGCGTAAAGAATAATTAAGGTAGTAAAGAAAAGAGAAGATGGAGTGAAGGATGGACATTAGATGCCAAAGAAATAAGGAAAGGTGATTTGCAGTTTGAAGAAAGGGACGTAACAAAAGAAAGAGAATATTAGAAAAAGCATTCTTTCCTTGTTTCTCCTCAAAGTTTTCTAAATTTGTTGAAGTTTTATCTTTTCCCTTTGCTTTCCCCTAACTTTCCATCCTACTTCATCTCAGCGTACTTCATGTCTCTCTGAAGTCTTCCCCTTAATTTTCCCATATTTCAATTTTTTTAAACCCATATTTCCATTCATCTCCTCCTCCGTTCAACTTTTTCCATATTTTTTCTTAGTCTTCTCCCTGCATCCTATACAATCTGCACCCCACATTAACCCCTGAACACCTCCTCCTTTCTCTCAACCCCACTACTTTAAATTATATTTTTTTATATATCAGAAAGCAGGGGATAATGGTATGAAGGGATGCTATCCTCCAGCTGGTCACCAGCTGATACCCCTCATCTCAGCAACAGGACTATGCAACACAATGTTGATGATATGCAAGTAAATATTGTGGAAAAGTGACTGACTCTTAACAGGCTCTAGCCCTGCAACGATTCTAGAAAGGAATAGACTAAGAACCCCCCCTCCCCTCCCCTGGAACCAGCAACACACACAAACACACACCCCTCTAATTTGCATTGCATGCTGAAATGCATGAACAGAGCCCATTAACTGAGGGCACGTGCTGTGTTTTGGTTGTAAGGAAGGGGAGGGGGCTGTCATATCTTTTGAGTTGCTTGATATGAAAACAGTGGTGGTTAGCAATCAATGGAACCTGTGGTTTATTTGGGGTGAAATTAGATTTTTTATTGGGATGTTTGCATCTCAATGCAATTTTCTGGCTTTATTGTGGCCGACCCAGGAGCATTCTCAGTCTATTTTACAGTAAATTTGTCATGGGGCCAATAAAAGAGTTGAAAGTGAATATGTTTTTTTATCTACTTGCACCCAAACAGGTGCGCTTTGTTAGTTGCTTCTGATCATTGTTGGAATAGAGATCCCTGCTGTCTATATGTCCAGGAGCCTGGTGTGGAGGAAGCCCATTAGTATGATTTGGCAGATGGAAGGAAGGGTCTGCTGGTCAACATGCCACTGCACTGGGAACAATCACTTGGGATCAAAAGACACAATATAGGTTTGTCCCAGTTTAGGTCTGTGAGTGAACTATCCAGTGCTTTATGAAAGTAGCTAGAAAATAGTACTGAGTGGTTCCGTTTGTTTCTGAGAAATTAAGGACTTTTCTTTCTGTTATTAATATTTTGTACTTTAGCTACTCTAAACCTTTACAAACTAATCACTGATTGACTTTGGCCACTAATGCAGATATTAGTTGCAGCTGTCATTATATGCACTATCAATATATAGTGATGCATGGTTGAGGTCAGCTGTTTGTTAGAATGTGTGTTTATATACAAAACACTTTGATTTGGGGTTCATCACTCATTCAATATTTCCTTCATAGGAAAAGATGAAAAAAACAACAACAACTCTGACATAATACATAGTAAGTACATTTCTATCAGGATATCTCAGGGTTGTGTTCATCAAACTACATGTAGAATCACAAAGAATAGTAATTGTGAAATATATAACCATACTTCAAAAATAGTTGAGTCACATACAAAATTTAAAAGAAAATGATTAAAAAAGGGAAAAAAATCATGAAAAACTGCAATGATTTTCATGTCTCACAAATCCATATTTTACTTACAATAGAATAAAAAAAAGATATTAACCCTTTAAGACCTAACATAGAACCAAGTCCGCCAGAGTTATCTTTATATTTTTACATGCTGTAGTGCCATTTTTGGGAGCATTTCAAGTTGCTATACATCAATATAACCATTATAGCCTAAATTTTGATAACATGTATGCATTAAGTCTATAATAAATACATAAATTGCAAAAAAGAGCAATAAACTACAAAAAATTGAAAATCGTTTTTGTTTTGTTTTTTACATATATTTCTAGTTAGAGAAATTTAAGAGGTTTGTCCCTCAAAACTGTAAATACAAAAAAGTTGCACTAAATAATTTCTAACAACAGGAAATTTATTTTGAGTGTCTTCATAGTTTTAGCTTTGAGATACACTAATTTTAAATACTATAGGAAAAATAAAAAATAAATATTATAATGCAAATTTGCAAAAAAAACAGCATGTGCATCAAAATAAACTATTTTCAGCAGTGCGATTTGAGTTCTAAGCATCCCAGAAACTATTCAGAAAAGCATGAAGTCAAACATGACTTTTAAAAACGGCAGTACAGGCATATAAGGCCCCGAAGGTAAAAAACTACATTTTCCGTGAAAATGACATCACTGCCAACTCAAATGTAAGGAAGGTTATCGCAGAATGTCATTTTTGCAGAAAATATCATGGAAAAGCCTTGGAGCAAAAGATGGCAGATTTACCCAAGGAAATAATTTTGCCAGATAACCCACCATTCACCAACGTCGGAGTTGATTACTTTGGACCTATTGAAGTGAAAAGAGGACGAGGTACAGATAAACGTTATGGAGTCATTTTCACCTGTTTAGCCAGCCGAGCGGTGCACTTGGAAGTAGATAACTCTCTAAGCACAGATGCCTGCATTAATGCTTTGTGCCGTTTTGTTAGTCGGAGAGGTCAAGTTACTAACAAAAATCTTAAAGTGTTACTGAAATGCTGACAGGAAAGCAGGACAGAAAACAGCCACAAAGGACCTTAAAGAAAAATATTTTTTCTACACTAGAATCATTGTCATCCAGAGTACAGGTAGAACTGTACAACCTATTTGGTCTTTTCATCGTTAATTTTGTTATTTACTCTTTATATTGTTGGATGATGTATGTGTGTGCATACGTGCAAACATACACACGTATTGGGTGTGAATTTTGTGCATGTATGTACACTGAACAAAAAAATAAACGCAACACTTTTGCTCCCATTTTCATGAGCTGAACTCAAAGATCTGAAACATTTTCTACATACACATAAAGAACCATTACTCTCAAATATTGTTCACAAATCTGTCTACATCTGTGTTAGTCAGCACTTCTCCTTTGCCGAGATAATCCATCCCACCTCACAGGTGTGGTATGTCAACGTGCTGATTAGACAACATGAATATTGCACAGGTGTGCCTTAGACTGCCCACAATACAACAACAACTATCCTGTTCCTAGGACTGCACTCTTCTGGACAGAAATCTTGGGTGTTGTTCCTGGGATCTGCTGGAGCCGCGGAGCCTTGTTCTTACCATTCAGCTCACTCCTTTATCCCCCGCAGTTATTTCGTGGTTAAGGCTTTCCTAGCAGCACACTACGTGGTTCCTGTTTGCCTGTAGTATTCCCAGGTACTTGTAGCTGTCCTTCATGTCTGCAATATTGCCTTCTGGTAGTGCAATCCTCTAGTTCTGACTATTTTGCCATGTGTTGGCTTTCTTTTAGTCAATCCAGGCAGTGCCCAGGTTAGTGAGCTTGGTGTTGCAGTCTCGGCTGACTGTTCTGTCTACCAAGAGCTGGTATTTTCCCCCTCTGGTATTCTGCCAATTCCTTTCTGTTCCACACTAATGTACTGAGCCATGATCCTGTTCATCTTAGCTGCTATGCTGCCTGACAGGAGCTTCCATGTCTTGCTAAGGCAAGGCAAGGCAAGTTTATTTGTATAGCACAATTCAACAACAAGGTGATTCAAAGTGCTTTACAGAGACATTAGAAACAAAAACAAATAAAAAGCATGATTTAAAATTGATTAAAACAAGCAAACAAACAAACTAACTAATTAACAAACAAACAAACAAACAAACAAAGAAAACAGTATATAAAATCAAAACAGATAAAATCAGAACACTAGTTAAAATTAGAACAGTAGATAAAATCAGTAGTTAAATGTAAGTTTTGAAATTTAAGCTTAAAAGTGTGGATTTGGTGCTTTTGTCAAATGCAGCTGAGAATAGGTGAGTCTTCAACCTGAAACCTGAGGCTTTCTGGGAGTTTGTTCCAGATATAAGGAGCATAAAAGCTGAATGCAGCTTCTCCGTGTCTGGTTCTGACTCTGGGAACTGATAAAAGACCGGATCCAGATGACTTGAGGGATCTGGAAGGTTCATACTGGGTCAGGAGGTCACTGATGTATTTTGGTCCTAAACCATTCAGAGCTTTATAGACCAGCATCAGAACTTTAAAGTCTATCCTCTGACGGACAGGCAGCCAGTGTAAAGACCTCAGAGCTGGACTGATGTGGTCCACTTTTTTGGTCTTAGTGAGGACTCGAGCAGCAGAGTTCTGAATGAGCTGTAGTTGTCTGACTGGTTTTTTAGGTAGACCTGTAAAGATGCTGTTACAGTAGTCAAGCCTACTAAAGATGAATGCATGGACTAGTTTTTCCAGTTCCTGTTGAGACATCAGATCTTTTATCCTTGAAATATTCTTGAGGTGATAGTAAGCTGATTTTGTTATTGTCTTAATGTGTTTTCCTAAGTTTAGGTCTGCATCCATTACTACACTAAAATTTCTCGCCTGGTTTGTGGTTTTTAGGTGTATAGATTGAAGTTCTCTGGTGACCTGTAATCGTTTTTCTTTGGCGCCAAAGACTATTGCCTCAGTTTTGTTTTTGTTTAGCTGGAGAAAATTGTGGCACAACCAGTCATTAATTTCCTCGATGCATTTACCAAGAGCCTGTACAGGGCCTTGGTCTCCTGGTGACATTGTGATATATATTTGTGTGTCATCTGCATAGCTGTGATAGTTTATTTTGTTGTTCTTTATAATCTGTGCCAGTGGGAGCATGTAAATGTTAAACAGAAAGGGTCCCAAGATGGAACCTTGGGGAACTCCACATGTGATACTTGTCTGCTCAGATGTGAAGTTACCTATTGATACAAAGTATTTCCTGTTTTCTAGGTATGTTTTGAACCAGTTTAGTACAGTTCCTGAAAGACCTGTCCAGTTCTCCAGTCGTTTGAGTAATATGTTGTGGTCAACTGTATCAAATGCTGCACTGAGATCCAGTAAAACTAAGACTGACATTTTTCCACTGTCTGTATTCAGACATATGTCATTGAACACTTTGGTCAGAGCAGTTTCAGTGCTGTGGTTCTGTCTAAAAGCTGGCTGGAAGGCATCATAGCAGTTATTCTGTTTTAAGAAGTAATTGAGCTGTTGAGAAACTGCTTTTTCAATGATCTTACTTAAAAATGGGAGATTTGAGATCGGCCTGTAGTTGTTCATTTGTGTCTTGTCAAGATTGTCCTTTTTCAGTATAGGTTTTATTACAGCAGTTTTTAGTGATTCTGGAAACACACCTGATATTAAAGAAAAGTTGACGATCTGTAACAGGTCTGACTCCAAAGTCTTTGAGACCTTTTTGAAAAAACGTGTTGGCAGGACATCTAAACAGCAGGAGGAGGATATGTCTGTGAAGGTTCTCAGTCATCCAGGTCATCGTAGTCAAAGGAGCTTGCAAAGAAAAGCGTCTGGACTTCTTTAAGTTACTTGAAGACGTTTCACCTCTCATCCGAGAAGCTTAATCAGTTCTAAGGTCAAATGGTGGAGAGTCCCAGATATAAACCTAGTGGGAGTATCCCCCCACAGAGGGACAAAAGGACCCCCTGATGATCCTCTAATCCCCTGAGCCAAGGTGTGAAACTGGGTGTGGGTCCCAAGCTTCTCGGATGAGAGGTGAAACGTCTTCAAGTAACTTAAAGAAGTCCAGACGCTTTTCTTTGCAAGCTCCTTTGACCAGCAGGAGGAGGAGTTCAGTTGACCTAAGATGTCCTCCAGGTCTTTGTTGTTAATAGGGTGAAACTCTTTCATGGTGTTTAAACAGTTTTTCGGTGGACACAGTACATATTCTGGATTTGCTGTTTATGTACCAATTTCTTGTCTAATCTTTTGGATTTTTTCTGTGAAGAATTTGGCAAAGTCATTGCAGGCCATGGTCGAATGAAGTTCAGCTGCCACTGACACAGGAGGGTTAGTTAGCCTGTCAACTGTAGAAAATAAGACCCGAGCATTATGGCTGTTTTTAGTGATGATGTCAGAGAAGTAGGACCTTCTTGCACTCCTCAGTTGTAAATTATAATTGTGAAGTTTCTCTTTATAATCATAATGAACCTGGAGGTTTGTTTTTCTCCATCTGCGCTCAGCTTTCCTACACTTTCTTTTTTCATTTTTCACTAGTGTGGAGTTTCTCCATGGAGACTTTTTCCTTCCAGAGATAACCTTCACCTTAATGGGAGCAATAGTGTCCATTACATTTAACATGTTAGCATTGAAGCTATTGACGAGCTCATTGACTGACCCTCTGGACAGGGTCAGTAAGGCATGTAGTTGGATATGGCAAGTCCCTTCTGGGAGTCAGGACTGCTGCTGTCTAACTTTTCATACTTGAGACCCTTTCATAAAAGTCTGCCACTGTGATGGTCACTGGATCTTGTTCAGGGAGGTTGCTGATCTGCTCTTGGATCCAATAGCAACTGAGTATTGCTGTTATGGGTTGTGTCCTTTTCCCATATGCTCTTCCAGTATTGCACTGTCACCAGTCTTGGTGGGGCTGTTCTCATATTGTTCCCCTGCCACTGAGAGTACACTTTAGATCGTTTAGTATATCGGGGTTATTCTCCTGTACACCTCTTCAAGTGACTGGTCAAGGCTGTGAGTCTTTGCTTGGCAGTTTCCAAGGGCTCAGGTATGGACATCTTGTTTAGGCACTTGCTTGGCACCCTTTTCTTGGCCTGTAGTCTCCTTCTCCATGGAGGATACTGGTCCTTGTTCCTGTTTATCTTGTCGCAGTGGTCCCCAACCTTTTTTGTGCCACGAACTGGTTTAATGTCTGACAATATTTTTACGGACTGGCCTTAAGACAACAAAATAAAATGATACTACCAAGACAAAAACTGTGGTATTTTGTAAATATAATAATAAACACGAATTCACTGTGTAATTGTGTAACTTTATTAGCAGCATCCTCCTGAAATGCGGCAACAACATTGAGAGTAACATCCTCCTATCTGCCCCTTAATGATCTCTGGTCACTATGGTAACGCATAAATATTTCTTTCAAAATAAGACACACAACTACAACACGGGGAAAAGACCCAGGGAAAAAGAGTTAATGATAAAAACCCTGAAAACCATGAATTTCACACCTGAGCCTCAACTCTCGTGGCCTCGTACCAAACCGGCCCGGTACCGGTCCGTGGCCCGGAGGTTGGGGCATGCTGTATTATAGCCAAGCATGCACTCCACACTTAACCCAGATTTATGGTTGGGTGTGTCAACCATTATGGCTGTGACAAAGTAGATGAGCAATTGTAAAACAGTGGAACCCAGAGTTACGAAATTAATTCGTTCCCGAGGGTCTTTCGTAAGTCGAAAATTTTTGTAAGTCGAAGCACCCATCGTGCCTTTTGAGTGAACGATAAGCTATAGGCTCATTGATAACTGCAACAACAATACGTCGTTCAAGTGGCACAGCAAAGCGCAAGTACGAAAGCCAAGGGGGTTGTCACATGATTCGGAAGGCATTATGGGCATTGTGGGCATTCTGGCCTCAGCCAATCAGAGCCAGTTGATTTTGTTACGCGGGCATTTTGCCATAACATGGGCAGAAATATTGCCGTTAAGTGCCTTCGTAACTTAAATTTTTCGTTTAATGGGGTATTCGTAAGTCGGGGTTCCACTGTACTCGCCACTTGTCCCAGAAGTATTAACTTTTTGCACATAATGCATATTATTCTCTATATATATTCATTTGCTGATTTGCTATTGTCAAGGTAACATTGCTGCGCTTACTATCCCAGGTTTGTTTGCCCGGCCCGGGCACGGAAAGGATTGACAGATTGATAGCTCTTTCTCTTGGTTTGTTTGTTTGTTTTGTCAGCATCATGTTGCTGGCAAAACAAACATTCAGCAAATTAAAGCAAATACTTCATTTTTCAAAATGGTGGCGCACACCGGCACAGCGGCTCTCCTGATTTGTGTTATCTGTGCCTTTTTGTGTGTTTATCGTGTTTATTGTGTGTTGTACATTTGTCTACCTGCACTACTGGACATTACAGTCATCTGGACATATTGGACATCGGTTTCCAAATGAAGATGACCATCCTCAGTGACTTTCATTGCACACACAACATTCTGGACAAGATAGCTAGACCAACAGGATCCCTGTGGATTGTTGTCAGGTTAAACAGGTGACGCAGATGGCAAAGAGAGAGGAAACAAAAGCGAGGCTGGAGGGCTGGATAATTGGGTAGGCTGCAGAAGTAGCCACTCTGTGTAGAGCCCCAGGAAGGCTGCAGGTCCCAATGGAGTACCTGGGAAGGTGCTCAAGGCATGTGCCAAGCAGCTAGCACAAGTCTTCACTGACATCTTCAAGCTGTCTGTGGAACAAGCCTTTATCCCGCCCTGCTTGAAATCTGCCATAATGATCCCCATCCCAAAACAGTCACCCATACCCAGTCTCAATGACTTCCATCCAATTGCACTAATCCCTGTAATCACAAGTGCTTTGAGAAACTGATTCTGGGGCACATCAGAACCTGACTCCCCCCCACTCTGGACCCACACCAATTTGCATATCGGACTAACAGATCCACAGAAGACGCCATAGCCATTTCTCTCCACACAGCACTGAGTCACCTGGAGCAACAGGAGAGCTATGTCAGAATGCTCTTCATTGTCTTCAGCTCAGCCTTTAACACAATAATACTGGACATTTTGATCACCGAGTTAGCCAACCTGGGGCTTCCGCCACCCACCTGCTCTTGAATAAAGGACTTTTTGGTTAACAGACCCCAGCAGGTGAAACTGGGTCCTCACCTCTCTTCCACCCTCACTCTCAGCACCGGCTCTCCCCAGGGCTGCATACTAAGCCCACTAATCTAATACCTCTACACATCTGACTGCAGTCCCGCCCACCCAGAGAACATCATTGTCAAATTTGTTAATGACACAACGGTGTTGGGGCTGATCACAAGGGGAAATAAGGCGCCCTAGAGAGATGAGTTCCTGAAACTGGGAGAATACTGTGCATTAAACAACCTTGCACTTAACATCAACAAGACCAAGGAAATCATCCAGAACTTCAGGCGAAACAGAGCTGCCCCTGCCCCACCTGCACATCAACTGTGAATGTGGAGAGCAAGTGGAAGCCTTCAAATTCCATTGGCGTCCACATCTCTGCAGACCTCTCCTGGTCAGTGAACACCACGGCGCTAGTCAAGAAGGCCCAGCAGCAGCTACACTTCCTAAGGGTGCTCAGCAAGGATCAAATAAACACCCCGCTGCTGACCTATGCAGTGACAGTGGCATGCCAACTGCATGGAGGCAGACAGGAAGAGACTGCAGAGGGTGGTAAACAGCACAAAAATTTATCGGCTGCCCCCTGCCCTCCTTGTCTGCCATCTATAACTCCTGTTGTCTCAGCAGGGTGAGAAACATCTTGAAGGACATTACCCACCCTGTCTAGCATCTTTTTAACCTACTGCCCTCTGGCAGGCGCTTCAGATCCATACGGGCCAAACAGACTCAGGAATAGCTTCTTCCCCAAAGCTATCACCATACTCAACTCAAACTTGCACAAAAGTAATTTGCACTGAAATATCTGCACTGACCACTGCACCACTAGACATAAATTACCCTGACCATTCATGCTCATTCTGATGTTCCTTGGACTCTTGCCTGTGCTCAAATTGTCAGTGCTCAAATTGTCCATGTCATCATTCCCTGGCTGTCTGTCTGTGTCACCAAGTGCTGTGTATTTATATTATGTGTATAATTATAATAATGTATAGTTTTTTCTAATGTGCTAAGCACGTGTGCACATGTACACTATAACTCTCATTATACTGTGTATAATGACAATAAAGGCTAGCATTAGCTGGAGAGTAGGAGGCAAAATATAAAATGACAAATGAGCAAGCTGCAGTGGTTTAGTATTGAGAGAGTAGACTGCATCATAGTCTTTTGTGGAAAGACTAAAAACCATGTGGCTAAATAAGTACCACATCTGCTTTAAAAAGACAATAAGGCAGTTTATTAGATATAAAGTCGGACTCCACAGTATTCTCAAAATCAATTGTACATTGTTTAATTCATGTTTTTCTATTCATAAAAAACTTTCCAGAAGGCTCTTGTGTGTGCCCAACAGTAAAATAGACTGGTTCTTATTTAGTACTTTTCTACTCTACCTAAACATTCAAAGTGCTTTATACATTGCATTTGTACATTATACCAATGTAAAGAAGACGCAGATAGAACCAGCAGTATATTATCAATGTGAAAATCAGGCCACCAGTATCCAATTCCTATGATACGTAGTGCAATATAATAACTTCTTAAATGAAGCATAAAGAAAATTTCTCATCCATCAGTGATGACCCAAGGTTTCAATATTACTTAAATTAATTTCTTATCTTTATATATTACTGTTAAATTATTGTTAAATTGAAAAAATGTACCAATGCAGCGCAAACCCAGTAGATAGAAGTTTATGGGTGTTTTCTGTCATTGCCGTTCAAATGCAGAGAATGTGTGTGAGTATTGTGAACCAGTGTTTCACATTAGATCTCCAGGTTGATATATTACTACACCAATCAGGCTTGTACTGGACTATTTATTTTCCAGCGTTGATTAATGACTACACAATATAGAGCCAGCATCCTACTGTATGCATGTTTGTATGGTTATAACAATTTCATTGTGACCTTGATGAAAAATCATTATACTTTTATGGACATTAGACACCATACATGTCCTATCCATCTTTTGGCTAATTGTTATCAGTTTCTGTTACTGATGCCAGTGCCTGGGCTTGTTTCCAATTAGAATGGGTATATATCACACATTCAATCTTCACTTGGTTACCTGTGGAGAGAAAAAAGGAGCACGAAGCAAAAGGAGGGGGAAGGCGAATAGGTGAAGGAACAGCAGGGAGTGAAATAGAAATGGAGAGGGAGGGAGGTGAAGAGGCAGTCTAAGAAGGCCGGCTATTTTTCACCAGGGTCCATCGTGAAGTTGTCAGGCGGGAGTGTATGTGAGCCCACTGGATGATAATGTGGCATGACACTTCTGAAATGAGAGCTGGGTTGCCATGGCAAAAAGCATAGAGGGACGGTTTCTCCAGGGGCTGAAATAAAACAAGCTGTAAATGATGTTTGATTAGGATTTAGATCATGGAACTGGTGAGGACAGCCCCTTTGTCATCTGTTTGTCTAGGCCTCGTAGGCTTATTTGTCTCCGAGCACTAATATGTTTATTTATATGTGTGTTGTTGCTCCAGGTTAAAATGACATAACTGAATATAGTGAAATAATGATTTAAATCAATTCATTTTCATAAGATTGGCATATGTATATTGTGATTAAACAGAACAGTGAAAACAGTATATGGCTTTTTCAATAAATGATGAAAAAGAAAATCAAAACTTGGTGATATATACATAGCTTTTCATTATTTTCACTGGGATATAAATTCATTGTGTCAAATTTATTTATCAGTGTCAAAGAAACATTATTAAAGCTTTTTTTTAAAGTATTTGCAAGACACAGATGTTTTTATAAAACCTTTGTTCTTTCTGATGTGTTCTTTTCACTTTATACAACATACCTCATTCACACTAGCACTGTTTTCCATGCTTAAATGCTTTCTGGATAACAGTTACACAGATTCAGACTTGGAGAGCAACTAAGGGATAGTATCTTGTCCAAAGATATTTAGCATGCAGGATGGAGCAGCCAGGGATCATACCATCTACTTTCCAGTTAGTAGATGGTCTGCACTACCTTCTGAGCTACAACAGTGACAAGACTTGAAGAACATAAATGAGTAGATAGAAAAGCTTACTGTGCCTAAATAGTAGGGGTGCAACGATACTCGTATCGATATTGAACCGTTCGATACAGTGCTTTCGGTTCGGTACGCATATGTATCGAACAATACAAAATTTTTAATTTATTTTATCAACTTTCCTTCTGACGATGCTGTCTGTGTTGAGCACTCAGTGGATCTGCGCAGTGTAGTGTAGTGCAGCCCAGGCGGAGTAGTCGAACGCAGATTCACTGAGTGCAGCGCAAGCTAGCCAGACAGAAGCTAAGCTCTCCTTGCAACATGGCAAATTGAACCTCCCCCACCCTCATTCAGATCTGGCTTTTGGAACTATTTTGGTCTTCATGTGACGTATGACCCTGAAGGTAAGCACGTCATGGACTAAAGTAAAACAGTATGTTGGATGTGCCCTCTGTGAGGCCGGGCGGCGCTGCTGCACTGGGCCCCGGTCTGGATGGGCCTGGGCCCTGGCGGGTCGGGGAGTATGGGGGTGCCTACTGGGGTCAGCGGGGGAGCTGGCCCAGGGAGGGGTCACTTGCCCCTCCCTTCCTTCCCTCCCCATCTCCAGCTGCCTCCCTCTTCCCGCTCCACCACAACCACCCACACATGCAGGGCCTTGGAGTAGGGGTATGTCACCAGGGTGCAGAGGAGGCTACCCCCCCCCCCCCCTCCCCCGTCCCCTTCTGGCTGCCTCTGCCTCAATTTTATCCCACAACTTAGACATTCACATTACTCACACTCTCATTACACATACATGTAGGATCTTGGGGGTGGGCACGATACACGGAATCCAAATTACCATCAGGGTGTACACCTCACCCCTGGCGTCGTTGCCCACCTCTCAATTTTAAATACACGTAGACATTGAGGGCTAGCAGGAGGGACCATGCGCTTACCTGCTGCTCTCTGGCAGGTAGCTCCATGCCCTCCTGGGTTTTAATTGCACCTTAGAACACACATGCATCAACACTACAATGAGCGGGTGGAGGGAGGTTTGGAGTCTTCTCTCACCCCCATTCTCTGCGGCCTGCTGGAGCGGGGGGGCTAGGAGGAGGAGTTGGCCGTCCGACTGCGGTCTGGAGTGTGGGGCCTCCCTGCTGCTGCGGAGTCGGGGCGGTCTGCCTCTCCCCACCGCAGGGAAAATGGTAACACCACCTGGGTCTGGGTGCAGTTCCCCCCTCCAGGGGCAAGGGTACCTAGACCCGGTTCGTAGAGTACGCTTGGGGAGTGTGATCGTGTGTACAGCGTAGCGTCTCTTTATGTTTGTCTCCACGTTGGTTGAGTGTGGAGTAAGTGCATATGAGAGCATGAGGGTGGGAATGGATGTTTGTGTCTGTGTGTGCCTGTATGTCTGTGTCTATATGTCAGGTTGGGTATCAGACACCACCTCTCTGGGGACATCTCAGGCCCTCCAAGGTATGGAGGCCTATCTCCCCCCACCATCACTTCCTCTGCCAGTGGCAGACTCCCTCAGACTTCGGTGCATTGGTGATTCTTTGTGTCTGGGGATGGACGTCCAGGTACACACCGGCTCACTCCTTGGTGGCCGCTTATCGGGGCCTGGAGCCTGGGGCTCGCTCGGGCCACTTCGGAGGTGGGGTGCCCTTGGCCTCTCGGCCTGGGGCTCGGTCACTCAGGCACAGCTGGCTGCCGGCGGAGCTCACGGGCGCGTCACTGCAACTCCCCCTGGCTTCTGCTCCGGGGCTGCTGAGTGAGCCCTCATCTGGGACTCTCCTCAGCTCTTATAACATAATTCCCCCTTCTAGTGTCCAAGTGATGTGTGGAGGAGATGAGAGATGGCATCGTCTGTGGAACGATTTGGACGGTAAGCGAACTGTAGTGGGTCCAGTGTGTCTGGTAGTGAAGAAATGATGAAGTCTCTGACCAGGCGTTCAAAGCACTTCATCACTACTGAGGTGAGGGCTACAGGGCGATAGTCATTGAGAGAAGCAGGGTGGGGTTTCTTCGGGACAGGAACAATGATGGACTCTTTGAAGCATGTGGGGATCACCGACTGAGATAAAGAGATGTTGAATATCTCAGTGAACACAGGAGCTAGCTGGTATGCGCAGTCTCTTAGGATACGACCTGGGATGCCGTCTGGTCCTGCTGCTTTCCTGTTAGCACATGATTCTCCTTATGGGGACCTGATATGTTTAATACGCTGCTGAGAATATAGCCCAGAAGAAGCGTATAGTATAGCTTTTATTTTGGAAAGAGCCATTTCTCTGTAATAAACTCTCTTTTCCAAAGATGAGGGATTCTTCAATCAGATACAGGGCTCGCAATATCGCTAGCCCGACGTCCCGGGGCTAGCGATTTTTCCAGTCGGGCTACCAAAATCTATCTCTGCCCTGCCCGTCGGGCTATCGTAGGAAGGAAAAATATATGTCAATGCTTTTGCATTCTTTCGGAAATGTAGCTGGGTAATTATGTCATTGGCATCGGTGAGCCACTGTCAATATGTGACATATTGAAATCGCGTTTGAATTTGTGCTTGTTTTTTGCTTTCACTTTGCAATCGCGCGAACTGTGTATAGAGAGCAACAGCACTGATTGGTGAGTGATGATAATTTGTGCACCAATTCCTCTGACATCGTCTTATCAATCGTTAGCTTACTATGCAAACATGACAAGTGAAATCTCCCGCAGCTTAAACATGTGAGAGGTTGATCGCGCAGAGAATCGCTGAGCTTATGTGAGTGCGTGTGTAAAAGCAGCAGGATATATATTTTAGTTCTGCTGAGCCAAATAAGACAGGCCAGGGTGAAGAAGTGACAGCCAAAGAAAAGCTTACCACAAAACGGAAAAGTTATGACAAATCAGACTATAAGGCAAAAAGAAAGTGCAGCTTTATGGTTTCATGGACAAAATAATTTCTGTGGCTTCAATATGACAAGCTAAAAAATCAGGGCTGCACATAAGTGGTCCGCAGGTGCGCATTCGCTGTCAAAATAAAAAACGCGCACAAGATAAGAAGTTGCAACGCGTGTTTGCGTACATAAGATTTTCAGGAGAAGGACAGACATTTGTTTAGAACTCTTAAAGATGTTGAAGAAGCTCCTTTAAGCAATTACTTTGGTATTCCTCCACCTCCAAAGAAATGTCAGAAGGAGTTCGAACCACAAAAGAAGCGTGTATTCTCGGAAAAGTAGTTGCAGGAGGTGAGCCGGCTTCAAACAAATGATGAACGCACAGAGATGCGGTGCGGAATGTGCCGTAAAAATTTAATAAATGACAAATTAAAAAGGCATGAACATTTTTTTTGTATCGAAAAAATATCGAACCGTGACACCAAAGTATCGAACCGAACCGAACCGTGAATTTTGTGTATCGTTGCACCCGTACTAAATAATTATTTTTTTTACTGTTTTGTTGGAGTATTCATAACTTAGGGTTACAAAAAACACAAATATTTCAATTAATCTGGTGTCTGTTAAGAAAGTCACAACACACACTGACACGTCTGTTTAAGTTGTTTTTAAAAAGGTTACAACACATAATCGTCCCAGTTTGAACAGTCATATTTTGAATAGCCACCGTTAAACGCACGTACCCACATATTGAGCTATCCTGTTTTCAAGACACCAACTTCCTAACAAAGCAATTTTAGTTAGGCCGCAGTCATGCTGGTCTATGACTCCTGTATTCTCTTGGGAGAAATGTGTGTTTCCTGACCAGTTGGGAAGGGGGTATTTGATGTCTCTAGGTGAAATTGGTTGCAAACATCTGGAATGTGGGGCCTCCCTGCTACTGCCGAGTCGGGGCAGTCTACTTCTCTCCACCGCAGGGAAAAGGGTAACACCACCTGGGTCTGGGTGCAGTTTCCCCCTCCAGGGGCAAGCGTACCTAGACTTGGGGCTTAGAGTACGCTTGGGGCGTGTGATCGTGTGTACAGTGTCTGTCTGTCTCCACGTTGGGTGTTGAGTAATTGCATATGAGAGCATGAGGGTGGGAATGGATGTCTGTATCTGTGTGTGCCTGTATGTCTGTGTCTATATGTCAGGTTGGGTATCAGACGCTACCTCTCTGGGGACATCTCAGGCCCTCCAAGGTATGGAAGCCTATCTCCCCCCACCACTTTCCCTGCCAGTGGCAAACGCCCTCAGACATCGGTGCGTTGGTGGTTCTTTGTGTCCGGGGGTGGGCGTCCAGGTACACACCGACCCACTCCTTGGTGGCTCCTTGTCGGGGCCTGGAGCCTGGGGCTCGCTCGGGCCCCTTCGGAGGTGGGGTGCCCTTGGCCTCTCGTGTCACTCTGGAGGTGGGGTGGGTGTCACTCTGGCACAGCTGGCTGCCGGGGGAGCTCACGGGCGCGTCACTGCACCCCCCCTGGCTTCTGCTCCGCGGCTGCTGAGTGACCCCTCATCTGGGGCTCTCCTCAGCTCTTTCTGGGATAGAGTTTTGATCTCCTCCATACCTGCTTCATGCGCTGGTGCTGTGGCCCCCCACACCCTCTAGCAGGTCATTACATGAAGGAACCTTTTAAATACAACCGCGCTCATGCTCACAGGTGTACACACGGGTGCTCACACACACAAACTACACCCTTTTTGGCTCCTACCTCAAAGCACACTGTGTTCTGTTGATCGTACGTGCTGCACAATAATGTTTAATATTTAGTATTTACTGTTATATTCCCATAGATCATCGTGATGTTGTTTATTATGTTGCTCTTTTTTTTTCTTCTGCTTGTTTTCTCTTTTTTCTTTCTCAACAGGTGATCCAGGTGATCGATATATGTATTTTTTGTCTGCTTATTTTGTTGGTTTTTGTTTTTTGCCCCTGTCCCTCTTCTCTGCTGTTTTTCTTTCCCTCTTTCTTTCTCTTCCCCTTTCTTTTCCCCAGTCAAGTCTGTCCCATATTTAGCAAGGAAAAATAAAATAAAACAAACAATAAAAGGTGAATCAAAGGCTGGGATGGTCCATTTGGTAAAGTAAATCCGTTGGGCATCTTTCTTCGCCTTTAGACAATAATTCTGATGGCAAAAGAGCGAAACGGGACAGGCAAAAAACAAAAATAAATTGGTTGCAAAGAGGGTTCTGCACCGAAAAATTATTGCATTTAATTTTTTTAGCTAGCTGATTGTTATGGCCACTTATAGTTTGCATGGAAGATGCCTGCTTGTCTAAAAATACTTGCTTACTACTGGCTGAGTGGTAGTAAAACTTGAAAAACATGCAGTGGGACCTGTAAATAGACAACATTTATCTTCAAGGTGCAAGTGGTGCCTTGCCACTGCAGCCAACATATTTCAAAAGATGCAGTTTTTACTATGAATGTGAAGGTTCAACATTTCCAGCTGATATCACACTTTTCATAGTTTTACAGGTGCTCAGAGAGTAGTTTTCAAGTGTTAGCAAACACGACATCTTCCATGCAATCTACAGGCAACTACAGCAATCTGTTAGTGATTAAAATAATTCCAAGGTCTTTCAGTGCAGCATCATGTATCTCTTTGCAACCACTTTGCAACTACCAGCAACAATTCACCAACTGGTCTGGGAATACAGTCAGTGACTGCTTTTTATGGCTGCTTGTTTGGGGCTTTAGCAATCAGTTTCACACGAACTGCCATCAACCTTTAACAACCACTCAGTGACTAGTCAGGGAATATACATTTTTCCTATAAACTTCAGGTGCCCACAGGAGATGGTTGTTCCTCTCTGAGCCTGGTTCAGTTGGAGGTTTCTTCTTTTGTTTGTTTGGATTTTCTCTGTATAATTGTGCAGTCTCTACATTACAATACAAAGCACCTCAAATTGACTTGACTTGAATTGAATTGAATTGTTGCTTCTGGTGTTTTCTTTTCATTTCAGGATTTGAAACACATGTCTCATTTTATCCTACAAATTCTAGAGTCTACACAGGCAAACCTAATACTTTTGTGTATTTCACAAAGGTACTATCTCTTGATGTCTCAAAGTATTCAGCTTTTCATAGTTTTGTTTTTGTCTTATCTCCTCTGCTTTCTTGCTCACACATTCTGTCCTTGCTCTGGTTTTGTCCTCTCCACTGTATCTGTCTTTGTTTTATTGATTTAGAATATCTTCTCTTGCACATGCTCACACAAAAATACACTGATTTGGTAATGTAATCCTCACCTTTTCCTTTCTCACCTCAAACCATACACAATATTCAACAGACCATAATGGGAAAGAGGTGTTGACATCAGCCACCACTGAGAAAACATGATGACATGCTTTTGTGCAGTCTCGTCATTGTCTCATCATCAAAACAAATAAAAAGCATGATTTAAAATTGATTAAAACAAGCAAACAAACAAACAAACAAACAAAACAGTACATAAAATCAAAAATCAAAACAGATAAAATCAGTAGTTAAAATGTAAGTTTTGAAATTTAAGTTTAAGTGTTGATTTGGTGCTTTATTTAAATGCAGCTGAGAATAAGTGAGTCTTCAACCTGGATTTAAATAAACTGAGTGTTTCAGCTGATCTGAGGCTTTCTGGGAGTTTGTTCCAGATATAAGGAGCATAAAAGCTGAATGCAGCTTCTCCGTGTCTGGTTCTGACTCTGGGAACTGATAAAAGACCGGATCCAGATGACCTGAGGGATCTGGAAGGTTCATACTGGGTCAGGAGGTCACTGATGTATTTTGGTCCTAAACCATTCAGAGCTTTATAGGCCAGCATCAGAACTTTAAAGTCTATCCTCTGATGGACAGGAAGCCAGTGTAAAGACCTCAGAGCTGGACTGATGTGGTCCACTTTTTTGGTCTTAGTGAGGACTCGAGCAGCAGAGTTCTGAATGAGCTGTAGTTGTCTGACTGATTTTTTAGGTAGACCTGTAAAGATGCTGTTACAGTAATCAAGCCTACTAAAGATGAATGCATGGACTAGTTTTTCCAGGTCCTGTTGAGACTAGAGATGGACCGATCCGATATTACGTATCGGTATCGGTCCGATACTGACCCAAATTATTGGATCGGATATCGGCAAGAAATAAAAAATGTAATCCGATCCATTAAATATCAAAAAAGCACCTCACAAAACTTGCTACACGGCGTAACTCGGCTCATAACCGTAGCAAGTTGCAGCAGTATGCATCACGTGATAGAGCGGCTGTGTGTATTTGTAGCCTTGCTAGCAATCCGGCATTTCATCTCCGAGGAAGCTATCCCAGAGAGAAGTAAAGCAAGTGTGTAAGTTCATCTCTGAATGTTTGTAAAGCATTCCCACTTTAAGCTTAACAACCGATATATGGAGCGACTGCCTCTCTCACTCTCCTGCTCCTACTTCAATCGTGAAACTGATCAATGATCAGCTAATCGGCTTTTCTGTCGGGAGTCCGTCTCTCTTCTTTGTTTTTGGCCCACTTCTCACCAGAACGAGGAAACCAGCGGCTGAACAACAGCAGCACGTTTAAGCTTGATAAGCTGTTGTTAGTATTTATTTAATATTACTTTCTAGACCAGCTGACGGCTGGTAACTGTGCAGGGGCGGATCTAGGAAAGTTTAGCCAGGGGGGCCGATAGGGCATTAACAGGGAAACGGGGGGCACAAAGACATACTTTTCTTTATTATTCTCATTTAAAATGTCGAGCTTTTAATAAATAATTATCCAAATCTTACACCCAAAGTTTTAATCTGATGTAAAATGTATAGAAGTCCATTACTGTTGTTATGGCCCGTCTAGGCGCGGCCAGACCACAACATAAAGGGTGATCCATCCCCGTCCAACCCCAAGCAGCACGTCACACACTTAATATTTTGTGACAGTGATTTATTTACAATAAGTGCAGTTAAACAAAGGAAGGGAGCATATCATAACTTCAGGGTGAACCCAAGGCCAAAACAACAAACAAAAAGTAACCTATCTCAGGAATAAACACAACTTACCTACTCAAAAGAACTAAACCAAACGACAATCACTTTCCTCCCTGCCTAACAAAAACAGGAGAAAACTGATCAACGAAAAAGGCGGTCCACCCCTACACGCTCTTACATTAACATAATATTTTGACACAGTGAACGGTCTGCCGGTTGGGTTGGGCCTAGGATAAATGAATTGGCAGTCCCTGGCGGTCTCTTCTTATCCGCTGCCTCCCAGTCCTCAGCCAATCGGTGTGAGCCATCCACCCTGGATGCACCAATCCCGGAGGAGCACCTGGACACTCAAATTCACACATGATTACGATCACAGTCGTAACACTGTATATAGTAACTGTTAAGTCTAATATACCCTAGTAAGCTATAGTACTTTTTCCTTTGGGAAAGTACCATCTGTGAATTCTGCAATTCTGTTGAAGAAAGATGTTGAATCTATTTAATTATTCTTGAAAAATAATTTATTTCTGTGCATTTTTCCCCCTGCATCAAATTAAATTTGATTACATCGATTAAGCATCATGAGGTGGAAGGTGGTTCCCTATTTTTTTTTGCTGGGAGTTTGCAACCCTATTAGTTAGGTTGCTTAATATTTCTGCTAAGTACTCTTTAAAATACCAGAATAGGGAGGATGGAGTAGGTTTAAGTTTATTAGATTGATCAGTGTTGCTGAACTATGAAATATTTTGGGTGTAGTGTATTTTTTTTACATACAGGTATAACAGAATAGCTTTAGTGTTGTTATTTATTTAAACTTGAGTATAAACTTATACAAAATGCAGCAAGATATTAAAAAAACGTTTTATTGATTAAAAAACACACTATATCGGATTCATATCGGTATCGGCAGATATCCAAATTTATGATATCGGTATCGGACATAAAAAAGTGGTATCGTGCCATCTCTAGTTGAGACATCAGATCTTTTATCCTTGAAATATTCTTGAGGTGATAGTAAGCTGATTTTGTTTTTGTCTTAATGTGTTTTTCTAAGTTTAGGTCTGCATCCATCACTACACCCAAATTTCTCGCCTGGTTAGTGGTAACTAGTAATGACTTCATGAACTTCTTCACAAATAAAATTTTTATCATTAGAGAAAAATTACCAATAATCATCCCACAGATGTAATATTATCTACAGCTTCTCTTAGTACCATTGATGTTAAGTTAGACTCTTTTTCTCCAATTGATCTTTCTGAGTTAACTTCAATAATTACTTCCTCCAAACCATCAACATGTCTTTTAGACCCCATTCCTACAAAACTGCTCAAAGAAGTCCTGCCATTAACTAATTCTTCGATCTTAAATATGATCGACCTATCTCTAATAATCAGCTATGTACCACAGGCCTTCAAGCTGGCTGTAGTTAAACCTTTACTTAAAAAGCTTCTCTAGACCCAGCAGTCTTAGCTAATTATAGGCCAATCTCCAACCTTCCTTTCATATCAAAAATCCTTGAAAGAGTAATTGTCAAACAGCTCATTATGGTTATTTTTCATTGCATTTTCACTGTGTAACAATTGATTGTTTGTATCTTCCTTTAAATGCCCGTCTAGGCATTCTCTGCAGAGGAATGGCTTATTTGTAGAGTTTCAGTCAGGTTTCAGAGCTCATCACAGTACAGAAACTGCTTTAGTGAAGGTTAAAAATGATCTTCTTATGGCCTCTGACAGTGGACTCATCTCTGTGCTTGTCTTGCTGGACCTCAGTGCAGCGTTCGATACTGTTGACCATAATATCCTATTAGAGCGATTAGAACATGCTGTAGGTATTACAGGTACTGTGCTGCAGTGGTTTGTATCATATCTATCTAATAGACTCCAATCTGTTCATGTAAATGGAGAGTCCTCTTCACACATTGAGGTTAATTAAGGAGTTCCACAGGGTTCAGTGCTAGGACCAATTCTGTTTACACTATACATGCTTCCCCTAGGCAGCATCATTAGAAGACATAGTATAAATTTTCACTGCTATGCAGATGACACCCAGCTCTATCTATCTATGAAGCCAGATAACACACACCAATTAGTTAAACTGCAGGAATGTCTTAAAGACATAAAGACCTGGATTGCTGCTAACTTTCTGCTTCTTAATTCAGATAAAACTGAGGTTATTGTACTCGGCCCTGAAAATCTTAGAAATATGGTATCTAACCAGATTCTTATTCTGGATGGCATTACCTTGGCCTCCAGTAACGCTGTGAGGAACCTTGTCTGAGCGTGTTGCTGGGTCTGAAATAATAATAATAATAATAAGTATTTCAGACCCAGCAACACGCTCAGACAAAAACTGGTTCACCCGAAAGACAAAACGCCAAAACACAGACTTAACAATGTGGTGTATGCTGTACAGTGCAGCGAGGAATGCCCAGACCTCTACATCGGAGAGACCAAACAGCCACTTCACAAGCGCATGGCACAACACAGAAGAGCCACCTCCACAGGACAAGACTCAGCAGTCCATCTGCATCTTAAGGATAAAGGACACTCTTTCGAGGATGCCAATGTTCACATTTTGGACAGAGAGGACAGATGGCTTGAAAGAGGAGTGAAAGAAGCCATCTATGTCCACTGTGAGCGACCATCTTTGAACAGAGGCGGTGGTTTACGACACCAACTGTCTGCCATCTATAATCCAGTTTTGAGATCCCTTCCCAGACGCCTTAATGCCCACTCACATCCTGGGCCATCTGATCTCAGGAATTCGCATGATAAGGTGGGGCCAGGTTTCACAATGAACTCACCCGAGTTCAGTGGTTGTTGATCAATGATTGTTGATCAGTGGTTGTTGATCAGTGGTTGTTGATCAATGGTTGTTGATCAGTGGTCATGAGAATTTGCATAATCATGATGAAGGATCTGACCTCCCAGCCCTTTGTTCCTTCAGTGGGCTGGTTTCAGTCATTATGCAAATGTTCTGTTTATAAGATTGGGAAAACCTGCAGTTAGCTGAGACTGAAGAAGTCACCTGGATGAGTGGCGATACATTTCTCCCACTGAAAACACTACGTCGAAATGAAGAGAATCAACTTTTGGAGAGTGATTTCCAGTTGTGGTAGCAGTTGCCTCTTCCGAATGTTGGAACACTGAGCTACTAGTTAGTTTTGCAGACAGTCTAGATGTTTGATATCTGGGCCGGAATGGCTTCTCTCTGATTGATATCTTTGGCTACCTTTACACTGCAGGTCTTAATGCTCAATTCCAATTTTTTGATCAAATCCGATTTTTTTGTCTGCTTGTTCACACTACAAATAAAATGTGATAGCCAACACGCTCTAGTGTGAACCCTCAAAGCGGCCCACATGCGCAAAAGAAGACGTCACACACAACGCGTTCTGTTTAGACCCAGACCAAACAGTATTGTTTGACTGATGGCCCTTAAGACAAAGACTTGTTTTGGACTTTACGTTTCCCAATTTTGCTTTTTCACTAGCTGGGCCCTCATCCTCATTTAGGATTGACATCGTTTTAGTAAATAAAGGTGAATGCTTGGACATGAATTGAGCTGCGGTTTGGGGAAGGCCTCCAAGGGGACTGACGATGGCTCCCGAGCCTAGCAGATCCCCATGTACTAAATAGAAGTGAAGAAGTTAAAGAATTCAGAACAAGGAGGGAGGGAGGGAGGGTGGGGCACGTAAACGAGAATGAACAGTTTGCAGAACTGGGGGGAACCTATATAGATGGCAACCGGAAGGAGCGTGTTTGGAGGCATGGTCCCGCTCCTGAAATTCAGATACATAATCTCCAAAAGTTATAAAGTTATTTTGTTATTTACAAATGGCCTAATTATCCTTATTGCTGTTTTAGAGAGGAGCGGTGCTTCAAAGGATAGTTGCAAATGTCTGTCAGAATCTGCAGATTATACAGTACAAATAAAATGTTCACGTTTCTCCAATGTTGTCTTCGCAAAAGTTTCACTAACATCTACACGGGATGGCCAGGAAGCGTTCGCAGTGTCTTTTGGGGCGCTTCTCCGGTGCTGATAATTGCCGTCTGTCTTGTGTCAGTGATGTAAAAGATGGATTTAATGCGACATTACCATTCAAACAGCAGTCACTTTCTAAAACATCAGATATGTATCGGATTCAGTACCACATACGAAAGTGACCCAGATCGGATTAGAAAATATCGGATTTGTGCTGTTCACACTGTCATACCATGTTCGGATATAGGTTGCATAGGGTCAAAAAAGTCGAATTTGATGCACTTTTTTGCCTGTCCCATTTGGTTCTTCAGCCGTCACAATTGTTGTCTGAAGACCAACAAGGATACCCAATGGATTTACTTTGCCAAATGGATCATCACGGCCTTGCCGTATTGGTCCATTTGATCGACCTTTGTTGTTATTATTTATTTTATTTTCAGTTGTTACAGACGGGACAGACATGACTGAGGGATAGGAAAGGGAGAAAGAAAGATGAAGGAAAAGAAAAAGAGAAGGGAAGAGGGACAGTGAGAAAGGGCACTTAAAAGAAGAAAGAAGAGAAAAAAAATCTCCTGGATCACCTGTTGAGAGAAAAAGAAGAGAAAACAAGCAAAAACAACAGAGCCACATACTAAACACAACACCATCACGTTAATCTAGCTAAGTGTAAAAAGCAGTAAATACTAAATACTGAATGTTGTTGTTTAGCAAGCAGGACCGACAGTGCACAATGTGCTTGGAAATAGCAGCCAATAAAGGTGTAGTTTATGTCTATTAACAGTGAACACACCCGCACCCCAAGGTCCTACTTGTGTGGGTGGGTGTGTTGGAGCGGGAAGAGGGAGGCAGCTGGGGATGGGGAGGAAAAGAAGGGAGGAGCAAGATGCCCCTCCCTGGGGCCAGCTCCCCCGCTGACCCCAGTAGGCACACCCGTCCTTCGGCACCCACCAAGGCAAGGGAGCCCAGGCCCATCCAGATCGGGGCCTATGGCAGCAGGACCGCCTAGCTCCACAGGACACGGGGCAGCCCACCCGACCCCACCGCAGAGGAAACTGTACCCACCCTAACATTCAATCATCTCCCAGACTGCACAAGACAGTAGACACCCAGGTTAAGTTTATTCTCCACCTCTCCTAAGACTCTCCCCCACCTGCAGAGTGGACTCCTGCAAGGATGGAACAAACTCCCTGTCAGTTGAAGAGCCCCCTAGCTAGGCCGATGCGCCAGAGGGTTGAGCCCCCGTGCACCCACCCGCCCACAACCTCACCACACCAACAAGGACCTAAGCCCCCAAGGCCCAGCCAGAGCCCTAACACGGAGGCGAAGCACCCCCGAACCCCAAGCCCCCACACCTGCCCCGGATCCACTCAGGGGCAGCCAGGCTACCAGGCCAGTAACCTACGTCCGCCAGCACAGACCCTACCCCAGTCCTGCTGCATGCAGCCACAAGAAGAACACCCTCTAAGCACACCACAAACCCTGGGTTAAGCCCTCCAGGGATAACGTCCCTAGGGATTCTCCAGACGCCCTAAGCCTGTCCCTACCTCCGCATCAACCTCAATGGCGAAGGCGGGACCAAACCACGAACCCCCAGCCCCGCTAGGTGATGGAGCCGATCAGAGGAGTCCAGAGAGATTGATCTAATGTGGTGGCAGAGGCTATCTCGAGACTGTGATCTATTAGATGGTTTCTATATTGGCTAGAATTAAGATTATTTTTATTTTTCCAGTTCATGAGGACCGTTTTCTTGGCAATGCATAGGGCAGTAAAAACCATGTGGACTGTATTAGTTTCTGTAGTGACATCATCCAATCTACCCAACAAGCACACTAAAGGGGAGGTTGGAATTTTACATTTCAGACACTTTGATAAGTCTTCACATATCCCGCGCCAAAATTTCTGCACTGGTGGACAGAACCAAAGAGCGTGGATGTAATATTCTGGTGTATTGCCTTGACAGTGTGAGCAGTTGTTGGAAGATGTAAAGCCCATCTGGAACATACGATGACCTGTATAGTGCACTCTATGTAGTATTTTGTATTGTATTAATTGCAGACTGGGATTTCTAATCAATTTAAAGGTTTTTAAGCATATCTGAGACCAGAAGTTTTGGTCTAAGCCGACTGACAAATCTGCTTCCCACTTTGCAATAGGAAGGGATATTGATTCATCCCTCTATGTATTTAAGCCCTGTGTTTCAGTTTGTCATGGTCGCGATCTTCCCCCCCGGTTGTAAATAGTTTGGTGTTTTGATGTAAATAAATGTCTTATTTTGCTTTGATGTAAATAGTTGTCGATATTTTCGTTTTGGGATTTTTTTTGTGGAGACCCGTAGTAGTTTTTTTTGTTTTGTTTTTTTTCCCCTTATTTTTTATTTTTTCTGTGTTGCACGCCGGTTGCCTAGGCTGGGGTGTAACATAATGGGGGCTCGTCCGGGATCCGCTGGAGGGTCCGAGGGACCGCTCCAGCCTTCGTCGTCTTTGCTGGGGGGTCCGAGGGACCGCTCCAGCCTTCCCTTTCCACTGGAGGATCCAAGGGGCCCGTCCAGCCATCAGCGTCGCCTGCAGAACAGCGGCCGGTGCCGTATGCGCTGGGCATGAATCAAATATTTTCTTTGGGGTTGCATGTATTAAATGTTTGATTTTTGGGTGGGGGGAACTGTTACGATTCGGTGTTGTCAGTGTTTTTTTTTTAGGCGTGACGGTTGTGTTTCCTGCTTTACTTTGAAAGTCTGTCTTATCTCAGTGTGTTCAGTTTACGCTTCCTTGTCTCGTCAGTTCTGATTTGCCCCAGCTGTGTTTCCCTCCTGTTGTCCATTCCCTGATTGCTCCCTCTATGTATTTAAGCCCTGTGTTTCAGTTTGTCATGGTCGCGATCTTCCCCCCGGTTGTAAATAGTTTGGTGTTTTGATGTAAATAAATGTCTTAGTTTGCTTTGATGTAAATAGTTGTCGATACTTTCGTTTTGGGATTTTTTGCGGAGACCCGTAGTAGTTTTTTTTTTTTCGTTTTTTTTTTTCCCTTATTTTTATTTTTTCAGTGTTGCACGCCGGTTGCCTAGGCCGGGGTGTAACAATCTATTTTAGAAAGTGTTCTGTATATTTTAGACAATAATTTAGGGGATTTAAGAGTAAGAAAATGTACCACACTTGGAGGTGTTTGCAATTCAACTTGACTTATGTTAAACTTCTTTTTTTACTATGGATTTAATTTGTTGATATCCTAAAAATCTTTTCTTGTTGATCCCATATTGTGTAACTAGTCTGTCAAATGGAATAAAGTCTGTTCCTTCTAATATACATTCTAAGTATTTAATTCCTTTACAACTCCATTCTGGAAAATTAATCATATTATTGTTTTGTAATATGTCAGGGTTATACCAGATAGGTGTACGTCTGCATGGGATTAATGAAGATATTTTTAGAAACTCCCACCATGCTGTCAGAGAAGAGCTGATGTTGATGCTTTTAAAGCATTCATGTCTTTTGATGTTTGAGCTGATCAATGGTAGGTCTGAAATCTCTAGATTATTGCAAAGTGCCTGTTCAACATCTAGCCAGGGCTCATCTAAGAAGGTACATTTTAACCATCCTGAGATGTACTGAAGCCTGTTGGCTAAGAAATATTGTTGAAAATTAGGCAGATCTAATCCTCCTTTATCCTTGGTTCTTTGAAGTGTTTTTAAGCTGATACGCAGGGGTTTATCTTTCCAAAGGAATTTGGAAATATACGAATCCAGAGATCTGAACCAATCTTGTGATGTTTTGTTCGGGATCATTAAAAATAAGTAATTTTTTTTGGGCAAGATCATCATTTTATAGTGGCGACCCTTCCCATGAGTGATATGGGTAGAGATTTCCATCTAGTCAGATCGCCTTCTGCTTTCTTTAGAAGTGGGATGTGGTTTAATTTAGTTAAGTCTGAAAGCTTAGGAGAGACATTAATACCTAAATATTTAATATTTCCAGATTGTAGTGGGGCAGAAGAAGAATTATGGAAGGAGCAGTTAATTGGAAGAACTGTAGATTTTGACCAGTTAATTGAATAATCTGAAACTCTGGAAAACCAATTTATTAGAGTAATTACCTCAGAAAGGTTGGTTTGTGAGTTTGGGAGAAAAGCAACACATCATCTGCATAGAGACTGATTTTATGTTCTACGTTCTTACATTTTATGCCCTTAATTGTTGTAGCCTGTCTAAATGCTGCTGCTAGTGGTTCGATAAAAATTGCAAAAAGTGAGGAGGAGAGTGAAGCACCTTGAGGCGACTTATGTTGTGATTTGGCGCTATATAAATAAAATTGAATTGAATTGAATTGAATTGAAATTGAATTGAGTGGGCATCCCTGTCTGGTGCCCCTCAGGAGACAGAAGCTGGAGGATGTCTGGTCATTTGTTCTGACACAAGCTGTTGGGGAATTATATAATATTCTTAGCCAGTTTATGAAAGAGTTTCCAAAACCAAATTTGTGTAAAGTTGGAAATAAAAATTTCCAGTTAACTCTGTCAAACGCTTGTTCTGCATCTAGAGATAATATTGTGGTTTCAGTGTTTTTACTATATGAGTAGTCTATTAAATTAAGTAATCTATGTGCGTTTGTTGATGAGTGGCTACCTTTTATGAAACCAGTTTGGTCAGGATGAATTAAGAGGGGGGTTATTTTCTCTAGTCTCTTTTAGAGAACTTTGTAGATTATTTTGAGGTCTACATTTATAAGGGATATTGGACGATAGCTTGAGGGAAATGAAGGGTCTTTGCCTGGTTTTAGCAGGAGACTAATGTTGGCAGAATTCATATTTGGAGGTAGTCTGCCATTTTCCTTGATTTCCTGCAACATTCCGTGGAATACTGGTGCCAAAATTGTCCAGAATTCTTTGTAGAATTCTGCAGGGAAGCCGTCTGGACCTGGAACCTTATTATTGGGTATCAGGGCTTCCTGGAGTTCACCTGGCATCAGTGGCGAATCCAGTGCCATTGCTTGACTGTCTAGTAATTTTGGAAGAGTTACATTGTCAAGAAAATTTTCATTTTTAGATGGGTTTATTTGTGGTGAATATAAAGTTTCATAGAAATCCCTAAAAATTTTGTTTATTCTTCCAGGGTCATATATTGTGTTTCCAGATAAATCTTTAACAGCACATGTAGTTGTTTTTTCTTTATTTAATTTTAACTGGTTAGCTAGAAATCGACCTGATATGTTACTGTGTTCAAAATTCTGCAAGCGAAGTCTTTGTGCTAGGAATTGTGTTTTTTTTATTAATAATTTCATTTAATTCTAGTTTTCTTTTGCGTATTTTGTTCATTATTTCTTGATCTTGGTCGCACGCGTAGGCTTCTTCTAAGGATTTGATAGTTTTTTCCAATTCCTGAATATTTTTGTTTTCTTCCTTCTTTTTGTGTGGCAAGAAAGAAATTATTTTACCTCTCATCACAGCTTTCCCTGCTTCCCATAGAACAGAAGCTGATGTTCCGGGAGTGTCATTAAAGTCTAAATATGAAGTCCACTCCTTTTAAAAATATTTAAAGTCGTGCCGTGCTGCTCTCTGAGAGGAAGCAAGTACCATGCTCTCCTGAGTTTTAAATGCACTTTAGAACAGCACACAGCAACACTACATATGAGCAGGCGTGGGGAGGTTTGAGGTCTTCACTCACCCCGGTTCTGTTAGCCGTCAGGGCTGGGGGGCTGGGAGGAGGTGCTGGCCGTCAGACTGGGGTCTGGGATGCGGGGCCTCCCTGCTACTGCAGATAAGGAGGTGGTCCGCTTGCCTCCACCCCAGAGAGAAGGGTTACATCTCCTGGGTGCGGCTTGCCCCTCTGAGGGCGGGGGTACCTGGACCTGGGATATAGAGTATGTTTGGGGAGTGCGACTGCCTGTGCAGTGTCTATTTGTGTCTGTCTACACGTTGGGTGAGTGGCGAGTATTTGGTTGTGTGTATGGGGTGGGAATGCACGTTTGTGTCCGCGTGTGCCTGTTCGTCTGTGTCTATATGTCAGGTTGGGTCTTAGACTCAACCTCTCTGGGTACATCTCAGGCCCTCTAAAGTACAGAGGCCTATCTCCCCTCACCACACTCCCTGCCGGTGGCTGATGCCCTCAGACGTTGGTGTGTTGGTGGTCCTTGTCGTCTGGGGCTGGGCGCTCATTTATGTACCGGCTCACTCCTGGTGGCCGATTGGCGGGGCCGGGCGCCTGTGGCCCAGGTGGGATGCCCTCAGGCCTCTGGGCCTGAAGCTCGGTCCTCTCTGGCACAGCTGGCTGCCAGCAGAGCCCGCGGGCACGCCACTGCAACCCCCTCTGGCCTCTGCTCCGTAGCTGCGGGGTGACCTCTCGTTTGGGGCTCTACTCAGCTCTTCCCAGGAGGATGGCACGGTTCCCCCCCCTTTGGTGGTCCTCCTCGGGTCCTTGTACTCTGGGGCCTCTGGATATCTGGGGCCTGGATCTCCTCCATACCTGCTTCATACCCTGGTGGACGGGGCTATGGCTCCCCACACTCCCTAGCAGATCGTTACATGGAGAAACCTTTGGAATACAAGCATGCTGATCCACACAGGTATGCACAGAGGTGTACACACGGGTGTTCACAGACGCGGACTACACCTTTCTTGGCTGCTGCCTCAAAGCACATTGTGCGCTGTCTATCTTGCGTGCTGCACAATATCGTTTAATATTTAGTATCTACTGTTATCTACTGCTAGCTAGTTTATTGTGATGGTGCTGTTTTTTTTTTTTATTATGTTGCTCTTTGTTGTTTGCTTTCTCTTCTGTTTTTTTTTTCTTTCTTTCTTCCCCCCTTTCTCACCGTCTCTTCTCCCCTTTGGTTTTCTTTCTCTCCCTCTCTTTCTTTCATTCTTTCTCCCTGTCCTATCCCCCAGTCATGTCTGTCCCGTTTGTAGCAACCGAAAATAAAATAAATTCATAATTATAATAAAGGTCAATCAAATGGACCAATATGGCAAGGCCATGATGATCCACTTGGTAAAATAAATCCACTTGGCATCTTTCTTGGCCTTAAGACAACAATTCTGATGGCTAAAGATCCAAAGGGGACTCAAAATAAATAAATAAATAAAAGTTAAAGTCTTTATCTTTGAGCAGCGATGTATTGAATCTCCAGTTTTGATGCACTTTCGCCTGCAGTGTGAACGTAGCCTTAGATAGGCTTTACTAATATATGTATTTTATGGATTTATGGAATTATGGATTTGATCAACTGGTCCCTGAATGCAATTGACACCCTCTTCTCAACGAGAAGCCTGAGCTCGGGTGAGCCTGAGTGTCCTGGAGGGACATTCCCTGCCACATACACGATGGACGGGTGGCATAACTGGAGGGTCGTGTGCTTGGCCCGACTGTTGATCGAAGACATTAAAGACATCTACCTTTTCGGAACCATGATAACAGGGTTCTTGCTGATCGGAGCTGGCTTGGCCCTGGCTTATCGAAGATTAAAGAAAGCAGAATCGGCTGTTCAAAATCCCACAAGGCTGCCCACTGTGATTGAAGCGATGGGACAAGTCGTGACTTCTCAAAATGGGCTCATTGAGTGCAGCACGGATAAGATCTTGGAGAAGCTTAAGGCTGCCGTGAACACTCAGACTAAGACCTCTGAGCGAAAATTGGATAACATCTTGGAGAAGCTCACGGTGGTCGTGAGTTCTCAGAATTTGCTCTGTTAGCGCAAGATTGATGACATCTCAGAGAAGCTCACGGCTCTCCAATGGGAGATTGAGAGACCGGTTTCGGACTGCTAGAATGGCTGTGAAATTCACATGCAGTTGTTCACACTAAAGGAAAAACAACCATTCGGCGCCAGTTGTGGTCTCAAGGCTGGAGCTGAACAAAACAAATTCTCACCCTGAGAACAGACGATGTTTAGACTGTTCCTCCCCAACGCAAGGCCACCTGGGTCGGCCTGAAGACTATTTACTTAGCCTGGCAGGGCGAAGGACACTCTCTCAGCTAAACTCAGGACACACAAATGCATACACATACACTGATACACACTCATCCCCCCTCCCTTTCCAAACACCTTCGATGCTTGTTCCCTCCCGGGGCAGATGGCGGGTCGACTGGACCAACGCAGACATGCTGCAGGACCGGATGTGATGTCTACATCGCCTCTCTCTTACCCTTACCAGAGGTGGGTAGTAACGAGTGACATTTACTCCGTTACATTTACTTGAGTACGTTTTTGAAAAAAAATGTACTCTTAAAGTACCTATTTTGCACGATACTTTTTACTTTTACTTGAGTATATTTGTGAAGAAGAAACGGTAATTTTACTACGCTACATTTACAAAATTCGACTCGTTACTTTTTAAAAGAATAATTAGTTTAAGACATTAGATAACATGCCGCCAGTGGAGTTTCCGGTAATTTTTTTACCAATGAGATGTGGCCATGCAGTCACATGACCAGTTTGAAACTGTGGCGGGCAGAGCGGCCCAAGCGTTTCAAAGTAGCGGACACACGGAAAGAAGAAACATGAAACCATGGCAGAGTCTACGCTAGAGCTGAAGAGGATGAACAGCCTTGGCTTCATATACAAAAAATGTTTTGTTTAAAAGCAGTACAAAAGAACAGCTATGTCTTCAGTGAGAGCCAAAACAAACCAACTTTTCAGCTCGAAAAAACTCAGCTTGTGTAACCTGAGGAAACGGTAAGTTTTCTCTAAATATCTTTTTAGCTGTAGTTAACTGGATGTCAGTCTTATGTTACAGCAGCTGTGTCAAGTGAGCTGCGAGTCATATTTTTGGCGCTACATTGTAGTGAGGTTTGTGAAGTTTGTGGGTGTTTTGTGCAGCTTCGGCTGTCCTTTTAACTGCTCGTTGGTTAGCTAGCGTGAGCTATAAGCTAACAGCTAGCCTGGTTAATGACGCTAGAGTTCCACGCACATGTAAACAGCTCGTCTCTACTGCTTTAACTGTTAAAACAGAAAGCAATACTGCGGGTGACAGGGTTTATTATGTGAAACAGTAGCTTGTTTAGTTTAAACAGTCTGCATTAAGCTGGGCAAACACTGCTATTTTTTTTCAGGCACGTTATTCAGCTCCTGCTCAAATGTACAATTGAATCTCAGGGGTTAAAAGTTCATAGGTCACGATGCAGGGTCTCACACTAGACTATGAGGTGCCGTAAGGGACATTATTACTGAAACGCTCTCACACACACAACTGAAACGCTCTCACACACACACAACTGAAACGCTCTCACACACACTACTGAAACACTCTCACACACACTACTGAAATTTTAGCTCTCACACACACTACTGAAATTTTAGCTCTCACACACACTACTGAAACGCTCTCACACACACTACTGAAACGCTCTCACACACACACAACTGAAACGCTCTCACACACACTACTGAAACACTCTCACACACACTACTGAAACACTCTCACACACACTACTGAAATTTTAGCTCTCACACACACTACTGAAACGCTCTCACACACACTACTGAAACGCTCTCACACACACACAACTGAAACGCTCTCACACACACTACTGAAATTTTAGCTCTCACACACACAACTGAAACGCTCTCACACACACTACTGAAACGCTCTCACACACACTACTGAAATTTTAGCTCTCACACACACTACTGAAATTTTAGCTCTCACACACACTACTGACACACACTACTGAAACGCTCTCACACACACTACTGAAATTTTAGCTCTCACACACTACTGAAACGCTCTCACACACACTACTGAAACGCTCTCACACACACAACTGAAATTTTAGCTCTCACACACACTACTGAAACGCTCTCACACACACAACTGAAACGCTCTCACACACACAACTGAAACGCTCTCACACACACAACTGAAACGCTCTCACACACACTACTGAAACGCTCTCACACACACTACTGAAACGCTCTCACACACACTACTGAAATTTTAGCTCTCACACACTACTGAAACGCTCTCACACACACAACTGAAACGCTCTCACACACACAACTGAAACGCTCTCACACACACAACTGAAATTTTAGCTCTCACACACACTACTGAAACGCTCTCACACACACAACTGAAACGCTCTCACACACACAACTGAAACGCTCTCACACACACTACTGAAACACTCTCACACACACAACTGAAACGCTCTCACACACACTACTGAAACGCTCTCACACACACTACTGAAATTTTAGCTCTCACACACACTACTGAAACGCTCTCACACACACTACTGAAACGCTCTCACACACACTACTGAAATTTTAGCTCTCACACACACTACTGAAACGCTCTCACACACACTACTGAAACGCTCTCACGCACACTACTGAAACGCTCTCACGCACACTACTGAAACGCTCTCACACACACAACTGAAACGCTCTCACACACACCACTGAAACCAGAGGCATTTCTGCTGAACAGGAAGTTGTTTCCTGACAAGGAAACTGATGGAAAAAGTGGTATATTTCAAAACACTACAAGGATTTCTACTCAGCAACCTGCTAGTACAGCAGTCCCCAACCTTTTTTGCGCCACGTAAACAATATAAAAAATAAAAAAACGATAAATACCATGAAAACCATAAATAGAAATGTGTTCGAATTTTTGTGGAGGAATAAAACCCATTACATAGAAAGATTTCAGCTTGTGAAGGGATACAATAAAGGTGGTATCAAAACTCCAGAATTGGAATTTATGGTTGGCACCCTTAGAATTAAATGGTTAAAATCTTGTCTGTCACAGCCAGACTCTACTTAGCTCCACATCCCATGATTCTTGTTTAATAAAATAGTATACAGGATTAGACTTTATTTTGAAATGTGATTTTGCGGCAAATAAAATCCCCATAAAGATATCAAACTTTCCAAAACAGACGTTGCATTTTTGGGAAAATGAGATTTTCAACTTCTCCCCATAATTCAACCTTATGGAATAATAGGGTAATAACACTTAATCAAAAATCAATTTTCAAGAGAGACTGGTTTGAACAAAAATATTATATTCATAACAGATATGTTGGATGATAACGGTGTCATTCTAAGTTACACAGACTTTTCAGAAAAATATTGTCTAAACTGTTCTCAAAGAGAATATAACAAATTTTGTGAACTGGTCCCACTGCCTCTGCTTCATTTGATTAAAATTTTTATGATATACAATAATTCCTCATCAGTGCTCCCAAATTTATTGCTAGGGCAATGTCAGCTGTTTGATAAAAATGCAATAAGAAATTTGTTAGTAGTTTCTTCAAAGACAAAATATTTCATAGTTACAACAGAATGGTTACATGGCATGGTTCTAATTTAGTTATTTCATATACACTGGATAAAGCATACTAAAAATTTATGAAATAGCCTATTCTACCTAAAGTTAAAGAAACACACTTTAAACAAAACTAATACTGTGGCAGAATTTCTAAAAAAAGAGATTTGGCTTTGAGGTGGATCAGTGTTCTTTTTGTACTGTTGAAAATGAAACCCTAGAACATCTTTTTTTTTTCCTATGCCCTATCACACAATGTATTTGGTGCAACTTAAAAAATTGGATTTCCCTAAATATTAATGATGTGCCACTGTTTGAATTACATCATAATTTTTTTTATATGGATCATCTAGCATTGGATGTCTCAGACATTATTAACATCATCATACTTGTTGAGTATTGCAGCATCGACAGCGATCAACTCGAAGGAAAATGACGACGGAGGCAAAAATGTCCTTAATATTTTTGGGAACTTTATTCCTCATCAACATGCGGCAAAACTTTTCTCATGGGTGCCATTTTCGTTGTGGTATACTTTTTTTTTTTCTTAGGGGCGTGATGACACAGCATCCGTGCTCTTACAATGAAACAGTGCCTCCTTGTGGTGGCAACTAAAATACTGTCTCTGTTAAACCACAGTAACCATAATGCAGTTAAACACTGTACAACATGAGTACACACAATGAATATCTTAACAATACTTTTGAGTAAATATCATATCCATTGTGCTAAATGGAGGAACGCTAAGCCTTCTCTCCCTGGTTTTATTGATGATTTTAAGATATTTTTCTTTGCTAAAAAAAGACAAAAAGCACATATGCCAAAAAAATAACCAGGATAATGCACGTCTCCCGCTATTCTAAATTTTGACTTATGCTGAGGCTAATATATTGTTAAGTAATGCAGCTGTCTCACTAAGGTCCAGAATCGATTTGTTCCACGATTCGATTCAATTCAATTCGATTTGATTATGGGGAATTTTGACAGTCAGAAATATTATAATTCAGATCAGTACATTTACATATTTTTGTATTTAAAAAAAGGAAGCTGACACACGCAAGACTTTATCAAAGGTGTGAGCATCACAGCAGATGCCTTTGTGTCAAAGTAGCTGAAGATAAAACACAAAACATGAAGGTGGTTTTCCTGGCCTGGGATTTTATAAAAAATATTCTGCAGTACATCAAAAACGAAAGAAAACCATTAACATATGAACGTTACCTCTGACGTTACAGCGGTTTTATTAGAGACACGGCTAACGTTTTGCATTTTGCATAATTTTAAAAAGTTTAAATTTATTCAGTATTGAACGGCAGAAATTAGGTTTTCTTTTCGGAAGTATGTAAAATGAAAAAAAAAAAAACAGCGGCCGACTGCGCTGTAAACAACAGTAGACTTGTGCATAACAAGCAAGCGAATAATACAGAAAACAGATTTTTAGACGGGAAACTGTTCTTGAAGTACAGAGAGAGAGAAAGAGAGAGAGAGGGCTGTGCATGACGTGCGATTTTATCGTGGTGGAAGCAAAACAGTTTGGGAATTCATGACGATGTTTATGTGAAGCGCAGTTTGGATCTTCTTTTGCTGCTGGTTCAGTCAATATTGTTTGGAGAGAGATAAAACTAACAGCTTTAGAATCGGCGCAAAAACGGGGTGAAAACAAAGCGCGGACCTGCCGACAGATCAGAGTCAGCGAGCTGTCGGCTTTCAGCCCCGACCGTGTCCGTGCTGTCGGGTGAGAAAGGCGACATCTCACTGATTCTGATCCGCGGGTCCGCGCTGTGTGTTTACGTCTTTGTGCAGAAGCCGTACCTGCTCTCATTTACTGTCTTAGCTGTTTGGTGGTTGTTGAAATTTTGTGAGGTTTCACCAGAGATTCTGGCATTTTGGGTAAAATAAATTTATATTAAAAAATCGATTCAGGATTTTAATGAATCGATTTCACGTTATCCAAGCCAGAATCGATTTTAATCAATAAATTGATTATAAAAACCCACCCCTAACTAACAGGTTGCTGAGTAGACATCTGTGTAGTGGTTTGTTTGAAATCTAACACTTTTTCCTTCAGTTTCCTTGTCAAGAATTAACTTCCTGTTTAACTGAAATGCCTTCCTGTTCAACTGAAACACCTTCCTGTTCAACTGAAATGCCTTCCTGTTCAACTGAAACGCCTTCCTGTTCGACTGAAACACCTTCCTGTTCAACTGAAATGCCTTCCTGTTCAACTGAAATGCCTTCCTGTTTAACTGAAATGCCTTGGTTTTTCAGTAGTGTGTGTGAGAGCGTTTCAGTAGTGTGTGTGAGAGCTAAAATTTCAGTAGTGTGTGTGAGAGCGTTTCAGTTGTGTGTGTGAGAGCTAAAATTTCAGTTGTGTGTGTGAGAGCGTTTCAGTTGTGTGTGTGAGAGCGTTTCAGTTGTGTGTGTGAGAGCGTTTCAGTTGTGTGTGTGAGAGCGTTTCAGTTGTGTGTGTGAGAGCTAAAATTTCAGTAGTGTGTGTGAGAGCGTTTCAGTAGTGTGTGTGAGAGCGTTTCAGTAGTGTGTGTGAGAGCTAAAATTTCAGTAGTGTGTGTGAGAGCGTTTCAGTAGTGTGTGTGAGAGCGTTTCAGTTGTGTGTGTGAGAGCGTTTCAGTTGTGTGTGTGAGAGCGTTTCAGTAGTGTGTGTGAGAGCTAAAATTTCAGTAGTGTGTGTGAGAGCGTTTCAGTAATAATGTCCCTTACGGCACCTCATACTAGACGGCCTGATGCTCTGATGTGACCTGAGTGCTCAATAGGGATGGGTACCGGTGTCCGGTGCCATGATGGCACCGGTTCTGACATAAACGGTAGTAACCAGACCGAAAAGCAGCGCACATTTCGGTGCTTTATTTCGGTGCTTTTTTTTCCTGAGCTGTGATACACTTCTAGCCAATCATTTTACGTTTCCGAGGATAGTAGGCGGGGCCAGGTACGTACGTTCTTTTATGCAGAGCTACAGATTAAAAATGCCCAAGGCGAAGCGGTCAAAAGTCTGGCTGTACTTCACAGCAAAAGATGCAAACTCAGCAGCCTGCAACAAGTGCTTTAAGCTGATACTGTCAAAGGAGGTAACTCCTCAAATCCGATGAAACACCTGGCGACGCATAGCGTTTTTTTTTTCTCCAAAAACCAAGAAATGCGCTGTATTTGATAGCTTGCTGCGAGACCTCACACCGAGCGCATCTACTGCGGTGTGGTGCCTGTTATCGGACCCGGAGTTAGCAACATACCCAAAAACACGAAGAGGAGAGTCCTGGCCCCTAGCCCTGCCAGTGTAGCAGAAATGATGACGGATGATGATGGCAGCAGCAGCAGCCGTTCTTCTCTGCGTGAGTAATTTACGTTGAGTAGGCTAACCACGTTATTAAATTAATGCATGTAAGGTGAACTAGCAAACATCATCATATCTACATGCGGCTGTCTTCTTGTTTGATGGCAGATACTCCCTTCACCCTGGCCAAAAAGGCTAAAATGACCAAAGAAAAAGAGGGAAACAGCTAAACATGAGCGGTTTTTGGACAAAGTTTGCGTTTTTTCCATTGATTAAGCACTGCTTCCAGCCAAGAGTGATACCATATATGCCCTATAGCTGCAGAAAAGGCTAACATTGTTATCTTTTTACAAAAACCAAATCAAATCAAATCAAATCACTTTTATTGTCACATCACATGTGCAGGTACATTGGTACAGCACATGTGAGTGAAATTCTTGTGTGCGAGCTTCACAAGCAACAGAGTTGTGCAAAATACAATAATGTAAACAAGCAAAATACAAGAATGGCTACATCTGAAACTAATAAATATATGTACAATATATAATAGTATATGCATTTCTGGATGTGTATAGTAAATATTTTCCTACGTGTGTGTGTGTGTGTGTGTACACATATTTTACAAATTAAATAGAGTAAACAATAAATAAAATATATAAAATATACAGAGTTGAGACATGTGCAAAACAGTGGCATTACTGTACAGTATGGAGTGCATAATGTTAAAGTTCCAGTAGTGAAGCTGAGGTGTCTATGACGTGTTCAGCAGTCTGATGGCCTGGTGAACCAGCTGAACATGAGAGGTTTTTGGACCAATTTTGTGTTCTCCATTCTTTAAGCACCGGTTCGAGCACCGTTTAAGCACCGGCACCGTTTCAAAAGTACCGATTTGGCACCGGTATCGGATAAAACCTAAACGATACCCATCCCTAGTGCTCAAACTGTGCGTCCATAACATGATCATAACAATATACCTTTCACGTTTGAACAATATATTATCACATTCGTACAATACAAATATCATATTGTACGAACGTGATATTATATTGTTCAAACGTGAAAGGTATATTGTTAGAACAATATACTTTTCATGTTATAACGTGATATAGTTCTATTTTTCTTTTGCCTGGGTGGCAGCTCTACGCTTACATACTCGGATGAGCTTGCCTCATCCTACAAGTTGTGCCTCCATCTCTTGTGTCTAGATCACACGTTACCCCATGTATACTACATGATGCACACACGATTAAGGCAAAGCTCGGGCCGATCCCCCAAACGGTTGTACTGAAAAATCATCTCAAAATGGGCCAAAAATCGCAGTGTATGGCCAGCTTTTGGAGGCTAGCTCCAAACAAACATCCGTAGCTTGGCAGTGTATACAGCACTATAATGACCAGACCTAATTCTTTTGAAATCCTTACATCTTTCCACAGGTCTCAACTTCATCAGACATCACCTAGACTCAGAGCTGGATGAGGCCAGCACAAACAGCAGCCTAACCGTTGAAGATGATGGATCCATGGGGTCAGGAAAGCCAGAAGCAGAGGAGCTGGAGAGGTACCTTTCATGTCCATTCACTGGAGGTGTGGATCTATTGCATGGCTTTCCTCACATCAAGAAGCTGTCCATCAAAATCAATACAGCTCTTCCCGCATCTGGAGCTTGTGAAGGACTTCTTAGTCATGCAGGACTCCTGTTTACTGCTAAACAGTTACAGCTTCACAGAAAGAACCTTGAGAGCTAACTGCTGCTTAAGCTTAACCATCACCTCACTGAGTTAAGAAATGGCACATTTTTGCTAAATATGCAGAAATAAATGCACACCTATACAACATATGGTAAACTGAGCTGTCTTGTATGTACATATGTTGAAGATGCCTCATTCTAATGTTCTCTCTGAGGCTGCTGTGCCATTTGGAGCAAAAATGTATATAACGTTTACAGCATATCTTGTCACTGGAAAGTCTTTGCACTGTTTTTATATTTATATTATTTACTGTAGATATTGGTTAAATAGGCTTTATGTTGTGAAAAACTGAAATCTGGAAATTAAAATTGTTGTACCTTATTTTGTTGTTGTTTTTACACGTATTCCTTTTGAAAATACTAAAATTTGTATATTTATTAATTTTTCTTTGTCTGATAGCATTTTTTTTTTAAAATAAATCGGACATTTCAAACAGTTACTCGCTACTTAAGTAGTCTTTTCGGCAAGTACTATTTTACTCTTACTTCAGTAACGTTTTTGACGATTACGTTTCACTTTTACTTGAGTAATAATATTTTAAAGTAATGCTACTCTTACTTGAGTATAATTTTTGGATACTCGACCCACCTCCGACCCTTACCCATCCCTGTTGCCTATCTTGTGTTTCTATGGTGTATTGACAGTCATGTGCTTTTGTGCTGGGGTGTTTTTTCTGTTCTCAAACTGTTCTCCCATGAGGAGCTCAGTCTGAGTGAAGTTTTTTTCTCCTCCTCTCACCTCATGTTATGTATATTTGTTGTTTTTTTCCTATCAGCCTACCTCTCTGACATGTCTTCCCAATGTGATGTTTGTGTAAAGTTTGGTCCGAGGGTTCCTTTGTAAGTGTGCATGCACCATTAGTGTGCTGCCTGCTGTAACCTATGATTTCCTTTGGGATTAATAAAGTATTTCTGATTCTGATTTGTTTTAAAATGACCCAATTATGGATCATAATTCAGTATCTATCGATCGATCGATCTATCTATCTATCTATCTATCTATCTATCTATCTATCTATCTATATATGTGTGTGTGTGTGTGTGTGTGTGTATATAACTTATTTTGAGCAAAGAATTAAAAAATATTATAAAAATACAACTTTAATTATCAGTCAATCCAAAGGCAGTGTCGTGAATATCCCTGCCCTTTCCTCCATCTTTTCTTCTACCATTCCCCTTCAACCTAGTCAGCTAATGAATTGCTTACCAAGGCTGAACTAATCAAAGCTGACTGCTTTCTGTCAGTGTCAATTATACAGGACTCCCATCCCATCTCCCTCTCACTCCTGCTCTTCACGTCCTTTACAAAGGGCTGGCAGGGACCAGACTCTGCTTGTCTGCTATAAATTGAAAAGTAACACATAAGAATGATCAAGCAGTGACATTCTACCAAACGCTGGGATGGAGAGTGTGTTGTGAGACGTGTCTTGAGGTGTGGTGCATTGTACAGGGTATCTGCAGATTTGAACTCACAAGCTCACAAGCGTCTCCCACCCCATGCAGCAGACTGTGACAGCACTGAGCAGCTCCTTCAGTGGGAAATTTGTTTTGTCACAGCAGGAAGTGGACAGTGCAAAAGTTATGAGGCAAAAATTAGAATACAATAAGAATAAATACAGTACACAACTGTACAGAATAGAATAAAATAAAATACTATATACAGTAGAATAAAATAAAATAAGTATACAATAAGATAAAAATAGAATACAAATACAAATACTATATACAACTGAGTAAAAATACAACGATGACAGAAAGGATTATTGCACTTAGTATTATTGCATATGTATGGATGTGTGTGCTTGATCAGTTAAAGTCTTTATTATGGAGTCTGACAGCAGTGGGGAGGAAAGACCTGCGAAATCTCTCCGTCCCACACCGTGGGTGCCGCAGTCTCCCACTGAAGGAGCTGCTCAGTGCTGTCACAGTCTGCTGCATGGGGTGAGAGATGTTGTCCATCAGGGATGACAGCTTAGCCGCCGTTTTCCTGTCACTCACCACCTCCACTGGGTCCAGAGGGCATCCTAGAACAGAGCTGGCCCTTCGGATCACCCTGTTCAGTCTCTTCCTGTCCCCAGCAGAGATGCTGCCGCCCCAGCAGACCACGCCATAAAAGATAGCAGAAGCCACAACAGAGTCATAGAATTTCTTCAGGAGTGGGCCCTCCACTCCAAACGACCTGAGTCTCCGCAGCAGGTACAGCCTGCTCTGCCCTTTCCTGTAGAGGGCGTCTGAGTTATGAGTCCAGTCCAGTCTATTGTTCAGATGAACACCAAGGTACCTGTAGCTGTCCACAGCCTCAATGTCCATACCTTGGATGTTCAGTGGTTGCAGTGGAGAATGCTTGTGCCTGCGGAAGTCTACCACCAGTTCCTTGGTTTTACTGGCGTTGATCTGGAGGTAGTTCAGCTGGCACCAGTCCACAAAGTCTTGGGTCAGACCTCTGTACTCCTTGTCGTCCCCATCAGTGATGAGGCCGACTATTGCAGAGTCATCAGAGAACTTCTGCAGGAAGCACTGGGTGGAATTGTGGGAGAAGTCTGCAGTGTAGATGGTGAAGAGGAACGGAGCCAGAACCGTTCCCTGTGGGGCCCCCGTACTGCAGACGACCCTGTCCGACACACAGCCCTGAGTCCTCACATACTGTGGTCGGTCGGTGAGGTAGTCCAGGATCCAGGTAGTGAGGTGATGGTCCACTCCAGAGTTCACCAGCTTGTCCTTTAGAACCGAGGGAAGAATGGTGTTGAAGGCACTGGAGAAATCAAAGAACATGATTCTCACAGTGCTTCCAGCGGTCTCCAGGTGAGCGAGGGAACGATGTAGGAGGTGAATGACGGCATCATCCGCTCCAATGCCAGGCTGGTAGGCAAACTGAAGTGGGTCCAGTGATGAGCTTATTAGGCGCCGAAGCTGAGCCAGGACCAACCGCTCCAGGGTCTTCATCAGGTGGGATGTCAGAGCCACCGGCCTGTAGCTGTTGAGGTCCTTGGGGCGTGAAGTCTTTGGCACTGGTACAACACAGGAGGTTTTCCAGAGCTGTGGGACTCTTCCCAACCTCAGGCTCAGGTTGAAGAGGTGCTCTATCACCCCACACAGTTGGTCCGCGCAGGACCTGACGACCCTCGAGCTGATGCCATCTGGACCCGCTGCCTTCTTGCCATTAATCCTCCTCAGTTCCCTCCTAACCTATGGGTCGCAGCTGGTCCAGGATGAGCCTTTCCAGGGTCTTCATGATGTGGGAGGTCAATGCCACGGGCCTGTAATCCTGGGGGCCACTGGGACGTGGCGTCTTTGGTACAGGGACGAGGCATGATGTCTTCCACATCACCGGGACCCTCTGCAGACTCAGACTCAGCATAAACTGTTTATGAAAGACTCCACACAGCTGGGGGGCACAGGTCTTGAGGACAAGGGGACTCACTCCGTCTGGTCCAGCAGACTTGCCTGAGTGAAGTCTCCTCATTTGCATCTCAACCTGGTATTGAGTGAAGGTGATGGGTGGGGGAGGGGTGTCAGGAATCTCACAGGAGGCAACAGCGCCATGTGAAGAGAGAGGCTGGCACAGTGGTGTGGCTCTGGATTCCAGGCTGACTACAGGTGAGGTTGTGGGGGTAGGAGCAGACACTGTGGTGTCGAATCTATTGAAAAACAGATTCAACTCATTGGCTCTATTCTCACCTCCCTCAGCTCCCCTGCTGTTGGTTGGCCTGAATCCAGTGATGGTCTTCATGCCCCTCCACACCTCTCTCATGCTGTTCTGCTGGAGTTTCCACTCCAGCTTCCTCCTGTAATTGTCTTTAGCCTCTCTGATCTTGTCCTTTAGTAACACCTGGATCTTCCTCACCTCCTCTTTGTTGCCCCCTCTGAAAGCCCTCTTCTTGTTGTTGAGGAGGGCTTTGATGTCCTTAGTCACCCACGGCTTGTTATTTGGGTAACAATGAACAGTCTGAGCTGGAACAATGGAGTCGGTGCAGAAAGTTATGTAGTCTGTGATACACTCAGTAAGCCCATTGATGTCCTCGGCGTGAGGCTCACAGAGTGTTTCCCAGTCGGTCACCTCGAAACAGCCCTGTAGTTCTGCTAAGGCCTCCTCTGACCACCTCCTGACAGTCCTGGTGGTCACAGGTTCCCTCCTCACAATTGGCACATAGCGGGGGGTGAGGTGAATCAGGTTATGATCTGACCTACCAAGTGGGGGGAGGGAGGAGGAGCTGTATGCATCCTTGACGTTAGCATACAGTAAGTCTAAAGTTTTCTCTCCCCTGGTGGGACAGTCCACATATTGTTTGAATGTTGGTAGTGTATTGTCCAGTGATACATGGTTGAAGTCACCCGAGATCACAATAAAGGCACTCGGGTGCTGAGTCTGTAGCCGAGCTATGGCAGAGTGGATAGTGTCACATGCAGCTGTGGGGTTAGCAGAGGGGGGAACATAGACAGCCACCAAGATGACGTGAGAGAATTCCCTGGGTAAATAATACGGCCTGAGTCCAACAGCACACAGTTCAGTGTCCGGGCAACAAATCCTTTCTTTGATTGTTATGTTGGCAGGGTTACACCACCGGTTGTTAACTAAAACAGCAAGCCCACCTCCTTTCCGCTTACCGCTAGCGATGCTGTCCCTGTCCGCCCGAACAGTGTGGAAGCCTTCCACGGAAGCATTCTCATCGGGAATGTCCTGGTGCATCCATGATTCGGTGAAACACATCAGGCTACACTCTCGGTATTCCCTCTGACTCCGTACCAGTGCTGAGAGCTCGTCGATTTTAATTGCCAACGATCGCACATTACCCATCACGATAGACGGCAGACACGGTTTAAACCTCCTCCTCGCTTCGAGCCTCCGCTGTCTCACCGTCACCTTTTTTCTTCCTGTTCAATACCTCCAGAGCTACAGCTACCCCGAATTGTTTTTATTGTATTTTACATTTTGTTACATGTTCCTTTTTTGACATTTCAGTCAAGAACAAAAATATAAATAAATAAAAATAAATAAGTAATAATATTAACTTGGTAAGATATTTAGGAGTAAAAGTAGTGGGATGAGTTTATCCAAAAATATGAAAACTAAAACTACAGATTATACGTTTATGTTTTAGAGCAACACCTAAGACACAATCTCTCAAGTGTGTCCTCTGCCTCCTTCTGATGGGACGATTATTCCGATCTCTAAAATACCTCATCTACAATGTGTCCAAGTAGCATCCTAGTCAGATGCTCTAACCACTTCAACTGGCTCCTTCCAGTGTTGAGGAGTAGTGGTTCTACTCTGAGACCCCAGTTCCATTCAATTTACATAGAGCTAAATCCTGGTTAAAATTCCTGACAGTGTTACTGGTGTTACTAGTTAGATACCATATTTCTAACATTTTTATGGCCTAGTACTCAGCTTTACGTGAATTTCGAAGCAGGAAATTAGAAGTCATCCAGGTCTTTTAGTCTTTAAGACATTCCTGCAGTTTAACTAATTGTTGCATATTATCTGGCTTCATTGATAGATAAAGTTGGGTATCATCTGCATAGTAGTGAAAATGTATGCTATGTCTATGTATGCTTCCCTTAGGCAGTATCATTCCGGAAACATGGTCCAGAATGTAGCTAAGTCCAGTGGAGTGGTTTGGTTTAAACTAGATTAAAACCAATAATGGTCTTAAAAAATTATATATTTTAAAATGAAATAATTGTATCATTGTGTCATTGTTCTATTATGTGTTTTTATCTATTGTACAGTGTCCTTGGGTGTCTTGAAAGGCGCTCTATAGATAATATTTCTTCTTCTTATTATTATTATTATACATACTAAGCGAAAATGGATTTAGCCACATTCTGGACCGTTTCTGGAATACAGTAGCTAGCGAGCTGATTAGAGACTGTAACAGTCAATCCAAATTTTTGCATTCAAGTCTGTGAATGGTTGGTTTTGTGGCACACTTATAACGGTATACAGAGAGTTGAGCGCGCACGAAGCAGAGATGTTGTGAGCACGAACAATACTCTGAGAGCAGGTCCGCAGATATCTGTCGGCACTAGTGATGTGTCGGTCGCAAACGAAATGGCTCTTAGAGCCGGATCTTTGACGTGAATGTCGCGAGCCGTGGTTTTTTTTTCCTTTTCTCACCCTCTCTTTTTTTCCGCTTCACTCGGCATGTGATCCTTGTGCTTTGCGCTGGGCAGAGGGGGGAGGGGCGGTAGTTACACTCGCAGTAGCACAGTTCATGCTAGAAATGTGTTTTGGAGTTTGTACGTGTTTTGTCTCTAGGGGCCACCACATATATTTATATATAAACATTAGGGGTGCAACGATATTCGTATCGATATTGAACCGTTCAATACAGTGCTTTCGGTTCGGTACGCATATGTATAGAACAATACAAAATTTGTAATTTATTTTATCAACTTTACTTCAGACGATGCTGTCTGTGTTGAGCGCTCAGTGAATCTGTGTTCGACTACTCCGCCTAGGCTGCACTGTTGAGCGCAGATCCACTGAGCGCTCAACAAAGACAGCATCGTCAGAAGGAAGAGCGCAGGGCAAGCTAGCGAGACAGAAGTTAAGCTCTCCTTGCAACATGGCAAATTGAACCACCCCCACCCTCATTCAGATCTGGCGTTTGGAATTATTTTGGTTTTCATGTGACGTATGACCCTGAAGGTAAGCGCGTCATGGATTAAAGTAAAACAGTATGTTGGATGTGCCACGCAATGCTCAATTACATGGGTGGGAACTAGTGTGTTAGCGCAGTTAGCTCGTTAACGTGTTGGCCGTCTAGCCCCATGCACGGGGCTATCAGGGGTAGCTCGTTAACGGCGATTTGCCGTGTTGTGGCGTTAAGGTCATTTCAACGAGATTAACCTGAAAGCACTAGCAGGGCTCTAGAGTGCGACCAATTTGGTCGCAGATGCGACCAAATTTTTCTGTGGTGCGACTAAAAAAAAAAATTTGGTTGTGCCTGTGCGACCAACTGTTCGGGTAGCAAAAAAAAAATAAAAAAATCTGCAACCTTCCCTGTGGTCAACAACAGACACACATTTTGCCTCTATCGTGGACTAAACCAATCAGAGATAGTCAGGGGCAGGACCTCTCTGATTGGCCGTGGTCCAGTTGAAAGTGCAGGTGAAAGTGGGAGGTGAGTAGCTTGAATAAAGTGATATCAATTCATTAAATCCTGAATCGACTTTTAAATATAACTGTGTTTTGCCAGAAACGCCAGATTCTCAGATTAAAGTTCACAAAACCATTTCAACAACAACCAAACAGCAGATGAGAGCAGGTACACGGACTCCACACAAAGACGTAACACAGAACAGACCCGACGCATCAGAATCAACTTTGTCTTTCTCGGCTTTCTCACCCGACGGCCCGTAGACGGACACGCTGTCGGAGCTTAGGGATTCTGATGCGTCCGGTCCGCGCTGTGATTACGTGTTTTTGCGCTGATTCTGAGCTGCAGGTTTTGTCTCTCCAACCAAAATTCACCGAGCCAGCAGCAAAAGAAGCAGCAAACTGCGCTTCACATTTGATCAATGTCGTCATGAATTTTGCTGTTTTGCTTCCACGACTATTAAAATCACACTCCATGCACAGCTAGCTCTCTCTCTCTCTCTATCTCTGTACTTGAAGAACAGTTTCCCGTCTCCAATCTCTGTTTTCTGTATTATTCATTCGCTTATTACTACCGTTGTTTACAGCGCTGTGGCTGCTGTCTTTTTCTTTTCTTTTTTTCACTTAAATGACCTCGGACAAGAAAGCCTATTTTTTCTGTTGTTCAATACTGAAGAAATTTAAACTTTATATGCAGAACATTGTAGAATATTTTTAAGGTTATCTGCTATAAAAAGCCCGACCAGGGAAAATCTCCTTCATGTTTTTCTGTGTTTTATTCTCAGTTACTTTCACACAAAGGCATCTGCTGTGATGTTCACAATTCTGAAGAGGTCAGTACTGATAAATGATCAGAATTATAATATTTCTGACTGTCTGAGGCTACGTTGAATCGAATCGGGACTTTGAAAACCGGAATCGAATGGATTATAGAAATCAGTGATGATACCCAGCCCTAGTGAGCAGCCTAGGCACGACAGAAGTGGATGTAGCTGTAATAGGAAAAGAACTATTGCTAACTTTTCTGTTAAGTTAAGGCCTGATCCTTCTGAAATTCATAGCCAGTGCTCTGACACGGTGTCATCAATCTTTGAATGCTGAAAAAGCACAGTGTATCCAGAAAAACACATTATATTATATAAATTATTATAAAATTTGTGTACGCCTAACTTTTGTGCCGGTATGCCTAACTTTTTAAAGTTAGGCATACCGGTACGCCCATGGCAAAAAGTTAGTCTAGAGCCCTGACTAGTAGGAACACAACGAATATGACTGCACATTTACGCCGACATCATCCTAGTGCAAAGACAAGTGGAAGCAGACAAAAACAACAAGCATGCATGCTACAAACTTTACCTGCCCTGCCCGTCGGGCTATCGTAGGAAGGAAAAATATATGTCAATGCTTTTGCATTCTTTCGGAAATGTAGCTGGGTAATTATGTCATTGGCATCGGTGAGCCACTGTCAATATGTGACATATTGAAATCGCGTTTGAATTTGCGCTTGTTTTTTTGCTTTCACTTTGCAATCGCGCGAACTGTGTATAGAGGGCAACAGCACTGATCTGTGAGTGATGATAATTTGTGCACCAATTCCTCTGACATCGTCTTATCAATCGTTAGCTTACTACGCAAACATGACAAGTGAAATCTCCCGCAGCAAGCTTAAACATGTGAGAGGTTGATCGCGCAGAGAATCGCTGACCGTTATGTGAGTGTGTGTGTAAAAGCAGCAGGATTTATATTTTAGTTCTGCTGAGCCAAATAAGACAGGTCAGGGTGAAGAAGTGACAGCCAAAGAAAAGCTTACCACAAAACGGAGAAGTTATGACAAATCAGACTATAAGGCAAAAAGAAAGTGCAGCTTTATGGTTTCATGGACAAAATAATTTCTGTGGCTGCAATATGATGAGCTATATAACCAGGGGTGCGCATTCGCTGTCAAAATAAAAAACACGCACAAGGGTTAGGGTTAAATTTAAAAACTGTACTTTTGAGTTAAAATATATATTTATAATTTTAATAAATGACAAATTAAAAAGGCATGAACATTTTTTTTGTATCGAGAAAATATCGAACCGTGACACCAAAGTATCGAACCGAACCGAACTGTGAATTTTGTGTATCGTTGCACCCCTAATAAACATATATAAAGAAAACCACTTTTTTTTTTTTTTTTTACATTAGTAATTCCTTTTGTACATAATTTTATATCATTGTTAATAATAAATTAATTAAAGCAACAAAACAACCCGAAGAGCCGGTTCGGAGCCGAAAGAGCCAGTTCTCTAAAAAGAGACAGAAATCCCATCACTAGTCGGCACACAGACCAGAGATCTGTGCAAGAGCAAATGCTAACAACTGAACAAGAGGGGCTGTTATGTGTGTGTGTATATGGATAAAAACAAAGACTGAAATACATTTTGTTCACTCATATTAAACTTTTCTTTGCTCAAAATAATCTTCTTCTTAAAATGCAACATTGGCATTTTGCTTTTACGTGCGCTCAGAATAGAGGCACAAAAATAACGCCATATTTGATATAATTGATCATAGTATATAATAATGAAAAAACTAGAGAGAGATGGTAGAAGAGGGCTAGAATACAAGTGGATGAATAATAGCATGCAAGTGGGCCTGCATAACAGATATCAGTATGTTCAAATCAATAAATCAAATCAGTCGAAGGTAACTTGTGGGGTTCCCTGGGGCTTTGTGTTATGTGTCATATTATATATAAATGATTTATGTAATATTACTAAATTGTTAAAATGTGTTTTGTTTGCTGATGATACAACTCTGTATTGCTCAGTTAAAAACCTAGAACACCTTCTGACTACAGTGGAAAAGGAGTTAAATAAATTTAAAAAACTGGTTTGACATAAATAAATTATCGTTAAATATAAATAAAACTAAATGTATTATTTTTTGCACCAGACAACTGAAAAATGTGGCTAAAATCAGGGTTAATGGAATTGAAATTGAACAAGTCTATGAAAATACATTTCTTGGAGTGATAATGGCTAATAAGTTTCGCTGGAAGTCTTATGTGAAAGCAAAAATGTCAAAAACCATTGCTATTCTCCAGAAAACAAAGGATGCCCTAAACAAGAAATCATTATATACGCTTTATTTTTCTCTGTTGCTTTCATATATGACTTATTGCGTAGAGCTAAGGGGTAATGCATATAAAACCAATATTCTTCCTATCTTTTTTATGTTACAAAAAAGAGCTATAAGAATCATAAATCAATCAAACCATATAGACCCAACTAACATTTTGTTTATTAATTTGAATACCCTGAAATTTTATGATCTAGTTGAAAATAAAATGACACAGATAATGTACAAAGCACAAACAAAAATGCTTTGTTGCAGTACTCAGAAGCTGTTTGAAGTCAGAGAGAGTCAACATGAATTGAGGGGAACACATCTTATAAAAAAACAAGGTAAGAACAAACATAAAGCAATGATGTGTTTCTGTTATAGGTGTTAATTTGTGGAATAGTTATGACAGTGATTTAAAAAGGTGTAGTTCATCTTCCTCGTTTAAAAACATGTTTAAATCTAGAGTATTAGAAAAATATATAAATAAGATAAGATAACATTTATTAGTCCCACACGTTTGGATTATTCTTATGAAATTTAAATTGATGTATTTACTTATCTAAGATGGAAGTCTTTCTGATTGTTTTGTTTTGCTTTGCTTTAAGCCTTATGTAAATGAGCTGCTTGCTGAATGATCTTTTGCTAAAAGGGTTGGCATAACAAGCATGTGCTTCAGCCAATACCTTTCGATTGGCCTTATCTCGTGTTTTCTTCTGTATTCATTGAGAAATTTGAATGCTAATCAATAAAAAAAACAATAAAGAAAAGAGCACTCTGCACTGCACTCAGGTCTAGCAGGACAAGCACAGAGACGAGTTCACTGTCAGAGGCCATAAGAAGATCATTTGTAAACTCCACTAAAGCTGTTTCTGTGAAACTCTTCAAATAAGCCATTCCTCTGCAGATGATCTGTTACCTGTTTGACAACTACTCTCAAGAATTTTTGAGATAAAAGGAAGGTTGGAGATTGGCCTTATTTGAGCTCAGACAGCGGGGTCAAATGATGGATAAAGTTGTCATGATTCATTGTGTGGCAGGCAGGAGAAGGACCCAAGATGCAGACTCACAGACACGGGGATAAACTTAAAGATCACAGTTTTAATGCTGGCTTAAAGGTGAAACACAAAACAGTACTGAACTAAACTGGAAAAACTAAACATGAGATGTACCAGGAACCACGGGGAGAATAACACACAACATGAGGGAGAACGTGACGCCGAACAGAGGGAGACGCAGACAGAAATACACAGAGGGTTGACAAGGAAAGTGGGAACACACGGGGAACACAGCTGACACAGATAACCATAACGAGACAGGGCGGGGTGAACATAACACTGACGGGAGACGGGCAGAGTCAAACAGGAAGTACACAGAGGTTCAGACAGGAGGAGAGAGCACGGGGAGAACACAGACATAACAGGCTGGGGAAAACATGGAATAAAACACGAAAGGGGACAAGGGCTCATGAATACATAGAGGGGCACACAGAGGGTGAGAGTCACAAAGGAAAGCACACAGGGAACAACATAACAGGGCAACTCAGGAAACAGAACCTAAACAGGGAACTGAATACAAAAATACAAGAGAACTAAGAATACTGGGCCAACACGGCCCAGGACCATGACAAAAGTAAGGGTTTAACCACTGCCATCTTCAAGGTACGTAGCTGATTATTAGAGATAGGTTGATCATATTTAATATTGAAGCATTAATTAATGGTAGGACTTCTTTGAGCAGTGCTTTAAACAGGCTACATTAGTTTGAAAAACCATCATTACCAAAGTAGGCTGAGGAGTAACTAAACATCTTACACACTAAGCACCAAGGGGGAAAGGCAAAGAGGCCATGCAGCAAGTCAGCTATGATCTAAGCTAAGCTAGTGAATCCCTAAAGACACAGTGAATGTGTACTGTGAATGTAATAAGCGGGTGAATCAACAGAGAGGCTGCTTTGGAACAAGTATGCAAAGATTACACTATGAAATAAGATGTTTTCCAAGAGTTTTAAACTAAACGGGACTCATTCTTTTTGTCATTAAACATAATATTTATCCACAGAACACCAGTTTTGACATAGTAACAAACTCTGCAGAACTCAGCATAACATAACGTGAAACCTAAATTACTGAAATTAGCATAAAAAGATCAATTGAAAAAGATAATTGATGAATAAATATCATTTGTATTTAAAGTAGCTGTACATAATGTTACATCTGTGATATGGTTAGGAACTATTTTCCTGTCTAATGGTTAAAATAGAAATTCAGTTTTTGTCCAGTGGACATAATATGTTGAAGACTGGTCTCCCAGGCAAAAAGAAAATGGGGCGACCTTTTGTAATGATTTCATGGAAGCAGAACTGAAGAAATTTCTTGGATGAGAGGTGAAACATCTTTAAGAAACCTAAAGATGTCCAGTCACTTTTCCTTCCAAGCTGCACCATGCACTGTGCATGGGCTGTTGATGGATCCATGTTCAGTTTTGTTTCCATTTTTTAATGGTCAGTGTCTTTAAGAATCGTTGTTGCCAATAGTCAGTGTTTGACAGTTTTTTTTTAGAAATGCTGAGCTTGGTTGGGAACCAATATTTAGTCATTTTTCCTAGCCTGGGAAGAAATAGTATCTAAGCTGCAGCAGATCATCAAACACGCTCAGATATGTTATGAGTGAAAAATATCCAGCATTAGGATTTAGGGTCAAAGCTAAAACAAGTTCTTATTAAGAATGGGCATAGTAGTCCTTGGAAGTATAGTAAAACCAACATGTGTGTGTGTGTAGCCATTCACCCTTGGCTGACAATATCCTCCAGCAGATAGTAAGGTCCACCTGCTCCACCTGCCCCCCGACTGTCCAGAGAATTAAAATACATCTCTCCCTTCATTTGCTCCTAGCCATGCTATTTAAAGTAATTAACCTTAATTTTCCCAAAAAAGAAAAATCTGGATTAGACCACTACCTCTTAAGTGGAGGCCCAGTTGCTGACTGTCGTCCATCTCCCTTCGCTCCTAATGGGGTCTGTCCTTAATCAAAATTCAGCCATCAGATTTTGATATTGAATCATCTTTTAATTGGAAGTTACATTCTGGTTAATAGTTTTATAATTCACAAGCTCTAATAGTCTCACCACTGGGATCCGCTCCAGTTTTTTCTTGCTCTGTTGAAGCTGCACACTGGTGAGGACTCACACTCACAAGTTTGCCCCCACACACACAAATACAAAGATACACAGTATTTGTGTCTATGCTGTGTGGTTAAAGGCAGAAATAGCTTTGGAAAATATATTTTTATAAACTTCAAGTTATATAGAACTCTGTGAAAAAATGACCTTCATCTTTATTTAGCAGTTTATTAACAAGTTTATGCTCTTCCTCTGTTTCTTCCAGCTGTTCTCCTTGGGGGTTGCCAAATCATCTGCCTCTGTCCTCTGGCATCCTCTTCCATCATACCAACCTCTCCACTTCCACAAACCTTCTCTGAGGTCCTCCCATTTTCCATCTGCCTCGGAGCTCCATTTTCAACATCCTATATCCTCTTACAAAGGATTTTGAATAATTTGGCCTCCATTATATCTGACGTTGCCTCCAAACCACTCAACCTGATTGGCCCTCTTATAAGAGCATTTGTAATCTGGTAACTCCCACTGAAAACCTTAACATCTTCACCTCTGTCTTTTGTTCAGAAGATTTACCAGCTGAGGCTCTTCCCTTCCACCCAGTCTATATCAACTACTTCCTGAACTCTGAGCAACATTCATCCTTTTTTAACTTTTACCCCTTAAAACTCGCAATCTGCACTCTCGCATAATCACATGCTCTTCTTTTAAGATTATGCAAACTCCATACTGCACAATCATAGCAGAGAGTATAGCATAAGGTCAGTTAAACTTCTTGGATACTGATCTGGTCAGTTAAGTATCAGAGGCAGTTGTTAAACAATATCAGCTGGTGGAGGCCACTAACATTTTTTTCACCCCTCATCTTCCTGAATGTTTTTTTCATTAGTTTTGCATGTGGCCTAGGTCAAGGTCACTACTGGTGGCATGAGGCCACACCTGGACCCTATAGAGGTTGCACAGGTAGTCCAACTCCCCCAGGATGGCACATCAATATGTAATATTGCCAGCTGTGTCACTGTCTCCCAGCACAGTCTAAGGAAAGATGTCCCATAAGAACCCAAAAGCAGGAAGGATCCTTAATCCAATGGTGCAAATGTCTCTGGCTAAACAATCAGAAACAGACTTCACAAGGGTGGTCTAAGAGCCTGGCATCCTCTAGTTGGCCCTGTGCTCACTGCCTGGCACCATTGAGCATTTGCCACAGCATACCAGAATTTGTAGGTCCACCACTGGTGCTCTGTGCATTTCACAGATAAGAGCAGGTTCACCTTGAACACATGTGAGAAACATGAAAGGACTTTGTTAAGCTGTTGAGAATGTTATACTGCCTGTGACATCATTTAACATGACTGGTTTAGTGGTGGGGCAGTGATGGTCTAGGAAGGCATATCCATGGAGGAACAAAAACCTTTACAGGCTAGTGTACTAAATTTAGTGCCTAAGAATTTTGACTCTTTATTTTAAAATGAAAAAGAACCCCAAAACACTAATAGGTAAAGACCATAACTGCAGAACTTGGACTGATAAATACTTTTAAACTGCCTGAAAAGGCAAAAAGTTTTATTTACTACTTAAGTCTCTTGGAGTTAAACTTTGAATGAATATGTCAATGGACCGTCGTTGGTAGCACAGATAACACTGCTCGGGCCCATGGCCCATCACTATTACTTCTTTTAACCTTGCTGACTAAAGTGGCTGTTCTATTATTTAGCCTTTTAAACCATGTTTTATTGTAGGATTGTTTGTTTTTAACCAACATTATCATTGTGTTATTATCTAACTTCTTTACTATTGTCTAATCACTTATTCCATCATTTCTGCTAGAGAATGTAATATACTGTGGAGCGTAGATAGTGTCCTTGCTGAGCGAGCTTTTTCTATTCACAGTAAAATACTCAGAATTGTATACTTTACTACTATTGAACTTAATAGGGTTATTTGTAAACAACCCCTCAATTTTATACAAGCTGCTAAATGTAGACTTAAAAATATGTAACACTTGAGAATAAACATTGCTGTTTTTTGTTGCATCTCATCTTGAAAAGTAGATGTGGCAGGAGCTTGTATTGTGGTTTTGTTAAGAATTCAGTCTGGGCTACATTGGTAATGAATAGTTGAAGGGCAGCAGGCTGCAAACACATTCGCACAGTCAAGTGATAAAGAATAGCAAGTAGCTTTGTGTTTACATGGGGACATTCAGAGGGTTTCTTTAGCTGACTTGGGGGTTAGGGGTCGATGGAGCAAGGTGAGAGCAGAAAGATGCAGCTGGGTGAAATAGAGAGAGCAGGGCAGGCCTTTGTTGTCCTTTTCTATTCTTCTCCTGTCCTCTCACCAGTGGGCTGATTTGTTATTGATTAGCACACAGGACTCCAACTCCATCTCCAAGGCTAAGGCTCAAGGATGGACCTCAACAAACAAGTATACGAACATTTTTATCAAGCATGTGTGATCACACAAAAAAAACCTCAATATCATTTTCGTCATCTTTTTAAAAATATGTACCAGACTGAGTACAGACTGAGTGCCAGAATGTCAATGAACAGTCGTGTGCCTGTGTCATTTCAGCTCTATACTTTTGAACTCGGGCTTTGACTTTGTGGTGAATTTATTGTGAAAATATATATATAAATGTATAAATGTCTTTTAATCTAGACAAATGTCAAGAAATTCTCATCTCAAGTATTGATGGATCATAAAATATAAAGCATACTACTTTCAGATACAGACTCAAGGGCAAAAAAGAGATTTTTTTTTATTTTTTACAATCTTCTAAATGTAGTTTACTAAGTATAGAAGAACAAAAAGAACAAATTGCTATGTGTGGAAATGCTGTAAAATATTGCTCTAATCTCTGTAGATATTTTTTTGCCATTTGCTGAGACAGCAAACAGCTCAAAATGTCTCAAAGCTGTCTGAAGTCAGAACCAGAAAGAAAAACAGAATCCGCAGAAATGTTGAAATTGATGCAGTTGCACATTTTGTGGTGTTTGTGTAAATACACAACAGTGGCATAACCGGTATAAAAAAAAAAAAATCATAAAAGGTTTTATGTTGGCTGCTACCACCTTGGATTGTTAACTAAGTTGCTCTGACTTTCTGAGTGGGAAATCCGAGTTCAGGGTACATTTAAGAACATACTTTTTTGACCTAGTATTTCTGTTTTTTTGGACTTTCAAGCTCTGTTTAGTATTAAATATATTCTATTTGATTCTTAGTTTGCTTATTGTTTAGATTTTTACCTTTTTCTTATTCCCTCAGTCTTTTCAGTTTGTGTGTTTAGTTAAAATGTGCTTATTGTAATCCCAGTGTTCCACCTTTTCCTTCTGTGTAATTTTTTGTTTAGTTTAGTTGTGTCTCAATTCCCCCGTTTCTCACTTTTTTGGTGCCATTTGTGTCTTGTCTTACCGTAGTTTGCCACAGCTGTCTCCACTTCAGTCATGATCTTATTTGTATAGGTAGTTTAAGTTTGCCTGAGTTCCTATGTGCCCAAGCCTCATCTGACCTGCAGCAACAGCACAGCGCCCAAACCTAATCTCAGTTGTTGAAACCAATCAACCAAGCCTCATCGTAGCTGGCTGGCCTGACAGAAATCATGTTGCCTGGAGCCCAGGCTAGCTCCCCTCAACTCACTATGCCAGTCCCCATGCTGAAGATGAGGGTCACCTAGTAATCAACTTCAGTTGAAAGCAGGCTCCAGCCTGCTCTGCGTCAGTTGATGTCTGGCATCAGTCAAGGGTTCCCATCGCATCAGAATTAAAGCTTGATCCTCCCCCACTGCCTGAGTCAGAGCCACCTAAGCATGAACCAGTAGGTCAGTCACCAGAGGAACTCGATCTCCTTCACTGGAGGCCACCTGCAATACCACCTAATACAGAACCTTGCAGCACACCAAGGTAGAAGAAATTGATGAGGACCTTTACTTAGGAACAGGCACAGAAATGCATATGCATTGCACATATTCAAACCACTCCAAAGCAGACCCAGAAACCCACCTAAGACTTCAACCTATCAAGCTAAAAATGATGGTCAGCAGTATCCAAAGCAGAGGTAAGGTCCAAAACTGAACAGTCTCTTGCATCATTTCATTCCCCATCATTTTCACTTGACACTCTAACAAGAAGTGTTTCAGTTGAATAAGCTTTAGGAAAGCAAGACTGAAATGAGTCAGCAATACTGTATTTGCCCAAGACAGTTGTAAGATGCCTAGCCAGAATCTTTTCTAACATCTTAGCAATAAATGGTAATTTTGAGATTGCTCTGTAACTCCGTAGCTTAGGGTTTTTCCTTCCTACCTAGTTACAGTGTTTGAGATGAGAGAGATAGCCTTTATTTGTCAGTTGCAGGTCTTTTGGGGCGATCGTGGCTCAAGAGTTGGGCGTTTGTCTTGTAATCGGAAGGTTGCCGGTTCGAGCCCCGGCTCCGACAGTCTCGGTCGTTGTGTCCTTGGGCAAGACACTTCACCCGTTGCCTACTGGTGGTGGTCAGAGGGCCTGGTGGCGCCAGTGTCCGGCAGCCTCCCCTCTGTCAGTGCGCCCCAGGGTGGCTGTGGCTACAATGTAGCTGCCATCACCAGTGTGTGAATGGGTGGATGATTGCGTATAGTGTAAAGCGCTTTGGGGTCCTTAGGACCAAGTAAAGCGCTATACAAATACAGACCATTTACCATTTTGCCCACAACTGAGATGACAGACCCTGCCGAACGTACATACAATACACAAACATCACATTGGGGAGACAGGTCAGGCTAGGTAGCGAGGAAAAAAAAACAAAAACAACGAAATGTGTAACACAGAAGGATAATACAGGAATGCACAGATATCAACACACCATAGCACAATAAACACAGACAGCAACATGGGAAAGAGTTCCAGTGTGTACATCTGATCTGGGACCGCTGCAATCTTTCGACTGCGCCTCCAGCTGACCCGATGTCCACATCATGGGGGAGGTAAGCGTTGGAGGTGGCGTTGGATCCAGGGTAGGGAGGGTGATGCATCAGTGAGTGCTTATCAGTATATGTATGTGTGTGCATGTCCATAGTTCAGCTGAGACAGTGTCCTTCGCCCTGCCAGGCTAAGTAAACAGTCTTCCAGCCGACCCAGGTGGCCTTGCATGGAATGGGAAGGAACAGACTAAACACAGTCGTTATCAGGGAGTTTTTGTTCGGCTCCAGCCTTGAGCCCACAGCTGGCGCCGAAGGGGTAGCCGGATTATGATGGTAATTTTTCTTTTGCGACAACTCATAAGAATTTCAAAGCTGTTCTTTAACACTCCAACACTGGTCTCTCAATCTCCTGTTGGAGAACTGCAAGCTTCCCGATGATGGTATCAAACTTGCTGGTGTTTTCATTCTTTTGCCCAAACAGCCGATTCTGAGAACTCACAACTGCAGTCAGCTGTTCTACAATGCAATCCAACTTTTGCTCAAGGGTGTTATTTTGAGCAGGCCTCTCCTTGATGTATCCCAATATACGTTCAGAGGTGTTATTCTGAGTATTTACGGCAGCTGTAAGTGTCTCCAAGGTCTTAACCATTCTGCTTTCGAGCCCGTTCTGAGAAGTCGCGCCTCGTCCCATCGTTTCAGCCGAAAACGTCAGAGCACTTATGCAAATATGTGATGTCTTGATGAATCGAGCAGATATTTGAAGTTTACACAGCACCATTCTCGCATGAAAATATCTTAAAAGTTTATTTTGTGACCCAGACAGAGTAATATTTCAAACTCCGCCACTGCCTCGTTTGAGTTTTGGACGAAATGGATTCTGGAATATTGCAATTCGTCATTTCGAGCTGATTGGAGACAAGAACAACCAATCAGATTTTTTTGCATCCAAGTCTGTGATTGGCTGGTTTGTGGCACAAATATAACGGTGTAGAGAGAGAGTTGAGCGCGCACGGGCAGAAATGTTGAGAGCGTGAGCAACACATTGCGAGCGAGTGCAAATGCAAAAACTGAGCGAGAGGAGCTGCTATTGCGTGTGTGTGTGTGGATAATAGCAAACACGGAAATACGTTTTTTGCACGCAGCAATGAATTTTGTTTACTCAAATTCAGCTTTCTTCGCTCAAAATAAATTTCCTCAAAATACAACACTTGCACCTGCAAACTTTTTTTTACGTGTGCTCAAATTTTTTCTATGTGCACTCAGAATAGTGGCACAAAAATAACACCATACATGCACACATATACAAATACTCAGCACTCACCCAACATAGGGATAGACATACATGGACACTGTACACACAATCACACTCCCCAAACAAACTCTATACCCCAGGTCCAGGTACCCTCGCCCCTGGAGGGGGAAACGGCACCTAGACCCAGGAGATGTTACCCTTTCCCCCGGGGTGGAGGCAAGCAGACCGCCCCAGGCTCCGCAGCAGCTTCTTGAACATCCTCTACCTGCTGCAGATTTAAGGCTTTAAGATGTCATCAGTGGCAGCCTTAGAAACACGACTCACCGCATCTGCAGTCACACATGCAGCAAACAAACGTTAATGAACCTATTTTTAAAACATGAGTTTATAATGTTATTGTCAGCAGCAGCATTTAATTATAAAGAGTAGGGGAGGTGTCTGAAATATAAACATAGGTGGAAAATGTTAGGTGTGGCTGTGTGCAGGCAGGAATAGGACCCAAGGTGCAGACTCCGGAGACAGATGTGAACTCAAAACAACTTTAATGTTAAACTCAAATATAACATAACTGGAAAAATCAAAATAAACTTACACCAGGAGGAATGACAGAACACACAGCTAGGAAACCGGTAGATCGCGACACGGACACAGAGAAACACAGGGCTTAAATACACAGAGGGAGCAATCAGGGAATGGGTAACAGGAGGGAAACACAGCTGGGGCAAATCAGAACTGACGAGACCAAAGAAGCATAAACTGAACACACTGAGAAAAGACAGAGACCTTCAAAGTAAAACAGGAAACACATAACACAGACTGAACAAAGACACAGACTCACATGCAGGCACTACAAAGGGAACAGAGACGTGGGAACAGGGCAGACACAAACACTGACTGAACACGGGGATATAGGAACTTAAGATACACATAGACGCGAACTAGACAAGGGGATGCAGGTGATAGGGGAGACAGAGCAACTAAAGACGACAGAGACATAAGCCATAAGACGGAACTCAAAGAAACCAAAAACTAGGAAGTATAAATAATATCAAAAACTCAAAAACCCTGGGTCGACGACCCAGGCATCCTAACAGAAAAGGCCTGAATCCTTCCACCTGTACATATTATATTTAATATGCTTGTTTAATAATTTGCTACAAAGAGATCTGTGTGTTTGAGATCTTTTTAGATGACAGTAAAATGTGTAACTGCTGAACTTTGTAACTGCTGTGAAATCTCTGGAAAGCTGCCATAGCAAAAAGCTTTTTTTTTTTTTTTTTTTAAATCTCCCATAATAAGTTAAAGTTAAGCCACAGAGTTTACCTGGAACATACACGTGCACATAGCAGGACCAACTGACAGGTGGAGGACACCATATTGCCTTTTGGAAAAACTTCAGTCTAATTCAACTTTTTTGTTTTTCAGAACGGAGCCCACCCTCATGGAGGCAATGCAGTGGTCTCAATCAAATTAATTAGCATCACTTCTTTTTGTAAATGTAGTCAGTTTATATGTCAGTATTATCACAGCATTGCTCTGTGGCTTCAAATTGTTTTAAACATGATCACTTACACAAAGTAATGTTTTTGCTGTATTTAGATGCTTTTTTTTCCCCCCACATACTTCCTCTGGTAATTTATCTTCAAAGCTAGGACGGCAGCCAGGGAGGAAATATATAAAAGAGGGCAGACAAAAAGGAGGAAAAACAAATCCTTCCTCAATGTCATATAATAATATATATTTTTTGTGTTTGTCAGACATGTAAGATTCATGGTAAAATTGGTTGGTGGAATTTTGACTGCCATCTGGCACATTTTTTATACCTTTTAAAAACGTTCAGTTGTTTCACAGCTTTTCCTGAATACCAGAAACATCTGGCACCCCTCCCAAGACGTTTTGACCTCCAAAAAAAAAAAAAAAAAAAAGAATAATTGTAATAAAAAAAAAAAAAAATGTTTTACCCAGATTTTGCCATGGTTTCCGCGAGGCAGACCGAATGGAGAATGAGTGGAGGAGTCAGGTGCGGACAGTGACGAGGAGACGGAATTACTTTAACGAAAAACAAGCCCTTATTTAGGGCTGATAAGAGAGCATACAAAAATTAAACAAACTGGTTGAGACCAGACTAAGAAAACTATGTATAAACTATTACAAGACTAGAGAGACTGTGAAAGCTATGAACGGTGAAAATACTATAAAACATGAAGGGCCGCTATGAAGTCTAAACCTAGACATGGGGAAAGGAACACAGACGACACCACACTGAACACAGGAAGACTGAGGGCTTAAATACACACACAAGGTGATCAGGGGAAGTGGAGACACATGAGGAAAACAGCTGACTGGAATGAACATAATGACGCCACAGTGGAAGCGAAAGCTAAGTACATAGAACATGGAAACAAGACTTCCAAAATAAACAGGAAATATTACGAGACACAGACGTGACATAAATTTAACCAGCACCACAGACACATAAAGCATGATGGGTAGAAATAAAGCAGGGAGACTTAGAACAGGGGAGAAGACGCAAAAAGATCTGCAAAGCAAAGGACTAACACAGCAATCTAGGCATCGTAGCACTTAATAAGGTAAACTAAACTCAAACTAGAACACGAATAGAAAACAAAATACAATGAAACTGAAACACTGGGTCACATGACCCAGTACCGTGACAGATTTCTTAAACCCTGTATGCTGGGTTTAAAACTAAAAAAAAAAGAAAAAAAAAAGACAACGACAAACCCTGTGGCTCACAACTAACCTGATATTGAGTCTAATGCTCCCTTTTCCTTCTGGCTCCTACATAGTCATCCACCTGCATGTGCACATGGCATGAGAAGAGACACCACAACACAGTGTTAACACTGTTTAGTTCACTCACAATTTGTATTTCACAATTAGAAAAAAAAAAGATCCAGTGTTGAAAAAACTGAGTGACTGAGACTGGTGCTGTTGCAGTCAATCAACTGTGATGTGAACATCATTATTCCAGATGTTCTGCAGATCACAAAACATTAGAAAAACACAGCTGCCTGTATTTACCTTATTTTAGTGAGGCAGTACACAAAGATGAGACAGGTCCTGAATAAGATCAATGCCAGTAAGCTGCAGGCTACAACACAGATGTATAATATTAATAAATATGATTTGTCTGACAGAACCTGGTGACATGTATATATCTCATTGCCCATTCAGATCAACATCAGGATTCTCCTAGATTATTTAACTGCTTTTAATATTATTTAACAAGATTTTATGTGTAGCGACATTCAACTCCACTCCTTGATAAAAGCATCAATTTATGGTCTTTATCATGCAACGCGAAGTGCCCATTCCCATATGGAAAAGATATATATATAAAAATTATAATGTTTGTATCTGTCTTGTGTGAAACTTGTATAAAAAGCATACAAGAGTGAAAACAGATATAAGATCCCTTGAAAAATTATATAAATGAAACTTGTATGTTTTAGATACTTACTACAACAATATATGAAAGTAATGAGAAAGTGGCCACTTTCATGAGTAAATCATATAAGCCTTATATGATTCACTATATGAAGCAAGCCAAATCTTATGCAAGTCTTTTATAAGTTTTTTCTATTTCTTTTCCATATGGGTTTACTTGGTTTGCTGTTATATAAATAAAAGTGAATAAAATATCTTTCATTGTGTTTTTGCATGCACATTCTGTGTTTCTTGCATTCCCTGAGAGTGTTGGTTATGCACATGCAGTTTGTGTTTATGAACTGAAATATAATTTTCAGTCAGCACCTCACTTAAAATGTTTTTAACAAGTACCTAAGTTGTTTGTATAGTGAGATAAAAAAAAGATAGGATACCACCTGCAGTGATATTCTACATGAATGTAGACTTGCATTAGCCACACATGAACAGATTGTGAACAGAAGTCCTTTCTCTAGTCCTCACACTTGCTTTGCTGTAATAACATTTTTTGTTGCTCTGAGATATAAATACACACTCATGCACACATTCACACACAAATATTTGTGTCTACAGGGCCTTTCTTAGCTGTGGCATGACAGAAGAGACAAGCACTTTGTCTCTTCTCCTTCATCTCTCTTTCCATCTCCTGTCTGCTAAGTCTCCTCCACCTATTCATTTCCTTCATCAGGTGCCCATCTCTCACTATGTCCGCCTCACCATCAGCCCGCTCTGTCATTCTCCCCTCCCTCTATCTCTGCTTCTCTCTTCTTTTTCTTTGTACCGAGCAGTCAGCACTGACAGCTCTGGCAGAGACAAAGTGCTGATGTTGGGCTTAAAAGTGACCGCCCCTGTCCTGCAGCCACACAGTTGGAGAGCCAGAAATCTATCACCCCATGGCATTCCCAGAGCAGCATGAAGAGAAAGGGGAAGATGGGTGAGGGAGGTGGTGTGTGAGCAAGAGGGCAGATGGAAGGAGAGTAATTGGAAGACCAACAACAGCACATTCTGCAAATCAAGAAGCATTTCATTGCACGGTGTCAATAGGAAGTGACTACATTATTTGGAAAAGAATTGAGAAGTGGCCAGCATACAGATGGACCATTAATTAACATTGATACGATGTCAAATTGGTGTTTTTATTTATGTATATATGAGGCACACTGTTTAAAAAGACCTTTTGATCAATCAGAAATGTAAAGTGCAATAAATTGTGACAAATGTGAAGATTTGAAGGAAAATTGTGTGATGACTAATCGTCACCTCAGAATTAAACAACATAGTATATTTATATTTATGATCCAATTCATTTTGGCTCTGGTGATAAAAAAAAGCAATCTCTTTTTCTTGTGAACAGTATGTTACATTCCAACTCTTAAAAAATTAAGTATTAAGTATTAAAGCTCAGTGTCATTTAAAAATAAATGCTGCAGGAATTTTTGGTGACCATTGTCCTACATTTAAGTCAGTTATTTGACTCATAATAAAGGTAATGAAACACAGTGGAGTGATCCTTGGTGAAAAGGGACATGATATAAAAGAAAAAATAAGATGTGATGCCTGACCATAACTGTTTATTTATGATTTGTTGTACTGATAATGTTTTAGCATTACAGGGTTGATCAGAGCACTGAGGATGATAAATGTGTAGTGGCTGTGATAAGTGGTGGCAAACCCACAATACACTTAAGACTATACTATGATGTTTTTCATTTCTTTTTCTTTTTATGTTTGTGTTATTGGTTTGCTGTTCTACTCCGTGAATCTCTGCCTTATAGGGGTGGAGCGGTTTGTGTGTCCCCTGGGATACCAGGGTCTATGCTGGGACTTTTGCCCCCTGGTAGGGTCTCTCATGGCAAATGCTTTTTGCAAGTCCAAAAACCACATGTGGACTTAGAGAAGGCATTCGACTGCATTTTACACTCAATGTCATTTACCCTTACCTGAATACTGTATATTGTATATTGTATAGCTTTCTTGTTAATTTGTATTGTATTTATTTAAATTTTTACTTTTTAATTATTTTATTTGCATTTTTTAATCACTCTCTTATATTTAAATGTTCATTGCTATTTCATCTAGGGTTTGAGAGTAACGAAATTTCTATTCTCTGTATGTCCTGTACATGTGGCAGAATTGACAAATAAAGTTGACTTTGACTTTGATCCGTCAGAATATTCTGTGGGAGTTGCTCCAGGAGTATGAAATGTCTGGCCTGTTGCTACAAGCCAGTCAGTCCTTAAACAACCATCGAAAGACTTTGGTCCACATTGCCGGCAATAAGTCTGACCCATTCTCAGTAGGTGTTGGACTCCGCCAGGGCTGCCCTTTGTCACCAATTCTGTTCATACTTTTTATTGGCCAAATTTTTAGGCGTAGTCAAGTTAAAGAAGGCTTCCAGTTTGGTTTTTTGGTGGTCTCAGAATCTTGTCTGTGCTATTTGCAGATGATGTGGCTCTGTTGGCTTCATCAGGTGGTGGCCTCCAGCTTGCATGTGAGCAGTTTGCAGCTGAGTGTGAAGCAGCGGGAATGAGAATCAGCACCTCCAAATCTGATGCAATGGTATTTAGCCAGAAAAGGCTGGAGTGCCCACTCTGGTTCATTGATGAGTTTTCGCCACAAGTGGAGGAATTGAACTATCTCGGGGTCTTATTCAAGAGTGAGGGGAGCAGGAGATCAACAGATGGATTGGGGCTGCGGCTGCAGTAATGTGGACACTTTGACGGTCTGTTGTGGTGTAGAAAGACATAAAATCCAAGCATTTGATTTGCCAGTCGTTCTACATTCCTACCCTCACCTATGGTCAAGAGCACTGGGTGATGACTGAAAGAACGAGATTGTGGATAACTAAGTTTCTTACTGAAGCATGATTGTGAATTCCATCAGCATATCTGCAGGAAAAATAAGTGAATGCATGTGATGGACAAAAAGAAAAAAAAAGGAGGCTCTGAGGACGAGATGCTATACTTTTTGGAGACCTTTATTTCCTTACATCATCTCTCTGACTGGATTATTTCATACTAGAAGGGAGGTAAAGTGAAGCCCAAATACTCAATTCAATTTTATTTATACAGCACCAAATCACGACAACAGTCGCCTCAAGGCACTTTATATTATAAGGTAGATCCTACAATGATACACACAGAGAAAAACCCAGCAATCATATGACCTCCTATGAGTGAGCACTTTGGCAACAGTGGGAAAGAAGAACTCCCCTTTAACAGGAAGAAACCTCCAGCAGAACCAGGCTCAGGGAGGGGCGGGGCCATCTGCTGCGACTGGTTGGGGTGAGAGAAGGAAAACAGGATGAAAAGACATGCTTGTGGAAGCAAGAGGTCTATTAACACATAGTGAGTGAGAAAGGTGAGTGAAGAAGAAATACTCAATGCATCATGGGAATCCCCCAGCAGCCTATACCTTTTGCAGCATAACTAAGGGAGGATTCAAGGTCACCTGATCTAGCCCTAACTATATGCTTTAGCAAAAAGGAAAGTTTTAAGCCTAATCTCAAAAGTAGAGATAGTGTCTGTCTCTCAAATCCAAACTGGAAGCTGGTTCCATAGAAGAGGGGCCTGAAAACTGAAGGCTCTGCCTCCCATTCTACTTTTAAATGATCTAGGATCAACATGTAAGTCTGCAGTGCGAGAGCGAAGTGCTCTAATAGGGTGATATGGTACTATGAGCTCTTTAAGATAAGATGGGGCCTGATTATTTAAGACCTTGTATGTGAGGAGCAGAATTTTGAATTCAATTCTGGATTTAACAGGAAGCCAATGAAGGGAAGCCAATACAGGAGAAATCTTTCTAGTCCCTGTCAGTACTCTTGCTGCACTATTCTGGATTAACTAAACGCTTTTCAGGCAATTTTTAGGAAATTCTAAATAAGGAATTACAGTAGTCCAGCATAGCAGTAATAAATACATTAACTAATTTTTCAGCCTCAGTCTGAGACAGAATATTTCTAATTAAAGATATTGCACAAATGGAAAAAAGCACATATTTGTTTAATTTGAATCAGAATCAGAAAGACTTTTTTTTATCCCCAAGGGGCAATTAAGATACAACAGAGCAGCATGACGTTGAAGATAAGGACAGGGCATAAACAGGCAATAAGAGTGAGATAATAAATACACACAGAATATACATTATATACACAGTTTTAAAATTACACAGTTTTAAAATTAAAGTGATTGAATAGGTGAATAAATAACTGTAAGTGACTAAAAGTGAATAAAGTGTCGGCAGTATAAAAAGAGTGTAGAGTAGTTTATGTTTCTGGTGTGGGAAATGTTCTTATCGGCTGGAGTTAAAAGGCAGAGTGGCTTTGGGGACAAACGTGGCTCTCCGCCTCTCAGTCCTACAGGAAATGCAGCAGAGGCGTCGCCCAGAGGGGAGCCATTGGAATGCGGGGTGAAGAATGTGAGAGGGGTCATTGATGATTTTGGCTGCCTGTCTAAGAGCCTGTAGACTGAAAACCTGTGCCAGAGTTCTGACAGGCAGGGCAATGATTTTAGAGCATACTGATGCAGTGTGCTGCAGTATGTTCCTGTTCTGAAGGCTGAGGGAGTGAAACCAGCAGGTGATGGAGGTCATGATGCTTTCCAGGAAAGCAGAGTAAAAAGTCATCATGATGGGTGTGTTGACTCCAAAGGAGTTGAGTTTCCTAAGGAGGTATAGCCGTTGGTGGCACCTCTTGAGAATCTCCTCTGTGTTGGCAGAGAATTTGAGGAGGTTGTCAAAAATGGTTCCCAGGTATTTGTGCTCCTCAACTACCTCCACTGGCTTCCCATGGATGGTGGTGGTGACTAAAGCAGCCAGATCCCTGTGCCTACTGGAGAAGGTCACCACCATCTCTTTGGTTTTGCTCATGTTCAGTTTAAGTTTGGAGCTGTCACACCACTCTACAAACACCTAAAGAGAGGGCCCGTGGTGTTGTGAGGGGCCTGACAGCATTGACGGGAGAACTATGTCGTCAGCATATTTAACCAGGTGACAGTTGGGCTGTGTGGATCTGCAGTCATCGGTGTAGAGGATGAAGAGCAGGGGGGAGAGCACACAGCCCTGGGGGGAGCCAGTGGAGGTGGAACGGAGAGAAGAAAGAGAGTTGTTGACCTGAACTTTCTGAGTCCTGTTGGTCAAAAAGTCCAATATCCACAGGATTAGCTGATCATCCAGGTGAAATCGGGAGGAAAGTTTAGTGGCCAGGATATGAGGCTGCAGAGTGTTGAACGCTGATGAGAAACCAGCAAACAGAAGTCTGGCGGAGCAGTCAGGGAGCTCCAGATGTTTGTGGATGGAGTCCAAGATGAAGATTTTTGCATCATCGATGCCTCTGCATGCACGGTAAGCAAACTGGAGTGGGTCCATCAGGGGATCAGTTGCTCTTATGATGTGCTGATTTATGATCTTCTCCATGGCCTTCATCACCAGGGAGGTGAGGGCCACAGGACGAAGATCATTCAGAGACGTTGGGTTGTTTCTTCTGGGGATGGGGATGACTGTGGAGTGTTTCCACAGCTGCGGGACGGTGTGACTGTTGACTGAGTGTTGAAATAGAGTCCGGAACTTCCTAGTTGCCCTGCACAGTGCTTCAGAACTCGACTGCTGATGTTGTCAGGGCCGGGGAGCTCCTCTCCCTGGTCCTCCTGAGGGCTCTCACCACGTCCTCAGTCTTGAAGGTGAGTGCAGAGCTGCCAGGTTTGAGTGAGGATCTGGACTCCTCAAGCTTGGGTGATGTTGTCTGTCTCAAACCTGGTGTAGAAAGCGTTGAGGTCGTCAGGGGGGAGGAGGGGTTGCTGTCCTCCACCTGGATGGTTCTGGGGGTTGGGACCACAGTATTCACAGAAACCATGGTTTTGAGGCCCTGCCAGGCTGAGCGGAGGTCCGCTGTGGTGAATTTTTTTTCAGCAGTGTTTTTGTACTCCAGTTTAGCAGTTTTTATGGACCTCTTGACCTCCCTGTTGACCTCCTTTTCATCCAGTGCAGAGCCGGTGAAGAAAATCCTCTTTTTTTTATTAAGGATTTCCTTCGTCAATATCATCAGAGGAAGAAAGAAAGCTGTCCCAGTCAGTGGCTTCGAAACATCCTTGTAGGGTGAGGATACTTTCCGCTTTCCACTGCTTGATGTTTTTGGTGAACTTTTTAATCCTCTTAATGACTGGGGTGTAAGCAGGGGCCAGCAGGATGGTGTGGTGGTCTGCTGAGCCGAGAGGGGTAGGGCTTTAAATGCATCTGGTACAGAGCCATAACATTTATCCAGAGTCTTTCCCTGACGTGTGCTGCATGTAACATACTGTTGGTATCCTTTAAACGACTTGTCAGGGGAGCAGTGGTTGAAATCACCCAGGATGAATTTAGGAGAGTCTGGTGATAATTGTTCCAGTTCGTACAGAGTGTTGGTGAAGTACTCTGTAGCTTTAGCTGCATCAGCTCTGGGGTGGATGTACACCAAGATGATGAAAAGCTTTGGGAATTCTCTGGGGAGGTAGTAGAAGCGCAGGGAAACAGCCAGAAGCTCGATGTCTGTAGTGCACAGCTTCTCCCTCACAGTGACTGTAGAGCACCAGCTGTTGTTTACATACAGACACACACCGCCACCATGTTGCTTCCCGGTGCATTCACGGTCTCTGTCCAGACGAAGGGGTGGTGAAAAGCCATCAATGTGCAGTGTGCTGTCATCGACGCTGTTGTTTAACCACGATTTAGTAAATTCCAGAACGGAGGCAGTTCTATACTCAACAGGTGGTTGACGCAGGCTTGCAGCTCGTGCAGCTTGGAGCGGACAGACTGCACATTAGCAAGGATAATGGACGGGAGCGCTTGTTGTTTGTGTGTCTGGCTCTTGAGTCTGGCTCTCACCCCACTCTTCTTTAATCCTCTCCTGTTTGCCTTGTTATTGTGAGTTTTTCGAATTCCGTGTCCACGGAGTATTTCCTCGGGAAAGCAGTCCATAGGAGCGGAGCGGAAAATCCGGAGGCTGGGCTGCAGCTGCTGCCACTGCTGGATGAGGGAGTCCCTGCTGTAGGTGAGCCTTGGGGTCATGTCGAGTGTTGAAAACAAGTCAGAAAATCACAAAAATTAGGAAAAGGAAAATAATACAAATATACCGAGTAGACGGCGAAAAACAACAACGAAAAGAGCATTAAAGTTAGAAAAAGAACACAAAACTGCTCAGCTGACTGGCCGGTCGACTGCATGAGCAGCAATCCGGAACCGGGGGGGAAAGAAAAAATGTGCATTGAAGGACATATCCTGGTCAGAAAGGACTCCAAGGTTTCTCACAGTGTTACTGGAGGCTAAGGTAATGCCATCCAAAGTGGTTAGATACCATATATCTAAGATTTTCAGGGCAAATTACAATAACCTCAGTTTGATCTGAATTAAGGAGCAGAAAGTTAGCGGCCATCCAGGTCTTTATGTCTTTAAGACATTCCTGCAGTTTAACTAATTGGTGTGTGTTACCTGGCTTCATGGATAAATTAAGTTGGGTGCCATCAGCATAGCAGTGCAAATGTATGTTATGCCTTCTGATAATACTGTCTAAAGGAAGAATTTAAAATGTAAACAGAATTGGTCTTAGCACTAAACCCTGTGGAACTCCATAATTAACCTCAGCATGTGAAGAGGACTCTCCATTTACATGAACAAATTGGAGTCTGTTAAATAAATATGATTCAAACCACTGTAGCACAGTACCTGTAATACCTACAGCATGTTCTAATCGCTCTAATAGGATATTATGGTCAACAGTATCGAACGCTGCACTGAGGTCTAGCAGGACAAGCACAGAGATGAGTCCACTGTCAGAGGCCATAAGAAGATCATTTGTAACCTTCACTAAAGCTGTTTCTGTGCTGTGATGAGCTCTGAAACCTGACTGAAACGCTTCAAATAAGCCATTCCTCTGCAGATGATCTGTTAGCTGTTTGACAGCTACTCTTTATCGAATGTTCGATATGAAAGGAAGGTTGGAGATTGGCCTATAATTAGTTAAGACTGCTGGGTCTAGAGATGACTTTTTAACTAAAAGTTTAACTATTGCCAGCTCCAAGGCCTGTGGTACATAGGAGATTATTAGAGATAGGTCATATATATTTATTTATAATATTAAGATTGAAACATTAATTAATGGTAGAACTTCTTTGAGCAGTCTTGTAGGAATGGGGTCTAAAAGATATGTTGATGGTTTAGAGCAGTGGGTCAAACTTTTCACAATAAGTACCACCTCATAAGATATATGGCTCTTACAGTACCATACTTATTACTGACATAAAAGTAATAATAATAGTAATAATAACAACTGTACTGCATTAAAACATTCATAGCAGGTGGGATAACCGGTCTTTAAGTGATGATGTATGAACCCTGCTTCCGGGCCCAAACCACTCTCTGTTTATTAAGGCTGTTGTGTATTTAACATGTTTTAATGCTTTGTATCTTGTTCTATTTAATCTGAAAAAGCCCCTAAAAACAGTCAGTGATCACGGTTGGCTTCTCTCAGTTTTTTATTGCCACTATTTATTCTAAAGCTCAGTTTTTAAAACCTTACGATGTAACTACAGCCCAGCCCATGCAGCAGTATATTAATGACTAACCTCGTATTGTGGGTAAATTATCTCAGTTGTTCTCCTGACTGAAGTTTGGTCCGTTTACAGCATCTTGCCATGCGATTGCATTTGTCCCTAACCATCGGGAACCCTTACGTTAACTTTTATCAAGTGGTAAAAAGTTTGCGTTCATCCTCCAGCTTCACTGTATTTATATTATGCTAACTAGGAGTGGGTTTTGATTATCGATTTATCAATTAAAATCAATTCTGGCTTGATATCATGATATCGTGATATCGATTCATTAAAATCCTGAATCGCGGACGCGGACACGCCGTCGGGGCTTAAAGCCGACAGCTCACTGATTTTGAAGCGTCAGCGGGTGCTTTGTGTTTACGTTTTTTTTGCGCTAGATTCTGAAGCTGCAGGTTTTATCTCTCTCCAAACAATATTGACTGAACCAGCAGCAAAAGAAGATCCAAACTACGCTTCACATTTCGCTTCGCATAAACATCCTCACGAATTTCCCCTTTTGCTGTTTTGCTTCCACCAGAATAAAATCACACTTCATGTAGAGCTCTCTCTCTCTAAATCGATAATAAAACCCCACCCCTACTTATTACCCACCAGTCTACGCTGTCGGCTGCTGTTTTTTTTTTTTTTTACTTACTTCCAACAAGAAAGCCTCATTTCTGCTGTTCAACACTGAACAAATTTAAACTTTTTAAAATTATGCAAAATTGCAAAATGCTTAGCTGTGTCTCTAGTCAACCTCTGTAACTTTGCTCTTCCTCACTTCGTTTTTGATCTACTGCACAATATTTTTAAGGTCATCAGCTACAAAAAACCCAGATCAGGAAAACCGCCTTCATGTTTTTCTGTGTTTTATCCTCAGTTACTTACACAAAGGAATCTGCTGTGATGCTCACACCTTTGATAAAGTCTCACAAGTGTCAGCTTTCTTTTTATAGATATAAAAATATAGATATGTATTGATAAGTGATCAAAATTATAATATTTCTGACCGTCTGAGGCAAAATTTCTCCGATTCAAATCAATTCGGGACCTTGTGAATTGGAATCGAATCGATTCTAGAAATCAGTGACGATACCCAGCCTTAATGCTAACCATAGCTGTGTAGCTTGCGACCACATAGCACATCATTATATACCAGCTATAGCCAAATCTCAGTAACCCTACAAACACCACTGCTGTTTAGTTTTCTGTCTTCATTTTTGTTGGAAGTGATAGCAGAGCTGTAAGTTTTAATTTATCAGAAATCCCTCAATCAGAACATGGTATATTATTTAATCTTACATTTTGGGGGAGACTTCACGTGTACCACTAGAGTTAGCCCTTGTGCCACCAGTGGTACATGTACTCTGACTGGTTTTGAGGAAGTAATTACTGAAGTTAACTCAGTAAGATCAGTTGGAGAACAAGACTCTAAATTAATATCAATGGTACTGAAAGTAGCTGTAGATAATGTTACATCTGTGAGATGATTATGAGTAATTTTTTCTCCAATGGTTAAAATTTTATTTGTGAAGAAGTTCAAGAAGTTGTTATTAGTTAACGTTAAAGGAATGGTTGGCTCAACATTGCTCTGACTTTTTTTCAGCCTGGCTACAGTGCTGAAGAGAAACCTGGGGTTCTTCTTATTTTCTTCAATCAGTGATGACTAGTAAGATGTTCTAGCTTTACAGATGACTTTTTTTTTATAAAGCAGCAAACAATTTCTCCAAGCTAAATGATGATCTTCTAAATTTGACACACCATTTCCTCTTCAGCTTATGAGTTATCTGTTTTAAGCTACATGTTTGAAAGGTATACCAGGGAGTCGAGCACTTCTGATTTGAGGCACTCTTACAGTATCCAGAGTCATACTTACTGAGGAGGTAAAATAGTATTAACAAGATAATCGACCTCTATTGGAGTAGTGTTCAGGTAGCTGCTCTGCTCTGTGTTGGTACAGGGCACTGAAAATGATAACAATGGGTGAATTATCAAATCACCAACAATAATTATTTTATCTGAGCTGAGCATAAAATCAGATAAGTCTGAGAAATCAGACAGAAACTCTGTGTAAGGCCCAGGTAGCTGATAGAGAATAAAAAATACGACTGTTTTTTGAATTTTTCAGCTAGGGTGGAAAAGGCTAAGCGTCAGGCTGTCAAATGAATTCAAAGTCTGTCTTGGTCTTTGGTTGATTAATAAGCTGGTGTGAAAAATTGTTGCCACACAATCCCTCAGCATGTGCTTTGAAGATTCTGATAGTTAGCATGACTTCATTCATTTAAGCTGTAGGGCAGAGTAAATTGACTTGTTGATCAGTTATTAACTAATGTACTAACAGAGACTTTGAAGAGAGAGACCTAATGTTTAATAATCGTTTTACTCTTTAGTGCTGTTAAGGATCCTGTATAGTTCTTTCTTTGAAACTTTATATTTAAGTCAAGCAAGTAAGTTTTTTTGCTGTTTTTTAGATTTTTTTCTGTTTGGGAGAAGACACTATCTCCAAGGGGATGGGGTTTTGGAGAGATGATGGGAGTGAGATGGATGCCGTCTCTCCTAAAAAGACCAGGTTTCCTCAAGTTTCCTCCAAATACAAGTGAAGGAGAGTGAAAGGTGGAGATCCTTTTTTTCCTCTGTACATGCAAATGGATATTAGGATTTCTGATCGTGTAAGAAACAGTTATTTGTGGCATGATGTTGATATAGTAACCTGTTATGTTGTTAACCATTTGGATGTGCTTGGGAAATGGAAGACTATTTTATTGCACAAAATGATCCACATAATTTCCTTGCTTATTGCTTATGCTTAGTCAGATTCTGATCTGATGTGAACTGAGCACATCTTGTGAACAATTCCTTTGCCAGCTGATTGCATGGCTCATTGCACCCGGCCTGTCACGGAAAAGCTGGAGTGTTGGACTCCAGCTTCTCAGTATGGTGACTCAAACAGACTGTCCTCTACACTGTTCTCATTTATAAATTGCTCTACAAACCCAAACATTACGGCTTAAAGCTGTTTTTTTGTTGTTTCACTGCAGCTAGCCAAACAACCCAGCATACTGGTTCCCACTACAGTTCGCCTACAAGGCGGATGTCGGAGTGGAGGATGCCATCCTGTACCTCCTACACAGAGCCCACTCACACCTGGACTATGTGGCTGTGCCTTTTCCCTTGCATGAAGCTGTGCTGCATGAAGCTGCATTTAGCTGTGCTCTTCATGCAGCTGAGTACATCAAGTGTTTAAAACAGAAGCTGTGCAGGTCTGAGATCTGCAGCTCTCTGAAACACCAAACCAAAACCAAACGGTTTGGAAACACCAAACTGAGGTCTTGTTAGTGCTGATATATAGTGGCACAGTTACAGGGGTGATTAATCCTTTTGACTTTTTGTCTTTAACTTTATTTGCACTAAGTACCGCAGCAATTTTCTAATGTTGTAAACCTGCTCAACATTTGGCAATAAAACCCTTTCTGATTCTGATCAATAAAACAGCTGCAGCTTTCACTGACAGCACATGTGGTACTTTAACCTTTGTACTGTTTTCATCAGTTAATTTTGCAGTTAACATGTGAACATGTTGGATGATCTGTCTGCTTTGACTGGGTGGTGCTGAGGTCTGAATCTGAGAGCAGCTCCTGTAATCACAAAGACAACAGAATCATCACAAACTGAAATATAAAGTTTCTCTCAAATTTAAAATAAAGCTGATCCTTCTCTGTTCTCACACACCCAGGATCTGAAGTTCTTCTCTTACATTTCTTTCAGTTCTACAGTTTAATCCATAGTTACTGATTAATAAGGAGTTACTGAAGTACAAGCTTTTTTACAGAAAAAAATAGTTTTACTGTCTTTAAAGATGTGGCAAGACACTGAAAATATGCTGCTGTTTCAAGATATTTAATAATCAGCTCTGCACAGGAGCTGAAGCAGAGTGCAGCCTGTTGCTTTTACAGTATAACACTTGTAATAAAAGTACAGTAACGGTAATTAGTGACAGAGCAACCTGGGGCGTTTCTCTTGATTTCTTTAGTCGGGGTAAATTCATTCAAAACAAGTTTCCCAGACAGCCAAGTGCACATCTTAGCTAGCTAGGTCTCAGAACCTAGCTAAGGACGGTAGTTATGGATTAGCTTACAAACACGTTTAACTTACTGAAAAAGTGCAGCGGGGCCTCGGGTCCTTCTGTCGGGTAGTCCAGTTTACTGAAGAACACCTCAGGCTGTCAGGTTAAAACAGTCAGTCGTGGTTTTGTAACGTAAACGCTGGCCCTCCTCTCAGAGCCTACGCTCTATCTGCTATTCCCGAACAGAGATACGCAAGTTTCCCCATGACTGCAGCTGTCAGTCAAAGCTCTTATGATAACGTTACACCCCAATTTAACATCACCGCGGTAGAAATTAGAATCAAACTTATGGGAAAGGAGACCCCTTGGACATATATCAGCATGATGAGAAATATTGATAACAAAAGAAAGAATCTTTGGAAAAAATTTATCTGAGGAGAATTAATTTATTTTAGTCTGACCCCAGTCCCATCATGGAGGAGGCGGGGTTTATGACCTATAATGCAGCCAGACACCAGGGGGCGATAGAGACATTTTGGCTTAATTTTTTGGGAGCTGTCGTGTCGTCCATGTTTTCTACAGTCATTGGTTTTGCCCCCTTAGCTACAGGTGTTGTGCCAAAAAGTGATAATCTGCTAGAAAGTGATTGCCGTCCGCAGGAGTGCAGCTGCTTAAAGCTGTAGCGCCCAGATTACTTATGTAGACAGCTACTTCCGTGCAACTGATATTAGGTGCAGTAAGCTGAACACAGCTTCAACCATCTGTTTGTTGAATAATACGTGACCGTACCGCATTTTCTTGTTAGTAACGGTAATGGTGTAACGATAGGAATAGTAATTGGTTAGATTACTCGTTACTGAAAAAAGTAACGCCGTTACTTATAACGCCGTTATTCCCATCACTGCTCTTTTGTAAGTTTAATTGAAATTGTCTGTTTCACATTCAGCTTTGTCCAAATTTTTTTGTTCATCAGCAAATGGGTCATCAATCATAGTTCAATGTTTGAAAGTAAAACATCTTTCAAGTATATATTTTGTAGTTGTACAAAAGGCCCCGTAGTGGATTCAGCCCAGAACCCCGCGGATGATATAACCCGTGGGAAGTCCCTTCCAGAGCTGACCAGACCCAACAGATGGAGTGATGGGCCTCCTTTCCTGCTCCTAGGTCTAGAACAGTGGCCTCCAGAGCCAAGCGGCACCCTGGCTGAGCCTCCAGGCACATCTGAGCTACGTAAAGAGACCTTTTGTGGAGTTTCTACCACCTTTGACCCCACCACCTCGAACTTCAGCAAATATGACACCTGGATACAGCTGCTGGAAGCTGCTATTACGCAGTTGCACCGGGCGGCTAAAGGCGGTGGAACTTCATCAGCTTATGACTATATTCGAGCAGAGATGCACGTCCTGAGAGAAGCTCAACAGGAGAGCTTCCCTGAGGAGTACCGACTCCTTAAGCAGGGGAAATCTATCAGTTGCAGCAGTCGTCTCCTTGCACTATCCCCTGAGTTCGACCACGAAAATGAGGTCATCCGTGTAGGTGGACATCTTCGCCGCTCCGAAGATCTCGCCTTTACCAACTCCCATCCTTTAGTTTTGGATCCAACACATCCAGTCACCCGCCTGCTCATCCAGGATGTCGACAGTCGCCTGCGTCATCCAGGGCCAGAGAGGGTCTTCGCGGAGATTCGGCGCACTCATTGGATCCTGAGAGGCCGGGAAGCAGTTAAGCATTTTCAAAGGACCTGTCTGGAGTGTTGCAGATGGAGAGCCCGACCAACTGTTCCCAAGATGGCTGACCTGCCAGTTGCGTGCCTCCGCCTTTACAAACCTGCCTTTTATTCAGCAGGCGTGGACTGTTTTGGACCCTTTGAGGTCAAAATTGGGCACCGTGTGGAGAAGCGGTGGGGCATCATCTTTTTTTTTTTTTTTTTTTTGCCCTTCCCGTTTGGCTCTTTTGCCATCAGAATTGTTGTCTAAAGGCAAAGAAAGATGCCCAACGGATTTTACTTTACCAAATTGACCATCCCAGCCTTGCCGTAATGGTCCATTTGATTCACCTTTTATTGTTTATTTTATTTTCACTTACTGAATACGGGACAGACTTGACTGGGGGAAAGAAGGGGAGAAAGAAAGAGGGAAAGAGAAACAGCTGAGAAGAGGGACGGGGGAGAAGGGCAAAAACCAAAAACCAACAGAATGAGCAGAAAAAGAAAAAAAAGAAGAAAAAAAGAAAAAAAAATGCATATATCAATCACCTGGGTCACCTGCTGAGAAAGAAAAAAGAAAACAAGCAGAAGAGAACAAGAGTAATAGAATAAACAACATCACAATGATATATGGGAATATGACAGTAAATGCTAAATATTAAACATTATTGTGCAGCACATAAGATCAACAGAACACAGTGTGCTTTGAGGTAGGAGCCAAAAAGGGTGTAGTTTGTGGGTGTGATCACCCGTGTGTACACCTGTGAGCATGGACACGCTTGTTTTTTGTTTTTTAAAAGGTTCCTTCATGTAATGATCTGCTAGAGGGTGTGGGGGGGCCACAGCCCCGTCCTCCAGGGCATGAAGCAGGTATGGAGGAGATCAAAACTCCAGACATCCAGAGGTCCTCAGAACACAAGAGACCAAGGAAGACCAACAGAGGGGCAGCCGCGCCACTGTCCCAGAAAGAGCTGAGGAGAGTCCCAGATGAGGGCTCACTCAGCAGCCGCGGAGCAGAAGCCAGGGGGAGTTGCAGTGACGCGCCCGTGAGCTCCGCCGGCAGCCAGCCGTGCCTGAGTGACCGAGCCCCAGGCCGAGAGGCCGGGGGCACCCCACCTCCGAAGTGGCCCGAGCAAGCCCCAGGCTCCAGGCCCCGATAAGCGGCCGCCAAGGAGTGAGCCGGTGTGTACCTGGACGCCCATCCCCGGACACAAAGAACCACCAACGCACCGATGTCTGAGGGAGTCCGCCACTGGCAGGGGAAGTGGTGGTAGGGGGAGATAGGCCTCCATACCTTGGAGGGCCTAAGATGTCCCCAGAGAGGTGGCGCCTGACACCCAACCTGACATATAGACACAGAAATACAGGCACACACATATACAAACATCCATTCCCACCCTCATGCTCTCATATACACTTACTCCACACTCAACCAACGTGGAGACAGACATAAAGAGACGCTGTACACACAATCACACTCCCCAAGCGTACTCTAAGCCCCGGGTCTAGGTACCCTTGCCCCTGGAGGGGGGGAACTGCACCCAGACCAAGGTGGTGTTACCCTTTTCCCTGCGGTGGGGGGAAGCAGACCGCCCCGACTCCGCAGCAGCAGGGAGGCCCCACACTCCAGACCGCAGTCGGACGGCCAACTCCTCCTCCTAGCCCCCCCGCTCCAGCAGGTCGCAGAGAATGGGGGTGAGAGAAGACTCCAAACCTCCCTCCACCTGCTCATTGTAATGTTGATGCATGTGTGTTCTAAGGTGCATTTAAAACCCAGGAGGGCATGGAGCTACCTGCCAGAGAGCAGCAGGTAAGCGCATGGTCCCTCCTGCTGGCCCTCAATGTCTACGTGTATTTAACATTGAGAGGTGGGCAACGATGCCAGGGGTGGGGTGTACACCCTGATGGTACTTTGGACTCCGTGTATCGTGCCCACCCCCAAGATCCTATATGTATGTGTAATGAGAGTGTGAGTAATGTGAATGTCTAAGTTGTGGGATAAAATTGAGGCAGAGGCAGCCAGAAGGGGACAGGGGGGGTGGGGGGGGGTGGCCTCCTCTGCACCCTGGTGACATACCCCTACTCCAAGGTCCTGCATGTGTGGGTGGTTGTGGTGGAGCGGGAAGAGGGAGGCAGCTGGAGATGGGGAGGGAAGGAAGGGAGGGGCAAGTGACCCCTCCCTGGGGCCAGCTCCCCCGCTGACCCCAGTAGGCACCCCCATACTCCGCGGCCCACCAGGGAAAGGGGGCCCAGGCCCATCCAGACCGGGGCCCAGCGCAGCAGCGCCCCCCGGCCCCACAGAGCCCAGGACAGTCCACCCAACCCCACCACAGAGAAAACTGCACCCACCCCACCATCCACTCTTCTTCCAGACTACATAAGACAATAAACACCCAGGCTGAGATCTTCCTCCACCTCTCCTGTATCTCCCCCTCCTGCAGAGAGAGCCCCTGAGGAGAGGAAAGCTCCTGCAAGATGTGACAATCTTCCCTACCAGTTGAAGAGCCCCCCAGGTGGCTCGATGCACCGGCGGCACCCTGCTCCAGGGCTGGGCCCCCATGCACCCACCCGCCCACAACCCCGGCAACACACCAACCAGGACCCAAGCCCCCGAGGCCCGGCCCGGGCCCCAGCCCAGAGACGGAGCGCCCCCAGAACCTCACGCCCATCCCGGACCCACCCAGGGGCAGCCAGGCTACCAGGTCAGTAACCCACGTCCGTCAGCACAGACCCTCCCCTAGCCCCGCTGCACGCAGCCGCGAGGAAACAGTCACCTGAGAGCCAACAGAGCCCCTATCCGGACATGACCGCTACCCCGGGTTGAGCCCCCCAAGGAAGATGCCTCCGGGGAACCCCCCGACGCCCTAAGCCTGTCCCTACCCCCACACCAATCACAACAGTGAAGGCGGGACCAAACTATGACCCCCCACCCCCACTAGGTGATGGAGCTGATCAAAGGAGCCCAGAGCAATTGATCTGATGTGGTGGCAGAGGCTGTATCAAGACTAATGTAATCTAATAGATAATTTCTATATTGGTTAGAATTAAGATTATTTTTATTTTTCCAGTTCATGAGGACTGTTTTCTTGGCTATGCATAGGGCAGTGAAAACCATATGGGCGATATTCTTTTCTGAAGTGACATTATCTAAGCTGCCCAACAAACACACTAAGGGGGAAGTTGGAATGTTACATTTCAGACACTTCGATAAGTCTTCACATATCTCGCGCCAAATCTTCTTAACTGGTGGACAGAACCAAAGAGCGTGGATATAATTGTCCGGTGAATTGGTTTGGCAGTGTGAGCAGTTGTTGGTAGACGTAAAGCCCATCTTGAACATCCGATGACCTGTATAGTGCATTCTATGTAATATTTTGTATTGAATTAATTGAAGACTGGGATTTCTAATTAGATGAAAGGTTTTTAAGCAAATCTGAGACCAGAAGTTTAGGTCTAAGTTAACTGATAAATCCGCTTCCCATTTTGCAATAGGAAGTGATATTGATTCATCTGTTTTAGAAAGCATTCTGTATATTTTGGATAGTAATTTGGGGGTTTTAAGAGTAAGAAATTGAACCACACTTGGTGGTGTTTGTAGTTCATCTTGACCCGGTTTAAATTTCTTTTTTACTATGGATTTAATTTGTTGATATTCTAAAAATCTTTTCTTGTTGATCCCATATTGTGTAACTAGTCTGTCAAATGAAATAAATTCTGTTCCTTCTAGTATATGTTCTAAATATTTGATTCCTTTACCACTCCAATCTGAAAAGTTTATCATATTATTGTTTTGTAATATGTCAGGGTTGTTCCAGATAGGTGTATGTTTGCATGGGATTAATGAAGACGCTGTCAATTTTAGAAACTCCCACCATGCTGTCAGAGAAGAGCTGATGTTGATGCTTTTAAAGCATTCATGTCGTTGGATGTTTGAGCTGATAAATGGTAGGTCTGAGATCTCTAGATTATTGCAAAGTGCTTGTTCTACATCTAGCCAAGGTTCATCTAAGAGGGTATGTTTTAGCCATCCTGAGATAAACTGAAGCCTGTTGGCTAAGAAGTAGTGCTGAAAGTTAGGCAGTTCTAGTCCTCCTTTATCCTTGGTCTTTTGTAGTGTTTTTAAGCTTATACGTGGGGGTTTATTTTTCCAAAGGAATTTGGACATACATGAATCTAGAGATCTGAACCAATCTTGTGGCGGTTTAGTTGGGATCATTGAGAATAAATAATTTCTTTTTGGTAAGACCATCATTTTTATAGCGGCAACCCTTCCCATGAGTGATATGGGTAGACATTTCCATCTAGCCAGATCATCTTCTACCTTCTTTAAAAGTGGGATATGGTTTAATTTAGTTAGATCTGCAAGCTTGGGAGAAACATTAATACCTAAATATTTTATATTTCCCGATTGCAGTGGTGTAGAAGAGGAATTATGGAGGGAGCAATTAATCGGTAGAACTGTAGATTTTGACCAGTTAATTGAGTAATCTGATATTCTTGCAAAAGAGTTTATCAATTCAATCACCCCAGAGATATTGGTTTGTGAATTTTGGAGAAAGAGTAACACATCATCCGCATAAAGGCTGATTTTATGTTCCACGTTCTTGCATTTTATGCCCTTAATTACTGAATTCTGTCTAATTGCTGCTGCTAGTGGTTCAATAAAAATTGCAAACAGTGAAGGGGAGAGTGGGCATCCCTGCCTGGTGCCCCTCAAGAGACAGAAGCTGGAGGATGTCTGGTCATTTGTTCTAACACAGGCTGTTGGGGAATTATATAATATTTTTAACCAGTTTATGAAAGAGGATCCAAAACCAAATTTGTGTAAAGTTGCAAATAGAAATTTCCAGTTAACTCTGTCGAATGCTTTTTCTGCGTCTAAAGAGAATATTGTAGTTTCTAGGTTTTTACTGTATGAGTAGTCTATCAAATTAAGTAATCTACGTGTATTTGTTGATGAGTGCCTACCTTTTATGAAACCAGTTTGGTCAGGATGAATTAAGAGGGGGGTTATTTTCTCCAGTCTCTTTGAGAGAGCTTTGCAGATTATTTTAAGGTCTACGTTTATAAGGGATATTGGACGATAGCTTGAGGGATATACAGGGTCTTTGCCTGGTTTTAGCAGGAGATTAATGTTTGCAGAATTCATATTTGATGGAAGTCTGCCCTTTTCTTTAATTTCCAACAACGTTCTGTAGAAAACTGGTGCTAGAATCGACCAGAATTCTTTGTAGAATTCTGCAGGAAAGCCATCTGGACCTGGAGCCTTATTATTGGGCATACTTATCAGAGCTTCCTGGAGTTCACCTGGTGTCAGTGGTGAATCCAGTGCCATTGCTTGAGTGTCCAATAATTTTGGAAGAGTTATGTTGTCCAAAAACTGATCAATTTCTTTTTTAGATGGGTTTATTTGTGGTGAATACAACGTTTTATAGAAATCCCTGAAAATGTTGTTTATTTGTATCGGTTCATATAATGTGTTCCCAGATGAATCTTGAACAGCACATATAGTTGTTTTTTCTTTATTTATTTTTAGCTGGTTTGCTAGAAATTGACCGGATTTATTACCATGTTCATAATTTTGTAGGCGTAGTCTTTGTACTAAGAATTTTGTTTTTTTTTATCAATTATCTCATTTAATTCTAGTTTTGTTTTGCGTATTTTGTTCAATGTTTCCTGATCTTGGTGGGACGCATAGGCTTCTTCTAGTGATTTGATGTTTTTTTCTAATTCCTGAATATTTTTGTTTTCTTTTTTCTTTTTATGTGATGAGAAAGAAATTATTTTACCTCTCATCACAGCTTTCCCTGCTTCCCATAGAACAGAAGCTGATGTTTCGGGAGTGTCATTATAGTCCAAATATGAAGTCCACTCTTTTTTAAAATATTTAATAAAGTCTTCATCTTTAAGTAGTGATATATTAAATCTCCAGTTTTTTCTTGGCGTAGTATTATTCTTGTGCATTAGTGTTAAAGATACAGGAGCATGATCGCTGACAGCTATAGGGTGAATCTCAGTGTCTGAAATGTCGTTCAGCAGTGAGCTGCTGACCAGAAAATAATCCAGACGAGAGTAGGAGTGATGGACATGTGAGAAAAAAGTATATTCCTTATGGTGGGGTGAAGGGAGCGCCATGCATCGCAAAGACCAAAGTCGCTCATATACTGTTTGATTATATTTGTGGACTGCCAATTACGCTGAGTTCCCGCTGTATTGAGCCTATCCATGTCTTCATTTAGTCCAAGGTTGAGGTCGCCTCCAAGAACAAGTGTGCTATCTAAGTGTTCAGAGAGTGCACTGAAAAAACCGTGAAAGAATGAGGGATCATCAACATTTGGACCATATACACTTGCAATACATATCTTTTTATCAAGTATAGATAGTTTAATGATTAAGAATCTGCCCTCTGGATCTATAACTGTGTCGAGTACTGTGAAATTAATATTTTTATGTATTAAAATTGCTACTCCCCTTTGTCTAGAATTATAACAAGCTGAGAACACATTAGGAAACTCAGGTGTTTTAAGTTCATTCAAACCTCTAAGAGGTCTGTGGGTCTCTTGTAAAAGGACAACATCTGCCTGTAGTTTTTTGAGTTGGTTAAATATTTTTAACCTCTTTACTCTGGAGCCAGCTCCATTTATATTCCATGTAATGAACCTCAGTGTACCCATAGATGTTTGTGTATAACTAGGGATGTATGCTGTGTGCGTCGCTTAGACAGGTGGAGAGAATACGTCACTTGTTCATAAATAAAGAGAAGGAGAGAGAGAAAAAATGTGTGGCGAGATGCTCCCTGAGTCTGACTTTGTGTATGCATAGTTACTAATATGAGTAGGCTTGGCTTAAGTGTGTGTATCCTAAACGACTGTGTGCGCTGTCTGACTGATGTAAATGTGCTGCCACTGAGCGCATGGTGCGTATGTGTCGAAATAAAGGATGTTTGTGGATGAGTGTCGAAGCAGGTGATCGAGGCAGTGAAAGGAATAAAGAAAGAAACCAAGGACAGGGGTGAGCAGCATAAAACCAAGAGAGGGAAAAGAGAGGGAAAAAAAACGAGAAGAAAAAAAACAAAACAAAACGTAAACATTCCAATTAAATCACTGACGGAGAGTGACGGTGTTAATTCTGCTATGAAATCACACAATCACACAAGATGCGATTTGATGCTGGTAAGTTAAACAGATGTTAATGCAAGTTAGTGTGAGTGGATAGGGAAAGGGTGCAGCTGATTCTTATCTGGTGTGAGGTTAATACAGCCACGGAGTGATGTTGGGGTCGCGGTGGAGCTGTCCGTCCACGTACAGCCGGTCCACAGCGATGACAGCGCGGGAGCCCTTCTGGATGAAGCCGCGTCGGATTGGGAAGAGGACCCTGCGTCGTTCCAAGATCTCTTTGGGGAACTGGTCGTTCACGCTGAAGTCCGTTCCTTTTAATTCCCTGCCGTGGCTTTTCACATGTTGCTTTTGTTTGAAGTGGCCGAATTTGGCCACGATAGGACGTGGTCTCCCGGCCGTAGCCCGAATGGGGCCGAGGCGATGTACCCGATCGAAGACGATGTTCTTCACAGTGTCCTCCGGCAGCTTCAGGTGGGTTTTGATGAAGCTTTTTACTGTGGTCTCCGCGTCCTCTCCAGTGGCTTATGGAATACCAGAAAATACCAGATTATCACGCATGCTACGAGCTTGTAGATCGATAACTGTTTCTTTTATTTTTTTATTTTCTCTATTGAGCTGGGTAACATTATCTGTGAGACATTTCACCGACTCCCTTAGCGTGGCATTTTCAGCAGCAAGCATTTCCACCTGCTGCTGGCTGTACTCCAGGGATTCTCGCAAGCATTTAAATTCTCGGTGAAGAATCTCCACCAAGGACAGCCTTGCGTCGAAACTGGACAATCGCTTGTCGATTGACTCCAGTATGTCGGCAATATCTTTGCCGGCTGGCGATGTTGAGCCGGGGGAATCTGCCGGGCGTTGTCTTTTCGACGACGGCGTCTCAGGTTTGGCCGGGGAAGCTGCACACTGGGTCTTCTTCATCACGAGATCCTGAAAGCACTGATCAATATAATCTTGGAGAGCCTCTAAACTCTCCTCGTTGTTCTCCAGGGTGTTGGAGATTATTTAGACAAATAGTGTTAGTTATAAGACAATTGATAAGTGTATTTGGTAATACTGAAGCTTAAATGAATTTGTTCAGATCTAAACTACCATTTGCTTTAATTTTCCGCCAAAATCTCCGGCGTCTGACGTCAGTTACAACATGAGTCGCTTACCTTGTCCGTCACTTCCGTCACTTACCTCCTCCTCTTCCTGTGAAAAAAAAAACATCATCATCTTTAAGTGCCTAACTATCAGAGCGGTCCACCTTGATGTCCTAACCTCCATCGATATGGATGCCTTCCTAATGAGACTTTGACGTTTCATTGCCAGGAGAGGTACCCCAGCTAAGCTGTACTCAGACCAAGGGACCAACTTCCGTGGGGGAGAAAGGGAACTCCAAGCAGCTTTTGCAGCCATGACCTCTGACCTGCAGAAGCTCCTGGCTCCCCAGAAGATCGTCTTCCACTTCAATCCACCAGCGGCTCCTCATTTCGGGGGAGTGTGGGAGCGGGAGATTAGATCTGTCAAGATGGCACTCTACACTACAGTAGGATCCCAACCCCTTCAAGAAGAGGTCCTCCTCATGGTCCTGGTGGAGGTGGAGGGCATCTTGAACTCCAAACCACTAGGTTATGTCCCATCTGACATCAGTGATCCTGATCCAGTGACCCCCAACTGCTTTCTAATGGGGCAGCCTGACGGAACACTTTCTCAAGTGGCTTACCCTAAATCTAGATCCTCAGCTGCCTCGCGCTTCCTGACTCGTGGGTCGCATCTCCAAAGTTCACCCCAGTGCCGACAGGCACATCAGGTCCGCTGACATCAAGGTGAAAGGCAGGACCTTCACCCGACCTGTGGTAAGGCTGGTGGTACTGCCTGCCATCCCGGACGAAGACAAAGGACAATCACCGTGACTTTGTTTGTAAAGTTCCCTTTTGTTGTGAACAAATGTACTTCATACATTTGGGGACGGCTGTACAAAAGGCCCCGTAGTTACGGTTTTATTCTGTTCAGTTGTTAGTTCACCTGTAGTTTTAGAGTGGCCAGTAGAGGTCACCCCACCGCTTTGTATGAGAGAGACTATGGGCAGGGAGAAACGTGGGCAAGGCACCTGAGCTTTTCTGCTCCAGATTACCAGCAGAGAATTGGTCATTCCGTGAGAAGTGTGCGTTAATGAGCAACAGACCACACACACACACACATACACATGCCCATGCACCTAAACCTGTATGCAATACCTGCTCCTCTGACAATCCCTGTTACCTTCAACTGTGTGAAGTCAATACAAGAGTCTGCACTATCCTCGGTGTCTTCATTGTTTCCCTTCTGAACATTCATCCGGGCCTTGAGTAGTGTTCTGGCCGACAGTGGTAGCTGCAAATCTGAACTAGCACCTTACAGTCCTCCCAGTCCAAGCTATCTACCCAACAGTGGTGCTAAACCAAAGCCTAAGCATTTCTTTTATTTTTTTTTAGCCAAGCAAATGGTAAAATTTCAACCTAATCCTTCCATATTAGATCTCTGATGCACATTATACATTTGTAAAAATAAAACTCCTAAAAGTCCACATTACTGTGAATGACCCAACCATTATCATATTAGAATAAGTCAGAGTCCATTCCTAAAATAAGCTAATCTGAGAAAAGAAAACCTGGTAACACAATGACTAATGCAAAGACTATTAAATCTATTGTATGCATAGTGTTAATTCCATCCATCCAGACATCCATCCATTCATCCTCTTTCACTTATCCTTAACAGTGTTGGAAGAGAGTGGAGCCTATCCCAGCTGCCATATGATCAGAGGTGCAGTGAAGATGATTTGACTTCTGTAGATCTGTGGGCACTCTAGAGACCGATAAAATACATATTTTTACATTTTCTTTTGAAAGTGTTCTTCTCATATGTGTTTGCATCTACATTTATTTACTATTATCTGTAATACATGCATACAGAAGACTGCATGCAGGGTAAGGAATTTGGCACTGCAGTCTGGAAAGAGAGGTAAAGGTCCTGTGTCAGAGAGGGCAGGGGGAGAAGAAGGGGGCTGGTGGTGGTGAAGGAGGGAGGCAGGATGGGGTGGTGTGCATGATGGTAGCCTGAAAGAGTGCTGGCTGGGTTGTTTCCAGGATGTAGGGGGGCATTAATCATTATTGGCGCACACCTTCGTCCCCGACGCACCCTGACGGCCTTTCCACCCCTGACATAAATCATCATTCCCCCACAATAGATCCCCTCTCTTTGCCATGGCGGGGAAAAAGTGCGCTGGCTGTATTGATTTTTCCTTTTTCACTCTCTGCCTTCTCTGTCTCCTCTCCACCTGCCGCTCCATGCGCCCTTCTTGCACCTTCTCCTTCTACAAGCAAACTGCATTGCTGTGTCATTATGAAACAAACTGATATAAAAATTCAAATAATACTAAATTAAGTTTACTAAGGCACTCTTTACACCCCTCATCTTTTGATGCAGGAGAACTAAGCACGGTGAGGTAAAGGAAAGAAAATTTAAGAAAAAAACAACAACAAAAAAAACTAATGATATAAAAATTACAAAGCGTGCACAGTGCTATTATAGTCTTATTGATTTGTTTTGAAGCACACCTAGGCTTAGAAGAGTCACTTGAAGATTAGAAATAGCTCATAAAAGGAGGAGGAAGGAGAAAGACGGCTGTGAAGATGGGTGAGGTGTTCATGACAGGAAAATAAGAGAATTTGGAAATTAGAGGGAGGGAAGAACAAAGAAGATTGAGGCTATTTAAAAGGTGTGAAGCTACAAGAATTAAGTATAGCAATATTTTCTGCCTATGTTTCTTTAAAATGCCCTCCATAATATTGAGGAAAAAAACACAATTTTTGTAGTTTTGCCTATGTAAACCATCTACATAGTTTGTAAATCAAACAATCAATATCAGAGGTCAAAAAAATACTTCACCAATGCAGTTTTTCCAAATATGCAAAATCTACTGGTTCATTGACAGGAAAGATGTGTTGTTTATCCACACCTTTATATATTACCAAAAAATATCTCTGTGTAACTGGAACTTTTCTCTAAAAACTCAGATTCAGCTCCAAAACAGCTGAAAACTAAGATAAATATCTTTGGATATGGCAAATGTGGTAGTTGTCTAAAATTCATCTTCATTTTCCATAAGCATATTTAGCTACATTCCTTCACACTTTGGATATATCCTGTAGAAGAGTGACTGAGATTAATAATAACTAATGAGTATATGCAAAGTGATGTATAAACAAATGAGACTGAAAAGAGTGGGTGAGGAAGAAACACTCAATGCAATATGGGAAGCCCTCAGCAGCCTAAGCATATTGCAGCATAACTAACTACAAGCTTTATTGAAACAGAAAAAAATAGGCTTAATATAAAAAGTAAGATTCCCAATCCAACCTGCGAGCTGGTTTAGCAGAAACAGGCCTGAAAGCTGAACGCTCTCCCTCTCATTTTATCTCTAAACACCCTAGGAACCACAAGTAAGCAGCAACCCGAAAGCAAAGTGCTCTGTTGAAATAATAAGATACGTTGATGTCTTTAGATAAAATGGAGCCTTGTGTGTAACAAGAAAGATTTGAAATTCATTTCTGGATTTAACAGGGAGCCAATGGAGAGAAGCCAATATAGAGACATACAGTCTCTCTTGTTAGGCCGTGTCAGTACCATTGGTGCAGTATTTTGGAAAAACTGAAAGCTTTCATAGTGACTTGATAGTAATGATTTACAATATGCTCCTGGTCAAAAGTGACTGGAAAATTCCTACCAATGTTACTCGAGGCCGAGGTAATACCATCCAGAGAAAATATCTGTTTAGCACAATAACCTCAATTTGATTTGAATTTAAAAGGAGGAAAGTAGAGGTCATCCAGGTATTTTTGTCTTTAAGACAGCCCCGCAGTTTAACTAATTGGTGTGTGTCATCTGGCTTCTTGATGTCCCAGTACATACTTTCAGGACATACCAACTTGTGAAGAGATAAGCTTTAGTTGTTACGCACACAGCTAGGGGAACGGAAAAAAGTGATGCAGCCCCAAGTAAATGAAAGTTCTGAACATCTTTAGACTGTATAGAATCCAAAAAGTGCTCAAAAATATGATGGAGATCTATTCACAATTTCTGCTTGCATGGCCCCACACATGGTTGCACTCACACAGACACACAATATACACACTACCCCTCCTCCTCATCCCATTTTACCCACTTCAGTCTCAGCTAACCATTCACTTCATCTGGACCACAGATTAGCCCAGCATGGCGATGGAGGAGAGTTGACAGGTGGGAGTGGGAGAGCAGGAAACAGAGACCGAGTGGATATTGGTGGCAGAAGTGGGATTCTCTACCTGTCTGGGATTAGAGTCTGAAGTTGAAGGGATATTAATGTAAAATGGAGGGGACAAGTGTGCTCCTGTCCAATTATGCTCCACCCTGTCACTGCCAACCAGGGTGCAAACAACAGGAGGAAAGGATTAATTGCCTTGGACTCTGCCCCCACTACAGGCCCAATTATAGCAACATATTGGCTCCCAGTACTGGTGCAAACACTGGTGTGCAGAGCGATTGTGTGAAATTTTCAGCATGGTCTTTGGAGGTCAGAATGAGGAGAGACAGTTGGGATAAAGAGCTGGATAGTGGGTAGAGCTGGAGCGGGGGTTAATAGAGAGTGATGTGAGCTGGTGACCTGCGATATATGTATATATACCCAGCTAGAACCTAAGAATTGTTTAGACACATTAAAGCTTGAAAAAAAATAGCTTAATAAATCTGCACAAAGAAACCATCAGGGCTAATAAACTGGACAAATAAGCACTTGATTTTTCAATTTCTGATAAAATTCTGGAGATACAAACAAAATACTTCATGGATTGGGATGGATTCCTCTGATTATCCAAAAAATCAGTCAGACTGTACAAATGTATATATTGCCTTTTCAAATAATAGAAATCACTTATTGTTTGAATAGAATTGGCTTACTGATGATGATGGAAATGTCAAAGTAGACGCCAAAATTAAACAAAATCTGGGCCTTGAAAGACACTGATTTATCAGGCTTGTGTGATCAGGTACAGTGTCTTACCCAACTGAGAGAAGCAATGAGGTTCTTTTTGGGGTTGAAATCCAACACTGAGTTAAAGAAACCACCCAGTAGTTTCTAATCAGAAAGGAAAATGGGACTAGAGTTACTGATGGCTTTCTGTGCATAGAAGAGGCACCTTGAGAACACACAAAGTAGACTGGAGACAGCACTTTGACGGATGCCCCTTTCATGAATTTTGAATTAAATTGGCCCTTGATTAATTTGGAAGGTGGTACCTCTGTTCCAAAGCAATAGGAATCCAATAAAATGCTGGTGCCACACAAATAAAGCCATACATTCCCCTAGACCTAGGAATGAGCCCCAGGTGAGGAAAAATGACTGCAGCACCAGGAAGCAGCAGCAGGCAGGGATGAGACGGAGGCAAAGGCGAGTAGAGGGGAAGATGGGAAAAGAGGTGATATGAGCAAGGCTGAGATAGGTGGCGACGGATGGAGAGGCTCTGATATGAAGAAGAACCAATGGGAGAGCAGAAGAGCCAGGTGAGATAGAGGGAGGCTTAAATGAAAGTTGAAGGAGGGTTTACTAAGGGTAGCGAAGGGGCACTGGTTCCTGGGTTCTAACACATTAGTCCTGTCTTTTTGAGTGGAAGGGAACATATTGGTCCTAGCCAATCCCCGCATGGGGCCTGGGCTGCCTGGGCTGCCTGGAGCTCATCAGTGAGACATGCCAGAGCCAGGAGTAAATCAGAAGCCCCACTCCTAAGGCCCTATTTCCCTAGAGGAGGCCAGTCACAGCCACTCAAGTCAGTCCATGTGCCAAAAAGCTGTCTGTAATCTCCTGCTCTTACCTCTATAACTACCTTAACACTCCAAAAGACCAATGCTGCTCCAGAAAACGTGAAACAGTTTCAGGGACTGATGACACAAGCTAAAAAAATGCTAATACTTGCATGAAGTTTCTGAGGCCATATAAATCATCAAGGTGTTCCATGTAGATTTGTTTTCATTGTGAGAGAACAATGAACACACACCTGTGAGCCTAAACTTTATTTTTGGTCATTGGTGAAAAAAAGTTTTTGTTTTAGTTACTTGTTCATTTATTTATTTTATAAGCATGGCTGAGTCAGTACTCACAGTTACTGTGCTGGACATCACAGGAACTTTCTGATGATGCCAGACCACAGGGTCAACTCATTTCTGAAGTGCTCCCAGTCAGTAAGTTCGAATTAGCTACCAAGAGTGGTCCATGGAGGAAGGAACCATAAGCCAACAACAGTGTGTTTAGAATTGTCCTGGAACAAGTCTTGTATGCAACAGTTCTAACTCATAACTAACAGAACTTGAAAGTTCTTGAAAACCACAGGACACCATCATAGGTCTTGTATACTCCAGACTTTAGTGGATGTGTAATGTGTGAAAGCCAAAAAGCCTATTAACCAGGTCTCAATCTCTTGTGATCATTATTTTCGATTTCTAGACACAGTTCGGAAAGCCAACTACCCAACTACCAGATAAGCAAAATTTTAGGGAGTTTCTAGATTGCTGTACACTGGTTGTTAAAGCAGCCTGCACAAAGAATAGCTTCTGAATTTTCTTTTTGATGAAAAATTGTAAGTGCATCTACAATTAGTGTGGGTTTAATGTTGCCTAAACTGAATTAACTGAGTGAAATGTAGTGGGAAAGGAGAAACCATTTTAGTTGTTTAGATGAAAGCTGGCAAGGAACAGCTCCAGCTAACTTGTGGTATGGACATTTAATTGTCACACTTCTGTGAAAGTAAACGATGGTGAGTAATTTCTTATTTTGGGGTCAAGTCTCACTCTAAGCGCTGGCCCTTTGCATCAACTGTGCAATGGCTAAGCAGCTCCCTCCTTCAACACTCCTTCTGCTTCTCTCCCAGCAGCATGTGCATAATCTAATATGAATAATGTTTCTCCTCCAAGTCCCCCCTGTAATAAATGGAGTGCCATTTCGCACAATGGCAAAGTCAGGCCTGTATTGATTAACTCTCATCATCGACTCACGATGCCTGCTTCCTTGATTTATGATTGTCTGTTATTTTTACATTAGCTGTCAAATTCATCTTGTCTCTCCATGGCCGGGGTCAGCGTCAGCAAACAGTAAACACCCTTCTCCCAGCCCCCCCCTCCCCCCAACTACACACATACACACACACACACAAATGTTTTCTGTGAAAATGTTGTTTTCTGTGAAGTATGACTCCATGGGGGAGATAGAAACACATCCAGGCTACTTTCCCAACAGGTTCAGGAAGGAGAGATTTAGTTTGTGAACGTTATGTTTTTATTTGTACTGCTAAGTAAAGTCTGGTTTTAGGATCTTTGAAATTAAACCCAATATTTTTGGTTTATTGCAGCCTTATTCCATTAAGTTAAGGTAAGTTTACAATTTTCTTTTAAGGCAAGTGGTTAAAATTGTAAATAGGTGTATCTTAACTGAAAAGATGTTTCTTCTTAAACATGACCAAGGTTTTTTGTTCCCTAAACCCAAGTAAATGGTAAATAAAGAAAGAAAAGATAAAGTGGTCACACAGTAGACTCCATCCAAGTATCCAGAATCTTCAAAACTGTGTTTTTAGATGGAAAATAATGTCTTTTGAGTAGTTTAGAAAATATTTTTTTTAAAAACAGCGCCAATTAAAGCAAATATTTAATGAGGCAAGAAGTACATACAGTGTCTAGATGGATACAGAATACTAGCTGTGCATGTTATATTGTGCATGCAATATAAATAAATAAAATCTTTTTTGTGGTAAAAGTATGAGCAAAAAAGAGTCCAACCTCCTGATTCTAAGGAGCAGCTGCAGAGCCGGAAAAATGGGACAAAGAAAAGAATTAACGGTTCAAACACGGCAGATTTCTTATTTATTGCATTTCGAGCACGCCGGCTCTTCGCTGATGAAGAGCAACTCTTCACTGGAGGTCTGCAGTGTGCGAACCGTTAATTCTTTTTGAAAGTTTAATTTTGAAAAAACTTTCAGGAAGTGGAATTATTTAAATACATCACAGTAAATTACTATTAAAAAAGGCGGTAACCAAAGGTTTCCTCACACCTGCAATCAAAACCTCTAACTTACAGAATACAGTGGGAGAAATGGAGCACAAGCTCTTTCTGTATGCGGTGTAATTTTGTTTATTACAAAACTACACTAATCATTTTCAGCTTTATTTCATTTAATATTAGAGTTACTTTTCATTATCTATATCTCTGTCAAAGGATATACAGTGAAGAAAACTAAGTTACAATTAAATACAGTAAAAAACATACTTAGGAATACAAATTGTGTCAAAGAGTTCATAAGTGTCAGTACTAATTGTGCACAGGTGATGGAAAATCACTTCATTTATAAAGTGCAGATTCACAACAGTTTCATCAAGGCACATTTTGATGCTGCAATATTAGCAGTGACAGTTTTAAAGTCTGTTGCGGCCCTAAGCAAAAATTTGCTAATCGCCAGTCCAACCAACTTTCATCGCTATTATGTTATAAATAATCCAACACCATGTCCTGACTCTGATTCTTGGTTACCCAAGACTCGTTCATATCATACCCACCAGAGCTGGACACACTAGGATGCTCTGCTAGCTAAATTAACTAACATTAAATGTCAAAGTAAACAAAAGAAATAGTGCAATGCTATTGAAACCTTTATCATTTAGATGCATCTCCTCCAGATTTAAGACCAGATTAGCAGCATTCAATTATTTATTTGATCATCATTATCTCCTCTTTATCATTTATCCTCTTTCTCTTTTTCCCTTTCAGAAGGATACCTTTTCTTTATTTTTATTGAGTGGTGTTTTGCTTTATTTAAACAGAATCATGCATTTGCAAGAGTGGACTCAGGCGAGGCCCCCTGAGCAAGGCAGGTTCTCTCCTACTGTCGGTGCAAACCTTGCACATTACCACTGTTGTAGTCTGTCAGCCCTCAGCCATTGACATTTGTTTAAACAGCACTGAATTAACATAACTGCTGTTCTGACTGTAGTCTTTAACTTGCTTCTTCCAGGATGGAATTTTGGCGGCCTCAAAGACAATATGCTTATGAATTTGAGATAGCAGCACAAACCTTCAATTGCAGCTCTGCAATTTGACCTTAAATTTCCCAGGAACATTAAAATCATTTGAATAATGTTGTTTGCCAGATGGATTTTTCTCTCAAAGTCTGCTTGAAAATGACAGCCAGGTATACTTACCATGTGCAATATCCATGCTTTGCTTGTCTGTTTGGAATCAAGATTGGACATCAAGGACAGCCTGGTGATCAGCTATCACTTTAAACACAGTGTCCTGCTCTGTCAATTTAGAAAGCTGCTATTTTACCCCTTTCCACACACCCTAGCTGGATCTAGAAAATGTCAAGGTAAACAGGCCTAAGTTGAAGTAACCTCCCCTTTCTCTGTGAAGCACTAATAACACGTGGGCCAAGGCGAGGGGTGGTTGGGTAAAGCAGGTCCTGCGCTCTAATAGCGGAGCTGTCTGCTCTTCTGGACCCACAGCTCAGGGGTTCATTGAGATTCCATTAGAGGCTGTGGAGAGCAGTTTCATTGCAGTCTTCCTTTCGTTTGCCTGACACTCACACGAGGATCACTGTAAATTGGCTCTGTCATAGCAGACAATTTTTGAGATGCGAAGTAAATTAAACATGTAATCACACAGGAAGCAATGCTGCTGGTTCCCAACACTTGACTCCCATATCCGAGCGGCCGGAGGTGTCTCACTCCAGCTCGTTTTCAGTGCGTTACCCTTCTATCTTTACCTCCGTCTCCGATCGTTAAATTACAGCATAATATCTTCTTTGTAGCACCTGATAAAGATTGTTTGCCAACCTTTAAGGTGCACATACAAACTGTTTTGATGTTTAACAGCATGCAGTCCCTTTCTCTAATCTCTGATGTTTAACAGGGATATTTTCATCTCTTACGTAACCTCCTAGGACCTGGCGTCCATATATGTGGACATCACAGTACTTAATTTTTCTCTACAAGGACCTGATATCTACTTACGAGGACATTATACTGCCACTGTTCTATCAAAACCAGTGTGGTATATATATATCATATGTGGATCTCATTTGTCTCAGAAACAAAAATTAGGTAAAAAAAAAAAAATAAATCTGGTAATTCTTTGTTTTTGCATTCATCAGGTCCCAATCAACCCAAATAGAAAAGAAAAATTTTAAATTCATGCCGTGAAAGAGTTCGGGCCTTAGAAGGCTAAAATAGAGTCGGAAAGAAAATAAATGTTGCTGTTGCAATTAAGTCGTGTAAAACAGTTTTTCAGTGACAATAAAATATTGAAACTTTTTTTTCTCTGTGTGTGGATATATACAGCATTGGCTGTCTGATGAAAAAACAACCCCCCCCCCCCCCCCAAAGACCCCCCCCCCCCCCAAAAAAAAAACAAAACAAAAACAAAAACAGAAACAAAAACGTACGCATTAATTTTAATCTGAAGGTTATCATTTTTATTTTATATGCTTCATAATAGAGATATTAAAGAAACATGTTTAGGTATATCTGTTTTTTGGACTACTCTGCATGTTGCAAAATGGTGATAACGGGGTTCCCACTGTGTTAAAAATCAATTATCAAAGTGTTTATGAAAAACATCAGTATTTTATGGTTTTTGAAATGAGGCTCCAGAGAAAAAGGAAAAGAAAGAAAGATGACTATATATATTACTTTCATACCCTGAACCCAAGGTTGACACCTCTGATATCTATAAGTTAACATGAATATAAAAAAAAATCAGGAATAAAGCTATGTAACAGAGTCATCTATACATGATCTGTTCTGTTCTGTTTCATTAGTTATGATTTTGATTATTAGTAGTGTGACTGTATGCACTCTTGTATCCGTGTATAAATGTTTTCAGTAGGTTTGTTGTTTAAAAATGATCACACTGGCTTAACAACAGTTCAGAACTACTGGCTCGATGGTTCATTAAATTAATCTTTACGTTGTGTTTGACAGTTATCAGAAGCCAAGAAGAAAATCTGGCCGCTTAACATTCTAATCATATTCTAAACATTTTCAATCAGACTTTTTTTTAGGTATACAATCTCTTATTTACTCATTACTTAAATTTTTTAGTTTTAACACGCAAATTCAAATAAACCTAAAACAATCTAACATTAAAAAAAGTTGTCGATAACTACGTTATTAGGAATAATTTATTAGGAATGTAAAAAACGCATTTCACACTCACCTAATTTTATCTTTTTGTTTTTTTAAATGTGCAACATGTAAATGAAATGGATCTCCTTTTTCTCTCTCTTGGATTGCCGACCCTTCCTCACCTGCTTTCCTGTGCTGTTTCATTGTCAAACGTCAACCTGTAATACACTGCAGCCATGTCACTAACTTTGATATTGTAGGAATATAACATAATTCCTCTTTTGCCCACTTCTCTCCCTGCTCCAGCGTCTCTTGTTCTTACTTTGTGATTACACCTTTGTATGTTGTCTCTTTCCATTCCCACGTTGCAGCTGAAGGCCCAGTGAAGTGCTGCTGGCGGTGCACCAGCCAGGTAGCGCTTGACTGGAGGAAACAGCAAGATCGAGCAGCATAGGTTGAAAAATTAGGTCCCCGCCTTGTAATTCAGTAGTAGGAGCTGATATCATCAGGCTGTGGTTGGCTGTCAGGCAGGTAATACCACCCACTGACTGTAATCGCTAATGAAGCTACTATTGAGTTTATAATGCGCTAAATGATGCAGACTCCCACTCCAGATAAACACGTCCTAAATAAACGATTTGGGTGGTAATTGCACTCTGCTAGTGGCCTGTTAATAGAGTCAAGGCTCTGACGAAAGAGTTAAGTCTTTTTCTGAAGCATCCTCTCACTGGCTCATTGCACTCTCATTTCTACAGAGATCTCAGCATTCCCTTGGTTATCAGTGTATTTAAAAAGAAAGCCTAATTAGACAAAAAGGCCTTTTTTCTCATTCCCTAATTAGGTCCTTAACATAATTAGCAGGTGATGTTAATAACCCTCTTTTAAAACCTATTAAAAGCCTGTTTGGGAGCAAGTGGTGGACAGGAGTCGGCCTGTGGGGCAGTCAGGCGGCCCATCTGAGGGCCCCAGTGAGGACAGTCTAGCATGCCGGGAGTACGGTTCATCAGGGTTGGAGTGCCACTGCATTAAGACTTTTCCACCTTGGAGACTGTGTTAATAAAGAGCAATGTAGCTCCTTGGCCATTGTGCAAAATTACCTCACAAGCACGCACAAGCACCAGGTTGGACAGGGCTATGGATTGTCAAATTACTGGGTCAACATCATGTTCAATCTATCTGTTGATCCAAATCAGTTTAAACTGGTCTTAAACAAGTGACTTTATTCCAACCAGTGTTTTAAATTTGTCCATGCAATACCTAAACTAATAGTATAAGCATCGTATGTGCACCATCAAATGGCATCGAACTGATTAAGAATGATCAAATCACTCCTGGTGGCTGCTTGTCGGGGCCTGGAGCCTGGGGCTCGCTCGGGCCACTTCGGGGGTGGCGTGCCCTCAGCCTCTCGGCCCGGGGCTCGTTCACTCTAGCACAGCTGGCCGCCGGCGGAGCTCACGGGCACGTTACTGCAACCCCCCCTGGCTTCTGCTCCGCGGCTGCTGGGTGACCCCAAATCTGGGACTCTCCTCAGCTCTTTCTGGGACAGTGGCGCGGCTGCCCCTCTGTTGGTCTTCCTTGGTCTCTTGTGTTCTGGGGGCCTCTGGATGTCTGGAGTTTTGATCTCCTCCATACCTGCTTCATGCCCTGGTGGACGGGGCTGTGCCCCCCCCCACACCCTCTAGCAGATCATTACATGAAGGAACCTTTTAAATACAAGCGCGCTCATGCTCACAGGTGTGCACACGGGTGCTCACACACACAAACTACACCCTTTTAGGCTCCTACCTCAAAGCACACTGTGCGCTGTCGATCTTACGTGCTGCACAATAATGTTTAATATTTAGTATTTACTGTTATATTCCCATAGATCATCGTGATGTTGTTTATTATATTGCTTTTTTTTTTTCTTCTGTTTTTTTTCTCTTTTTTCTTTCTCAACAGCTGATCAAGGTGATTGATATTTGTATTTTTTGTCTGCTTATTTTGTTGGTTTTTGTTTTTTGCCCCTGTCCCTCCTCCCCACTGTTTTTCTTTCCCTCTTTCTTTCTCCCTTTTCTTTTCCCCAGTCAAGTCTGTACCGTATTTAGCAAGTGAAAATAAAATAACATAAACAATAAAAGGTGAATCAAATAGACCATTACGGCAAGGCTGGGATGGTCAATTTGGTAAAGTAAATCAGTTGGGCATCTTTCTTTGCCTTTAGACAACAATTCTTATGGCAAAAGAGCCAAACAGGACAGGCAAAAAAAAAAAAAAGAATGATCAAATTCGTTAGTGTTTTTTCATTTTAGTACCTGCAGATTATGTTCTTCCACCTGATTTCTAGTAGATGGAGTGGGAAGATGTTATCAGTCAAAAGGAGCATAATAAACAGACTACCTGCTCCAAACAGCACATGTTTAACACAGAAAGACTGGCACTGTGGTGGAGGACATAACAGAGCAGTGTCAACAGGTGGATACAAACACCATTTCAAATAAAAACTACTCTGCCCACTGGATATCTGAGGTGCTCTGTGCAATTTCTTTTTTCCCTTAAATGACAAAGTATTAGCAGACTCTTGTCTGAGTTGTGTAACCTTTGCATCCTAGATTAAGCCTGCGGTAAGCCTCATAAATGACATAAACTACAAATGAAAACTTGAACAAGTTTGTTGTAATATTTATTTATTTAGTGTAAAATATTTAATATGACTGTATGACTGTAATGTTGTTTGCCCACTATCATGACTGCATAATACCCATGTCCATCATTTTGGTGGTCTGACAGCAGAGGCCCTTCAAAAGCTTCCCAATTCACATATTTCATACACTCACTATATAAATGACCATTGTCTCTATTTGCAAACCTAAGGACACAAAGACATGTTGCATTGTATGTGCATGTAAGCTGGGCATCACAAACCACCAGGGGGCATTGTGTATTCAATAATGCACACAGAAAGAATACCATTGAAGCAAAAATAGGGTGCATTGTCACTAACTGGCCCCCAGTGAAATATTGTTGACAGGGCTCAGAGAAGTGGTGTGGGTTCCAGTGAGCAGTCTGTGCACTCTGCTGAGGAGGAGGAAGATGAGGAAGAGGCAGTCGCCGACCAGAAGAGCCCAGTCCTCGTCTTTAATTAAGTATCTGAAACATCAATTTAAATGTAAATATCGGTGGTGCAGCGGCACTCATGCGTAAATAAGAGGGTTGGCCCAATCACGTTCTTTCTCTCTCCCAAGTCCCTTGTTTACTTATACTGACATCTGCTCACAGCTGCTCGGCCCGAGGCTGCTGCCCCCAACTACCCCTTGCTTGCACACATGAAGACACACACACACGCCAAGAGAGACAGAGATAATGTCATATATGCAAACGCAACTCACTTTAACTGTTTTCATTTTTGTAACTTGACGTTGGTGACAGTAGAATCATTCATCAGGATTCATCAGGTTTCTGGTTTCTGGACTTGATTGCTTACAGCATGTGTTTTGTTTTGCTGCTTGGATACAGTTTTGCAAATTGTCAATAATTATGTTGAACTAAGACATTTAGGCGCGTTATGTGAACGGTGTTACTTATGGTGATAAACTGGGTCACAGCCCAAGACACTCCAAAGTAGTGATGCAGACACACTGAATATTTCAGCCACTGTGTTGGCATGAGAAAAATGAAATACAGAGGCACATGCCTATATCCTGTGACTATATAATTTATAATACCACTAATTCTGCATTTCGTAGAAATATAAAAATCAAATGAGAATTCCAACAAAGTGATTGCTTTATAGTTGCAGTTTCATAGTAACATGATTCAAGTTTATTATTTATTTATAAATGTATGAACTAAGAATAAAGTAAAAGTGTGTTTTTCATTTTTTTAAATGGGTGTTTCTGGCTTTTCTGACTGTATTTACAATTTTTGACAGTTTAAATTAAAAAATAATAATTTGGAGCAAACTGCATGCGAACCTCCAAATACTCCAGATATCTTAATGAGAGAGGTGTACCTGAAAAGCTTTGATGTGAAAGGAGCTGCCTATACCTAAGTGTCAATGTTAGGAGCAGCGGGGAATAGGGCTCTGTGAATGTGTTCACTCAAATGTATGTGTGTTTATGCGCCCACATGTATGATACTGTGTGCACCTAAATACCTCTCTCACTGTCTTGCTCTCCTTCTACATGACTTCAGGCCCTCAGTGGAATCCCTCCCATCCCACTGCTTTTACCGAAAGAGCGCGCAGAAGCCTGTCCAGTGTGGTCATAGAAGATGATGTTGGTCCGCATCACCTCGATAACCTTGAACAGGAGCTGATTAACCAGCTCATATTCACTCATTTAATGGTAAGGAAGTGAGCGGGGCACGAAGGGGCTGCAGTTTGTTACAGTGTGCCCAGTATCACAATATTAGAGAATACAAATGACACCGTGCCTTAATTCCTCAGGAAGGTCTTTTCTCTGGGCCTGGATTTAGCTGGTGTTCAGTCTGCAACTGGCAGTTTGCTGATGGGCTGTTAACCACAGCTAAAGGAATTAGGATTGACATGTTCATTCTGCAGAACAATGTAGCTTTTAAGTGGCATCGTCTCCTTATGGCTCTGAGTGTATGGGAATGTGCTAATCGCTTAGACAGCACTAATCTGAAGTGAGAGATTTCAACAGGTCGGCACATTTCCATAGGATTTTTAGATGTTAAAGCCATTAAAGGCTGACCTTCAGAGCTGGGGTAAATGTTGACTTAGAAGCATGGCTGGCAGAATATATATACTAACTATTCAGAAATTACTGTTCTTTTTGAATACATTATCTAAAAGCCCCTCACATTCTGAGGTGTTAAAACATTAGTATTGTCAGTGTGCACCAGTAATCCCAGTTGGCTGCTGCTGACTCTGAGAAGCAGACATCTTTTAGCTGCATTTCAGGATTTTGTTTTGTGAAATTCACTAAACAGTAATCACAGTGAAGTTGTGTATGCCTGTTAATAATGTTAACTGGTAGCTTGTTGCATGTCAATATAATTAGGGTGGGGGAGGAAGTCTCCCTTGATGCATCCATCAGCGTGAGAGTGTGTGAGTTAAAGTTAGAGAAAAGCGTTTAGGTAGAGTTAAAAGTACTGTATGAAAAATCTTTGTGATTGGGGGATTGATTTGTAGCAGAAAGCGGTATGAGTGCTCAAATTAAGTAGAAAGGTGCTACATAAGTAAAGGTCTGATGAGGAAAACACAAAGAGAATATGTCAGTCTCATGACGATATCCCTTTAGTCTCAAGTTCTCAAACATTTTAAGCAATGTATATATATATTTAATCTGTCCTTCAATCACCTTTAAAGCTGTGGATAAACAGGGCCCCTGGCATTCAGGGGAGACTGCAATCTAATAGAAGTCTCCCATAAATTTCAATTTAAGATTCTTTGATTGTGACGCCTCTCTCTTACAGTGTGTCTTGGGCATGAGTCTCACTGCAGCACACAAATACAACCTTCATTTCCTGCTCCGAACATTTTAATTCTAATGACTCTCAGATTTGTATCCATGAGTCAGCAGGATACTCTATTTTCCTAATATATATGGTGTGATCAGAAAGGTGGAGGTACAGGACCAAAAGAATCATTGTTCATTTTAATTTGATCAAAGACGTTCAAGAGAATCCTCCTGTGCATTTCCAGACAGCTTCCATTACAGCTGCTATTTTTAGATTGCTCTCTATAAGCATCCTTACAACCAGTTAATAGTTCACAAGTGAGGAACGAGACCAGGAGCATTTTTGTGACATTCACAGAGTTGTGGACCATGAATCTGTCCACCAGGGTGAGACTATCAGCACGGTCGTTTACTGTGACACTGTGAAGCCTCTCAGGGAGTACCTTCAGTAGAAACAACCACAGCTGTATTGGGTGCCAGTGTGCAAGTATGTGCTAGCACAAATACACTAAAAATGAACAGTTTTTTTTTTATTTGACCACACAGTAAGGTCTTCACTTGCTTCTGAAACTGAAGGGTCACAGTTTTGACACATTGGAGGAGATGCAGAGGTAAATCACAATGGCAAATATATAAGAGGATATAAGACGCTGTCAATTTCAACATCTAAAAATATACCCATACTGCAATGGGTACAGAGGATCTTTCATGGAAAATCAACCAAATTCAAAACAGGTATGCCCATGACTTTTCATTTTGACTTTTCACCTTCCCAGTCTTACACACTTTTAATAACATCTTGTATGTGAAATTAATTTAAATATTTTCACTTCATGCTTTCCATTCACAGTTTGGGGGCTTTAGCAGGTTAGGCCCTGTTAGGTCAAAAACAAGTGTGACATAATTAATCAACTGATTGTCACTATCAGTGGTAAGCTGATGTGACATGTAACTATTCAAAGTTGTATGGTGCCCTTAATATTAGTCAAAGATAACCCAGGTAAATACAAATTGTAGTTGATGATTTAGTTTATTGAGGATAAAAACTGAATAAGCTGAACTTTTATATCTAGTGTAAAAATAAGAGAGCTTTTCATGAAACAATACCATAGTAAGAGTAAAACATGGTGGTGATAGTCTTATGGTGTGGAGCTGCTTTGCTGCTTCAGCACCAGAATGAATTGCTGTAATTGATAGAACCACTCTGCTCTCTACCAGAAAATCCTTAAGGTGAATGTCTGACCATCAGTTTTGGGCCTCTTTTGCACTTGGGTTATGTAGCAGGACAACGAGCAGTAAAGTCCACCTCTGAAAATTGCTTGGTAATATGAAAAAAAAGGTGATCTGCAACAGTCAAGTGTGACAAACATTTTTTTAGGAATGTCGAGATGAGACGTTTGTGAGTGATGTTTATGTTTAACACTATAGGAAACAAACCTTTCAGACATCTCCCATCCTATATGTCCCCTTTAAAGCTAATAGCATGCAGAGAATAGAGGCAAATGCTATCAGAGGCTCTGATTCTATAACAAGCATGTCACACATTGTGAAACTCATTGTTCAAATGCCACGCCCCCAAGTCAAAGCCATGAAAGCCTTGGCCTGAAGCACTTCCAGTCAGTGAGAGTGGGGATTTGTGGCAGGGAACAGGCCAACTGGTGAGTCTGTCCCAGCACTGGCTCCACTGGCAGCCAACAGCAGCAGCTCGTGCTTTGGAGGACCACCCTTGCCATGGTGAGTAATTCCCCTGTCATTGCTCCACACACCCACAGCTCAGTGCTGGCTGGCATGGTTCCCTGTGCCCATTCTTAGTCAACAGGATTAAGCTTGCTTAGTGTGAGCTCTCCAGGATCACCTATACTCCATATTGTACACTCACAATGCTGGCTTACCAATTTGGCTACAACAGGCTGTTTTTTTGCCTCCTTCCACCCCTCCTCTTCTTCTTTGAATTGGAAAAATATGAATGTGGTTTCCTCGCACAGAGAGGAGAGGATTGAGAGGTGACTGAGGCCAGTTGTATCCAGGAATAAGTGGGGAATCTGAGTTAATTTGCCATGCTATTTATAAATTGGGATTCATTTGAATAGACTAAAAGCATTGGTTGGTTGTGGGGTCAGATTTACACTGATGCCTCACAGCAGGACTGGTAAGGCCCAATAAGAAGCCTACAAGCTAGCAAACACTACGCAGTAAGCAAATCGGTGTTAACATTGCTCATTTTGTATCACAAAATGTTTTCATTAGCAACAAAATGAGGTTTTATTTGTTTTGTGTGACTGATTAAATGCCACGCTGTTTTTCATTATTGTGTCAGTGGTGTACAAAACAAATTTTACAAACAGGCACATTTTGTTTAGTGGCATTTGTTTTTCATTCATGCATTTTGCTAATAAGAAATAAGGTTGAGAAATTTAGGAGCAAGGTGACGAGAACTACAAAATGGGAAATCGGACTGACTTAGGAAAAAGTAGCAAAAAGTATTACACACTTCACAGTAAAGCCCAAAGTTAGCTTAATAAAAAATTTAAATAAATAAAGAGGAAGTTGCCTCAGGTGGAGACAACAGGGACCAGAGACTCACCAGCATTATACTCTATATAATTTGCATTTTACTTCTGGTACATTTTATACACAAACGTTTGGATTTTAAGCTTTTTGCTTGTTAATAAAAGCTTAAAATTTGTGTTTATGGTGGAAAATGACTTGTTGTGTCAGTCATATGCTATTCCATGACACTAGCCTTATTAAAATGTAATCTATTTACAATGAATAAAACATTAATAATTACAAAATATATAATATTTGAATTTGAATCAAATAAATTACATTTGTGTATCTGTTCAATGATGTATGATTCATATTTAAAGTACAATATCTTATGATGAATTTTTCACAGAGACAATTACATAGCTAACTGTCACTCTCCCAACCTGTATAAAAAGGTTGGTCAAGAACCTGTTACTAAGTACTGTGCTAACATATGAAAATAGTGGGAGCTAGTGAAATTACTTTCAGTAACTACTGGAATATGATTTATCAAAGGCAATTCTGAAGCATAATAATAACTATGACATGAAAAAATGTCAATTATGCAGTTATGCATAATATTTTTTCTATGATATTATGAAGCAATGTTAATCTATATATTTCAACATATTAATTTTCAGAGGTTTACTTGGAAGGTTGTTGCACCTAAATTACCACAGGTGTATAAAATCAAGCACCTAGCCATTCAATCTGTCTTTGCAAATATTTGTGAAAGAACAGGTCATTCTAAAGGTCATTGCTCACTTTATTTGAGCATATATATTGCGGAACATCCCTCACAGATATTCTACAATAATTTGTAGGTGGTGCCATTTATGAAGCATTTAAGAATCACAACAACTCCACAATGAAGTTGCAGACCATATAAAGTAAGAGACCAGGCCCCTGGGTGCTGAGGAACAGAGTGTATTAAAGTCAGCAACTTCTGTAGGTGAGTACTTGTATCCATATATAGTGGGATTTTTTATTGTAAGTATACACCTGAGGTGTCTTGAAGTTAAGGCTGTGATTTTTTTGAGAAAAAAGTTTCTAAGAGGGTATAAATAGTATAACATAGCATAAAACAGGAATTTGAAGGACATCCACTATTAAATGCAACTTTACGAGCATTTTAATTTGCTTAACTCACATTTGGTGCAACTTTAAAAATTATGATCTCGTTGATTTTGAAGATTTTTTTTACAGTAAATGTTTTTAATCCCAAAAATGGAAAATGAGAAAGAAAAAAAAATTAAACCACTACAAGAATTTAATTCTGTGTCAACCAGATGTATTCTTACTGATAATTCAAAATCCATTGATCTACAAGCCACATTAAACCAGACATTGCGTTTTATTCTGTACACTATCTGTCACATACAAATTAATCTAACAAGCTGTCTTAAGACTGTGATAGGAAGCCCGATTTCACCCATGCATTCAGAGGAATATCATGCAAACGCCACAGAGCAAGGTCTCAGCTAACAAGGAGATTAGAACCAGCAATGTTATTGCTGTGATGCAACAATACTAGATGCTGCTTCATTATGCCTGGTACTAAAAAATGACACAAGAGGAAAGAAATAGTTGGCTTTTGCTTTCAAGTACAAGAAACAAGTACAGTTTTTGAATATAAATATCTACCCTTAGAAATGTGGTATGACTGAGCCAGACAACAGACTGAGCCACCAGTCTCTTTGGTGTTCCACTACAAACATAATATGTGCCAGTCATTCTGCTAAATTTCCTTTTCTATAAATGTGTTCAAATAACAAAGCAGTACTTTAGCCTTAGCTTGACCTTCCAATCTAGTGATTTTCTCTTAGTGAATCCAGGGAACGTTCACCTGACTCTGTATTTTGATATTAAATTATACTTCAGTGCCATTTGTGTCACATTATGAAATGCTAGCTGTATATAATGTCATTTGGTCTGAGGCATTATGCTCCAGAAAATTAATGTGGCTTCCTCTAGTATCTCTGTCCTTTTCTTCAGGGTTGTATTTCATTAGAAACCAAATGCTACCTGCAGCACTTGTTTGACAACGGTAATATTTAATGAATTGTACTTAAATGCAGGTCTAAGATTATATTTCTTGGTAATGAATAGGCGTGATTACATACAGCATGTGGAACTCAAAGAGACATTCGGAAGCATTAACCTATTTGTGTGTATGTTTTTTTGGATACTCACAAATAAATGGGAATACAGAGAATTCTCAAGACTGACCTTTGAGCTTTGAATTGCAATAATGCTGCACAAAAGTCTGTTTTTGAAAGCATGGGTAAAAGTACAACTAATTATTTCAGTGCTATTTAGATATCTTGCTCAAATGCATGAGAACATGCCAGAATCTATGCATATATAGTGTTTATATAACATGGGGGTGAATATGTCTGTCAGTTCCCAATAAGGATGAGCAAATATGTGCTCTGTGCACAAGAATATGATGTGTGTTAGTATTCCATGCCAGCAACCATATGCTCCTGTATTTGTCTATGTGCACATGTGCCTGCTGCTCGGTGCACTACAGTATGTTAGTCTTTGCTCATGAATCTGTAGGAGGATAATAGCCATCACATGGTCTCAAGTTAATTTTCCATGTAAATAGGACACTGCTGTTTAATCACGAAAAAAAAAAACAGACAGGGAAATGGAGCATGTCTGCCATGGTCATATTTAATAAACTGGTAAAAACTAGTATTAGAAATCTAGTGCAGTACTTTTCCTTAATTCTTCCACCTCCTGCTACTTCTTTTCTTGGCTGCTCCCTTTAGGAGACACCACACCAAATCATCTGCCTCCATCTCATCCTGTCCCTAGCATCCTCTTCTGTCACACCAGCCCTCTTGTGAGGCCTTCCTCTTTTCCTCCTGCCTGGCAGCTCCATATTTGACAACATTTGTCTACAATTCCTTCTCTGCACATGTCCAAACCATCTCAACCTCGCTTCTCCTCAACTGAGCTATCCCTCTGATGTAGTCATTTCTAATCTTGTCCATCCTTGTCACGCCTAGGGATGCCATTATGGCACCGGTTCTGACATAAATGGTAGTAACCAGACTGAAAAGCAGCGATGAGATGTCCTACACTTTGGATTCTAGCCAATCATTTTACGTTTCCAAGGATAGTAGGCAGGCCCAGGTACGTACGTTCTTTTAGAGCAGAGCGACAGATTGAAAATGCCCAAAGTGAAGCGGTCAAAGTCTGGCTGTACTTCACAGCAAACTCAGCAGCCTGCAACAAGTGCTTTAAGGTGATACTGTGCAAAGGAGGTAACACCTCAAATCTGATGAAACACCTGGCGACGCATAGCGTTTTTTTAAAAGCCGAGAAATGCACTGTATTTGATAGCTTGCTGCAAGACCTCACACCGAGTACATCAAATGGGGGTGTGGTGCCTGTTATTGGACCCGGAGTTATTAACATCCCCCAAGAACCCGAAGAGGAGAGTCCTGGCCCCTAGCCCTGCCAGCGTAGCAGAAATGATGACAGATGATGATGGCAGCAGCAGCCGTTCTTCTTCAAGCGGGGGAGTAGCGTTGGTGTAAGCAGTACGTGGCGAGGGCATGCGATGGCCAGTGAGCGGAGAGTAGCTTAATGTTGTTCGTGTTTAATTTACATTGAGTAGGCTAAGCACGTTATTAAATAAATGCATGTAAGGTAAACTAGCAAACACCGTCGTAGTTACATGCGGCTGTCTTCTTGTTTGATGGCAGATACTCCCTTCACCCTGGCCAAAAAGGCAAAAAATGACCAAAGAAAAAGTGGAAAACAGTTAAACATGAGAGGTTTTTGGACAAAGTTTGTGTTTTTTCCATTTTTTAAGCACTGCTTCCAGCCAAGAGTGAATCCATATATGCCGTATAGCTGCAGAAAATGCTAACATTGTTATCTTTTTACAAAAACCAGCTAAACATGAGAGGTTTTTGGACAGAGGTTGTGTTTTGCATTCTTTAAGCACCAATTCGAGCACCGATTCGAGCACCGTTTAAGCACCGGCACCGTTTCAAAAGTACCGGTTTGGCACCAGTATCGGATGAAACCTAAACGATACCCATCCCTAGTTACGCCCAGTGAAAATCGTAAAGTCTTCGACTCTGCCACCTCCAGCTCCACCTCCTATCTTTCCACCAATAGCACTGTGTCCAAACCACACATTATAGAAGGTCTCACTACCAACTTGTAAGCCTTTCCTTCCACTGTTACTTCTACCCTTCTGTCACAAATTACCCCTGACACTCTTCTAGAACCATTCCACGCTGCCTGCACTCTCTTCTTGACTTCACTTGTGGATGATTGACCCCGGGTGTTTAAACTCGTTTAAACTCAAGTCGTTGCTTTTCAACCTGTCACTCTCTCGTTCGCACATCTTTCTTACACTGACTTTTCAGCCTCTACTTTCCATTGCATACCTCCACCTCTTCAGATGCTCTTCCACCTGCTTCCTACTATAACTATAGATCATAAAGTCAACTGTAGATGTCACGGGGTGGAAATGGACAAGTTAACTAGGTTTTTTATCTCATATGAGTTGCTGTGTTTTATTATTGTTAATACTTTAATATTGTATAGTGTTTTATTCTTGTTTTATTGCATGCTTTTATTGTATTTATTGTTGACTTGTCCTGGAGAGACTCCACCCCTCCGTGATTACTAACTTGGCACATCTGGGAGGTCACAGAGGCCCAATAAGAAGGCCTGGCCGGTCAGGAGAACGGGAGAGCAGTAGAGATGGCGGAGTAGATGGTGGCAGGTTGCGGCGGCCGCAAGCGGGGGAGCAGCGTTGGTGCGGGTTGGTGTAAGCAGTACGTGCGAGGGCATGCAATGGCCAGTGAGCGGAGAGGCAGAGGGAGCTGTGCTGCTGCTGGAATAGCTTGATGCCAGAGGCCGCTACGGTGGGGGATTAGCTGGCAGCGGGACAGCGCCCTACCTCCTACGGCAAGACCATAGTGCTGGCGTGACACAGAAAAGCGGCGGGCAGAGTTAGGAGGTCTGCCCATCCGGGCTAAGTCCTGCGACATATCGTGCTGCAATAAACCGAGCCACTGGAAAGAACGATGACTGTCGCTGCCCCTCTCTCTTCTAGTACTCCAGAGCGGAGAGACTGAAAGGATAGCCGGGGATGCCGCCAGGTTTTCGCTCCAATTGACTGAATTTTAATTATGTGGCTGACGCCACCGGATGTTAGGGAATGTTTACGTTTTATTGGATTTTTACAGTGTGTTCTCCCTGGCCAGGGTTGTTTTAATGGTTTTTAAACCTTTTCTGTATAATAACTTATATTTTAGTCATACAGATTCATATCGTTCTATTCCCTTGGCTGCTCCACTGCTCCCTCCGTTTTTTGGAGGGTTTCCCTTCTTAGAATAACACCTGATAATCCACTATTACATAAACATCATACTCCAGAGACTCCTACCAAGCCTCATCTATCAACATCTATCATCATTTATCACTATAGCAAACAGTAAGGCCCTCAGAGCCAATTCCCGATGTAATCCTACCCCCAGCTTGGACCTATCTGCAGGTTCTCTTCAGGTACTCCGGCTTACTCCTACAGTCCAGCCCCTCTGCCACCCTCATAAAGATAAGCTGCAGAGGATGGATGGATGGATGGATTGAATCATGAAATTGTCTTGACCACTTATCCAATTTAACGTCAGAGGGATGGATCTTACCCCAGCTATCACGGAGCGAGAGGCATGGTATATCCTGAAGAGGCTGCCAATCTATTCAAGGGTTAGCACTAGGAGACAAACCCATTCAATCACACAAATTTTCTTGCAGTATGGCAAACTGGCTAACCACTAGTGATGGGTCGGTTGCGAATGAAATGGCTCTTAAAGCCGGCTCTTTGAAGGGAACAATGCGAGCCGACTCCTTATTGGGAGCCGTGGGTTTTTAGTTTTTTATTTTATCTTGCCCTCTATCTCATTTTTTTTTTCGCTTCACGCTGCACGTCAGCCTTGTGTTCGCACTGAGCAGAGACGGGAGGCGCAAGCACAGGGATCTGCTTGCGCCCCTCCCGGGCGAGGCGGTGGTTGCACTCACAACAGCAGTAGCACACGAAAAGAGCAGGAGGGAGAGAGAGAGAGAGAAAGAGAGTTCTGACAAACCATCCTACTTTGGCAAAACGTCCTACCGTAAGTAGTTTATGCACATTTCTGCTGTCACAGAGTAATTCCAGCAAATTTAAGTAGGTTTGACGGTTTGCCATTTAACTTTGCCCATCAGAGTATACTTGTAGCTCATATTCATAAAGCCAGGATGGTTTGCCACTTCATTTTACCCGTCAAAGTATGTTTCTAGCTCATATTCACAAAGGTAGGATGATTTTCCACTGAATTTTAGCTGTTAAGGTATGCTTGTAGGTCACATTCACAAAGGTAGGACGGTTCGCCACTTAATTTCGTGTTGTGCGCATGCGCAGAAACAACGGGTAGGATGTTTTGTCAGGTAGGATGGAGCACCGGGAGCAACAACAAGAGACAACATAGTCACATTAGAAATGTATGGTAAAGAAAATGAGTGACATCAAGAGAGTGTTGAGAGTGCGAGCAACACATTGCGAGCAAGCGCAAATGCAAAAACTCTTCGATATTCCAGGCATCAATAGTAGAAAATCATTAATGGCCGTCAGAATCAATGCAGGTTTAAGATTTCACTTTTTAAGCTTGGAGACTAAGCCCATCTTTTATAAACTATGTGTGTTGGGAAGTAAGAATAAGATTGCTAGCTAGCAAACATTAATATAAATATAATGTGATCACATATTTTGAGATATGTATTGAGATTCTGTGGATTTGGTTCATTTAAGTCTTCTTCTTTTTTTGCAGTTTTGCCCATGTAGTCCAGCACTCTGGATTTTATGTCAAATAAAAAAAAAGGATTTTTCCCTTCTAGAGGTTTCAATTCATGAATGGAATCTGAATTCTGACTGTGGCATTTTATATAAACAAGAAGAAAATATACATTCAGGCACAGCTCTTTTGAGCAATATAAATCTACTCTATTAAATTAATACCATGGCAGAGGTTTTTTTTGTTTTTTTTAACAAACTTAACACACTGGAGGACTTGAAAAAGCTGGTTTTAATTCAATTCAATTAACACCAAATCACAACAACAGTTGCTTCACGGTGCTTTATATTATAAGGTAAAGACCCTACAACTACAGCCATTCGGCTTCATGGTACTGGTGTGAAAGCAAAGGTAAATAATAATAATGGATTGGATTTATATAGCGCTTTTCAAGGCACCCAAAGCGCTTTACAGTGCCACTATTCATTCACTCTCACATTCATACACTGGTGGAGGCAAGCTACGGTTGTAGCCACAGTTGCCCTGGGGTAGACTGACAGAAGTGAGGCTGCCATATCACACCATCGGCCCCTCTGGCCAACACCAGTAGGCAGTAGGGTAAAGTGTCTTGCCCAAGGACACAACGACCAGGACAGAGAACCCGGGGATCGAACCGGCGACCTTCTGGTTACAGATACGCTTCCCAACCCCCTGAGCCACGGTCGCCCCAAATGACTTCACCTTCCTTGTAGCACTGGAGTCAAGAGAGGGGAGTGGCACAGACAGAGTGAGGCAAATAGCTTTCCTTCAGCTCAGATCCAGTCAAAGGAAATGCTCAAATATGCTGATTCCCAGCATCTGACTGAACGGACAGCAATAGGAAGGACTGGCAGTGAGTCAGCTGCGTGCCATCGACACCAAGGTGCAGGAAGCTAAAAGTGGTTTATGTGTACGTTTCCTCTGTCATGCCCCTGCTCACCACTGACCCTTTTCCGTCCTTCACGCCAGGGTCAGGAGCACCTCAATAATTGGTAGGACAGTGGTGGCTTAAAACCACCAAATCATAAAAAAGCCACAGAGAGCTTCAGTGAATTACGAGGAAATATGGCCTTCCTTTACAGCGGGGGCCGTAAATGAAGCCATAAAATTATGAGCAGTTTTTATGATGGCCCATTGAAGTAGGATGCTTGTATATTGATGGTTCACAGGCTGTATCCCTCTTTCCCCATGCGGTGGAAGAGCTGACAAAGGGGCCCCTGTGTAACTATTTTTCATGCATTTAATATATTAATTATCCGGTAAATGTTCCCCAGGCAGTGCTTGGGATAGCACAGAATGACAGCTTTTCGATGAAGCTCCTGCGTTGGCCCATCAGGCCGCAGTGTATTACGTGGGAAAGGTCATTGCGGGGTTAATGTAACTTTTTATTTGCTGATTTTTCATATCCAGGGAGGGAGGGAAGCAAGGAAAGGAAGCAAGGCCAGTTTAAAAAAAAAAGAAAGAAAGAAGGAAAAGTGGAAAAGCAAGACAGAGAGATGGGGAGGGACAGAAGCAGAAGGGTGGTGTGTGTTGGGAATGTTGAAGATAACGGCCGGGGTTTTATTATTGTGTTTGGGTTCAGAGCTTTTTTTTTCTGTCTTACTCTCATATAACAGGGTTCCCTTCTTTCTCTCCCCACAGCACACATACACACGGACACAGTAGCTTCTGGCTTCACTATATGCGAGAAGCTGATAGGTGAGCTGACAGCAGAAAAGGCATTACTTGGGTGTGACTCACTAATAGTCTGCAGTCATTCATATCCCACCTTCACATCCCATCCCAAATCAATTCTTGATCAATTTCATGCCAGAGAAAGAAATAATTTCTCCAAAATACAGAACATATTCAGTTTGATCATTTGTGCTTTTCCAGTTGTAATTAAACTGCTGGGCGGAATAACTGAAAAGATTATTGCGCTGCTTTCTCCCGCTGCTTTACACCAACTATTTCTTTCTTTCACAAACTTAGATCGTGATGCAGGCAGTATCGCTTTTAAACACGCTTGTGAGGAAGAAAAAAATTGCATTTTTTTTTTAATCACCGTATACACCTTCAGTAATTCGGGTGCTCTGAAGTGTTGTCAAGAAACAATTGAGTGGAGAGTTGGTTGAAGTGATCAGTTGTGTGTAGTCCCTAGGTGGGTCTCTCATTTGCTGGTGCATTCCACCAGCTGATTGAGTTAATTTCGTTGCCCCCACATCCTGCTTATTGGATGTAAACATTAATATGCCTGAAAATTACTGAGTCGATGCTTACTGCAATGTTCCAAGTAACACTAAATTGATCAGCTATTGAAAGAAAAAAAAGGCTGCTGTAAATTTGATTCCACTCAGAGATAGTGGGGAGGGGGTTCCGATGGAAATGTGCTCCCTCTAAACCATTTCTTCTTCACTTATTTCCAATCACTGCTTTTCACTTGTTTATTTGATTTGATTCCTTAAACTTATTCTGGATTTAATCATATTGTGTTTCGAGTTCAAAAAGTTTCTGTTCACTTCCAAGCATGTTTTTGGTTGTTTGTTTGCTTTCTAAGTTCTCCTCCTTTTATAGCCGCTTCATTCCCTTTTCCGTTCCCCAGCCCTTGTGAATGCCTCTCACTTCTCAAAGTTGAAAAGCTACTTGTGGCAAAACACACAGTGAGGATGGTGACGTGTTCTGAGATGGTCTTTTATAAATCAGAGTGCAGTGTGAAGCCTCGGCTCGATATCTCATCATAGACTTGGTAGTGTTGAGAAAGTGGCCTGAGCAATGAGCCAAGGCTCAACTATCTATCTGGTAGGTGTGCGTGCTTTGTGTATGTGTGTATATGGAGTTTCTATTGACCAGAGAATGCACCATTATACACAGATTTATGAATATGTGCTTTCATGGGTCCTACATGCATATATGCATTCACAGTTTATAGGGAAAACATGGTTCATTTGTCAGAGGTGCTAAAGTGCATTCAGCTGAATGAACACAGACATACCTGTGTGTACGGTCTCTGCAGCAGCAGCCAAGCTTTATATATTTGAACTTGGCAAATAAACAAAGATAACAAAAAAAATATATAAAAATGCAACAATTGCAAAAATTGTAAAACATGTCAAACAACTGCAAAAAGAACCAAAAACCCCAAAACAACTATTTTTGTGCGATTACTATGCTCTAACCCCCCAGCTCATCTGCAGTCAATTTTTTTCCTTAAGAAACTGACTGCGTTTCTACAAAATATTGAAGTGACTCAAAGAGAAACATTTGAACCAAAATTTGAACTCTCGTTATTGTTGGTTTTAAGGAATCCTCTTTCGCCGAATTCACTGAACAAATTAGTCTGATATCATTTCCGCAAAACACTAAAATGGGAATTCAGCACTTTTATCTTTGCTTTATTACACACTTATTGTTTTTCTGTAGCAATGGGTTCTTTTCAACCAAAAAAGTAAATGTCCACTACCACCTCAACAAACAAACACAGTTGAAGACTAAATGATGGTTTTCAGGACTTCATGGAGACTGAAATCTTAGCTACAGTAAGACAGAGTGAATATTGAAGAAAAAAAGAAAACAGCTACATGTGTTTTTAGTCAAGTTATAAGATATAGCAGACATTTAACAATTTATTTTGCCCGTTTTGTGGTGCAACAAAAAACAAAAACATGCATACATGCCAATGAAGGTTTGTTTTTATGACATTATAATGTAATAGATGGATATTTTCAAAGTGTTTAAAGCCTTTTACAGAACAGATACATAAAATTTGTGCAAATATTTCAGTCATTAACTATATTTTTCTGACTCACCTGTTAACGCTATACTGTTAATACAGACTATGCAATTTTACAGGATACATTTGTGTCATTTATTCTTTTGGGTCATGCTCAATTTTTCTCTCTGTGTACCAGTACTGAATTCACAAAGATATGTGTAATAGTGAAATAATTATATTTTACCAAATAGATAGATGCTACTCGGTTCTCTGAAATTATTTCTTTGCCTCGTCAGATGTGGTCCCATTTCTGACCTCAAAGTGCCCCGCTGATATCCTGAAATATGTATGAAAGCCACAGCTTTAACTAATAAAACCATGAAATTTTCTTTGCTGCCTCCTCCTCTTGAGAATTGGATAAACCCAGGATCTCCTTTTCTTCCTTTTCATCAAGACCACCTCATCATTGCTTGAAGTTTACTTCAGTTATTTACGTGGTGCACATTTTTAAGACATTTGTTCTGAAAAATCACAATGATTTTTGTGTGTATTTGGAATTTTGTGTCCTTTTTTTGCAATGTGCTCGGTATACAAAGGCAAAACAAAAATCCTATTTTTATGCATATAAAAACTTCAACATTTATCAGCTTTGTGTTTTTAATAAAAAATTATTTAATAATAAAATATAAACATAACTTGTTAACACAAAGACTATATAATGGCACTAATACTACTATTAATAACAATATAATTACTCATTAATTTGGTTCCCTTATTGAAATAGCTCCCTCACCACCTCAGCATTTACACAATAACTATGACCATAGAGGGCAACAGCTCTGGGAGAGGGGGCAGTCCCCCGCTGCCACCCCCACCCTGCAGTATATCAAGTCCCATTAACCCCCCAGCTGCATCTCTGCAGGCTCCCTGTGTGCTTAACACAGTGGTGTTAGCGGAAAAGATGTGCCTACTCCTCCAGATGAGCTTTGCACATTAACATACTAAGGCTTCTGGAGAAGGGGCCTTACCTTAGACTTCCCTCTCTGGCCACAATACACCCAGTCTCCCCTCATCTTTCTATGTTTATATTTTTTTAATTAGACAAGTCATTTGGGTGTGTAGTGACATGTCCACCCTCACAGTGGCAGTACAATGTAAACTTTTAACCCCACAGATGGGTTATAACCTTCTCCTCTAATCTCTGCATGTTGACAGCAGTGGTTTTGAAGCTTCCAGTTGAGCAACCTTTAGCACATAAAGTGAAATGTTGAGGAACAGATTTTTAGGCTAGAATTTGCAAGTTACTCCTGCAGAAATCATGTCCAATATCACTTTCCAGATATACACAATATCAATATACTGTACAACACAATCAAATATTCCCTTACTGCAGTAATACATATGTATATAAAATTTGTTCAACTTCTGCCAGAAGTATGGATCAAGCTCTCACTGTACTGGTTCAGGCACCAGATATCCCGTGGTTTAGCAAATTCTCATGGACTCTTGAATATCCTTGACAGCAGGTCCAAAACCACTCTGCCTGTCCTGAGGCATTGTCCCAGAACTCCACGCAACATTGCAGAGACATGTCAATGAGGACATCCACACAACAGCCAAAGCCTTAAGAAATTCAGGGCCAGCGCCATCCACCCCAGGGGCGGCTACTGTAATTATTTAACTCCATCAGTGACCTCACTCCCAGAGATATGCAAGACATATCCCTTCATCCCCAAACTAGGCTTGAATTATGAAATGCATGACAGTAAAACTAAGGAGATCTTCAAAGTGTTTATTCAACCATCTGGCTGTCCAACCAAACATTTTGCTCCATGGTCTCACCGAACTTTTCCAAGAGTTTGCTTCAGCTACTGCCATAGCCGCAGTCCACTTGATGTGTTGGTCAGCTGCATCTGGAGCAAGGTTATTATCGTTAACGAAAACTAACGAAATAACGAAAACTAGAAGTGAAAAAACATTTTCGTTAACGGAAATAAAAATAAAAACAAAAAAAGGAAAACTAACTAAAACTGTAATGAGTGTTCACAAAACTAACTAAAATTAACTGAATTTATAGCAAAAATGTGTTTAGTTTTCGTAGATGTGTGCGTGTCATACAATAGTCAAGAGTGAAAAAGAAGTTTAGTTTCCAGATTTTTTTCTTCCTGTCTCATTATGCCAGCAGGTGGCAAGTACGTTAGTCGAATCGTCTGTGTTGCTGCTCCGTCCACGCGCAGAATCATGTCAGGAAAAGTTGGGAGAAAGCGCCAGAGTCCAATTTGGGATTACTTTGAATATGACTGTGTTTTGGATAAAGCAAGTGTCTTGTAGTGGAAAGAGACAAATTATGAGGGACATTTCTAAAGGGGAAAAAAATCCCACAAACCTTAAAGTGCGCTTGAAAAGCTCACACAAGAAGGCTAACCTAGATTACCTTGAGAAGGTAAGGGAGCACACTCAACCCTCATCCCCAGAAACAGAAGCTAACCCCAGGCAAGGCAGCGTGATGCATCCCGAGACAACAGGACGGGGATATCTACATAACTGTGTGAGTCAATTGCCTTCAAAAGGTTTATCAATTCACTTGAACCAAAATTACGAACACCCGGTGCTGCAAGAGTTAATAGTCTCATTGGGGCCAAGATATAAATTTTATATTTGCCTGGTATCAATGGTTGTTCATCTGCCTTTATTTATTTATTTAAAGAACCCATAGGTGGAAATGTGAGTTGTCTGTCTCTGCGTGTTAGCCCTGCGACAGACAGGCGACCTGTCCAGGGTGCAGGGTATGGTAGCTGGAATAGCAACATACCCAAGGATAAGCAGAAGAGCATGACTGATATGATGAAACTGGGATTTTGTTGCACTTAATTATTGCAAACAAAACTAAAACTATAACTGAAACTAATCAAAACTAAACTGAAACTAAGGATTTTCAAAAAAATAAAAACTAAACTAAACTAGCAAACAATTGGTAAAAACTAATTAAAACTGATATAAAATTGAAAATCTGAAGTCAAAACTAAATAAAAATAAAAACTAATGAAAATTGCAAAACTATTAAAACCTTGATCTGGAGTCCAAAAGGCTAACCAAGCTTGATAAGACTAGTTCTGCAGCCTGGCAGCTCCCTTCACCTTTAGTGTCCACCATTTGATTTTAGAATTACTGGCATGCAGGTGGGAACTGAGACCTCTGTGGGACGTCCCAACTGCACCCTCACTATATGTTTGGGTATGCTAGGCCTGTCCAACTTCTTCCCCTGACACCTGAATTACCACATCACCAGACAGTAATACGTTGACAGCTTTGCTCCTCAATTCACCCAAGCTTCAAAGACATACAGCAGCAGATCTGATGATACGATAACAAAATCAATCATTGACCTGAGACCTATGGTGTCCTAGTGCCATGTGCACTTATGAACCACTTTTTTATTTGAGCAAAATGTCTGTTATGGAAAAACTGCCATTCGCACCAACTTCCAATAACAGAACACCACTCAGCTTCAGATCAGGCAGGCTGTTCCCCCCGTCACACCCATTCATGTCACACTGTTTTAGCCATTGACCAAGATGGTGCCAGTATGCATGGTGAGCCGTCTCTCTGGGTTCCTTCTGCTGGTTGCTGTTATCTTTTTTTTATGCTGCTATGATGGCTCTGCTTTACTCGTCTATGCACACCAAACACTTCTGAACCTTCAGCCACTTAAACCGCAAACGATTGATTTGAAAAACAATCCAGAAAATCTTCCTCCGCTTCTGGGGGACATACCTGACTACCTTTCCTCCTAGGAAGCGCTCAAAAAGACGGGATAAAAGGAGTAGCATTCTGGTACGCATCAAGACTTACTTGAAATTGCATGGAATGAAGAAACATCATACTTGTACACATGTGCTACCATCTTTTCCTGCTCTCTGAGACCAGTCCAGATACAGATTTAGTTGGCATCGCTGGGATCAGCATGTTGGACCTCCTGCTCCCTCAGACCTGCCGGCGAAGCCTCCACCTGTGTGGCGATGGGTACGGTCCTACAGAAGTGCCGTGAATCACAATAGCCTTCGTCTGCTGGGTCGTGCTCCTGTTAGCAGTACAATTTGATCACGCTTCAGATGGCTGTTAAACAACAGATCTTTTATCTTTTATCTTAAATGACATTTATATTTCACCAGGACTTTATTTATTCCTGACAGAAACTTGGCTTCAACCCGATGAGTCCAAGTATCTTTGGGCATCCTACAAGACTTCTTATCAAAATATCAGAACAGTGTTAAAGCTGCAAAATCTGCTTTTATGTCCAGCATAATTTCTAACAACAGTCATAAGCCCTGGGGTTCTTTTTAATATTTTTAATTCTGTGATTAACCCCTGTGCCACTGTTCCCATGAAGACTTCCTCTGCACTTTGTGAAAACTTTTTGAAACACTTAATTGAAAAAAATCTTTACAGTCTCCACGTTCACGGACAGTGTTTAGACCTAGATCTACCTTCTTAGTGCTCTACTGTTTTTCAGAGCCTGTGACGTTTTCTGTCTTAAAGGAAGTAATCGATCACTTAAGACCTTCTAATTGAGCTCAGGATATTCTTCCTTCTCACGTTTTCAAGGAAGCACTTCACATTATTTGGCCGAATATTTTACTTTTATTAAATGCTTCCTTGTCAAATGTTCTTTCTATCTACAGGCCAATTTCTAAACTCTTTTTTTATGTCTAGAATTTTGGAAAAAGTTGTTTTTAAGCAACTGCAGACCTTTTTAGACACTCATGGCATTTGTGAAGTGTTCTAGTCTGGTTTTAAATCTTGTCATGGTGCTGAGACAGCACTTTTAAGTGTTTTTAATTATCTTCTTTTAACTGTAGACTCAGGTTGTTCTGTTGGCCTTTGACAAAATTGATCATAACATTCTTTTATTGAGACTTGAGTACTTTGCTAGTCTTAAAGGCACAGTTTTATCCTGGTTTAAAGCAAACCTGTCAGAAAGGTCTTTTTCTGTTGCTATTGAGAAATACTCCTTTTCCTCTGCCCCTATTTGTTGTGGTGTGCCACAGGGGTCTGTTTTGGGTCCAACTCTGTTCTCTTTATACAGAGTTGGACCCATCTGGGATCTATTTTCAGAAAATAAAACATTTCCTCTCACTGTTATGCCGATGACATCCAAATTTACTTCCCCTTGAAACTGAATGTCTCTGTCCCACTGCAACCTCTGCTTAACTGTCTACATGATGTTTAGTCATGCCCCTTTGGATAAATTAACTGACACCCTTGGTCCTGTTGCTTGTCATCATTCCCACAGTGTGAAAAATATCGGAGTGTTTCTAGATAGCTCTTTTAAATTCGATAGGCAAGTGTCCACAGTTGTGAAAAACGTTTTTTATCAGGTACATGAAATTGCCAAAGCGAAGCCTCATCTTCCTCCTAAAGACTTAGAAAAACATATTCATGCCTTCATCACCTCTAGACTGGACTACTGCAATTCTCTCGATTTGGGTCATCGCCTCCATTGCTTGCAGGTAGTCCAAAATGCTGCTGCGTATCTTTTAACAGAATGTATGAACACATCACTCCAGTTTTAGCAAATGTACACTGGCTCCCTGTCCATTATTGTACTGATTTTAAGATTCTTTTGCTTACTTTCAAAGTTTTAAATGGTATGCCACCCAGTTATTTAAGCAAACTCCTCAACATATATAACCTCAAAAGAGCACTGTGATCCTCTAGCCAGATGCTCTTAGTACAACCGAGGTCTCGATTGAAGCAAAGAGGAGATCTGGCCTTCGCAGTTGCCGCGCCTAGACTCTGAATTAAATGGGCAGTCAATATTCGTACTTCAGAGCCATACTTTTTTTCCATTCGCATCTTAAAACTCATTTTTTTACATTGGGTTTTAATTCAAGTCCAGTTTGAGTACCATCAGGCTTGTTCTATGTTTGTTATGTTTGCTCTGTTTTGCTTTGTTTTTATGTTAATAAATTTTCTTTGCCTCATTTCATGCCTTATTTATCTGTATTTGTTTTTCCATTGTTTTCACTAATATAGAAATAAAAGTGATATTGATATTGATGTGAATGTTAAAGTCCCCAGAAAAGGGTTTTTCTGTGGAGCTGAAATCAGTCTGTTAGAGAAAGCACAAAGTGCTCTACTGATTTTCCAGTTAGCAGTTTAGAAGATGGCCAGGATTATCTCTTTATGTATAACAGGTTGATCAGTGACCACCATAGCTTCAAATATGTCTCATTTGCAGCCAGTCACAGAGACAATTTTCCTAATAAGTATGTCCAGTACGACATCAGAGGTTTCAATATTGGGACTAGCAATTTTGTTTTACTGTGCTAGCTGGTGAAAACAGTTCTTAGTTTTGGCACCAGCACTGTGTCAGTGGAAGAGATCAGTGTCACTAACTCTTTTAACTGTGACTATTCCAACCCCTTATTGCATGTGTATTATTGTAATACACATGCCAAACTAATGACCAAACTAATGCTTCTTTTACCTGTAAAAATACATAAGCTTTATCATGGTAAAATTAATGTTGCCCAGCCCTTTATTTCACTGCACACCCTGATCATTCCCTAAATCTAGGTTTGTGTTTAAATGTAATTTAAACGCTTTCATCCATTGTTGTGACAATTCACACTTACCGTATTTTCCGCACTATAAGGCACACTTAAAATCCTTAAATTTTCACAAAAATCGACAGTCTGCCTTATGTGTGAATTCTGGTTGCTCAAAAAGCTGTCAAAAAATATTTCAGTACGACTTTGGTAAGCTACGAAGCCGCACCGCTTGATGGATTGTCGGAGCATTACGGCTGCCGTAGTCAGGAGCCTCGCAGAGTGATCTGGGTCCAAAACTTCGTCCCTTCAGGTCCCAAAGTCAAACAAACAGTGCGACATCACTGAGAGTTAAAAACTGTTTGAATTCTTTCATCTTTAATAAAATGATCAGCGTTGCTGCTTTACCAGGTGTAACAATTAAGTTTAACATCCAGACATGCATGAAAACAGAATTTATTAAATATAACAGTGTTAGAAGTTAGCAGGAAGTTAGCTCGCTAATTTACACCTAAACATGATATAGCATGTTCTGACTGAGAGATTTCTGAAAAAAATAAAACGTACAGCTCTGCTTTCACTTCCAACATAAATGAAGACAGAAAACTAAACAGCAGTGACGTTTGTAGGGTTACTGAAGTTGGACTAGGTGGTATATAATGATGTGCTACGTGATCGCTGGTGACACAGCTATGTTAGCATAACATAAACACAGTGAAGCTGAAGGATGAACGCAAACTTTTTTTCCACTTGATAAAAGTTAACGTGAGGGTTCCCGATGGTTAGGGACAAATGCAGTCGCATGGCAGGATGCTGTAAACGGACCAAACTTCAGTCAGGAGAACAACTGAGATAATCCATCCACAATACAAGGTTAGTCATTAATATACTGCAACAACATGGGAATAGAGCAGCTGCGAGAGAATTCAGCATTAATGAATCAATGGTACAGAAATGGAGGAAGCAAGAATGAGTTGAGTAAAGTTTGACTTATCTGACTGTTTGGTTTTGCTTAATGTTCCTTATGTATGAAAACAGACCCGTTCATTGATAGTGCGCCTTATAATCTCCGAAAAATGCAGTATAAGTACTGTAATAGATGGCAGGGAGAAGCATTCCATATGGCCATTCAGGTTGGTTGATTTTTTGACAGGTGTATTTAAAAATAAGAATTACTGCTGTTGTCACTAAAAAGTGCATATCAGAAGTCCACTGTATATGACTCTACAGGGTTCATTTTCTCAAATACTCTCATACTGTGAAGTGTAATAGCAGCAATGGCATTTCTGACTTCTGACTTGTATGCAGGTGTAGTGTTCACTCCTGTAAAATTTCTTCATTGTAGTATCTCACACTTCTTTGCACACAGAGCTCCATTTTCTCTTCAAACTGTTTTTTACATTCCTGACTCTTTAATAATTCTCACTCCTCTCACGTTATCAACAGTCGTCCATATCTGTCTCTACTCTTCTTTCAAGCTACACCTTTGTGTCTTCCCTCTCTACCCTTTTCTTTCTCCATCTAGCTCAGTTCATAGCTATACCACTTTCTCCCTCCTTCCCACCGCTCTACTCCCTCCCCTCACTCCCCATCACCAACAGCACCAGGCACCAACCCCCCGTTCTCCCCTGTTTCCCTTTCTGCACAGCCGTCACTCTGAATTATTTTCAATGAGCTCCTTTATAGCAGGCGCCAGATCTCAGCTCCAACTCATCACTGAGCACAGGGCTGGGGGGACACGCTCTGCATTTCGATCAGCTCTGGGCCTCCTCTTTGCTATTAACCCCTTTCACACTAAACTCCACAACCTCCTCCTTCCTAACCTCAACCCCCACTCTCACATACGTACACCACAGCTCATTCTGTACTCTCTTGCAATGTTGATGTTGTCACCTCTTTACCTCTGTTTCTCACTGTGATTTCTTTACTCAAAGACAAAATCTTTATTTTTACTGTCAGCCCTGTTTACACAATTTAGTTTTTTAAATGAGCATCTTGATCAGTGTGATTGTGATAAAAAGGGATAAAAGCGAAAAGTTGACAAATCTCAATTCAGGCCATGCCAAAAGAAGGCATGCTTTTATTATCAAACTTGCATCAGAGGCAAAACACACAAAGTCCAAAGCCCAAAGCCCAAAATGTTAGCATGTTTTTGACACTGGTGGAATAAAGCTAGCCAAAGAACAAAGGCAAAAGTAGAGGAACACCTGAAAATTTTTTTAACTAATCGAGCAGCTACAAGTGTATGTACTAAACTGTCTTATAAAGCAGCTGGCTAAATTCATTTGAGGACCCAAAAATGCAGATAAACTAGTTTATTAGCGCTGTCGCAGATAATCAAAAAGACAAACTATAAAATCCAGAAAGAAAAACTGAAAAGTATGAGATACTGGAACATGAAGCTGGAAAACACACTGGGTGCTAAGAAATATATGGGGAAAGAGGAAGAGATGCACATACACACATAAAATATATGACCATTTGCCCAGTGGGCTGATGCAGCTGTGTGGTGATGGGTCTTTTTTTTCCTTCTTTGTCGACATAATCATAAAGGCTACAGGTTGGTTTGAATATCCATTGTGAACTAGCCCTACATGCACTGACAGCAGCCCATTCGTTCATTTTACTGGTACTGGATTGCCCAATCAAATCTTTTAATGCAACCGGCCCCTCCCCTACCTTCGCTGTGTGCTCGTGCAAGCTCATATGCTTGTAAAACAAAGTTTAGTATGAAAGAAGTAGCTGATACAGATGGACAAATTGAAGTGAAAAAAGTGGAACTGAAAAGCTAAAAGAGGAAAAAGAAAATTAAAGTAGAAGGAGGTGCAGAATGTCTGTTAATTTGATATAAATTGACATTTGACCACGAGCCACCGCTAATAGCTAAAGTGTAGCTTTTTATTGTCATATGTTGTACTATAAGACAACTAAGACAACAACTCAATAACGGTACCAACTTTAGAAAAACTTCCTATGATGCCAACGAGAATTTTTCTCCAGCACTTGCTCATAGGGGGTGATCTGACTGCAGGGGTTTTGTTTGAATCATGTAGGGTCTTGACCTTTTGATATAAAATGCCTCATAGCATCCGTTTTTGTAATTTGTTACTACATAAATAAAACTGAATTAAACTTTCATTCATACTAATTGCCAGAATACTTATAGCACAGGTCCAGGAGGAGGTGTGGTAGCAACTTTCCACTCAAGCTTCTTATTCAACCAAAGACCAAGACAGAGCTATTCTTCATTTGAAAGCCTGATGCTTAGCCTCATCAACCCTAGCTGGAAAACTCAAAAAACATTTTTATTTGTTATCTATCATCCACTTGGATTACTCAGAGTTTCTCTAAGATTTTTCAGACATTTTATCTGATTTAATTCTCAGTTCAGATAAAATAATTTTGTGAGTGATTTGAAAATCCATGTAAATACTAAAAGTAAAGGTTGTGTTGACTAGATTCAATTGGCTTCTTTCAAAACAAAAAAGAACCACTTTAGTCACACTCTTTTTCTGACATATGAACTAGAAACTTTATATTTCACAGTGTGAAAACCCTCTCTTGTCTGATCATTTTCAAAAAATTTTTTAAATTTACAGCAATGCATTACAAAGCAGTCGGGAATAGATTTCATCACAGTAGATGTCTTTCTGGAAGTGCTGTATCTATGAATATATTCATCCACTGTTATCTATTCAATGTCATGTGCCAACACAGTGTAGAGCAGCTACCTGAACTCTACTCACACAGAGGTTATTATCTTTCTAATGAATTTACATCTTCACTGCATATGACTCTGGATACTGTAGCTGCTCTGAAAAAGAAAGCCTCAGATCAGAAGTACTTGACTCCCTGGTGAAACTCTCAAACATGCATCTTAAAGCAGATACCTTGTAAGGTAGAGATGAAATGGCATCTCAGTGATTTAGGGGATCATCATTTAGCCTGATAGGATTATTTTTTACTCTCTCTCTAGGAGAGGATAGACACATTAGAGGACAGACAAACTTACTGTAATTTGGTGAACTGCTGGTGGAAATTAGCAAAGCCAAGGGAGCACTAGAACTGTTTCCAGGTGGTAGGATCTGACCAGTCCACCAGTGCTTGGGCCTTTGTTGGGTCTACTCTCATTGGAGTCTTCTTGATAAAGAAACTTAGGAAAGACAGTGTTATAATATTGTGTAGATCCAATTTATGCTGTGTCAGGATGACCCAGGAAGTCCTGAAATCTGGACTCTGAGAGAAGACCTCTGGTGCGACACAAGGAGCAAAGGTGTTGAAGCTTAAGTACGGTAAACTGAAATGAGGCATCTTTGATACACTGCATGCAATTTAAGACCCAAGCTTTATTATACTGTATACTTTCTCTGTCAGCAGTTTTAATGTTGTGACTATTTACTCCGTACAGTAACTGAACATTTCTGTGTCTGTGTCATTAAAAAAAGGATTATAAGCATAAAAAAAACCCATTCCATAGAATACCCATGTTGAATTGTACTAAGTTGTACAGGCACACTGAAATAACAGATAAGAGGTCTTTGATTGTAAATCTGTCTTTACAGTTTTTACAGTCCCTCCTCCCATTGCAATCGCCTTTCTCAATCTACGAGCTGTGGGTGAAACTGGCCTGTTTCCTTTCTGATTATGTTCTGCAGAGCTGTGGATACATACCACTCACTCCCTGTAAATCTGTTGAATCCTCTGGAAATTTTTTAGTTTGATACAAATGATTGTCAATGCAACTTTGTTTGGCAGTACAGTAAAATTTACACTTAAAGATACTGAGACTTTAGTCATGAAGAATGCAGAAAACGAGGGACAGAGACTTGAAGGATATTCTGTTACAATTACTGTGCATCACAAAGAGAGGGCACAATACAATGTTCATTGAAAGCAACTGCTGCTTAGCTGGACTTGATGGAACTAGTGTTAATCGCTCTTACTGTCATCTTGGCACTCTAAGGCAAGATTAAACTGTGGTGTAAAAGCTAAGTCAGGAAAGCCCCTAAAAGACTCTCTGTCTCACTCCTGCTGACAACTTGGAGCCACATGTCAACTGCAAGGCACATCTGTTATCATGAAAATTTATATTTAAGACTTCTCACTTAGTGAATCACATCAATGACCCATTGCTGGTTCTTCTTCTCCTATTATATGTAGTAGCCTATAGGAATGTAGGACAGGCAGGAGATATCTTTCCAGCAGCAGCCAACCAGCATTGTCAAGAATAATGTCTTTCGCCTACAGGAATGATTTGTCATCTACAGAGAGTTCAGGTTTGAAGCTCACTTGACTGTGCTGAATCAATTAAGTCATCCTTGGCTAATCCTAGAAGAGTGCAAGAAATTGATTTGGGATGCAGCCAAGTGATGGGTTTGACTATGGCATTGTTTATCCTATACATGTTGAGCGTTGATGTGCTGACTATGATATAGTCCTTGTACGATAAGGAGTATGATATAGTCCTTAGTAAAAACAAGGGAGCTGAAATCAGGAAGAGAGAATACGATTAGTTTTGGGATGCAGAAACCGTGAATTTTAGCTGAAGCTGAGCTTCATGACACAATAATCATTCTGACTGTGTGCAAACTAGTCTGTGTGTTTTGGATGGCCGCATCAGAAAAGAGAAGATACCCATATCGCAATACATTTTAAATTGGAAGCAACTCCATTCAAAATAACAAAAATACATATATTATATTTTTGTTATTTTAAATTGAATTATTTTCCATAACAAATGTTCACGTAATGACAATGGATAACACTAAAGTTTGTTTGGCTGAAAGCTAATCTGATCATCTCCTGAATTTGCATCACTGTCGCTATAAAACTGGAGATGCTTTCTTTGTAAAAACTTGAGGTCGTAATATTTTTTTTATGTAATAAGGGGACATTAGGGGTCATTAAACTCTATTCAATCAGTCATATAATACTTATAATACTTACTTATCATGGATTTGCCTTTTGACACAAGATTGTACGGTGCATTTTCATTTCACTTCAGACTTCATTCAAACACATCCATCAACACCCTGCTCGTGTGGAATGTGTTGCAAAACTTGCACTTCTAACTGAAGGGTGGTGGAGGGTTGTGGGCAGAGGTGAGGAGAGTGGAGGTCAGAAAGCAGAGGACCAAGAGGTCTCATTCTTGGCTGTCCTCTGTCTTTAAAACCCCACTTCCTGGTGTTTCAACTGCTCAGCCTGCTGAGTTTTAAAATTAAAATGAATGTAAACCTGTCCCATTGCTTTATTTGGGTCCACTTGTAGTCATAATATAACAAGATATACTGTATGAGTGACTTAGAGATTCCTCTCCCTCCATCTCAAATTTAACATCTAAGTAACATTGTTGGAACAGAGGGTTTGTCTTTTTCATTGGATAGTACTGCCAACAGCAAACATAGGAAATATTTAACTCATAACTCTGTGTTGTTTTTTAAATAACAAAAGAAGATCTCCTTTAAAAATGTAGATAACATGATTTTCAGAAATACCTTAAATAGGTTGCCTTATTCTTTAACAGCGTATTTCAAGTCCCACGGCTCTGTCGCTGGAGTTGCACCCTGGAGGTGGCACTGTGCTGGTTTCTGCAGTAATGTCCTGTGCTGGAACAAAAAAAGAATCACCCTTAGACACACAACATTTTTCTACTTATAATACAATATAATGTATAACAACTTGAAAAAAATCAATAAATCACTGTTGGTAGTAAAAGCTTACTTTAAAAGTACATGTTTTTTTGTTGTTATAAATTACCAGTTAACATCTGCCAGCTGTGTTCTTAAAGCCTTTATTTTTAAATGAATCACCTGTAAATGGGATTTTAAATCTCAATAAGTTTTTTTCTTCCTGCTTCAATAAAGTTACTTGAGATCTGCTGAGCTCGGGGATTTATTATACAAGTGTTTGTATGAACTCAGTAATCAGTACTGAGGAACACTCTGGTTTTGTGACTTGAAGTGTGATCTACTGATGTCGCTGAGTGACAGTGCTGTTCAGAGTGAGGGCTCAGAGGTGAACTGAGTCCTATTTTACTACCAACAGTGGGACAAACTAAATGTGAAGACGCTGCTGGAATGTGGACAGAATGTCTGTCAAATATCCAAGCTATCTCATAATGTCAGGGCAGCTCAATGATAAGTGTGTTATTGCTGGATGGCTAGTTAGCTAGCACCTTTTCCATTAGCTAAAATTGTGGTTCACTCTGGTTTTTGCTGCTGCATCTAATGGGATGAAGAGAGTTAATGCCTAAATCATGCTCCAGTGGAAAATTGTCATAAGTTACGATGTAGATTTGTCACTGAAGAACACGTGATGCATTAACCTAGTGACTAGCAGGTTCTGTTAAACAAACTCCCAGTTTCTGACTGACTGCTCTCCTCTTCTTTCATCAGTAAGTTGTCTGAGGTGCAGCAATTTCAATCCCATTCATTTCCTCATTCAAAAAATCACTATTAAAGTACATAGCATGGCAAATTAATTTTCAGAGGGTTTTTTCAAGCATTGAAATCCCAGCTAGGTATCTGTTTTTCTTTTTTTTCATTGTACTTTTTCACTACGATTCTGTTATTCTATAGACAGTAATGCAGCTGTCAGACCGTCAGCTAGCTTCCTTGCACTGAAAACATTTACTGTATGTTACTATAGCAATCACTGTTTAAATAAAACTTATCTGTATAAAACTCATAACACACTGGTCAGTGATCAATCATTTTCTGTTTTTTAATCAATCACACTGATGGAAATGTATTATTAAAGTGGCTTTTTTCATCATGTTGTCACTGTATTTGTTTACCTTTTATTTTGGATATCTGAGTTGGTTTCACCATGTTTGTTCCTCTTTTATCGTTTTGTGTGCTTTGTTTGGAGTTTTACTTCCCCTGTCTCATTATTCTGATTTGTTCCTGCTGTGTTTGCCACCTGTTTCCTCCAGTGATGGCCAGATCAAGACCAAGAAGACTTCAAACTTTACACTTAGTTGCTTCAGACAAAGGTTAATCTGTCAAGGCTTTATGTGCACACAAACCCCCCTGCTGGTCAAAACCATTACTGTCATTTCTATTTGTAGTCCTATTTGTCATTCCTCTGGACTATCCTCGGGACTATCTTACAAGAAAACCAAGAACACAACCAAGAAAATAAATAAGAACATCTAAATCAGATTTTTTTTCTGGTTCCTTTCATTTATTTTTGATTAATGTGTGGGTAATGGTGATAAAAGTCTATCAATGTCAAAAAATGTGTCAGTATCATTTCAGTCAGTGTTTAAATAAATCAAATGGGATATGAGATGTTTCTGTTAAAACTGCTGCAGTGTTTTCAAATGATTGGACAGTGATTGTGCTTGTGAACATTGGAGTAATGGTGACTTTACTCATTTTTATAAAAAAAAAAAATCATATTTTTTCCACTGTGTTCTCTTGTCCGTAACAACCTCTCCAGCTTCGGAGAGAAGCCTTTCACATAGTGCTGAGGAAGCAGGGGTGTAAGAGTATCCCACAGCAAGCCCGCAAAAGTTAGGATATATGCAGGATACCCATAGATGTGTCACGGTAGTGGGTCATGTGACCCAGTGTTTGAGATTTTATGTGTCTAGTTAATTTCTAGGTTGCAGTTTAGTCCTTTGTTTCTTAGGGCGATCGTGGCCCAAGAGTTGGCAGTTCGTCTTGTAATCGGAAGGTTGCCGGTTCGAGCCCCGGCTCTGACTGTCTCGGTCGTTGTGTCCTTGGGCAAGACACTTCACCCGTTGCCTACTGGTGGTGGTCAGAGGGCCCGGTGGCGCCAGTGTCCGGCAGCCTCGCCTCTGTCAGTGCGCCCCAGGGCGGCTGTGGCTACACTGTAGCTTGTCATCACCTGTGTGTGAATGGGTGGATGATTGTGTATAGTGTAAAGCGCTTTGGGGTCCTTAGGACCAAGTAAAGCGCTATACAAATACAGACCATTTAGTTGTTTCTGTCATCTCCCCCTGTACTGTCTACCTGTCATGTTTCATGTCTGTGTGGTCCTTGTTATCAAGTTCGTGTCATGTCTATGTTTCCTGTTTTATTTTGAAAGAGTCTGGTGTTCTTTGTTCATTGTATTTAGTTTCACTGCCCCTGTCCTGTCATTAGGTTCATGTGTGTCAGCTGTTCTTCCTCATGTGTTTCCACTTCCCCTGATCATCCCTGTGGGTATTTAGTCTCTGTGTTTCATTCAGTCTGTGTCGCGTCGTCCTTCCTACCTTCCCTCTGGTCAAGTTAAGTGTTTTTCAGGATTGTGTGCAGTTCTTGTTTGCTATTTGGTTTATGTTGTTTTTCATGCACCCGCACGATGAGGTTCCGTGCAGGTCATGTTCATGTCTGTTTCATCACGCCATCTGGTTCATAGTTTCCTTGCATCTGCACAGCATCTGTTCACAGTGATCATAGTTATTCCTTTCAGTCATGTTAGTGTTTTTCCAGTTTAAGTTTCTGGTTAGTTGCGGTCTCTCCCCCTGTTATGTTTTGTCTACTCCCCTCTGTATCAGGCCAAATAAAGGCTCGCTTTCTGTTTAAGTTCACTCCCGTCTCCTCTCCTGTGTTCGCACCTGGGTCCTCCACAGACAGTGACAACATAAGGTTTTGTTGTACTCTAGTTGGCTGGCACACAACAAACACTAGGAATAAAAAAAATAGCCGTTAAAAAAGAGAGAAATAAAATTATAGTAGTAAAACATTTCATCATTTACAGGCATTATTTGTAATACTTTATTAAGAGCGATCAGCACAAAGTGTTACTATACAGGGTGGAAACCCCTCTCCTTTCTGCAGTTTCCATGAAAACAGCTTCTCTACACGCTATGCGGTTCGTAAAGACTTCCTGGATTTCTCGGCACACACTCTGAAGCCTCAGCACACTATGTCCCATCAATAGTTTCCTCCTCCCTGAGTGTCTATTAAATATCTGTGTTTTCCTTTGTTCTTTGTGGTGTGTTCCCCTGTTCTGTCTTTCCACTCTGTTTCCTTCTGCCCTTCACCATATTTGCTGCATTTTGTTTCCTGTGGATTTCCAGCAATAGAGTTGAGATTTTGACTTCACTCCTGCTTTCCTGAGTCCTATATCTAAGGAATGTGTAGTTTTCTGCTTTGCTTAAAAGGAACAATGTAAATATTAAATAGAAACATCTGTGGTAGCTTCTGTTTAATAAGCAAGAAACAAAGCTGCAAAATGCAGAACTGACTGTTTCTATTTCATAACATATTAATAACCCTTTAAAACAAACTTAAAGAATAGTGATGACTACCAGAAAACACCTGTGGCAGTTTCTGTGAGCTGGATTTTAATACCATGGAAATGATGGAATGAACTGGAAACACTTATACAAAATGCTAAACCACCTGTTTCAAACAGTTTCTTAATATTTAAAATTAAATGCTATTAAACCTAATAAACATGTATTAATCAAAAGCTATAGCTGGAAAATAACAATACATGTCAGAGTTTAAAAGTTTAAAATAAAAATACATATGGATACATTAGATTTGCATGGGAGTGTAGATGACCCTCTTTCACAGCATATATCTTGTCTGGATGACAAAAAATAATATGCTAAAAATATTTCAGCAGAAAAAGGTCATTGAATACATAAAATATCCACTACACAAAAATAAGATGTCATCAACGTTCTCCCACTTATCCAGTTCAGGGTTATGCTCTAACCATCCAAACACTCAGCCTGCAGCAAGTAACAGCAAGCCAACCGCTTGTATACTGAAAAGACGAACAATGTTAAAGTAAGTATGATGTAATTGGCAGTTGTTTGAGCAACAATTTCACAAATATGGATCAAACCCTGCACCAAATAATTTGTGTATACAGTAACATAATTATTTCATCCTTTTCTGCCCAAAATAGCATGTGGTAACACATTGGAATATTTAATGTCTGTCATTAGAAATAAACCACTGCTAATGCTATTCACTGGGGGTGAGTATACCCAACATGTTCTCATTCCAACGCATAAAATACGGACAATTGTGACAAGTCCTCGGTATGTTACACGTTGGGAATGATAATGCTCTGCAAACACACCTCTAACCCCCAAACCTAATCTGTTGAACTACTTAATTTTGGGGGGAATACTATAAATAACATTAGTCACATTATATTAGTGTTATATGAAAGTATTACTAACCACAGCTATATCTTTATCCATGTTTACAATAATAATTCTCAGCTTATATCAAGGCAACCTTACTTTTTATTACTACTTTAAGTAATATTACCTATTAAGCTAAAATTAGGTACTCTGCTGGTAGTGTAAGCTAACTAAGTGGTTTATGCAAGCATGGATGTATGAAGAAAGCCAAAAAGGAGGCCAAAAGTGTCTTAAGTTGGCAGTTGGATGTAATTTTCCTTTCTCATTGTCTTCATCCAGGAATAAAATAGAAAGTGCAGACTCCCAGTACGAGTTAAATAGAAAGCGTTAGTTTAGCATTTTGCAGATATGTTTCCTGCTTATTACACAGAAACTACCACAGATGTTTCTATTTAATAATCCAGAGCATTAAACATAATATTTACATTACTGCTTTTAAGCAAAACAGAATCTTGGTTTGACCACGTTATCCTTAGTAACCTGCACACTATTTTACTTGTGAATTTTAAAAAACAGACTGTTCATCACTGAAATCTTGGAATCACTTTTGACCGGGACATGTCCTTCAGTGTGCATTTGAAATATGTAGGACTGCTTCATTGGCTCCCTGTTAATCCAGAATCACATTTAAAATCCTTCTCCTGACGTAACAAGGTCTTCAATAACAAGGCCCCATCTTTTCTTAAAGATCTTATAAGATCAAATCACCCCAATAGAGCACTTTGCTCTTAGACTGCTGGTTTAATTGTGGTTCCTGGGGTTTTAGAATGGGAGACAGAACCTTCATTTTCCAGGCCCCTCTTCTATGGAAGGCCCCTCTTCCATAGAAGAGGGCCCCTTACACTACCAGCAGAGTACCTAACAGTAGCTTAGTACCTAACAGACACTCTCTTAACTTATAAGATTAGGACTAAAACCTTCCTCTTTCATAAAGTGTATAGTTATGGCTGGATCAGATTACCCTGAATCCTCTCCTAATTACGCCACAATATACCTAGCCTGCTGGGGACTTCCCATGGTGCACTGTGTGTATCTTCACTAACCTTATATTAACTCACTATATGTTTATACACCACTATGCATTTACTCTGTGGCCCTCTTCCACAGTGTACCTTTTGTCTTGTCTTCCTGGCCTCAACCCCAACCAGTCACGGCAGATGGCTGCCCCTCCCTGAACCGGGGTCTGCCAGGGGTTTTGTCCTGTGAAAAGGGAGTTTTCCCTCCCATTGTCACCAAGTGCTTGCTCAAAGAGGCTTGTTAGAGTTTTGCCTTTTCTCTGTATTATTGTAGAGCCTTTATCTTACATTAACAAGCACCTTAAAGTAACTGTTGTTGTGATTTGGTGCTATATGAATAAAACTGAATTGAATTATTGCTCTCTGGTCAGTCCTCCTAACAAATGTTCTGAGTTAATGCTGTCAATCTTGCAGTATATGAATGGGCAGCAGATCTTTAGCAGTGGCAATCAGGCTCTCCTTACTGGAAATCTACATTCTGTTTCCTTAACTCTAATATTGTTGTTTCTTCTGTGTTACTTACTTCCTACCTCATCTGGATTCCTCCTTCGTTCCTTCATCTGCTACTCTACGGAGTTCTGCACTGGCTCTATCTCTAGCTTCAGCTCTGTCTGTACCTGAAATGTGTAATAGAAGGACATACCTGAGATACTCACCTGCATGCCCATTCACACACCTACTCTCAGTCTCCTTCCTTTGGAAAACACCTTCCTACACCAAACCACTCTTGTTTAAAAGTAAGACTGTTCTCGTCCTCTCACACCATGATGTCTTGTGCTTGCCTCCATCTTAGCTAAATCTGTCCACAATGCTCCCATGCAAATAGCAGTTCTCAGTAAATAACTTGTTGTCTCTCAATAAGTCTTTTAAAACTTTCAGTTTTACAGAACCTGAATCCAGAGTTCATTTGGTGCAGTCCCTTAAAGCCATTGCACAGGAGCCTCTGTTGCCATATCAGCCATGGCCTTTGAATATACATAAGTGTGTTGAATAACTGCTGGAATTCCCTTGCTAAATAAAAGAGTTGCAGGGATACAGGCAACAGTTAAATGTCAGCTACACTCAGTGTTTGCCTGACGATACTCTAGCCTTTTGTTGACACAGAGACACAATCTTCCACCAAGTGATTTGCCGGTCATTGCAAATTGGAACAATTTTCTTCCAGACTGGAGTCAGTTTTGTTCTATTTCCATTAAACCAAGGAGATAGGCACAGTTTTACTCCATCAGAAACTTGATATCTGTCCTAATATGTAACCTTCCAGGGATATGGTAGCCCTGCCCCTCCCCTTTTCCGCACACCTGTTGGCTTGGATGGCCAACCTTGATTCCCCACAGAAGCATCCAAACAGATGATCTCCGCTGGAGGAGTTGCAGAGGAGTCCACAGTTTACACCTCATAATTCCACATAACTGGAGGGACATTGCAGCTATAATGAAGTGGTTTCTCAAACCCACAAAGTCCACTGAACAGGTCCCATAAAAGCAAAAAATGAGGACAAATTTCCTCAAAATTAGGTGGGCCATTGATTGATAATGTCACCAACAGATCTCTAAAAAAATCACCAGGAATGTTGAAAATGTTTTTAAAGATCCAACATCCCCGTCTGTTTCAGCCATGCCGCAGAATATCTCTTCTTAATATTCTGAAGAGCTAAATTATCTTTTAAAAATATAGCACAATGCACTGGGGTGGTACATAACTCAGAATGAACTTAACTCAGAGCTTACTAAATTAAATGTGATCAGCTGTTCTGGAACTGAAGCCTCAGAGAAGCAATCTTAGGGTTACTCAACTCTGAATTTTAACTTGGACTTGCTGCCTGGCATGTTTTCCCTGGTATCCCTGGGGTAATTTGATTGAAAGAAATGTTAAGTCCCTCTGCAGCCTCTAATCTGCTTAGTGTGTTCAGCTGGTGCTAATTGGCCACACCTAGGCAGGTGTGGATAAAAGCATACCTGAGGCAAGCTTCCCAAGGAGCTCACTTGTCTTTGCCTTGGTGGCATCAGCCATTTGAGCCAACCTGCTATTCCATTTTAAGATAAAACCTCTTCTCACCCATACTCTGGTATTCATCTCCTTTTTTTATGTTGCGGCTTTTGAGCCGGGTCGTAACACAAAAATCAAGCTAACAAGGTTGTTTGATACTGAGTCACAAAAATAAAGATCACAAAACACACCCTTGGCAAAGAAACAATCCCATCTCGCTGTTGTTTCACACCTGTCAGGTTTTTTTTTTTTTTTTTTTTTACATAAAAATCCAGGTTGGGGCATGTGTGTCCATCCATATACTAAAGATTTTAACTTCATATGAACTCTTCATGCATGCTCTTTCACTAAAGCTTTTTGTTTTCTAAATTTTTTTTCCTAGGTTGTGCTATATTTACATTTATGTTACATTACTGACGCTGTAACACATTGTGTGTCAAGGGTAGCTGGTTTAATACCAACTGGTTTGAATTCACCCAAATTCAAGGATAAAGAGCTGTAGGCCACATAGTATTTCTTCAGCATTCAATACATTAACTTCTAAAGTTATGTGTTCATTTTGTTTGACATATTCCACAATTTATAATGAAACTGTTGTTGTTGTTATTATCATTTTTAATACCCACATGGAAATAAAAAATATGTTATAATGATATATGTAAACCAAAATACCTGTAAATGTTGGAGTCGTATCTTTGATTCGTATCTATGGAACGCAATTTGATTAAAGCTCTCAGCCCCAAACACTTTACTCTGAGGTATTTTTTTTAAACAGCAAATATTTCAGTATTTGCCTGTCTTCTTTTCAGTACTTGTTAAATATGCATCTCATCAAATCTCCCTATGATGCTTGCTTACTTTTCTGGCTCTTTGTCACTGCAGGCTGATAAACACAAAGCACCACTCAGCTCACCTCCACTCTATATGGAGGACCATCACTCGACTCGCAGATTACTGTAATTGTCCCAACTTTGCTCTGTACCCGATAGAACAGCATACGAGCTGACGAGAGCACTCACCAATGCAGGACTGTGGTTATTAGCATCTACCAAATTGATTTCTGTCAGTGAGCACTATGCAATTATATTGCATGTTGTCTTGTGTCATATTGTTTTGGAATGGCTTCAGTTTGGTTTTGTTCTGTCTGAGAATTTTTCCAAATTAGTTTTGAAGTGTAATACATAAGATTTTGAGAACAAATAATGTTAAAAAGTTACTACTTTGATGTAACATACAATCTGATTTTCCCTCGGTTCAAGTACTGTCATGTACTGCAAATACAGGCCATTAAACATCATCATTATCCAGGGTATTTAATCCCTCAGTTTCTCTCAGTTCCTTGTCTCATCATCGTCACTTCCGTGGGTGTGTTTTCAGTCCAGTGGCTTAGTTCATCTTTCGTGTTCAGCTCATCCAGTCTTGGTAAAAACCTCCCGAGTCAGCCTGCGAGTCCTGCATTTGGGTCCTCTTTCTCCACATTCACACACTGTGACAATAACAGACAACTGATTTCAAATTGGGGTTTTTTGGCACTTTGTTACTGTCAAACTGTTACAAAAACATTCATTGTTCCCATTTCTTTAGCAGAATGTCAGAAATATGCCCAAGATGACAAATTTTGACAGGCATAATATAGTATTCCTGCACCAAAAAGGGATATTAGCTCAAAACATGTCTTTGCATGGAGTGCAATTTGTATTTGATAATATTTAACAAAATTGGATAAGTGGAAGAAGACGTGTTACACCTAAAAAAAACTATCCATAGCACATATAACAGTATCTGAAAGTCATGTAAAAAGAAATGACAGGATCTGGGAGATGCCTCTGGCCAGTCAGTTAATTCATCAAAGACTCAGAATTAATTTTGTTGTGAGGGTGGCTGTCAAGAAACCAATATTAAATAAGGGGAACCATTAAAAAAAGGTTGTGGTAGGTTAAATTATACAAGAAATAGGCTGAAAATCAGCTGCAACAGGCCTTACTGATCACTGAATCTAAACCACTATATACAAAGGAAATCAGGAGAGAGGTAAAACAGTAATGGCCCTTTTCCACTGGTACCTACTCAGTTTGACTCGAAGAGGCTTGACTCTACTCAACTTGGGTTTTGGTCATTTTCCATTACAATCGAGTATCAAAATCATCAGTTCAACCTTGGAAACACTGGAAGGACACAGGAGAGCCACAGGGAAAAAGCCAAAGCGATGACAAAGGTCGGAGGAAAACTTACAATATATACAGACAGGAGGTGATCACGGGAAGAGGAAACACATGGGGAACACAGCTAGTACAAATTAACGTGATGCTACAAGGAAAGCACAACTAAACATACTGAACACAAAAAACACGTGACTGTCAAAATAAAACAGGAAACCTAGGCAGATGTGGACTGAACATGACGGACAAACGGGGACACACACACTGTAAAATCATACAGAGGGAAAAGAGGACTGGAGATGAGACATGGACATAACAAAGCACAAACAGAACATGATGGCTAAGGCGTAACACACATAACATGTAAACAGGAGGAGGAGATGGGAGACAAAGACATTGCTGAAACACCTATAGGGTGAGGGAGACTTCAACACAGGGGATGTGTCATGGTGGGTGGCTGAGATTTCCATGAGGCTCCTTAACCTACCTGGGATCCGCCCCTGGGCAGGGCCTCCTCCAGTTTCTGCGCACCTGGAGCCAATTGCAAGCAATCAGACCAGAGTTATTTAAGCCACACGCTGATGTTCTTTCCCCACCAGTTTGTCAGCAACCCATGTTAGTAACCAGCCCTCATGCTTCAAGTTCTCTTGGTGTTTACCTTACTAATGAAACTTTCTTGTTCTACAGTTCCTGGATTCATCTTGGCTCAAACCCTCAGCTCACACTCTACTTTCAGACTCAGGATACCAAACAATCATTCTGAGAATCACTCCGTGCCTCACCTGCCTGCCCTCCTGCCATCTACGGGCCCCAGATCCCAGGTAGCCCTTGCACCCCTGGATTCACCCCTGAATCCTCTGTGTCCCCAACTGCAAGTAAGACTGCTACACTCAATACTTTCCACTTCAGGGCTATCTCCACTACCTCCCTAACTCTTGTCTTCTCTCTTCAGTGTGACAGATTCCTGCCCAGCTCCACTCTGCATCTCAGGCTTCGTTCCCTCGCCCTAGTTCTGCATTCCCTTGGCCACGTTTCCCAGGTCACGCCAAGTCACGCTCCACATTCTATTGCTTTGTTTTTGACACATCTCCAGAGCTTCAGTCAAATAAATATTGTTAAACCACCTGCTGTCTCTGTCTGGGTCCTGCGCCTGAGTTCAGTTTGGTACAGACTACTCAGTCTCGTGACAGAATGAAGACACAGGAGGAATCTAATAGATAAACTATAACAGGTCAACCTAGGCCAAATAGAAAAGAGCTTAGATAACTAAATGAGACTTAAACATAAACAAAGAATATAAAAAATCTAAGAAAAATCAAAACACTGGGTCAAATGACCCAGGACTGTCACAAGCTTGGGATGTTCAGGAACCACCCAGGAACTACCAAGGCTGAAGCAAACCATGAACTGGTAATTGCCAAAACACCAGTGTCCACAGTGAAGTGAATTTTAAATCACAAAGCAAGAAAGAAATCTCTGCTCCAAAACCATGCCTTTTCGAGTAAAGTGCCACACAAGTGCTAGGGTCAGACAAGCCACAGATTGAGTAGAGCAGCTACCTGAACGCTACTCCAACAGAGGTCGATCATCTTGTTAATAATTTTAACTCCTCACTATGTATGTAATTACTTCCTCCAAACCATCAACGTGTCTTTTAGACTCCATTCCTAACTGCGCAAAGAAGTCCTGCCATTAATTAATTCTTCGATCTTAAATATGATCAACCTATCTCTAATAATCGGCTATGTACCACAGGCCTTCAAGCTGGCTGTAGTAAAACCTTTACTCAAAAAGCCATCTCTAGACCCAGCAGTCTTAGCTAATTGTAGGCCAATCTCCAACCTTCCTTTCATATCAAACATCCTTGAAAGAGTTGTCAAACAGCTAACAGATCATCTGCAGAGGAATGGCTTATTTGAAGAGTTTCAGTCAGGTTTCAGAGCTCATCACAGCACAGAAACAGCTTTAGTGAAGGTTACAAATGATCTTCTTATGGCCTCTGACAGTGGACTCATCTCTGTGCTTGTCCTGCTAGACCTCAGTGCAGCGTTCGATACTGTTGACCATAATATTCTATTAGAGCGATTAGAACATGCTGTAGGTATTACAGGTACTGTGCTGCAGTGGTTTGTATCATATCTATCTAATAGACTCCAGTTTGTGCATGTAAATGGAGAGTCCTCTTCACACATTGAGGTTAATTATGGTGTTCCACAGGGTTCAGTGCTAGGACCAATTCTGTTTACATTATACATGCTTCCCTTAGGCAGTATCATTAGAAGACATAGCATACATTTTCACTGCTATGCAGATGACACCCAGCTCTATCTGTCCATGAAGCCAGATAACACACACCAATTAGTTCAACTGCAGGAATGTCTTAAAGACATAAAGACCTGGATGGCCGCTAACTTTCTGCTCCTTAATTCAGATAAAACTGAGGTTATTGTACTCGGCCCTGAAAATCTTAGAAATATGGTATCTAACCAGATTCTTACTCTGGATGGCATTACCTTGGCCTCCAGTAACGCTGTGAGGAACCTTGGAGTCATTTTTGACCAGGATATGTCCTTCAATGCACATATTAAACAAATATGTAAGACTGCTTACTTCCATTTGTGCAACATCTCTAAAATTACAAATTATCCTGTCTCAGAGTGACGCTGAAAAACTAGTTCATGCATTTATTACTTCCAGGCTGGACGACTGTAATTCATTATTATCAGGATGTCCTAAAAACTCGCTGAAAAGCCTTCAGTTAATCCAAAATGCTGCAGCAAGAGTCCTGACAGGGACTAGAAAGAGAGAGCAGATTTCTCCTGTTTTGGCTTCCCTTCATTAGCTTCCTGTTAAATCCAGAATTGAATTCAAAATCCTGCTCCTCACATATAAGGTGGGGGTGACCGTGGCTAAGGGGATTGGGAAGCTCATCTGTAACCGGAAGGTTGCCGGTTCAATCCCCCTGCTCTCTCTGTCCTGGTCTTTGTGTCCTTGGGCAGGACACTTTACCCTACCACCTACTGGTGTTGGGCTGATGGTGTGATATGGCAGCCTCGCTTCTTTCAGTCTGCCCCAGGGCAGCTGTGGCTACAACTGTAGCTTGCCTCCACCAGTATGTGAATGAATAGTGGAATTGTAAAGCGCTTTGGATGCCTAGAAAAGTTCTATATAAATGCAATCCATTATTATTATTATTATTATTAAGGTCTTGAATAATAAAATAATCTTATCTTAATGACCTTGTAGTACCATATCACCCCATTAGAGCACTTTGCTCTCGCTCTGCAGGCCTACTTGTTGTTCCTAGAGTATTTAAAAGTAGAATGGGAGGCAGAGCCTTCAGCTTTCAGGCCCCTCTTCTGTGGAACCAGCTTCCAGTTTGAATTCAGGAGACAGACACTATCTCTAGGACGATCTGATATCCTCATGTTGGTGTTGTTCCCTCGTCATCATAAATAATGTTGTTCCAGGTTCAACATTGCAAGTGACCAATCACCTTCTCCTGACGTCATCCGCAACCTTGAAAAAAACAAACGCCTTCAAAAAATCTACTTCACTTGCGAGAAGAGAAACTGCCTCTGTAAGGACGATATGTATAATGCTTACCGTTTATTAAAGAAAAGTATCCTGAAATTCAAAGAATTAAAGTTCCTGGAAGCAATTTCTCTTCTCGCAAGTGAAGTATATTTTTTTAAGTCGGTATTTTTCAAAGGCACAAAAGGGGGACATCACAACAATGTGATTGGTCACGTGCAGTGTTGGGACTAATTAAGTAACGTGTTACAGTAACTAAGTTATTATTGTGGTAACAAGCACGGTAACTAGTTATTATGCCAAAATCAGGAATGCGTTACTTGTTACTGGGATTTAGATAGGCTCGTTATTCGTTACTTCGTGTGGTGTTTGGAGATGTGGATGAGGGAAAGTGGAGGCAAGAGGAGAGACCCGAAGCGGCCGCCCGTCCGAGTGTCAGGTGAACTGAACTTCAGGTAAGAAGTTATGACCTGCAGTCTATCTGGGTCAGATATAAACCAAGTTTAGTTGGAGTTTATTTTCCTTATGCTGACTTTTTCGTACTGCGTGCTAACTAGCATGACGGGGTTTCTATACAGCTGGGTGGGTGCTATGTTACTGATGTTGAACTTTATTTTGCTCATAATGTTAATTATTAGAGTTGCCAACTGTCCCCTAAAAAACATAATCGTCTCATATTCAGAGAAAATATTACGCATTTCGTATCGAGTAAAGATGGCGCCAGTGTGTACGGCAGGCCGTCCTCGTCTCTGTTGTCGATCTCTTTTCCTTGATATTTGTTTATTATTTGTTATCTTTCTGGCACTATGCACCCCAGATGGTTATGCATTAATCACCTATGACCGGGATACTCTGTTAAATCTTCGTTTCCCCCCTATGCTGGGTTGGATCAAGGCTGGAATTTGGGGGACGCTACCTTTCCACGTATCATCTCTTCTACTGGTTCATACGGTTCCCCTCTCTGCTCCCCGCCTAAGAAGCGTTATAGGAAGCGGGGCAAACTGAGTGGGTTTCAGGTTTGCTTAAAGGCTTCCCTTAAAGCATCAGCTGCAGCTAATTCCCTCACCACCGCGGGGATTATACGACTTCCATCCGCTCGGGATCCATCATCCTTCAGGCTGCTCAACCATCGCTGGATCTGTCCGGTCGGTAAACAAACCTGTCCGGTTTCTCCGGTAGTCTCTCTGCTTGTTCGTGTTTGGATTGGGTCCCCCAGTGATGTTGTACGGCACAGGCATTTAAGCCAGCTAAGACGTGCTTCCAGCAAAGATAAGATGCCGATCTCTTGGATGGCTTTATTAAACGCAAAATCGCTGGTGAATAAAACCTTCATCTTAAATGACCTCTTCCTCACCTCTCGGCTTGATGCTCTATTATTGACTGAAACTTGGATTCGTCTTGGTGAGTCCTCTTCTTTTTCAGAGCTACTACCTCCGGATGGTGTATTCTTCAGTTCACCGACGCCCTCGGGAAGAGGTGGAGGCGTGGCCTCTGTTTTTAAAAACAAACTTAAAGTTCGGCAACTGCCCTCTCCTACCTATTCTAGTTTTGAGGTTCAACTTTTGAAGCTTGCCGGACCCCCAACGATTCTATGTGCTGTGATTTATCGACCACCTAAATATAATAGGTCTTTTATTTGTGAATTTGCTGACTTCTTAGGTTCATTTTTATTAAGTTATGACCAAGCTCTTATCACTGGAGATTTTAACATACATATTTGTTCTGCTGATGACCCCCTAGCCAAGGATTTTCTTGCCCTAATTGACTCTTTTAACCTTACACAGTGAGTCAGGGAACCAACTCATCTTAAAGGTCATACCTTAGATTTGGTCCTCTCATATGCTTTGGATATTTGTACTATGGACATTGATAATGCTGGTATTTCTGACCATTTTTTGGTCATGCATGTTTGATGTTGAGCTATGTGCAATTGATTTAAATTCTAAAGGCTGTCATCGCCCTGTACGTATCATTAACTCTGAGACTGTGGCTAACTTCATTACAACCTTTCTAAACGTTGCCTTTTTTGATCCAGACTTCACTGATACAAACTGTTACACACCTCCATTGGTTGATGATTTTGCCAACGCTATGTTATCCACCGGTTGTTCCATCTTAGATACTGTGGCCCCTATAAAGATGAAATGTCCCAGAACTTCTCATCAACCATGGCTAAATGACACTATTACTCTGGCTCTTGTTGATCTACACTGGTTACCAATCAAATATCGCATTGAGTTTAAAATCTTGCTACTCACTTTTAAAGTCCTGAATAGGGATGGGTACCGGTATCCGGTGCCATGATGGCACCAGTTCTGACATAAACGGTAGTAACCAGACCGAAAAGCAGCGCACATTCCGGTGCTTTATTTCGGTGCTTTTTTTTCCTGAGCTGTGATACACCTTAGATTCTAGCCAATCGTTTTACGTTTCCGAGGATAGTTGGCGGGTCCAGGTACATACGTTCTTTTAGAGCAGAGCTACAGATTAAAAATGCACAAGGCAAAGCGGTCAAAAGTCTGGCTGTACTTCACAGCAAAATATGCATACTAAGCAGGCTGCAACAAGTGCTTTAAGCTGATACTGTGATACTGTGCAAAGGAGGTAACACCTCAAATCCGATGAAACACCTGGCGACACATAGCGGCTTTTTTTAAGCCGAGAAATGCGCCGTATTTGATAGCTTGCTGTGAGATCTCACACCGTGCACGTCTACTGCGGGTGTGGTGCCTGTTATTGGACCCGGAGTTAGCAACATCCCCCAAAAACCCGAAGAATAGAGTCCTGGCCCCTAGCCCTGCCAGTGTAGCAGAAATTATGACAGATGATGATGCAGCAGCAGCCGTTCTTCTCTGGGTCAGTAGCTTAATGTTGTTTGTGTGTAATTTACCTCGAGTAAGGCTAACCACGTTATTACATTAATGCATGTAAGGTGAACTAGCAAACATCATCATAGCTACATGCGGCTGTCTTCTTGTTTGATGGCAGATACTCCCTTCACCCTGGCCAAAAAGGCTAAAATGACCAAAGAAAAAGTGGAAAACAGCTAAACATGAGAGGTTTTTGGACAAAGTTTGTGCTTTTTTCCATTGTTTAAGCACTGCTTCCAGCCAAGAGTGATACCATATATGCCCTATAGCTGCAGAAAAGGCTAACATTGTTATCTTTTTACAAAAACCAGCTGAACATGAGAGGTTTTTGGACAAAGTCTGTGTTCTCCATTCTTTAAGCACCGGTTCGAGCACCGTTTAGGCACCATTTCAAAAGTACCGGTTTGGCACCGGTATCGGATAAAACCTAAACGATACCCATCCCTAGTCCTGAATAACATTGTGCCCAGCTATCTCATTGACCTCCTCAATTTGTACACTCCTTGTCGTGCATTAAAATCATCAGGTCAATTACTCCTGGCCCAACCTAAATTTAGACTGAAGACCAGAGGCGATCGTGCCTTTGCTTCAGCTGCACCCAACCTTTGGATTAGCCTCCCTGCTTCTATTCGAGCCTTGGATTCTATCCAATCCTTTAAATCAAGATTAAAAACATATCTATTTGACTTGGCTTTCCTGACCAGTTAATACCCTTTTAAATCTTTTACATTTTAAACGTTTAAATCTTTTATTAGATTTTATTAAATGTATTATTTTTTATTAATTTTACTGCTGTTTTTGTCTTCTTAGCAGATTTTGTATTTATCTAACTCTCCTGGTCTGTTAGTGCCTCTATCCTGTCTGTGCTAGTGCCCGATTTGTACCCTGTTATTGACTTATGTTGACTCTCCATATTATTGTGAAGCACTTTGGTGTGCCTTCGGGTTTTTAAATGTGCTATATAAATAAAATTGTATTGTATTGTATTGTGAAAATGAACGCAGTTTGTCCCAGACTTCAGCTAGAATGAAAAACACACAAAGCTGGATTTATTCTGCGTCTTTACGCTGCACAGCTGCCTCTTCTTCTGTTATTCTCTCACCCTCTCTCTCCTGTTTCTACTTCAATCATGAAACTGATCAATGATCAGCTCATCAGCTTTCCTCTCTTGTTTGTTTATCGCCCACTTCGCGCCAGAAAGAAGAAACCAGCGGAGGTTGCGCTAAACAACAGCAGCACGTTTAAGCTTGATCAGCTGTTGTAAGAATTTATTTAATATTAATTCCTAGTATCAGCTGATGTTTGCTGGAGCCACAGCTGTAAAGCTGCTGGTCATTATATCGGTTTGCTTATCTGGTGAGAGGGAAACATGAAGATGAAACCAGGAGATGTCCTTACTGAATCATCAGAGCTGAACAGGTGATGGAGAAACAGGTTTACCTTTCAGGTGACATGAATGAGTTGAAGGGAAGTTATGAACTGTTTCTGAGAGACAAATAACACCAGGATCCTTTTTTATGTCGCTGACAGCTGGTAACTGTGCAGGGGCGGGTCTAGCAAAGTTTTGCCAGGGGGGCAGGTAGGGCATTAACAGGGAAAGGGGGCACAAAGAAATATTTTTCTTTCTTATTCTCATTTAAAATGTCTCACTTTTAAAAAGCAATTATCTGAGTCTTACAACAAACGATTGATAGATTGATACATGTATACCATCAAGACAGTATACATCACTGTCACAACAGTGTTCATTTTCATTCAAAGGCTTTATGATTTTTCCTATAATGGTGGGCCGGTCTCTAGTCAAAATGCCCAGGCCAATTTTTTGTCCCAGTTCAGCCCTGTATGCAGCTCATCTGCAGTCCTCTCTGCATTGAACCGTATCTGTTCTTAATCTCTGTATCGCTTCCACAGCATGTCTTTATTCTGTCTTCCTTCTCTCACCCCAACCGGTTGCAGCAGATGGCCCCGCCTCTCCCTGAGCCTGGTTCTGTCGGAGGTTTCTTCCTGTAAAAAGGGAGTTTTTCCTACCCACTGTCGCCAAAGTGCTTGCTCATAGGGGGTCATATGATTGTTGGGCTTTTCTCTATATGTATTATTATAAGGTCTACCTTACAATATAAAGCGCCTTGAGGGACTGTTGTTGTGATTTGGCACTGTATAAATAAAATTGAATTGATAGATAGATAAATATCCACCAACATCATTAAGCAGTGGCTTTATGATGTGTGGGTGTGCTGGGTGTAGCTTACGCTGGGATGAGGATAGCAACAATTTGAAACACTGAAAAAGAGGTACCACTGCTGCTGAAATACACTTCAAAATTACTACTGTACAATGGAGGAAATTGTAGTTTAGACAAAAGCTAGAGAAAAAGGAGCATTCTGTCAATAAAAGGACTGGTAATTACAGTAGGAAAAAAGCAACTATCACATCTAATCCTGCATCTCTAACTGACTTCCCAACCCAAATCCTCCTCACGCTCTGTCTCACACATGCACATACAGACGAAGAAACACGCACACACACACACACACACACACGCACACACACACACACACACACACACACACATGCACACTCATAAACAAACACAAAGCTTCTACCCCTGTAATAACAGCTTACAGAGCAACATTGTATAGTCACATAATAGCCATGTTATAATTTACTCTAACAACTCTAATTATGCCTCTTATTGATTCAGAGACACATTTTAATAGGAGCAGCCACACCTCTTGTATTACCAACCATTGAAGGTGGTCAATGGTGAACATTTGAAGCTTCTCTTCCTCTTCATCCTGCATGGATGTGTCCCTGACAGTGTAATTTGTTGCTCCGATTCTGAGGCCATTGTAAACATCACACAACAACTATCATTTTAGCACTCAGAAAGACCTTGTTCGCCAACCACTCCACTGCAGTCCTCCCCTCCATTCTACCCCAATCCAAACATCCCCATCCACAACTGAAAAGGAGACGGGGAGAGTGGTGACAACAAAAGCTAAAGAAAAAAAACATTGTTTATTATTGTCTGTGCCTGAGTGGGTCAATCTGTGTTTGTCAGCAATAGCTCACCTCATTTTGTTTCTAATTGCAAGTGATGGATTTCGAGTCCAGGTTGTCAGGAAGGAGTAGTTCTACACGAGTCTCTGGTATCACTGTACATTTACTTTTTTATGTTCTGGTTCCTTGATCTTTCACCGCTATTCATTATTAATAAAACCTTTGAATATTCACTTCACTTTACTTTGTTAGTATTTTTGTAAGCAGAGGCAGATGATTTGTCAAATGCTGCCTTTGAGCATGGACAATGATGCGAGCTGTAACAGTTCCTGTACCTCCCTTATTTGTTTTTTCCAACTTTGTCACTAAAAACATTAGATTTTTCTTGATCATCATGGTTTGTGAAGGTGAAATGGCTAGTTATTGTTTCACCAAACATGGAAAGTCAGGTTTTACAAGTGTACTAGTGGGTTTTTTTTCACACTACACTCTTGGCAACAGTGAATCTTCTCCAGCTGATCGTGCTGACTTTTCTACTGCCTGGCCTGTAATCCCAGAGGAGCTACTGAGGAATGAGCTGGAGCTGTTCCAGCAATCATCATAGTGAATGTGAGAAATTTGGACAATAATATGGGTGAGCTTGGTGAGCTTATAAAGACCAGAGGGAACACAGTGAGTGCAGTTTGATGTGCTTCATGGAGCATTGCAGTGTTATAGTGAGACATTGACAAACAGTCATTTCGAGGTCCATAATGTGACCGTACATGACTTCAGGACCTCAGGTATAGGGATGTTAATCTGAGCAGCAAAAAGAAATGTCAAGGGATTGCACAAGTTGTGATTGAAATCTGGTGTACTCTTGGACAACACTGAGCTGCTGGCTGTTGAAATGCTTGGACTGCTCCCTGTTACAGTACTTGCTATGGCAAGTTATCACTATGTCACACAGACAATCAAAAATATCCTCAAAGTTCCTTCCATCACCTGACAATATCATTTAGGACACCAGCACTCCAACCCCACCATATAAAGTGTGCACAGGAAGCTGTTTCCCCTTCTTAAGTCACCTGATGGTCAACTAAGAGTCTTGTTCCATGGTCTTACCAAACCTCTTTTGCAGTTTTTGATTCAGCCATTACGAGGGCCTGTGGTCTGCTTGGCCTGCTGGTACCTGCCAGATGCCTCTAAAGGCCCACAAGCTAGACAAGCTAGATAAGACTTCTTTTTCAGCTTAACAACTCTCTCATTGATGCTCATGAAAAATTTTACCAGGCTACTATGCGCAATGGAATTGTTCCCTGAAAAACATTCGTTAATTTGTTTATATTTCCCTGAAAGCATGATAGTTTTGGCTTTTGATGAGTGAAATCTGATTCATTTATGAATGTTTAGTACCTTTGTGATGATGCAAAGTATAGCTAATTTTTTTTAATCAGTTTTGAATTTTATAACAAAAGTGTGACTACATTTTCAATTTGCTCTGTTTTTAACAATGTTCCTCCATAGGCCAAAGCTCTTCTATTTGGTATTCCACCTTTGCCCTTCTCTTATTCTATATCTCTGCTTGTTTGTGTCATGATCCTGGGTCCTTTTGACCCAGCATTTTGTGTTTTCTCTTCGATTTTGGTTCTGTTCTTCCTTTGTTTAGTGTTTACTCTGTTCTGCCCGTGTGTTCCTGTTTTATTGTGAAGGTCTGCGTCTTATGTGAGTGTTTTCAGTTTGCCTCCCTAGTCTCGTTATGTTAATCACTCCCAGCTGTGTTTCCCACCTGTGTGTAATCTCCCTGTGTTCTCTGAGTGTATTTAAGTTGTATTTTCTGTCTTAGTAATTGCTGGTTCGTCTGTGTTGTTTCCCCTTGGTCTCCCTGCGTCTTCCCATATGTATTTCTCCGGACCTCCCTGCATCCTCGTTCTGGTTTGTCTTATTAGTTTACCCAGTTTAGGTTTCCAGTTTCATGTTTTGTCGCCACCGCTGTTTGTACTTACCCACCCCTGTTAATAAACACTCACCTGCACCAGAGCTGCTGCCTTTTGGGTCCTTCCTACATTCCACACGGCTTGCCCCGGCAATCCGTGACAGTTTGTAAACCATACATTTTTCCTTATCGCCATCTGATTCTGCTCTTCAACTTTTCATTTGTTTCTACCATATGTCCTTGCTCCACAATCCCTTCAAACCCTACCCTACATGTGCCCCTTTTCCCCCATCCTTGCAATAATTTATTTGAACGCACTAGCAGAAAAAAGAAAGAATGAACACAGTTAAAACACAGGTACATCGAGTACCTCTTGTGGTTATGGTGAACTCGCGAAGCAAGTATTTTATTAGGATTTTTAACATCTCATTCTCTTCAAACCATTGCATAAAAGTTCTAATACATTCTGTCGTCATCTTTTCAAGGGCTAGATATAAAAATGAAGTGCTGAGTGGGAAATGCAATTCACATCCATTTTGAGGGGTTTGGAGATGTCCTGGGCCATGGAGGTCATGTGAACATTCAACTCATTGCAGAAGCTGCAAGAAAAATACTTTGACCTTAACAAAGTCACCCAAAATCATCTGGTGCTAAAGACATTGAATGATGAGTTATAAGTTGGACTAGAGTTCCCTGGAACTGTATGGAAACAAATTAGTGTCAAATTGGTCATAAATGCATATTATGTGATCTAAAAATTAAGATTTAAATGTATATAAGGATTTTTTGTGTTCTTAATTATAAACAGTGATGGTTGGTCCAAGACTGGTAAATGGACTTGTTTTTATATAGCACTTCTATACTCCATTGGAATACTCAAAGCGCTTTCTACAACATGCTTCACTTACCCATTCATACAAGCATTTTTCTTTGCCCAAGCAGAAGAAACTGTTAGTGAAAATTAACATTCACACACATTGATACACACATTCATACTGCGATAGATGTGTGTGATGGATCCATGCAACTTTGGGCTCAGTATCTTATAGTCCCCTTCAGATAAATGTCAAACTGGCTCTTATATAGTGCTCTTTACTTTAGCTTCAGCTTCTCCCCAGTCTGTCGTGTGCTCTCATGTTTGTTTATCCCATGCTGGTGTCAAGGTTGTGTGTCCTTGTCTGAGTCTCAATGTGTGTGACTTCCTGTTTTATTTTGTCACTCCCTTGTCTCATGTGAATTGTGTTCAGTTTCGCTTCCCCTGTCTCAATATCCCTGATTTGTTCCCCTTGTTCCCAGCTGCCTCCGCCTCCCTGATCATCCTGTTGGGTGTTTATGGTCCCAGTCTCCCCTTGTCCTGTGCTGGGATGTCATTCTGGGCTCCTTGTTCTAAGCGGTGGCTGCAGTGCAGGAGATGGACGGAGAAAGTACAGGTACATTTCAGTTCAATTTTACTCGCTTTATACTATAACTGTTGTGATAGGTTCGGGGTTAATGACAGGAAAATTGGACATAAGACAGAAAAACAAAAACCCACAAGGTCAGGTCAAGCAAAAACTGAATCAACTAAAGGAGACATAGGACCATAAATGCATATGGTAACTGGACTAATATTTACATAACATCTTTCTACTATATCTGAGCACTCATGCACACAGTCACACTCCAACTGATGCATCAAGGTAATATGAGGTTCAGTAGCCCAAGGACACTTCAACATGGCCCTTCTGATTAGATGACAAGCTCATTCTTGGCAGCTATGCTTCAAAGAGTAACAATAACATTATGGGCGATCGTGGCTCAAGAGTTGGTAGTTCGTCTTGTAATCGGAAGGTTGCAGGTTCGAGCCCCGGCTCGGACAGTCTCGGTCGTTGTGTCCTTGGGCAAGACACTTCACCTACCGCCTACTGGTAATGGCCAGAAGGGTGGCAGCCTCGCTTCTGTCAGTCTGCCCCAGGGCAGCTGTGGTTACAACTGTAGCTGCCTCCACCAGTGTGTGAATGTGAGAGTGAATGAATAGTGGAATTGTAAAGTGCTTTGGGTGCCTAGAGAAGTGCTATATAAATGCAATCCATTATTATTATAAGGTCTTAAATAATCAAATAATCTTATCTTAATGACCTTGTAGTACCATATCACCCTATTAGAGCACTTTGCTCTCACACTGCAGGCTTACTTGTTGTTCCTAGAGTATTTAAAAGTAGAATGGGAGGCAGAGCCTTCAGTTTTCAGGCCCTTCTTCTGTGGAACCAGCTTCCAGTTTGGATTTTGGGACACAGACACTTGAAAAGCGTTATATAAATGCAATCCATTATTATTAATAATAAATTTGAGAATAGGTAGAACTTAAAAATGTACATAAAAAAAGTTTTGGCAACCATACAGATGGGAATCCAAAACAGGAACTAAAACAACAAAAGATGCAAAAAGCAGGAAAAAAAGAAAAGATGCAGAAGATGATACGTATTCCAGGAAGTAATAGAACTCAAGCATGAAGATACATGAACACAGCTTGCAAAGAAAAGCGTCTGGTCTTCTTTAAGTTGCTTGAAGACGTTTCACCTCTCATCCGAGAAGCTTCTTCAGTTCTAAGGTCAAATGGTGGAGAGTCCCAGATATAAACCTAGTGGGAGTATCCCCCCACAGAGGGACAAAAGGACCCCCTGATGATCCTCTAATCGCCTGAGCCAAGGTGTGAAACTGGGTGTGGGTCCCAATCAGCCAAGGTTTCGGGTGAGTTCATTGTGAAACCTGGCCCCACCTTATCATGCGATTTCCTGAGGTCAGATGGCCCAGGATGTGAGTGGGCCTTAAGGTGTCTGGGGAGGGATCTCAAAACTGGATTATAGATGGCAGACAGTTGGTGTCGTAAACCACCGCCTCTGTTCAAAGATGGTCGCTCACAGTGGACATAGATGGCTTCTTTCACTCCTCTTTCAAACCATCTGTCCTCTCTGTCCAAAATGTGAACATTGGCATCCTCGAAAGAGTGACCTTTGACCTTTAGATGCAGATGGACTGCTGAGTCTTGTCCTGTGGAGGTGGCTCTTTTATGTTGTGCCATGCGCTTGTGAAGTGGCTGTTTGGTCTCTCCAATGTAGAGGTCTGGGCATTCCTCGCTGCACTGTACAGCATACACCACATTGTTAAGTTTGTGTTTTGGAGTTTTGTCTTTCGGGTGAACCAGTTTTTGTCTGAGTGTGTTGCTGAGTCTGAAATTCATGCTTGGAGAAAACTCTCTAAGATAACCTGGATGACTGAGAACCTTCACAGACATACATGAACACAGTAAAATCAAGCAGAAAAAGACAAAAGAAGACTTGAATTAAGAGTAGTAAATTAATCTGAAAATATATAATTTAACTCAATTTTATAATAACAACAACAACAACAAACTAATACTGTGTTATCAGACAATGCTTTTGTATAAATTTTCATATCATGTCGTGTTTACATCTTTGCCTAGGAAATACTCAAAATGTGGTATTTTCAATGGAAATCTGTACAAAACAATGAGCTGAGTGAAACTCCGGTTGCGTGATATCGCTTGCGACTTTGTCACCATAAGAGTCACATTTTTACATTCTATGTTGTGATTTTTTTTTATTTATGTGCAACATCAACTTTGGCATCCCCATAGAAACTGGAAAAATTTGACACCACTTCCTGAGAGGTAAAGCTGATTCTTTATCCTTTACAAGCCAGTAGCAGATTAAATGTCCAACACTGTGTGTAAATTGTCAACCCAATTCTCTGTTAAACATTCATAAATTTGGTAAATGCTTGTTGTTTCTTTCTTTCTTCAGTTTTTGCACTGCTGTTTTTGTTTTCCTCCTCAGTCACAAAGCTGTGAGATTGTTTTAGCTGTGGTGAGGTGTTGTTCTTCCCTTCCCTCCAACTGGGTGGGAGCTTACCCAGTAAATGCCAGCTAGCTCAGGTGTGAAGTGTGGCTTTGGCTTGTTGTGCTGGCTAGCTAAAAGCATGCTGTGTGTGCATGTGAGTGCATGTGTATTTGTGCTTTCTTTGTCAGTGTACCTCAAAATTTGGTGGTGTTTTTCACGGTCTGAAGAGAAGTGTTGGAAGTTACAGAAGCCAAGTGGATATAGCAAGATGAAAAAGGAGACAAAATGAAGAGATATCAGAGGGTTTTGTTTAGCACTTCACAAGAAGGCCTCATAAATACATTCAAATAATGTTTATGTTGTCATGCCACAGAAATAAGTCACACTGGTGTGTATTGTTCAAGCTTTAGGCTAAACTAACTAACTTTTACATACATATCGGCATGTATCATTGTATTATATTATTAAAACACCACTGTAATTGAATATTCACGCATACACATATGTTTCCTTGAGCCACAGGCAGGGAAGGGAGCCCCTGTTTAATTTTCAGCCACCCTGTGAAGCTGGCAGAGGGTGCCAGGTCTGATGACGCAAAGGTATTGTCAGCAGAGTGCATAACAAGTAGTAGCAGCGAGCTTCCCGGCACATCCAACCATCATGGCACCCAACAGTCCACTGTGACATTCAGATACACAACCTGATGCCTGCAGACTGTGTCCAAAGAAGCCAGGACTGAAAGGGGATGGACTGAGAGGCCCTAGGGTGAGAGAGTTTTTAGTGCAGATAGGGGGCAAAAGAATACAGTGAGTGAAGACAGAAAGGATGATATGCAGTCAGTGATGTGTTGTGCAAAAGGAGGCAGTGCTAAGGGTTGTGGAAATGGACATTAACGAATTCAAACAAATTCAAACAATATTTAAAACTGTTACTTCTTTTCTTTTTTGGACTGATTCTTTTATAGCGCTTTTCTACTCTCCCAGAGTACTCAAAGCGCTTTATACAACATGCACCCAATCACACCCATTCTCAGAAGCACTTTCTAACTACATTCACACTCCGACGGATGCATCGGAGAGCAACTTGGGGTTAGTATCTTGCCCAAGGATACTTGAAAGTGATTGACAAATTTATCCTGACTGTTTTGATCTAGATGACTCAATATAAAAAGAAAACGCTATTCTGACTTGGTGCTAAAAAAACGAAATGCAAATATGAAGTGCATACTGTGAAGTAAAATCTATGATTTGAAAAAAATCTGATGTTAATTTACTTTAAATGTATGGTTATGATTAGCAGAAAAACTTTATTTACAAAAGAGAAACGAATACTGTGATGATGAGTTCTTCAGCTTACTGGGTCTAACGGGAACTCTGCAAAGGAGGAGAGAGTTAATTAGCAAGGGTCCAGGAGAATTGAACTAAGTTCTTAATTGTTAAAAAGGAGGAAATATCTTTCTTACTACCAAAGGACGCGTGCGCTTGGGTGGGGGCAGGCGAGTTCCCACACACGAAGAAGAGAACAGAAGTGGAGAACATGCAGGCATGTGCGTGTTCTCTTTCAGGTTACAGAAATCTTCAAAGTGGAGCTGGAGGTGACAAAGATCTCCTCAGAGCAACAAACAGGAAAACCGAGCTAGGCAGAGAGAGGCAGAGAGAACAACAGCAAAAAATAGGAATTCGGGTTATTAGAAAGGTGAACCTGACTGCCATTAGAGAGGTAAAGAAAATCTGACAGAGATCTGCTGCTCATCCAGCTTTCAAATATTTATGGGTTTGATTCAGAGCAGGTGTGAGAAAGATAAAGCATAAGTTACCACAGCTATGTATACTTGTAAGAAGTGGACTAATAAGATGACCCTAAGAACCAGGATTAGAGGGTCTAGATACCCTGTTAGCTCCCAAATCCTTGCCTTGCACACATGCATGCTGTACACATGTATTCTCTGATTAGAAAAAAATTGCCTGATTTTCAGGTTTTTTATGAACCTTAAGGCAACCTAGCAGTTGCCTTAAGGTGGTTATATTGTAAAGTGAAGACTGTAAAGACTGTACTGAAACTCCAATGATCAGGTGACCCCAATCTTATTTGAAGAATTATAACCTATCACAGTACGGAAAAAGCGCTAGTTTTTAAAGAATCAGGGTCTGTCTTAGCTTAAAGACCTTAAAGTACTCGATCACCCCGATATAGCACTGAGACTGCTGATTTACTTGTGGTTCCTAGAGTTCCTGAAAGCTGAAGGCTCTGACTCCCATTCTACTTTAAAATACCCCAGAAATCACAGGTAAGTCAGCAGTCTGAGAGTGAAGTCTTCTATTGGGGTGATTTGGCACTATGAAGTTTTTAAGATGAGATAGAGTATGTTATACAAATGGGAGAAACCAGTCCTAATTTTGTAAAATGTGCACTGAAGGACATATCCCGGTCAAAAACGACTCCAAGATTCCTTAGTGTCATGATCCTGGGTCCTTTTGACCCAGCGTTTTGTGTTTTCTCTTCGCGATTTTGGTTCTGTTCTTCCTCTGGTTAGTGTTTACTGTTCTGCCCGTGTGTTCCTGTATCTAGTCCGCGTTTCTTAGTTTGTGTCCTTTCATGTGTAAGTTCCTGTTTTATTGTGAAGGTCTGTGTCTTATGTGAGTGTTTTCAGTTTGCCTCCCTAGTCTCGTCATGTTAATTACTCCCAGCTGTGTCCCCACCTGTATGTAATCCCCCTGTGTTCTCTGAGTGTATTTAAGTTGTGTCTTCTGTCATAGTAGTTGCTGGTTCGTCTGTGTTGTTTCCCCTCGGTCTCCCTGTATGTATTTCCCCGGACCTCCCTGCACCGTCATTCTTGGTTTGTGTTGTTAGTTTACCCAGTTTAGGTTTCAGTTTCATGTTCCTAGCGCCTTTGTTGTTTGCATTTTTGTTGTTAATAAACACTCACCTGCACCAGTTAGCTCCCGCGCAGCCACTCTCAGCCCAGTTAGCTCCCGCGCAGCCACTCTCAGCCCAGTTAGCTCCCGCGCAGCCACTCTCAGCCCAGTTAGCTCCCCCGCAGCCAGTGCCACCCTCAGCTCAGTCTCCAGTGCCACCCTCAGCTCAGTCTCCAGTGCCACCCTCAGTTCAGTCTCCAGTGCCACCCTCAGCTCAGTCTCCAGTGCCACCCTCAGCTCAGTCTCCAGTGCCACCCTCAGCTCAGTCTCCAGTGCCGCCTGTAGCGCAGGCCCCAGTAGCTCCAGTGCCGCCTGTAGCGCAGGCCCCAGTAGCTCCAGTGCCGCCTGTAGCGCAGGCCCCAGTAGCTCCAGTGCCCCCGCTACCCGTAACTCTGGCTCCAGTAATAGTGGTCTCACATACTCACTCCATGCAGGGAGAAAGTATAATTTTACCTCAAGGTGCTTTTTGTAGTTCAGCCGCCTTTGGCACAGTTTGCGGCTCCAGGGCTTCCCCAGAGGCTAGGTCCCAGTCCTCAGCTGATTCTGGACCCCTGGAGTTTAAGCAGCCACCCGAGGGACCGCTCCGGCCTTCGTCTCTTGTCTCCGCTGGAGGGTCCGACGGACCGCTCCGGCCTTTGTTTCCTGTTTCCGCTGGAGGGTCCGAGGGACCGCTCCGGCCTTTGTCTCCTGTTTCAGCTGGGGGGCCCGAGGAGCCCGTCCAGCAGCCTTCCTCGTCAGCTGGTGGTTCCGGAGAACCACACCAGCCTCATGCCTCGTCGGCTGGAGGGTCCGAGGGGCCCGTTCAGCCTCCTGTCTCCGCTGGAGGGTCCGAGGGGCCCGTTCAGCAACCTTCCTCGTCAGCTGGGGGTTCAGGAGAACCGCACCAGCACCATGCCACATCAGCTGGAGGGCCCGAGGAGCCCATCCAGCCACCATCTGCTACGCCAGCTCCAGCCTGTGCTTCGTCAGCTGCAGCTCCAGCCTGTGCTTCGTCAGCTGCAGCTCCAGCCTGTGCTTCGTCTGCTGCAGCCTCAGAGCCTTCGTCAGCTGCAGCTCCAGCCTGTGCTTCGTCTACTGCAGCCTCAGAGCCTTCGTCAGCCACAGCCTCAGAGCCTTCGTCAGCCGCAGCCTCAGAGCCTTCGTCTGCCGCAGCCTCAGAGCCTTCGTCTGCCGCAGCCTCAGAGCCTTCGTCTGCCGCAGCCTCAGAGCCTTCGCCAGCTGCAGCCTCATCGCCAGCTGCAGCCTCGTCTGGTCCGGCTTCATCCGAGTCTTCATCCTCGTCTGGTCCGGCCTCTGCCTGTGCTTCTGTTACGCCTGGTCCGGCCTCTGCTTCAGCGTCGCCTGGTCCTGTGCCCTCCAAGCCTCGGCCGGTGCGCCTGACACTTGGGCGCCGCCGTTGCCTTCCGCACGGCCGGCCCCCGGACCGCCATCGCCTGAGTGGCCGCCGCTGCCTTCCGCACGGCCGGCCCCCGGACCGCCATCGCCTGAGTGGCCGCCGCTGCCTTCCGCACGGCCGGCCCCCGGACCGCCATCGCCTGAGTGGCCGCCGTTGCCGTCCGCATGGCCGGCCTCCCGAACTGTATCCACGTCGCCGCCGTTGCCGTCCGCACGGTCGGCCCCCCGAACTGTTTTGGACTCCTGTGCTGTCGGCCCCCTGGCCGGCCCCCCGAACTGTTTTGGACTCCTGTGCTGTCGGCCCCCTGAACTCTTCTGTTTTGGACTCTGTTTTTTTCCTGTGTTTTGGTGTGCTTCGTTTCTTTTGGTTTTGGGCTCGTTTTTTGTTTTTGTCTTTTGGCCTTCTGGTGCTCCGGTTTTGTTTTGCTTCGAGCCCTCCTTCCTGGGCCCCCGCCGCCCGCCCTGGTCGGGTTGTTTTCTGTTTTTTTCTGGCTGTTTTGTTTCTTGTTGGGCTGTCTGGAGCCAGCCTTTGAGGGGGGGGTACTGTCATGATCTTGGGTCCTTTTGACCCAGCGTTTTGTGTTTTCTCTTCGCGATTTTGGTTCTGTTCTTCCTCTGGTTAGTGTTTACTGTTCTGCCCGTGTGTTCCTGTATCTAGTCCGCGTTTCTTAGTTTGTGTCCTTTCATGTGTAAGTTCCTGTTTTATTGTGAAGGTCTGTGTCTTATGTGAGTGTTTTCAGTTTGCCTCCCTAGTCTCGCCATGTTAATTACTCCCAGCTGTGTCCCCACCTGTATGTAATCCCCCTGTGTTCTCTGAGTGTATTTAAGTTGTGTCTTCTGTCATAGTAGTTGCTGGTTCGTCTGTGTTGTTTCCCCTCGGTCTCCCTGTATGTATTTCCCCGGACCTCCCTGCACCGTCATTCTTGGTTTGTGTTGTTAGTTTACCCAGTTTAGGTTTCAGTTTCATGTTCCTAGCGCCTTTGTTGTTTGCATTTTTGTTGTTAATAAACACTCACCTGCACCAGAGCTGCCGCCTTTTGGTCCTATATATATTCCACACGGCTTGCCCCCGCAAACCGTGACACTTAGTCTTACTGGAGGCCAAGGTAATGCCATCCAGAGTAAGCAACTGCTTAGACACCACATTTCCAAGGTTTTTAGGGTTGAGTACAATAACCTCGGTTTTATCCGAATTTAGAAGCAGGAAACTAGAGGTCATGAAGGTCTTTATGTCTTTAAGACACTCCTCGCTTTAACCAATTGTTGTGCGATATCTAGATTCATGGATAGATAGAGTTGGGTATCATCTTCATAGCAGTGAAAATGTGTGCAATGCCTTCTAATGATACTGCCTTGGGAAAACACGTATAATGAATTATACGTGAGGACAGAATTAGTCCTAGCATGAAACCCTGTGGAACCTTACTGTGTGAAGAGGACTCCACATTTACATAAATAAATTAGACATGATTCAAAACATTGCACCGTAGTACATTTAAATTGTACATCATTCTCTAATCTCTGTAATAAAATATTATGGTTAACAGTATCAAACGCTAAACTGAGGTCTAACAGAACCACCACAGAGAGGAATCTACCATAAGATGCCATAAGAAGATCATTTGTAACCTTCATTAATACTGTTTCTGTACTGTGAGCTCTAAAACGTGATGAACTCTAAACCATTTTTGAGGTAAAGGCTATTTCTTAGCTTTACAGCCGCGCCGCGCCATGATGCAGAAGCTACAGCGGGCTGCGGTGACGTGCCTGCAGGCTCTGCCAGCAGCCAGCTGTGCAAGAGTGGACCGAGCCCCTGGTCCAGAGGTCCGAGGACCCCCCATCCCCCGGAAGGGGCCCGACAGAGCCACAGGTGGATTATTGCTGATTTAATCATCGCATTATCTTATAATGGTAAGTAGTGTAAAACCACTACCTCAGTAACACTACCTCATTACCCGTGAGAGTAAAGTTTAGGTAATTACTCAGCATAGAATAAGGCAACAGTGGAGGAATTATTACCTCAAACATAGTTACAGCACTTTCAGAAAGATGTCTACTGTAATGAAATGCATTCCCCACTGCCATGAAATCCTTTACTGTATATTTCAATAATATTAAGAAATGATCAGACAAAGGGGGTTTTCAGGAAATATTTTTAAGTGTTCACTCTGTAGTAAATATGTCAGAACAACATCCAGAGTGTTATTAAAGTGATGGGTGATGATTAAATGCAGTGTTGAGGCTGTAATAGTCAGTATTTAGATAGATGTTAGAATTTTATTTTAACTAAGCATTAAATCAGATAAAAAGTCTGAGAAATTAGAAACTCTGTGTAAGAACCACATAAATTTAGTTTGAGTTTTCCAATTAGGGCGAACAAGGCTAAGAGTTAAGCTTTCAAGTGAATTAAAACTCTGTCTGGGTTTATGGTTGATTAACAAACTGAAGTGGAAGATTGCTGCTACTCCCCCTCCTCAGCCTGTGCTAGAAGAGTCTGACAGTTAGCATCACTCGTGGGTTTTGACTCATTTGAACTAACATAATCATCCTGCTGTAACCAGGTTTCTGAAAGCCAGAGTAAATGAATATGCTGATCAGTTATTAAATCATTTAGTAACAGGGACTCTGAAGACAGCCCTAATGTTTAATAATCTACATCAGAGCTTCCCAAAGTGTGGGGCCCGCCCCCTGGGGGGGGGCGCAGAGCCATTGCAGGGGGGTTGCGGTATGAAAAGGGAAAAAAAAAACCGCTTGGACACTGCTAGCACGGGGCGCCCACACAAACGCAAAGCAGGAGATGAAGCATCGTTGAATATGTTTCTAAACCAACTTCATTCTAAGCCAAAGACTAGAAAATATGGTGAAGCTTATCTTCCCTTTGGTTTCACCTGCACAAGTGCCGAGGTAGGTCTCCCTGCAGAACTGGTTTTCCCTTCGTCTGGAGCAGCGCTGGGCTGTTCGAATCACGGACAAACAGTATCCCACATTCTTGATTTTTAGTTCACAAACACTTGTTGTAATGACTAACTACTCCTGACATTTCGGAGATGTTAGCGCTTTATACAGTAAAGTTACAGCGGGATACAAATAATATCAGGCTGATCCTGCCACGATTTGTTCCCCCGGTTCAAATCACGGACAAACAGGATCTCACAGCTGTTTATGTTTTTAAACCCATTTTGCACAGAGAGGCATTTTTTGAAAAATGCATTGATAGCAATGTTGAATATTATTACACAGGAAAAAAACTAAAAACACAGGAAAAAAACTAAAACTACACGTAAAATAATTACACCGTGACGCCTCTGCCTTTCTAAATGGAGGGACAGTAACTGCGTGTGTGTATGTAAGCGTGCAAAACCTGAAGATAGTCCAGCAAAAAAAGTTTGGGAACCGCTGATCTACATTTAACCGTTTTATTCCTTGGTGCAGCTGAGGATGCTGTATTTTTCTTTCTTTATGAATTTTTATACTTTTTTTGCTGATTTTTGGTTTGTTTTTTGGTAGTCTGAGATTAACCACTCTCTCTGATGATGGCGTTTGGGGGATTACAGGAGCAGAGGTGTATATAAGAGGTATATAAGGCTGCAACTCTACTGGTCCCAGCTCCAGACAGTTATATTTGCAGGGGTTTAACAAATTTAACCTGATTTCATTGGCAGTTGTCTTTTTTTTTATTACATCAACCTACCATGGCTTAACTGCTGGCTTAATTGCCAGTAGAGGGCTCAGTATCAACATCACCGAACCACTTCCTTTCTGCATGTCTGCCTGTCTATCATTGGATGGATAAACATGCTGTCCATCTACACCCCCGCCCCACTCTAATGACTCTCCATCTTTAATCCCTTCACCCTTCTCTCCGCCTTGAACTTTATCACCTATTAACTGCAGACCAAGTAAATCCCACATGAAAAAAAAGTAGGGGGTTCACCAAACACACACTCCCCCTTCCCACCCCCTTCCAGTTTATAGCCAGTGGCAAGCACGTAGGTGCCCTCGCTGTATGACATGATGGGGCAAAAAACTGTTATTTCCTACTACATGGCTTTTCAAATTGAGTCTCATCCACCGTTGGGATCAAAATACCCTCTGCCTCAATCTCTCTCTCCTCTCTGAGTAGTCAACCTTTCCACCCTACACCCTCCATGCATCATCTCTGTCACTATCCTCATCTATGACCCTTTTCCTTAAAATGCACTGTCATCAGTGTTTGAGCAGGATTAGTCATGGAAGGAGGGTAGTGGGGCTTGACCTGGGAGATAGGATGAGCAGATGGCACCTACTGAGTACGGTCAGCCATTATGAAGATAGGATGAGTGTTCAACAAACAAAATGGAAAGCAAAGTGATGCTTTGAAGGATCACTATAAATATGTTTTGTGGAAGGTGGGGCTTAGACAAGGCAGGTAGGGCGGACTTTGAGTGAGTTTGCTGTAAGGGGTTAGGTCACACACCAGACCTGTCTGTTAGCTGTAAGTTATATGCTACCTTTAAAGGCCTTTATACACCAGATGCGTGTATCCATGCAAATATTTTGTCGGTTAAAAATATTTTAACCTCACCTACAGCGTTTATTTTTTTTGAACAAGCTTAAATTTTTGGATGCAAATAAATAGATCTGACCAATCAGATCACTGCATTTGGCCAAAAGCATGCTCATAACTCAAAGCATGCACCGGTACTGACAGTGTTGGGAAGGTTACTTTTAAAATGTATCCCACTACAGATTACAGAATACATGCCCCAAAATGTATTTTGTAACGTATTCCGTTACGTTACTCAGTGAGAGCAACGTATTCTGAATACTTTGGATTATTTAATATATTATCATGCTTTTTACAACTACATGAATGTACTATTGCTGAGTGATTTATTACTATTATTAATATAAAATGAGTAACAGTAAGGTGGACATTAAGTAAGGCTGCACTTTTTGCAGCGATTTCATATAGAAAAGTATTCCGAGTGTATATAAAACAGGTCCGCGGCTCCGAACCGTAGTAAAGGGACCTCTGGCTGATACGTCGGGTTCCGTGTCGGGCTTGTAGCCGAAAACTAGCTTTACTTTGTTGTCTGCGTAAACTTTGCCAGCGAGAGACAGAGAGAGGCGTTGAAAGGCTGCTCCAACAGAACTTATTGTTTCAGAGGAAAACACGAACACAGTGTACAGTTGAGTCTTAACAGCTTACTTACAGCTGGGCTACACTGCCCATGAGGCTACATTCTATAGGGCTATGCCTGTAACACTCTGCCTATTGCCTTCATATTAAATAATTTTTTGAACAATAATTTTTAAAAATATTTCTTCAGGTCATTATGCGGGCTGCAAGTAGAGGTGACGTAATGCCGGTACATGTATTCCGTTATTCCCCAACACTGGGTACTGAATATACAATGATGAGAGTACAATAATCCTGTTTTCTGTCTGACACACAGCTAGCTGCTGCTCCAGGTTCGTCAGGTCCGTTATTTTGCTGCATCCTCAGATTCAGACTCAGATTTCCTGGTTTCAATGCAAAGGGTTCTGTTTGCATACACGTCATCCGTGACCGCCAATAATACGAGTAGTTGGGCAAGCCGATGGTATGGTGTTCAGGGGTTTAAATAGTGGGTTCACGCGTGGTTGGAAAGGTCACGTGAACTGCATTATTTTAGTTTGTTTTTTTATTTATTGTGAAACACTGTAGGCTGCCTGGAAGTGGCCATGAATGTGTGTATACATAAATATATATGTATTGTAGGAATACAGCTGGAAATAAGCTGAGGAAAAAAGAGTGTTTTGGGGGAAATAAATTATTAAGGGATGACTATTATGCCTAGTGGGAGGGGCAATGGGGTATAAAAGGAGTCCGTCAGGGCCCACCTGTGCATTCTGTGAGATGTTACAGTGAGGGTAACGTGCAGACTGGCTCAGCCACTTGTGTTTTGTGTATAAAGTTTTGTTTTGTTTTGAATTAAGTCGGCAGAATAAACTATACACACTGAACATTTCCTGACTACGCCTGCATTTGTTTGGGAGAAGTTTAGGAGAGGACTCCACGACAGGCAACAAGAATTTAGATCTAAATACAATTTTTTTTTAAATTCCAGCAGCAAGTAGCCACAAAGTAAAAAAAAAACAAAACCTAAAAAGTTGAATAAAAATCTGTTAACATACAAAGGTAGCCAGCGTCCCTACACGTCCTCTTCACTCCTTTGCTTCGGTGCCAACTAAAGGAAACAAGGACAGTGGCAGTCACTTTGCTTATAAATACAGACCTTCCCTCATCAATCAACTGAGTCGGTACTTACCCTGAACGGCCCCCGCTTTACAACAACGGTTAGTGTCTCACCCGTCCCGAAGAGATCGGACGCTTTCCTGTTACCTCCCATCAATCCACCGAACGGTGTCCCTTTGCTTCCCTGAGTCAGACGTCACCGCCGTCATTTCCTCCTCCACTCGTGGCGTTCTTCATCCCTCCTGCCATGCCCCCTTGTTGTTCTTAGGTGCCTGCCATGCTCATCCTAATTGGTTAGCACTAGAGTCTGTTAAGTGCATAAACTCTTGCAGGTGAGATTATTTAGTGTCTAGGTTGGGGTGTCTCCCGGGAGCTAGTCAAACATAAAGAAGAATAAAATCATTAAAAAACCATAAGAACAAGAACATCTGCTATTAAAAGCAAAAAGATAAAACCTTACCTCATGCAAAATTATGAAAAACACACCAACTTAAAATGAGCAAATCACAACATCCACATTCTGCCTTATGACACAAACACAAATGTGCTGATACAATTTCAGATTGCTGGGCTAGCATATAGCCTACAGTAATAAATAAAAGAAAGTTGTGGTAATAAAACATGTTTTGCTTTTGTAAGTCATAGCAGATACAAATAATTATTGTTCTAACCACTGCTCAGAAAAGATTGTGACTTACATATGTTAAAACGGCAACATTAGTCAGATGATTGATGGTGTACAAGGTAAATGGATTGTCCTTTTTATGGTGCTTTGACGACTCAATGTGCTTTTTAAATGAAAGTTAAATTCAGTCATTCACATTGGCCCCATCTGTTCCACACACACACTCACACTGATATGGCAGGGGCAATTTGACACTGAATCAGCAACAACCTCAAAAGTGGACATCCCACTGTGCAATGTAAATGACCCTGTTAAAAAGTTCTTTCTTGTTGCAAAATATTGAGTTGTTTGTTTTCTTTAACTATTCACATTGCTCTTTTAAGCTGACACTTCAGATCTGCAAAAGTGTGATTTTCCTCATTTGAAAGGAAACCCCACGGAGAAAGACCACCGCGTTATATATGCGCAAGTTGATTTTTTATTTCCATTAATGTACAATATTTATTTATGATTCCTCAGTCCTCATGATTTCCATCGTCATCTTCCATCTCTGTTTGTGTCTGAACCAGATCTGAAATGACAAGGCGGCAAGGATAAGAGTTGTGGGCTGGCAGTGAAGTGATTTTTTTTTCTTTATTGTTCCAACCCTCCTCCTCCCACCATCACATTCTTCCCTCTAAATCTGTCACCCACAACATGTCTGGACAGCGGGGGGCTGGAATCAAATTCTCTTCGCCTCCCCGTGTTTGACCTGAATCTCACTGGAACCCATAGTAACAGCTCAGAGAGAGACATACACAGAGAGAGAGTGTGTGTGAGAGAGACAGGAAAGAAATAAGGGTTATACAAAACTGGAGGGAGGAGTCATGGTAAGAGTTGCGGAAAGCCATCAGTGTATGTTTAGTGTGTGTGTGCGTGTGTGTGTGTGTGTGTGTGTGTGTGTGTGTGTGGTAATCAAAACATTTCAGTATTGAAGATGAAATTATGAAAATACAAAAAACAAATCATGGGTGTTCCCTGCTACTACTGGTGCACTTCATAGTTCCACGTTCTAAGACTGAAAATCAATTCACCAAATTCACAAATGTCTTACAGACTTAAAGACAAGACAACACTTCAAGCACTCCAACAGATGTTGAAGCACTAGAAATGTTTGCCAGTCGTTCCCTTTTTACAATCATGATCGATTAACACTGGTTGATATTTATGCATAGATATGATTGTTCTAATCAGATATACACAATTACATGGATCAAACCAGAAACCATTCCCAGTTTATATTTCACATGTATTTTGGTATTTTACTAAAGTCTTTTGAATTCTGGAACTACTTTTACACTGAATCTTATAAAACCCACTTTTCTTATTGTGGAGTGCCACAGGGTGCACTTGTTTTTGTATTTGATATTTTGGAACAGAGGCATTTTTGCTCAAGGGCGAGTGTCTGGTGGCAGTACCAAAGCCCATGGGGCCTGACCAGGCTTAGCTACATGTCCAGAGCTACATGGGTCTGCTGTTAAGTGCCTTCTGGATAAGGCAGCAATCAGGGATGAAGGTCCTAGCACTCATTCCCACCTTACAAAACTAGCTGTGGTAGATGGAATCTCACATTTCTGGCAAAGAAAGACTCTCAGCTGGTGCGCGAGGTTCAGAGATACCAAAGAGGTTTCATCAGAATTGCTTCAAACCACAGCTTTGGCTCAAGAACCAGTTTCCTGGAAAAGGGTTTATCTCTGTTCCAGTCTGGAGCTGTCCTTGGTGAGGGGCGGTGGGCAGTGGTGGGTATGCTTGTTTGTACTTTGGTACCTGGATTTTGGAGTCTTCCCCTGTGGGGAAATGGGATCATCTTAACAGAGAAAAGAACAAAAGGCAGCCAACATTCATAGAAGAGTTTTGGAATGCATTTCAAGAAGCCTGGAGAAATATTTGTGAAGACTACTTGAAGAGCGAAAGTTTGCCTAAGAGATTTTAGACTGTGAGGAAAGACCACGCTGCCACTGCAGAAAAACGTTATTTATTAGCTTATATATTAGATTAGATTAGATTAGATAGAACTTTATTAATCCCTCGGGTGGGTTCCTCTGGGAAATTCGATTTCCAAAAAAGCACAGCACCGACAGAAGTTACAGAGTTACAGAATATTATATATATATATATATATATATATATATATATAAAAAACACCCAGCGCGCCCCTGCGGGCGGTTTATCCTTCAAGCTCGGGTCCTCTACCAGAGGCCTGGGAGCTTGAGGGTCCTGCGCAGTATCTTAGCTGTTCCCAGGACTGCGCTCTTCTGGACAGAGATCTCCGATGTTATTCCCGGGATCTGCTGGAGCCACTCGCCTAGCTTGGGAGTCACCGCACCTAGTGCTCCGATTACCACGGGGACCACCGTTACCTTCACCCTCCACATCCTCTCGAGCTCTTCTCTGAGCCCTTGGTATTTCTCCAGCTTCTCGTGTTCCTTCTTCCTGATATTGCTGTCATTCGGAACCGCTACATCGATCACTACGGCCGTCTTCTTCTGTTTGTCTACCACCACTATGTCCGGTTGGTTAGCCACCACCATTTTGTCCGTCTGTATCTGGAAGTATATATATATATATATATATATATATATATATATATATATATATATATATATAATACACACACACACACACATATATATATAAATACAGAGACAATATAAATAAAATATACGAAGGGGATAAATAGAATAAATAGGAATAAAAATAAAAATACAAGTGAATTGCACATTTCAAGTATTGAGTCTATTGCACCGTTGACTATTTACAAAAGTATTGCACAAGGTATTGCACAGTGAGGTGAAGAGGCACTACAGCTTAGTTGTTCCCCCCTCCTTTGTCCACCTGTTTCCCCTCCCTCTCCCCTCCAGGGAGGAGTTAAACAGTCTGATGGCGTGTGGGACATATATATATGTATGTAAATGATGCAGTCACAAGGTTCAACAATATACTGATATACACAAATTGATACATTTACACATATTAGCTTATATACATTATAACAAAACATGTTTCCAATATGGTTCAAAATATGTACTATATGGTTCATGGTGTCATACTGGGTCCCTAATAAGTTAATTTCTTGTTGAAAATCTTTCTCTATTTCTGTCTGAGCCTCTTTCAGTACTAAACAAGTGAAATAGATAGAAGTCAGGCATTATGATGAAGATCTTCTAAATTAGTGAGACACCATTTTCTCTCCAGGTTATGAGTTTCTGCATTGGGTGCATGTTTGAGTTGTACATCTGAATAAAATTATATATTATTTGATTATTGCTGATTTGATCATGAGATTATATCATAATGGTTAATGTAAAAACACTACCTCAGTAATAGCTCAGTATGAGTGTGAGTATAGGTAACTCTTCAAATAAACCATTTTTGAGGTAAAGGCTATGTCTAGGCTTTACAGAGGATTTTTAATAGAGTAACAAACCCTTTTCCAGGAGTGAGAAAACATTTCCTCTCCAGCTTCCAGGTTATCTGTTTTAAGGTGCACATTTTATAGTTTTAACAGGGAGTCAAGAAGTTATGATTTGAGGCTTTTTCAAAGGAGCAACAGTATCTAGAGCACCGAGGATGTAGCACTATTAAGGAGATAATAAACCACTGTGCAAGTAGAGTGAAATATAATAATAAGCCAATTATATTTCCTATCCCACATTAGCTCGTTTAACTGTTAAGAAACTGCTAGTGCCTCCACTTACTACATGACAATGATTCAATTTCGTTGTAGTCAGTTAACATATAGAGGAAAACTTATATATTCTTATAATGATAAGTAATGTAAAACCACTACCTGAGTAATAATTCGTTTCTATAAAGAGTCTACACTTTTTCCCACTGGTATTTGAGTTTTAAATTTACCTTTAAAGTGTAGACTCCAGACCTACAGTAAGTTTTTAAAAGTAAGAGACAAATTGGAGGATAGTGCAGTCTTCCCTTCAAAATGGATGAAGGGTGTTGGAAGAATACATTACTGCTTTCTTTCATTTAAATATGATTGATCATGATTCATTCTAACAGACTAATGTGAAAAGTACAAGATTAAGTTGGATGGACATGAAAGAGAGTCCAAAAATCAAAATTCAGCAACTCCAAATTTGCCATCTTTTTCAGCATTGATAAAATTATTTAATTCAAGGAGAAACACCAGACTGCAGATGAGCTGCATACAGAGCTGGACTGGGACAAAAAAATCGTCCCGGGCATTTTGACTAGAGACCGGCCCACCATTATAGGAAAAATCATAAAGCCTTTGAATGAAAATAAACACTGTTGTGACAGTGATGTTCACTGTTCTGATGGTATATATGCATCAATCTATCAATCGTTTGTTGTAAGACTCAGATAATTATTTTTTAAAAGCTAGACATTTTAAATGAGAACAAGAAAGAAAAGTATTTCTTTGTGCCCCCCTTTCCCTGTTAATGCCCTACCTGCCCCCCTGGCAACACTTTGCTAGATCCGCACCTGCACAGTTACCAGCTGTCAGCTACCTAAAAAAGGATCCTGGTGTTATTTGTCTCTCAGAAACAGTTCATAACTTCCCTTCAACTCATTCATGTTAACTAAAAGGTAAACCTGTTTCTCCATCACAGCTCTGATGATTCAGTAAGGACATCTCCTGGTTTCATCTTCATGTTTCCCTCTCACCAGATAACCAAACCATATCATGACCAGCAAGTTTACAGCTGTGGCTCCAGCAAACATTAGCTGATACTAGAAATTAATATTAAATAAATTCTAACAACAACTGACCAAGCTTAAACATGCTGCTGTTGTTTAGCGCGACATCCGCTGGTTTCCTCTTTCGGCGCAAAGTGAGCGATAAACAAACAAGAGAGAAAAGACGATCAGCTGATCATTGATCAGTTTTCATGATTGAAGTAGAAACGGGAGAGGGAGGGGGGAGAATGAAAGAAGAGGCAGCTGTGCAGCAAAGACACCGAATAACTCCAGCTTTGTGCCTTTTCCATTGTAGCTGAATTACGGGACAAACTGTTCCTTTTCACCTCAATAAGAAACGCGTAATGTTTTCTCTGAATACCAGACGGGACGGTTGGCAACTCTAATAACTTATGAACAAAATAAAGTTCAACATCATTAACTTCATAGCACCACCCAGCTGTATAGAAACTCCGTCATGCTAGCTAGCACGCAGTACGGAAAAAGTCAGAATAACGAAAATAAACTCCACCTAAACTTGGTTCATATCTGACCCAGAGAGACTGCAGGTCATAACTTCTTACCTGAAGTTCAGTTCACACTTGGACCGGCGGCCGCCTCGGGTCTCTTTTCCTTCTGTGTCCCTTTTCCTTCATCCACCTGCTGGCCTCCACCACTTGCTAATGTTACTGAATCTGTGGAAACTCCGCGATAGCCACCACACGAAGTAACGAGTAACGACCCTATCTAAATCCCAGTAACGAGTAACGCGTTCCTGATTTTGGCATAATAACTAGTTACCGTGCTCGTTACCACAATAATAACGTAGTTACTGTAACGCGTTACTTAATAACGCGTTAGTCCCAACACTGCTAATTACTGATTACTTCTCCAAGAAAGTAATCCTGTAACTTTACTGATTACTTATTTTCAAAAGTAATTAGTTACCTTATTACATTGTTAGTTTTTTAAAACATGATACACAACCTGAATACGTAATAAAGCAATAGACCTTTCAGCCCAATTTGATTCTTTCTGCATAATCAAAAAATGTTGATCTACACACGTCTGTTGCTGCCACAGGCGTCGCACGCTCGTACGTCATTGTCATGAGACACTTTCACAAACAAAATCATGGTTTAGTAACGCAGTAACGCAGGGTGCTTATGGGAAAATAACAGTAATCTAATTACTTTTTTGCAATACTAATCCCTTACTTTACTCATTACCTGAAAAAGTCATCAGATTACATGCTTCTGCCCATCTCTGGTTATAACAGACCAAAAGCAGTCTTTAAAAAAGGAACAGTTTAACAGTGTGTGGCAAAGTTCTTTGATTGGCTTTTTTCCATCTGTAAGGACATGAAAAGATAAATATTAATTTCACATGTTACATAGTTAGGTTCTACTTAGCCTTTCAGCACCTCAGAAATTTACTGACACGGACGAGTATGAGAGTTATGATCTAGTTTTTGCTATATATATGTATCATTGTATTTACAAATGTGTAGCAAATTATGATAAAGTAATTGTAACAAACATGAAATGAACATTTCATTTTCATTTTTCTTGGCAAACATCATTTTGTTCCACAGATCAATCCAAATATCGATCACATTCAGGATCAATGAGATAACACAAGTAAACATAAAATGCAGTTTATAAATGAAGATGTTTATTATTTATGGGGAAAATCATGATGGTGATTGCCCCCAAAATCGAATAAGTGATTGGGCCACAACTGCAATGTTGCAAAGCTGCACTGCAACGCTCATTGACCACTTGAAGAACCTTAGACTATAAGCAACATTTACTTATATATTACTTTAACACTTTAACAACCTCACATTCACAAAGTTACTAGTTCACCTGACCTTTTGTTGTCTTTGTAATACCACCAACATGTTGCTAAATTTGATGTCAGATGTTATCAAGCATCATCATTGGTATTAGTAAGATGACACAAAAGCAAAATTGTCTCAATTTCTGAGGTACTGGACGCACATCATACTGCTCAAATCAAAAACTCCTTGTGTCTCTAAGGGTCTTGTCCATGTACAAATGTATATTAAGCAACCATTCCAATGACTGCTCTTTAAAAGGACACCCAGGAACACAAACACCACCTCTTGCACCATCAGGAGAGTAAATTAATCGGCCCTATGTTGGTTCTGCTTTAGCAGAAAAATACAAATGTTTCCACAGTCATAGTAAAATGTCTTTTAAGCACCGGAGATGTTGGCACTATGCAACGAGAAGGCCAATTAATCAACATTGTTGAATGTGTATGTTTGCATCTCCAATAAATTTTTCCACCTGAACTACAGCCTATCCCCAGAGCTGACTGTGAAGTATATAGCCAGAATGAATTGATAGTTTACTATGAATAAAGACAGTATACTGCTGGAGTGTTACAAAATATGGTGTAGCTGTTGAAGTGCTGCACATATGAAGGATGGTTTTAAGGTAATACAGCAAGAGACCACTATATACTGTGGTGTGATTCCCTTGGCCAGGTATGTGTGTGTGTGTGTCAGGCTATGAATTTTATTACAGCTCCAAAATAGACTTGGGCCCCAAAGCCCAGGCGTCTACACATCTTCAATTTCAAAAAGGTGGCGAGACGAGGACGAGAGAGGTGGGAGTAGGGGTAGAGAAAAAATGAATAGAAAAAAGAAGAAGAGGGACAGAAGGGCCCAAAAGAATGGCGGCCAGGGGAGGAAAATGAAAGCGAGCTGATTCAATCTTCAAGCACCTTACAAGCGTTTGCGTCAGGTTTCTTGTTTAAAATGAGAGGTCGGTAGGAGGATGTGGAGGAAGAGAAAGAGAGAAAAGTGTGGTGAGTGAGGGACAGAGGTGGTGGTGGAGGGGGGTAATGTCCACAGATCCTCCTTATTTTTTCCCCTCTTCCTCTCTCTCTCTCACACACACACATTTCTTCTTCTCTCTTTTCCTAAACTGTAGTGAAAAGATTAAATTGTTTACGAGTGCGAAGCACGGCTAGCTTGAGCGGATGAGCCACAAGCGACAGAGATAGACATTCTAATTCGCCACTGTACTTAGCGCCCCAGTCCCTGTGTGCAACCACTAATTCTTTTATCTGGCTGCAACACTCCGGGACTCAACCACACTGAATACACACACACACACATATATACATGTGTGTGTGTGTGTATATATATATATATATATATATATATATATATATATATATATATATATATATATATAGCGAAGGAGGGAGACAGATGATAGATAGATAAATGAATGTGTGTGTGTGTGTTTTAAAGAAAGACCAAGAGGAAGGGATGATCAAGTAGTAAATGGAGGAAAGTACAGTTTCTTTACACTGTGCAACTGATAAAATAGTCTGTACTTGAATATTTGATTTCGCCCTCCAGCCCATCCTTAGTCTCACAAAGAAGGCTGTCCGAGTGGAGTCTTAACCCTTTATCTTGACTAAGCAGAAAGACATTGCCAGCATCTCTCTCTGTGTAGGTCTTGGAGGGGTGGGACTGAGTGATGGTGGGAGATGGGGGCATTTATGTGTGTGTGTGTGTGTGTGTGTGTGTGTGTGTGTGTGTGTGTGTGTGTGTGTGTTTGCAACCAACTGCAAGTAATATTTGTGTGCAGCCTACATGTAACTTTGTGTTGGAATTGGTAAGCGTAATGAGAGATGGATGGACTGTGGTGTGTGTGTGTGCGTGCGTGTGCGTGTGTGTGTGTCTGTGAGGCGAATGGGTGGGGGGGTTACAGCATAGCGAAGAATTACTGTTATCTCCCAGGCAGAAGAGGGAAGGGGGGAGATAAGAAACTGCTGCAGCTGACAGGGAGAGAGACAGAGGGAGAGAGAGTGAATCAGGCATGTGAGAAGTCGTGTTTCGATGGGGGCCGTTGTTGTAAATTTGGTTATTCAGAGTGAGCTAGCTCTGCTTGTGTGACTGCATCCATCTTTTTTTTTTTTTAAACTAGAGGTCTGCTCTCCTGATAGTGGCATTGTGCACAGTACACTGTATAGAAAGCTCATCAGTGCTGGTTGCCTATTGGGGCGTTATCGGACCTAGTAAGGTAACTGCACGCTTATAGACTGCACCCAGATAATGGGGGGCAGAAGAAAAGAGATAAAGAGGGGGGGACCTCTTCTCATTAACAGCTATCTACTGCACTGCAGACAGTGGGGTTGTATTGAGTGCTTCCTATGCTGGGCATAAATTAAAATGCACCCACAGAGAGCAAGTGGAAAGGGTGGGAGAGGAGGGACTGAAGATGAGGAGGCGTGTTGTCAACGACAGAAAAGCAAAAGACTGGAGCACTGTACAGTTGCTTCTCATCTGCCTGGATTCACTCTGACCACAGGTTGGAGTGTGTGTGAAAGTGGACTGGTTGGAATGCAAAAGTATGTCATTTTTACTCTATATCCATATTTGGTTGTAAACCACTGTGCTATGCAACAGTCCCACAAATGAACGTCAGCTGCATCTGCAATGGTACAAAAGCAGTATAATAAGAAAACCTTATAAAACAAAACAATCAAACAAGATTAATCTTTGGGCCTCCTCGTTGCAAATAAGTAAAACATATTGCACAGACAGTAACAAAAAACATGATAAAAAAGAGATATAGCAGTGAAATAATTCTAAATTTACAGCAGACTTGGACAACAGCAAAGATAATGACACATCTTGACATGGCATAACCCATACATATATACAACCCTTATTTCTGCTATTATATTTTCTAATGCAATCATTTATTTAAAAAAAAATGCAGTGCCTTCTTTTCTGTTACCAAACAGTTAGATAACAATACAATACAAGGTAACAATAGATAAAAATTAATACAAGGAGGAATCTGTAGCTATTTGTGTGATGAGATGTGCAAATAATACCCCGAATGAGCTTTTTCTTAATTCTTATTTGCTTACCAGAAAAAATACATTACTTTAAAATACTTAAACTGAAATGTACATACTGTGTTCAATATCTTGCATGAGGTGCTCACCTTCCTCATTATCATGTTCATCTGAATCTCTAGTGGCAAATGTTTTGCTTGGTTATAGTGGATAGTACCTATTACTCTTTGCTTAATTAGAATTAAATATGTCACAGGTAACCTCTTGGAGAGTTGTCAGTTTAGAGGTGATGCATTTTAGTATGTACTGGGGGAGAAGCTATCCTATCTCCATACCACTACAGTGTTTCTTTTATGATGATGGTGGTGATGTGTCTGCTCACATTCTCTCTCAGGGATATATCATCTCTATAGACACACAAGCAAGCAGGCCAAACATATATACTGACACACTGCCAAGTGATTTGCACGTGAGTGTGGACAAGACAATCATCAGCTGACAGAGCCTATGTCTTCTCAATAAAGCAACCCTCTCTCTTGCTCTTCGTACAACCCCAGCCCCAAAGCAGCATTAGATTTATTCATTTGCATGGTGCAATTGGCTCTCAGTGGTGGTGTGTTATGGCCAGACAAGTGTAGCATTACGAGGGGAACAAGTTACCATGGGGGAAGGTTAATACAGACAATAAGGGAGGCAGATAATGGGAATTGGGTTCCTGTTTTTCAAACCTCTTATCGTGCGTGGCGCAAGAAATCAGGCCTCTGCTCTGAATACAGAGGTGGGGGTGTTTAAAGGGCCAGCTCTGTCAAGAGTGCTGCTGTCAGGTCCCTACACAACTGAGGTTTGTTGTCTGACATTTCCACAGAGGCGAGGGGTCCAGGTAGTGGGCGATGGTGCTATGGTAGCTTTTAATGACAAAGCCTGCCCTCACAAATTCCAGTGTACCTTTCCATCCCCCTACTCAACATTTATCAGTGTTTTCAGAAGACTCATCAAACTTTCACAATTCCAAATTATGACATTTGCTTTAAATTATGAAATCTTCATGAAGAATTTTGAGTTGCTTTTTAAATTGTGTGCACATGTATATGTCAGTGAAGATGCATTCATATGACCTTTAAACATGACAAATACAGGTAGTAGTCAAAGAAGAAAAGCCCTGAAAGGTGATCTAGACAGATTTGTCTAAATAACTATTTCATGACGATTTACATAGTGGATTCTCACTGAAGGCATCAAAACTATAAATGAACACATATGGAGTTGTATAGTAAACCAAAGAAAGTGTGAAACAACTCAAAACATATTTTATATTTTATATTATTCAAAATAGCCACCCTTTGCTTTGATTACTGTTTTCCACAGTCTTGGCATTCTCTCAGTGAGCTTCATGAGGTCGTCACCTGAAATGGTTTTCCAACAGGCTTGAAGGAGTTCTAAGAGATGCTGAGCTCTTGCTGATCCTTTTGGCTTCACTCTGCGATCCATCTTATCCCAAACTATCTTGATTGGGTTTAGGTCAGGTAACCGTGGGGGCCAGGCCACCAGGTGCAGCACTCCATCACTGTTCTTCTTGGCCAAACAGCCCTTACACAACCTGGAGGTGTGTTTCGTGTCATTGTCCTGTTTAAAAATAAATGATGGTCCAACTAAACACAAACTAGATGGGATGGCATGCTGTGGCATGATGTGGTAGCCATGCTAGCTAGCCAGTGTGCCTTCAGTTTTGAATAAATCCCAACAGTGTCATTAGCAAAGCAACGATTCATGTAGAGACCATCCATTCACCTTTTCTGCGTCACACAAAGACACGGCGGGTGAAACCAAAGATCTCAAATTTCTTCTCATCAGATCAAAGCACAGATTTCCACTGGTCTAATGTCCATTCTTTGTGTTTCTTGGCCCAAACAAATCCCTTCTGCTTGTTGCTTTTCCTTAGTAGTGGTAGTAGTGGTTCAGATGAATTTATCCTCAGCAGCAGAGGTGACTCTTGGTCTTCCTTTCCTGGGGTGGTCCTCATGTGAGCCAGTTTTATCGTAGCCTTGATGGTTTTGTGACTGCACTTGAGGACACATTCAAATTTTTAGCAATTTTCCAGATAGACTGACCAACAGCTTAAGTTCTGAAGGCAGGACTATGGTGCCGTTTTTAGCCTCGCCACTAAAGGGCGTTGTTGTTTTGTGAGTTTATTCTGTTGGGATGAAAAATGGCGTTCATGGAAGCAGTGTGAATCAACAGAAGTTATGCTTGGGGGCAGTTTATGTAGTTTCTTTTTGAGAAAGTGCGTCCATAAGATTGGTGAGTTACAGGATATTTCTTGTTTAAGAAGGATAGCCTGTCCATTTTATTATCTTCTGTTTACACATTTTATCTAAGCTATTGCTAAGCTAAGCTAAGTTTGATTTGAGTTATTTTACATTGGATTGTAATTTGTGTTCTGTTTTGTTCATTCTGCTTTGTAGAACCACACACCCACCCACACATGTGCCCACCTATGCAAGTGTTCAACTAAATCTGCCAAATAGCGAGCTGGAAGATCATCACCTGGCCTTGTCATTTGCTTGAGTGTGTTATTGGCATTTGTCCAGTGCACACCCTGCGATCACCACCATAGAAAACTGAACCTAGTATCAATATTTGTGATAAATATAGCCTGTTTACAGCTGTGGAGGTCAGGGTCACTGAACTGGACACTCACTCTCTTTAAAAAAGCTAGTGCAGCAGAAGTCACCGTTAGCTCCCAGTAGGCTGTCCTGAGTGGCTGGGAAAACAGGATAGCTGGGTGATGGTGATGAGAAATAGTTCTGAAAGGAAGCCCCCAGCCCACCACCAATCTACCCATGTCCCAAACCATTTTTACTCACAAATAAGGAACAAACCCCTTTAATTGGGAATTCTGTTTTAAGACATGTGAAGTCGAACGTAATGACATCCAGTTATGCCTATTGGAGGTCACAAAAATCGGTGTGTAGCTTGGCAAAGTTACACACAAAAAGCTGGTTTTGTTAGGAGAGATGGCATCCATCCCACTTTGGATGGAGTAGCTGTCATATCTAGAAATCTGAACAAAGAGTCTGGCCCAACTGGCCCTAGACTCACATGCTCAGTTGGAGAGGAACCCACTGAATTGTGACTCACAGGCTCAGGCAGAGTGTATTGTATAAAGTAAAGATTGTCAGTAAAAATAATAGGTCATGACCTTCACAAAACATAATGTGAATAAGTGAGTCCATGGAAAATTTGAAAAATCTTCTGCACGGATACAAAGTTGCAAATTGCAGCCACTAACTAAAGGTGATGATGACCACAGTTATTTTACTGACATTATATTTTGTGACTAAAAAAATGGATCTTCTGAATGTTCTCCTCTTCTAATAATTATCAACACCTTACACTGTTTCATTCAAATCTCCCGTTCCACCTGTTACATGGCTCCCCCTCTTCTTCCCTTTCCTCTTATCTCACTCCCAGTCCTCCCAGCAAGTAAAGCATCCAATTACTAGGGATTCACACATATTTTAACTAAAATACAATAGCTATGCATTTCACATCCCATGCGTTAGGAGGAGGTAGAAGAAGGAGGGTGTGAGTAGAAAATGGAGGAGATAGGACAGCAAGAGGGGGAATGATGATTTTGTGTTGTGGGAAGAGTCTCCCACAGTGGCTGCAGATGAAAGTGGATTGAGGTGGATGTTGTTAAGGTGATGGTTGACTGAATGCCTCAAATTTGAAATTAAGTTGGAGCCCTGGGTAGCCTATCCTCTGTGGTGTGTGTGAGTTATATGTGTGCAATTTTGCGAGTGCATGGACGATTGTGGGTGAGATGGACCAGTAATGGAGAAGAGCTTTTAATCATCCCGTACCTCGACCCTCAAGTCTCTCTTTGGTCCTCTTGTCAACTGGCTTTCATCATAATAACATTTAAAATATCCATTAATTATCTTGCTGACTTGATGAGCACACACACACACACACACACACACACACACACACACACACACACACACACACACACACACACAGAGAGAGAGAGAGAGAGAACTTTGAATTAAAAAGAAATCGCCTCTCGTCCCTGTGGGCGCTCTGTCCTTCAAGCTTGGGTCCTCTACCAGAGGCCTGGGAGCTTGAGGGTCCTGCGCAGTATCTTAGCTGTTCCTGGGACTATGCTAGCTTGGGAGTCACTGCACCTAGTGCTCCATTTACCACGGGGACCACCATTACCTTCACCTTTCACATCTTCTCAAGCTCTTCTCTGAGCCCTTGGTATTTCTCAAGTTTTTTGTGTTTCTTTTTCCTTATGTTGCTGTCATTTGGAACCGCTACATCTACCACTACAGCCATCTTCTTCTGTTTGTCTATGTCCAGTTGGTTTGCCACCACCATTTTGTCCGTCTGTATCTGGAAGTCCCAAAGGATCTTAGCTTGGTCATTCTCCACCACCCTTGGGTGGCGTCTCCCATTTTGACCTCGGGACATCCAGGCCATATTCAGCACAAATGTTTTTGTATACTATGCCGGCAACTTGGTTATTGTGTTCCATGTATGGCCTGCCTGCTGTCTTGATATCATCCATGTACAGGAGGTGGCTGACAACTGCTTCATTTCGTAGTCAGTATCCGTAGCCAGTCTTGTCAGTGATATCACTGAGGGGCTTCAGGCCTATGCAGAACCGGAGTTGGGATAGAGCATCTAATTGGTAGATCCCTCACTTGATGGTGACTTGTGCATTTGGCCTGAATCTGGTCATGCAGTCACTGGCTACTGCTCTGTCTATCAGTAGTTGGTTCTTCGCTCCTCTGGTCTTCCTGCCGATTCCTTTCTGTGCTTCCCTCATGTACTGAACCATGTGCCTGTTCATCTTAGCCGCTATGATGCCTGACAGGAGCTTCCATGTGGTACTGAGATATGGAGGAAGATTACTGGCCTGCCTCAGTACTTTCTGGGGATCCTTGGGGATCAGGACAGTCCGGTATTCAGTTAGCCATTATGGGTGTCCCTTGCTGACTACCAGCTGGTTCATTTGTGCTGCCAGATGCTCAAGGAGTGCAGTCAGCTTCTTTAGACAGTATGTGTGAATTAGGTCAGGGTCTGGTGCTGCCAACTCTTCATACTGGAGACCCTTTCTTGGATGTCTGCCACTGCGATGGTTACTGGATCCTGTTCAGGAAGGTTGCTGTGGTCTGCTCTCAGCTCCACTAGCTATTGAGCATTGCCATTATGGGTTGCGTCCTTCTCCCACATGCTCTTCTCCAGCTGCCTCCAGCTTTGGTGAGGATGTTCTCATATTCCTCCCCTGCCACCGAGTAGAGGATGGTTCTGTGTAGTAGAGCTAGTTTGGCATGATGGTGAGGAAGACCACCCCTCCTCATAAGAACCAGGTTCTGTGTCTGACCTAGGCTGATGTTAGAAAAACTCAGAGATTGTTACGATCCAAGATGGCGCCGCGTATGGATGCCCTGGTGCTTCAGTGCGTTACTTCTGTCTTGTTTTTGTGCATAACTTCTGTGTCTGGGCACTCCTCTGGATATTCTTACACCAGAGAAGAGCTTCTTAACCACAGGACTACAACACCTGTGGATTTACTTCCAATATTTGTCGCATCCGCGGCAGATTTACTGCAGACTCTGATCAGGAAAGTGAGACGCCGAAAGAGAGGTAAGCGAGCCGGCGCACTCGTGCGTCTGAGGAGACGTGGACTGCGAACTGCTCTTCCTGGGATCTTCCTTTCCAATGTACGATCACTCAGGAATAAGACAGACGAACTGGCCCTGATGAGAAGCATGAACAGAGACTTTGCCTCCTCCTGTGTGTTATGTTTTACGGAGACGTGGCTCTGTGAGGACATCCCGGACAGCGCGCTCAAGCTGGAGGGCTTTCATCTGCTGCGCGCTGACCGGCAGGCCTCTCTCTCTGGTAAGACCAAAGGTGGAGGTGTCTGCTTCTACATTAATAGTGGCTGGTGCACAGATGTAACAGTGATTGCTCAGCACTGCTCTTCCTCTCTGGAATACCTTTTCATTCACTGCAAACCGTTTTATTCTCCGCGGGAGTTTGCTTCATTCATCCTGGCCGCTGTTTACATCCCGCCAGATGCGGATGCGCAGGCAGCTCAGTGCGCACTCGCGGAGCAGATACTGCACATGGAGCGGACATTCCCGGACTCTCTCATCATTGCTCTTGGGGACTTTAACAAAGCCAATCTGAGCCATGAGCTTCCCAAATACAAGCAGTATATTAAATGCCCGACCAGAGAGGAGAGGACATTAGACCACTGTTACAGCACGATCAGCGGGGCCTATCGTGCGGTGCCCCGCGCTTCACTCGGACTTTCTGACCACGTCATGATCCACCTAATCCCCGCGTACAGACAGAGGCTGAAGCTCTCCAAACCTGTCGTGAGGACCAAAAAACTGTGGAGCAACGAGGCTGTGGAGGAGCTTCGCACGTGTTTGGAGTCTACAGACTGGGACACAATGAAGGCTGCTTCTAACAGCTTGGACGAGTTTACGGACACTGTCACCTCCTATATCCACTTCTGTGAGGACAGCATTGTGCCATCACGCACCAGGGTGAGTTATAACAATGACAAACCCTGGTTTACTCCTAAACTCAAAAAGCTGTGGCTGGAAAAGAGAAAGGCGTTCAGAAGCGGAGACAGGGACTGCTACAGAGAGGCCAAGTACAGGTTCACTAAAGAAGTGGACATTGCTAAACATCAGCACTCTGAGAAGATGCAGCAGCAGATCTCAGAGAATGACTCGGCCTCTGTGTGGAAAGGTTTTAGGAATATCACCAACTACAAGCCTAAAACCCCCCACTCCACTGACGACTTGCTCTTGGCCAACACCCTTAACGACTTTTACTGCCGTTTTGACGAGCCATCAGGCAGCCTTCACACCTCCAACGGCCCCAACAATAGAGACACTTTGGACACTCATTCCCCCACCTCTCCCCCCTCCATAGAGCCATCACCACCTTCAAACTGTTCACCTACAACACCCCCCTCCTCACCCCACACAAAAGAGGATTTCACACCACCTCCTCCCACCACAACTCTTCATATTCATGAAGCAGATGTGAGGAAGCAGTTTAAGAGTCTGAATGCTCGAAAAGCTCCCGGCCCAGACGGTGTGTCTCCTGCCACCCTCAGACACTGTGCAAATGAGCTGGCCCCAGTGTTTTCTGGCATTTTCAACTCCTCACTGCAGGCATGCCATGTGCCTGCCTGCTTCAAGTCCTCCACCATAATCCCTGTCCCCAAGAAACCTAGGATCACTGGACTAAATGACTACAGACCCGTGGCTCTGACATCTGTGGTCATGAAGTCATTTGAGCGCCTAGTTCTCTCCCATCTCAAGACCCTCACGGCCCCCCTCCTGGACCCCCTGCAGTTTGCATACAGAGCCAACAGGTCTGTAGATGACGCCATCAACATGGCCCTACACTTCATCCTGCAGCATCTGGACTCCCCAGGAACCTACGCCAGGATCCTGTTTGTGGACTTCAGCTCTGCCTTCAACACCATCCTTCCAGACCATCTCCGAGGCAAGCTTTCCCAGATGAATGTGCCTGATCCCATCTGCCGGTGGATCACTGACTTCCTGACGGACAGGAAGCAGCATGTGAGGCTGGGAAAGAATGTCTCGGACTCCCGGCCCATCAGCACCGGCTCCCCTCAGGGCTGTGTTCTTTCTCCTCTGCTCTTCTCCCTGTACACCAACTGCTGCACCTCCACCCACCAGTCTGTCAAGCTAATCAAGTTTGCAGATGACACCACCGTTATCGGACTCATCTCGGACGGGGATGAGTCTGCCTACAGGAGGGAGGTTGAACGTCTGGTGTCCTGGTGCAGCCACAACAACCTGGTGCTGAATGCCCAGAAGACAGTGGAGATTATTGTGGACTTCAGGAAGCACACAGCTCCACTCCCCCCCATCATCCTGACTGACACCCCCATCACCTCTGTGGACTCGTTCCGCTTCCTGGGTACCACCATCACCCAGGACCTGAAGTGGGAGCCCACCATCACTTCCGTCATTAAGAAAGCCCAGCAGAGGATGTACTTCCTGAGGCAGCTGAAGAAATTCAACCTGCCAACACGGACGATGATGCAATTCTATACTGCAATCATCGAGTCCATCCTCACCTCCTCCATCACCGTGTGGTACGCTGGAGCCACTATCAGGGACAAACAGAGACTGCAGCGTGTTGTGCGCTCTGCTGAGAAGGTGATTGGCTGCAGACTCCCATCTCTGCAGGACCTGTACACCTCCAGGACACTGCGGCGTGCAGCTCGGATCTCAGCTGACCCTTCTCACCCTGGACACAGTCTGTTTGACCTGCTCCCCTCAGGCAGGAGGCTCCGGTCCATTCGCACCAGAACCTCTCGCCATAAGAACAGTTTCTTCCCCTCTGCTGTCGGACACATGAACAATAACCGTATGACTGTTCCCACCACTAACACATGACCCTACGCTGTGTTCACTGCATCATTCCATGTTTGGCACTGATCACCACCTGCACTCATGTATATATCATGTATATATCTATCCACTTAGCACTTTTAATTCTTATTCTTATTTTTATATTTTTATGACAGTATGTTTGCACTGAAGCACCGCAGCAATTTCCTAATGTTGTAAACCTGCTCAACATTTGGCAATAAAACCCTTTCTGATTTCTGATTTCTGAAAAAAAAAAGAATGTATAGAGCAGCTGGCAGAAGTCCTCACTGACATCTTCAACCTCTCCATGAGAACTGCTGTTGTTCCAACGTGCCTCAAGGCCACCATCATCGTTTCTGTGCCAAAGAAGTCCTCAGTGTCCTGCCTCAACGATTACCGTCTCGTTGCACCCATACCATCATGATGAAGTGCTTCAAGAGGCTAGCCATTAAGACCCTGCTGCCAACGACACTGGACCCACTGCAGTTTGCCTATCGCCCCAACCGGTCAACAGATGATGCCATCGCCACCACCCTACATCTGACTCTCACCCACCTGGACAACAAGGACACATATGTACGAATGTGGTTCATGGAGTTCAGTTCAGCATTCAGCACAATCATTCCTCAGCACCTCATGGGAAAGCTGAGCCTTCTGGGCCCAAACACCTCCCTCTGCAACTGGATCCTAGACTTTCTGATGGAGAGACCTCAGTAAGTCCGAATTGGTAACTGCATATCCAACACTACCACACTGAGCATTGTAGCCTCTAAGGGCTGTGTACTCAGCCCACTGCTGTTCACTCTGCTGACTTACGACTGTGCAACAATGCACGGTTTGAACCACATCATCATGTTTGCCAATGACATGACTGTGGTGGGTCTCATCAGAAAGAGTGATGAGTCAGCATACAAAGTGGAGGCACAACAGCTGATGGACTGGTGTAGAGTCAACAACCTGTCTCTAAAAGTGGTCAAAACAAAAGAGATGATTGTCGACTTCAGGAGAGCATGGAGAGATTATTGTCCACTGAACACTGATGGATCCTCTGTGGAAGTCGTCAAGAGCTGGTCCCTCAATGCCAGCTCCATAACTAAGAAAGTTCAACAGCATCTCTTGTGTCTGCACGGTCTTGTGTCTGCATTGTTCTGTCCCGTCTGATGTTGCATTTTTTTTTTTTTTTTTGCAATTTTTGCATACTTGCACTTTATGTAGTCCTGTGTTTACTGGAGCAGCATGGTCTTGGAGGAACGCTGTCTCGTTTCACTGTGTACTGTACCAGTGTATATGGTTGAAATGACAGTAAAGCCACTTGAGAACTTGACCTTGAATAGCGAGGTGAGTTGTTGGAGAGGATATGTTAACTGTTTTTGTCGGTAAGTGCTGCTGCTTTTGCCACTGTTAGCCTCTGTTAATTGCTGTTAGCCGATGTTAATGAAACTGTCTTTGCTTTGGATCTAACGTTGGACTCTGACGCTTAGTGAATAAACTCTGATACAATATGAGAATGCAATTAAACTGTTTATCAGAGGGAGAGTGTAATTTCGAGGACACTCAAGCCAGCTTTTGTCAGCTGTCCGGAGATGGGAGAGTTGAATGTGCTGAGAATCAGATATTGAGACGATATTAGGAATAAATAAGCATGTTTATCTATAATTTAATAAGATTAAAATTAAGGTCACATTATAAGTTTCCTTTGCATTTTCACTTCTTTGGTGAAGGGGACCCCTTATCCAACTAAAACACAGGTATGAACCTTTATGAGTCTGAAGGAGTAGGCATAAATTTAAATGTCCTTCCATGGAAACGACTACGACCTACAACTTTTCTTCTTCTGTGCCTTTGGCATACTACGTAAGTCACTGGTCTCTAGCCACATTCTTAAAATGTGTTTAGTCGGAATGATGATCTTTCCTGGCCACTGTATTCAAATATTGTAGGGGAACATGGCAGCATCCACAATCCAGCATCTGTGACTGTGCATTTTTTAATAGATTAATTATAAGATAAAGAGGATGCAATAATTTTTTTGAAATATGTCATTTCATATTCTTCTATGCATATTTAGGATCAATAAATATATTAAAAAATTTTAAAAATGTAATAATTTAGAGTCATTACTTAATCTAGCCTTTGTGGACATTCACACTACTCTGGCGCAGGAATAACATACAAACTCCCATAACAAACATGGTCTGTGCAGTGTCACACTATTTTGTTAATTGTAATATATGATGTGGTAACATGTATATAAAATTAGAGTCCATGTGTAATTACTGATTACTAATTATTTTTGATTCTCTCAGCTGTGAAGAGACTGTGATGCGAGGAGACAACCAGTTATTAGACCATGTTATTCAATGACAATGTTGAAGGCCATAGTGAAAATTTATATGAAGTCATAAAGTAGTAGTGTGACAGGTAAGGAGTGGACTCAGACCGGGATTCTCAGTTCAATACGGGTGTACAAGTGGGGTTGCAGGGGTCCAAGGGAGGTTCGAAAAAGAGAAGGTCTCTCACACACTTGTGCTCCGCCACGCAACTCCACACACCGACTCCAAAACGGGAAATAGGTAGTAGGTCCGGAGGGGACTGTTCATAGGAAAAGGTTAGTCACAAGGAGGGAAAAACTCACTCACGAACAACATTTAAGAAGCTAGAAACTAACACTAACATGTCTCCAGTGATGACAAGACCTGAGCTCCAGCCTGACTGCCAGTAAACTACTGGCAGTAATTCTGTATTACAGCTCTATTATGACATTATCATTACTGCCAGTAAACTACTGGATCATGTGCCCCTTGAAAAAATGCTTCAGTGAGGCATGCACTGTGTCAAAAAGTTTCCACAAGCTATCTTTTGAAACCTGTGCTGTGGTTGCTGGTGCCAGTCCTGCTGCTGCTGATTAGGTTTCTCATAGTGACAGTGACATCAACAATCAAACCTAGAAGAAGTAGCTAAGTCACCAGTTGAAACTGGTGTGAAACACACCAAGACCTCAATTAGCAGTAGTGACAGGGTTCAAAACACCCATGTCACATGATCGACTCCGCAGCAGGGTTCCAAACATCTGTGATCTGTAAGCTCGGCACAGCTTTGAAACATCAGTATCAAGCATAATATCACTAGCACTTGGTGAGCAAATATTGTGTTGGTGTGTTAATAACTGTGTTTGTAAATATATGATCTTGCCCTGTTGCATACATCACAGTTCAAGTTGTTTCTGCCGAATGCTTTCCCTCAATATCTTAGGATATTAAAAGAGAACTTTTCAAATGGCGAAAGTCCTACATATGTTCAAAAGTGGTCAACATCATTTTTCACCTCTGCTACATCCCCTCCTGTTTGTCTGTACTCACCTGATACACTGCCATGCATCGTATTATGGCAGTGTGTCAGAGTATGAGATGATACTCCAATCTACAGGAGGTCATCTCCTAATAACAATGTTGGTTGTTCAATCCCTGGCTGCTCCAATCTGCATACCAAAAATCCTTGGGCAAGATACTAACCCCAAGTTGGTCTCCAATGCATCCATCAGAGTAAAAAGTACTAGAAAATAAGAGAAAGTATTTAATCATAGATAAAAGTGCTTGTATGAATGGGTGAATGGGGCATTTTGCATAAAGCGCTTTGAGTGCTTAGAGCATAGGTGTCAAACTCTGGCCCGCGGGCCAAATTTGGCCCGCAGCCTAATTACATTTGGCCCACGAAGCCATACCAAATTACTATTAGAGATGGCCTACTGGTATTATACAGCTAATATATATATTGTTTAGTATTAAGCTTTGCTTGTTCCATATTCAGGTTTCCAGCAAAACTTTTTTGAGTCCATAAGAAAAGATTCATTCTTATATCTGGAGGAAGATTTTTTTTTCAATAAATATTAATGTTAGCCCGCGACTTTGTTCCAGTTTTGAATTTTATTTTAATACTCAATGGACCACAAACCTTGCCAATGATAAAACTAATTCCTCTGGGATTTCTGAGTATACAGTTTTAGAATGCGTACTCTACCTTCCACTACTTCAGGGTCCATGTTTCATCTACCTTACCCACCTCCCATGAGCACGCATTTCCTATTATCCCATAAAAGCATGGTAGAAGGGTGATGGTGGATAAAGTTGTGACCCAGTAAAGATCAGACAGTGGATTCATGTGTGATTTATCTGTGTACCTTTTCATATAAGCTCATTGCTGGACATTATGAGCTGGTTCACATGGGTTTAATGATTCCTTTTGAGTGTGAATACAAAGAACCTGGATACAGAAAGTATGATCAACCTGAAATGTGTATTATTCATTTTCATTGTACTGTTGTACCATGTAGCTTTTATTATTAAAACAAAAAACTTATAGCAAGGATCAAGGAAGGGTGCATAGACATACTAATCTGCCAACAAAAATTGCTCAGTGTTCAGTCGTCAGCAAATGTAACTACACATATTATATTTGGATGGGAGATCTTGAAAATATCCCTTACAATTCCCCAGTTTTTAAGATTATTTCAGTATCAAAGTGAAGGAGAAATAACAGCTATAGTAACAGCTATATTCTTCAAGACAGCAACTTAGTGATGTGTAGTACAGATAAACTCTTTCATGGTGATTTTTTTATTTACTCATAAAAAGATGCACTACGCAAAGGCAAATATTTTACTTTAAACTCTATTTAAAGCTCTAATCCTTTTTATTAAATTACGGTGTGAATTATATCCAGCTATGTGGCACACTTTAATGACTTCACAGTTATATAGAGTTTGACATATATTTTAATGGAGAACAGTTATAACTTATAATTTAGTAAAAATTTCAAAATTTTACAGAATCAACATATACTGTAGTATTATTCCAGTTAAATAAGCAATCTGGATCCATGGGTCGTTGACCATGGGTTTTGAGTTTTATGGGTTCATTTTGGGTTGGTAACGTCATTTTGTCATTTGATTTAATAATCAATAAATAAATAATATATTTTGTTATTTGCAACAGTGTTGAAAGTTCCTTTTTTATGTTCTTTATAGTTTTTATTATTATTATTATTATTATTATTATTATTACAATTTTATTGTTATCTTCTGATAATGTTTTTGACTTGAGAACATGGGATCAACCCTGACTGTGTTGAACGTCTATCATAATATACCTCTCTTCTATTTTGGCTGTTGAGGTTGATGAAATGCAGTTGGTCTGACTGAGGAGCGAGAATTTCTGGACTCTACCAGAATGCCTGCCAATACATCCCTGAGAGAGTTAGCACACAAACCAGTAGCAGACTATGACAGTACCCTCCCACTATTGGCTGGCTCGAAGTGGCCCACTGGACTCACCTGTCCCAATCCTATGTGTGGAAGTCCATAATGAGCGTGGGTTCTGACATCAGTGAGTGGGGAAACCAAGTCCTCTCCTCAGGGCCATATCTTTCCTAATTGATGACATATTAGAGGCCTCTGTACAAAGGACTGATATCCAGGATCCGACAGACAGACATTGCAGAGTGATCGCCCGCAATCCGGGCCGTAGCCGTGGGTTCAGCTGGAGTGCACAGAGGTCAGAAAAGATGATGTTTAATCTGAGATATATGGGATAGGAAATGAACTCTCAGAGAGAGACCGGGAGGTCTGAAATCATGCTCAACTACCAGATTAGCTGTTTCAGTTGCTGTGGGGAGTTTCTGGTAGTAGACACATGGTTTTGTTACACACAAATGTGGTACAGGCCACAATATATTCCCTCACATCCCTGTCTAAAGAAGGAAACAAGAAATTCCTTGCCTGGAGTTTTGTCATTCAACTGACTGTAACTGACTATAAAAGAAAGTGCAAGGCTGAAGCTTACATCTTGGAGCAGATTGTTGTTAGACTACTGCAACTACCCTGGAGATGGATGAATCCACAATAAACTAGTGGCTGGGATTGAGCTGAATCTGAACAGGTATAGGATGAGGGACCTATGGATTCTTCGATACCCAACATCCACAATGACGGCGAAACAACTAGTAGCTCAGTGTTCCAACATTCGAAAGAAGGGACTGCTCTCACAGCTAGAGATTGACGAGGTACAACACAAATGCTACGGCAAGGAGGAGTCAGGACGCCAGGTCAGGGGGGAGATATCATCACCCCCACCCGAGATTGAGTACATAGCCCCAAGTGCGATAGGAGAAGGATCGTTGAGTGCGAGAGGAACTGACCTGAAAAATAGGATCATGGCCAAGCTTGAAACCTGGATCCCCCGTAGCCGGTTACCAAGATTACGTGAAGTACCCTCAGAAGGTCTGCTAGATGATGTTAATGCAGCACTACGGGCAATACCTACAACCACAATTACCGACACTAACAAGCTGATCTACAATACGGCAGCAGTGATCAGTGAGATGCTTGGCTACAAGTTGAACAGCGACAAGGGGCAGTACCCTCCATGGAGAAGGAGGCTAGAGGGCAAGATCAAAGTAGCACGGAGGGAGGTTAGCCAACTAACGGAGTTGCAGAAAGGTGCGGCAAAGAAGGTGCATAAGAAATACAGCAAGCTGTCCATACCTGAGGCCTTGGAAACTGCCAAGCAAAGACTCACAGCCTTGGCCAGTCGCTTGAGGAGGTACACCAGAGAGATAGAAGGCAGGAGAATAAACCAGCTGTTCTCCACAGAACCAGCAAAGGTGTACTCTCAGTGGCAAGGGAACAATAAGAGAACAGCACCACCAAGGCTGGAGACGGAGCAATACTGGAAGAGCATATGGGAGAAGGACGCAACCCATAACGGCAATGCTCAGTGGCTAGTGGATCTGAGGGCAGACCACAGCGACCTCCCTGAACAGGGTCCAGTAACCATCACAGTGGCAGATATCCAAGAAAGGGTCTCCAGTATGAAGAGTTGGACAGCACCAGGGCCCGACATGGTTCACGCCTACTGGCTGAAGAAGCTGACTGCACTCCACGAGCGTCTGGCAGCACAAATGCTGCTAGTTAACGAGATCCTGATCCCCAAGGACCCCAAGAAGGGACCGGTCCCCTCCAACTACCGACCAATAACCTGCCTCAGTACTACATGGAAGCTCCTGTCAGGCATCATATCGGCTAAGATGAACAGGCACATGGGTCAATACATGAGCGGGACACAGAAAGGAATTGGCAAGAATACCAGAGGCGCAAAACACCAGCTACTGGTAGACAGAACAGTCAGCCGAGACTGCAAGACCAGACTGACAAACCTGTGCACTGCCTGGATTGATTACAAGAAGGCCTATGACTCAATGCCCCACAGCTGGATACTGGAATGCCTAGAATTGTACAAGATCAATGGGACCCTAAGAGCCTTCATCAGGAACTCAATTGGGATGTGGCGTACAACACTAGAGGCCAACTCCAAGCCCATAGCACAAGTCACCATCAAGTGCGGGATCTGCATAGGCCTGAACCCCCCCCCAGTGAGATCATTAACAAGACTGGCTACGGATACCGACTACGGAATGGAGCAGTTGTCAGCCACCTCCTGTACATGGATGACATCAAGCTGTATGCCAAGAGTGAACGAGACATCGATTCACTGATCCACACTACCAGGCTATACAGCAATGACATTGGAATGTCGTTCGGACTGGAGAAGTGTAGTCGGATGGTAACAAAGAGAGGGAAGGTAGTCAGAACTGAGGGGATTGAACTACCAGAAAGCAACATTGCAGACATAGAGGACAGTTACAAGTACCTGGGGATCCCACAGGCGAATGGGAACCATGAAGAGGCCGCTAGAAAAGCTGCAACCACCAAGTACCTGCAGAGGGTCAGGCAAGTCCTGAGGAGTCAGCTGAATGGTAAGAACAAGATCCGGGCCATCAACACGTACGCCCTGCCCGTGATCAGGTACCCTGCTGGGGTAATAGGCTGGCCAAAGGAGGAGATAGAAGCCACTGACATAAAGACAAGAAAGCTCCTTACCATGCATGGAGGGTTTCACCCCAAGTCCAGCACCCTGAGGCTGTACGCTAAGAGGAAGGAAGGGGGCCGGGGACTGGTGAGTGTCAGCACCACAGTCCAGGATGAGACAACGAACATCCAAGAATACATTGGGAAGATGGCCCCAACTGACCGAGTGCTCAGTGAATACCTCAGGCAGCAGAAACCCAAGAAAGAGGAGGGAGACAAGGAACCATCATGGAAGGACAGGCCCCTGCACGGTATGTACCACCGGCAGATAGAGGGGGTGGCTGATATCCAGAAATCCTACCAGTGGCTGGACAAAGCTGGACTGAAAGACAGCACAGAGGCACTAATCATGGCAGCACAAGAACAAGCTCTGAGCACAAGATCCATAGAGGCTGGGGTCTATCACACCAGGCAAGACCCCAGGTGCAGGCTGTGTAAAGATGCCCCAGAGACAATCCAGCACATAACAGCAGGGTGCAAGATGCTAGCAGGCAAGGCATACATGGAACGCCATAACCAAGTGGCCGGCATAGTGTACAGGAACATCTGTGCCGAGTATAACCTGGAAGTCCCGAGGTCAAAATGGGAGATGCCCCCAAGGGTGGTGGAGAATGACCGAGCTAAGATCCTGTGGGACTTCCAGATACAGACGAACAAAATGGTGGTGGCTAACCAACCGGACATAGTGGTGGTAGACAAACAGAAGAAGGCGGCCGTAGTGATCGATGTAGCGGTTCCGAATGACAGCAATATCAGGAAGAAGGAACACGAGAAGCTGGAGAAATACCAAGGGCTCAGAGAAGAGCTCGAGAGGATGTGGAGGGTGAAGGTAATGGTGGTCCCCGTGGTAATCGGAGCACTAGGTGCAGTGACTTCCAAGCTAGGCGAGTGGCTCCAGCAGATCCCGGGAACAACATCAGAGATCTCTGTCCAGAAGAGCGCAGTCCTGGGAACAGCTAAGATACTGCGCAGGACCCTCAAGCTCCCAGGCCTCTGGTAGACGACCCGAGCTTGAAGGATAAACCGCCCGCAGGGGCGTGCTGGGTGTTTTTTATATATATATATATAATGTTCTTCCTCTACACCCCACCCCCAATTTTTTTGCACATGTCGAGGAGCGTGTCAGGCTACATTTCACTGTGTGTTATACTTGTATAACTATGCATGTGACAAATAAAGAACCTTGAACCTTGAACCTTGGGGAGTACTACACGTGGACACAGTAACAAAAGATGTCACAATAGGAAATGGTGTGATGAAATACAGTAATTTATTAATTTTGGGTATACACAGCACTTCAACTACTAGAGACAAAGATAAAATCCATTCATCTATTCTGTCTGTGGTAGAGGAACCTAACCCAGCTATCATAGGGGAAGAGGCAGGGTATACCCTCAACAGGTCGCCAGTCTGTCAGGACTAACACAGACAGACAGATACTTATTAATGGGCAATTTAGAATTACCAATTAACCTAACCTAACTTCATTTTTTTCCACCGTGGGAGGAAGCTGGAGTACCTTGAGAGTACTCACACAAACAAGGGGAGAAGATGCAAACTCCACACAGAAAGGTCCCGGCCAGATAGTGGAGTCAGTCTCAGAAACTTCTTACTGTGAGGCAACAGTGCTAAACGTTGTGCTACTGAGCCACTGATAAAATACACATTTCATATTATTAATTATTATAGACAGTTTTTACTTGACATAACCCTGTAACAGTATCTGACAGCATCATTTGTTGTTATCGTCACTGTTCTCTTCCAGTGGCTCAGTTCTCATTTTCTTTTCTTAACTCTACGTGTGTAAATATGCTATTTATGTGTAGGTAAGTCTATCCATCTTGTATGTGTGGTATGAGGTTGACTGATGGTGGGGCAGTAGCCGGAATGGCATGGATCCGGAGTAGCGGCTGTCAGGGTTCTCCTTCAGGGCCACGGCTGGTATTGATTGCCTGAGCCTGACCAGGTGTCTGAAGAGAGGGAAGCAAAAAGAACAAGATCAGCCATGCAGAGAGAAAGAGAGAAGTAGAGGGACTGAGTGGAGAGTGGACATGGCTTGCTGAGTTGACCGTAATGAAGGATGGGAGGTGGAGTGGTAGAGAAGGCAGCGAACAGACAGAAAATTAAATATTAAAAGTCAGTTGAATTAACCTCACACTTAAATAGATTTTTTACCTTTCATTAAACTGTCAGCTGTATGTTATTTATGCCATGTAGGCACAGGAATTATTTTTGTCATGTCAGGAAAGTCATTTAGTTGCATAACCGCAGGTTGTCAACCAACAATGCCAATGAGCAGATTTTTTTCTGCTAAATCTCGATCATCTTTCAATATAACTGTCTGGAAGTTTTATTCCCAAAATTTCCTTTTATCCGGAGCTTTGTTGCAACATATATATATATATATATATATATATATATATATATATATATATATATATATATATATATATATGTGGTAAATGGTACACCTCAACTTGTTTTCTTCTTTTGAATACCTTCTTTTGGGACTATTTCATAGAAATATGCTGAGTTTGCTTTCTGAGCTGGATGGCTGTAAAAGAAACAGGATGTTTATTTTGATTGACAAAAGTACAAACAGACCTATTTTGAGATTCAGATTAATGCATCAACACAATAATAGCAAATTACCTTTAGCAGTGAGGTATGCGCAAAAACCATAGAAGTGCGCAAAAAAGAAATGAGAAAAAGCTAACATGGATGAGGAAATGAGTTACTGAGAACTGCATTAAGAGTAGTAAAAATAAAGTTTCTGAATTTGCCGTAGAAAACTGACCCAAACCAGTGGAGTACTGTGGAGGGCCATGAGTGCCAAAATGAATAAACTAAACACATCATTAAATAATTAATTAAATGTGTCATTAATGAATGCAAGTTAATAATAAATCATTTATTAAATGTATTAAATGAAATATAAAACATTGAATAAGAAAAAACGATAATAAACAAAATTAATTAATGATGTAAACAGTCAAAAAAAACAAATTTAACAAAAACAAATAATAATGAATAAAGTCACCACTGGCGCAGAATCCATAAGCACGGTCATCGTCCCATCATTTGAAAACATTGCAACAGTTTTAACAAACATCTTTTGTACTGTTATATTTATTTAAACTCTAAAAAATCGTTACATTTCAGCACTGCATAGGTTGGGTACATTGATACAGTCCAGTTGCAGAAAGTGTCTGCATGTTTATCTTTCACTTGGCAAGTGAAAGGTCACTCATTCAATTCCAGCCAGAGACACAAATCCCCTTTGGGGTTGCGTTAGGAAGGGAATTTGGTATAAAACTCTGCCAAATCAAACAAAGAAGGATATCGCCGTGGTGACCCCTTGTGACAAAGGAGCAGCTGAAAGTAGCTTTTTACTGTAGGAAGTGAATCTATAGTAGATAGCATAAGTATTTGTGGTAAAAATAGTTATTTTACTCATGTTTGGAGAACAGTGTCACCTAATTTCATTAGCAGCCAGAATGGCAGGGATAGAATCAGTTTTATCATTTGATTTTTCTTATTTCCTATGAATTATGGTAAGGCAGACCATTTTGAACTTTGGTCAGACACACTGTGGATATGGCACAACCTCTCCAAGATATATTAGCGTTACAAAAGTATTATGTATATCACTTAATGTCAAATTATTTGTTGCTTAAAGTGATCAAAATTATTTTGGTGCGTGAGAATAATGTATACTGGTCTGTTTTACAGAGATACAAGGACCTTTGATTAAAAAGTGAGAACAAGAGGAACATGCTTTTCCTCACCCATCTAAGGACAGAATCCTTCATCTCGTCTTTTTCTCTTTCCTCCAAATATTGCTGCTAAGCATGATTTATATTGGAAGCTTGCTTGCTGCCATCCGATTTTAATATGAGTGGTGTAAACCCTTAACAGGCTAATGCACTAACAACGTCCTCTTTTAAAAATTCCTAAATTGTCCCCTCCTTCCATAGCCTCCAAACAGCTTAAACAACCTCTCACCTCTTCCCCATTATATGAAATAATTGCAAGTCTTACTCCGACACTGTTCCCACTCCACCCCTGCTTTCTCTTGTAACACAAAATGCTTTTGATGCCCTCACCTGTCCTTTGGTACTTAAGGGTAAGGACTTATGGGTATCTTATCTCAAATTCATCATAGATTCAACTGTTCCTGGGTCACTGACAGACAGCTATAACCCCTCATAAGAGTCTTTTTTGTGGAAGGGAGATAGGAGTGTTTCAGGAAGAAAATGAATGTCTCTTTGGTCAGACACAATGCCATATGGTAGCACCTCTCAGGGACTATTAATGAAAAAATTATTATATGGGGGAAGTATGTGGACACACAATTGATTCTCCATAAAGACAAGGTGTCCCTGGTGTGGTCAAAAATGTCCTCTGTTGCTATTGTAATCACATAAGGGCTTAAAGAATACCTGATCCCAACTTTATCAAGGTGAGAGTTAAACCACTGGAGGTCAGCAAAATACAAGGTTTCAGGGGTCTTAAAGTCATTAAGTTCAAATTGATTGTACTTAATATTGATATTAGCATTGTTCCAGCAACAACTGACAGGAAGACCGCTTGGGTGAGAGTATTATTCATATTTCACAGAATTCCTGTCCCTGTAATTTGTCTAGACATGACTGTTAACGTGAATTGGCACTATTCAAATAAGACTGAATTGAACTGAACTGGAAGTGTATTCTGTAACCTGAGGATATTTAAATTTAGAGCAGCATCCCCTGCAGAGGAAATAATGTGAGAAGATGTCATCTGTACTCTGTGTACTGTGTGGTCTTTTGTCTTATTGCAGCAAGAAGCTGGTTTGCAGGGTTTCCAACAAAAATACAATGTTTGCGTTTCACATTAAAATGTAAATTCTCCTGCTTCTCAGTGCAATTCATTTGTTGCTTCCTGATTCCCTGGGCAAGAAGAAAATAAATGTGATTTTTGTGTTGCAAAATGAACAAAATACATGTTTTAGTTTTTCTTTTAGATTTCAGATGTTCTAACTTTTAATATTACAACTGAAAAGCTTGGCCAGACAGAAAATGTTGCACTTACTAGTTTATATCTTACAGGACTCAGTTCATGTAGCAAGGCAGCAGTTCTTTGTATTATTTTGTCCAATTCTGTGTGTGTTTTCTTTTATTCTTTTTAGTAAGTTTTAAGTTTACATCTCTTATTAATCATCTTTAGTTTTGAGTTAGTTGTGTTGGGCCTCAGTGGTAATTTTATGTTTTAGTCATAATTTTGCACTTTTTTACACATTAATTTTTTTTATATATTATTATATTATATTATATTTTTTATAATCAGATTTTTTTAAAACTTTTTTTAAATAGAAGATTCATCCTGTTTTTTACGTATTGCTTTTTCATTGCTTTGCACCTTTCATTTTCTAATATATTCAGTTGTTTCTTTTCTGTGATGTGATATCATTTTGCAGAATTCTTGTGTTTTGCATTTGTTTAGAGATTTTCGTCTTTAACATTGTTGTTGTGTGTTTTCCAACAAGCAGTAATATGTAATATGAACCCTAACTCAGAGGCCACCTATGCTCTGTAATGTCACATTTTAATGCATCTATACTGCAGAGATCACTTTTTCACTTGTCATTAAAGTTAATTGATGAATGCTATTAATAAAAGAATAAAGCAACTCTTTGGTGTGGTGTCTGTTTTGGTTTTGGGTGCAGATGGGGCATTTTTATATAGTGTTTGCATGTACTAACAGTACTATATGTCACATCCAGATACAAAGGCCACGTCGTCAAGGCAAATTTTCCCATATTAGATTTGTAAATCAAAAACTAATACATAAGACATGCAAGAACTAATTTGTTTTATATTCCTTGGTTACATATTTCGTGGAGCACATTTGCAAGATTTAGAATGTATTTGTGCCTGCTGCTCCCCACCATTATATGCTTCAATTCATACATCTATTTGTGAGCCCATAAAACAGGCATTGACTACCCATGTAAATTGTGTTCCCCACAATAAATTATATGCATACTTGCAAAAATACATAACTGCTGTCGGTCTCCCCGCTCCATGTCACCAGCATACTAATAGCGCCATGCTAGGAGGCCAATGATGCCACTTCCATTATTTTTCCATTTAGCCATAATTTTGTGGAGGAAGTTAGAGTTGGTAAAATTGCTTTCCGCTGCACTCCGTGTGCTTGATTCACACAATCCTAGCTCCTCATCTCACCGGCTGGCTCTGCATCTCCTAGTGGCTGCTTTTTCTCCCCTTCTCTTTCAGTTTCTGAGGCACGTGGGGGTTGTTTTCATCCTGGTGAGTGGATGGAAAATGCCAGTGACCTGTGCACACCTTTGGTTCAGTGAACAATTTCGTCTCAAGCTGCAGAGGCTACAAGCTCAGGGGTGAACAGGTCAAGTTATCCCACAGTGAAATGGACACTATGGGAAAGTAATGCAACCAGGTCCTGCTTTGTATGTCTGGCTGATACTGTAGAATTTGGAAACCTCTTTCACTATTTAAATATCCATATATTTGTTTATTCAGTTATTTGCTGCAGCACAGCAAAGATTACATATATCATGTTTTCTCATAAGAAATTGATCTGCAAATGAAATTTTACTGCATTATAGGACACCAGTGTACATTTATGCATATACAATTTATTTGGCTATCAGAAATATTTTTTCCATAGCTAGGACATGGCCAATCTAATTTGATAATTTGCTGCATTCCGCATGGAATTATTTAACTGACTTTGCTGACAACAGGAAAAATGTATAAATAGTCAGTGATGTATATCTAATATATATATATATATATATATATATATATATATATATATATATATATATATTCATTTTTTATTTACTATAGTTGTTTGTTTATTCATTCATGTTTTCTCTGAAGTAAAATCAGCTGAATGGCAGTGTGAAAGTAATAGTTGATTGAGGCTGAAGGAGTTGCCAAGCACACATTCATATGTTGCACATCATAGGTGCACAGTGCTAAAACTGTTCGCTTTCTTTAAACACACACACACACACACAAACACACACACACAGGTTCTTTTAGTTGTGGAAAACCAATAAAATTGCAAATTTCCATTCATATTTTCACAATATCCTGAATAAATATCAGTCTAGTCTCTCTTTCTCTCTCTCTTTTGCTCGCGCTCTCTGTTATTTCTCTCTGTTCTTGATTTCTGTCCAACATTAAATATTAATCAGTCAGAGACTTGACATTTATGTAGAAATTTACTGCCCCTTTCAGAATAAACAGTAGAAAAATCCCCATCCATGGACCAGAAGCACCACTGGCTACTTGTGATGGCCTTGTGATGGTACTTCTAATCAAGTTGTGAAACAGATTGCACTTGATAATAAAAGAAGCGACACTATTTTATATTAAATGCACTAAAAATGAAATTATTAGTAGTAAAAGGTAATATGCAGTCATTTCTGCTAAAGCATATTCTGAGTCACCAGTTCATGAGGAACTCAAGAGTAGATGACATTTTTTGACTCTTTAAGAATCAGCTTGGTTTAAAAAAATGTCATATTGTGCTGTCTTTGGCATTAACAAAGTACCTTAACTATTTAAAATAGTTTCTTTGCTAAGTTGTCTATTCTCCCTTGACTTCGATGTGTCTTTATGCTTCTATGTTATGTTTCTCAAGATCAGTTCAAAAAGAAAAAGAAAGAAAAATATCAAGAAAGTACTGTGTGTGTTTTCTGTTTGTCTGTCAAGAACACACACACACACACACACACACACACACACACACACACACACACACACACACACACACACACACACACACACACACACACAAACAGAATGTGATTACATTTGATGGAACATGAAAAACCACATTAAATGTTAATGCATTGTTTCCTTTAAAAAATAAAATATGACACTGGTGGTAATCAGAGAGCTCCTTGAGAGTGGCTGAAACTGTCCTTTTGCTGTCCTGCATGGTGACTGTTAATCATGTCTTGCTTTTCTCTCCTTTTTTTTTAATTGGGAAGGTTGTTTAAACATTTTAATTAAAAAGGATTTGGAATCTGCAATGCACTGTAGTAAAACCAGCTGAAATAACCCATAGACTCACATTTATATTGCAAATCTCCACATAAAAAGATCCCAGCCAGTGTTCAAACCAGGTCAGTTTGCAGGTTAGTTTCAGAGCAGCTGATTCATCACTTAAGTACCTGTACACACAAACAGAGACACAGCATTAGTGACCGTGCAACACATCCAGACTCCAGCAGCTCAAAAGCAAATCTCTGGTAAGACTGCCTCCTGATTTCCCTCTTGCTTTTCTTCTCCCCCCTCTCTCCTCCTCCTTTTCACCACACTCAAGTATATGAAAGATTGTGCACTACCGTGACACCACACGGGGCAGCAGAGGCACATGCAATGATACCTGCTGCTTCTTTGATCACTTTGAACAGGTGGGCCAGCTGTTTATTAAAAAGAAAGAAAGAAAGAAAGAAAGAAAGAAAGAAAGAAAGAAAGATAAAGCATCAAGTTCAATAGAAGCTATGTAGAGTAAGACAAAGCATGACAGAAACAAGCAAATGTATTAAACTAGCAGAAGCCTAAATACAAATAAGCAAAAAAAGAAAAGAGCAAATAGAAATCAATGCATGAAAAAAGAAGAGGCAAACAAAGGCAAACAAAATCATAAAAAATAAAAAGAAAGACAAACGATGAAATAGAAAATAAGAAAAACAGACTATTGACACACAGAAGAAAAGAAAACATCCAACAAAACAAACTTTCAGAAAAAATAGCTTAAATTAAAAAAACAAATGTTAAGTGAAACATTTTCTTTTTACGAGAGCAATAAATATTTATACATATTCATAACGTGTCCATTGCCTGTGTAAGGTACTCTGGCAGAGAGAAATGATTTAGGCATTTTAGTATATGAACAGATGAACAGATTTCTTTAGGAGTCAGGGTTCAGTGATACCTATGTTATCAGCTCAGTATTAACCCCACCCCCTTGCCTATAATCTCTCTCTCTCTCTCACACACACACACACACACACACACACACACACACACACACACACACACACACACACACACACGTCGTGGTGGGTAAACACACTGTGCCCACCTGTCATATCCACTCAGTCTGGGCCTGATCACAGCAGCGGAGGAGCAGGGATTAGCGCAGATCTACATATGAAAAACAACACCAAGGCATCAGTCATTTAGTGTGCATGTGTGTGCCTGTTTGTGTGTCTGCCTACGTGTATGTGTGTGCTTGTGTGCACTTCAACAAAATCCTGGTTTAATGCATGTTGCTCAGTGCAAGCTCTGTGAGGGAATGTGTGATGCAGTCCTCTGCTGGACAAATCAGGAATAAATGTTTTTTTTTTTTTTAAAAAAGGTCACAGTGTCATATCAATATGCAAATATTTATTTTTATTTAATTATTTATTTTACAGTAAATAGTGTTAACATAGCCCCATTATATATAGCTGCTGATGATTCTGTAGGGCGTAGTATTTGAAAGGAGCTCTAAATTTCACATAATTTCAGTGGATATTTATTTCTTCTTCTTTCTCTTTTTACATCTGTTGAAATAATTTGAGAGCAGTTCAGTTTTCACAGGATCATTAACTGTTTCTTCTTTTCTTAACAAGCGTTTCAATTTACCTGTATTGTGTGACTTGAGCAGGTCTGAAGATAGTCAGCTGTGACTTCCATTAATGCCTCATAATTAGGTCACAACGGCAGATAGTAAATGTAACAATTCATAGAGACTTTCAACATTATCACTCTGTACAAAAATGTTGCCCCTGAAAATAAGTTCTCTTATTTTTGATGCTTTTAAACTGCATATGTATGTGAACAAGTAAAGTGTCAATAAAATGTTGTTGCATTTTTGAAACAGTTTTTGACATAGATATTTGATTGGAACCTATTCATGATATATAAGTGTCTTTAAGGAACCAGAAAATCACTCAGTAGGTAAATTTGAATTGGGGAATGGATGAAATTATGTTGAATAGGCTCAATAGATGACATACAACTTTTCAACCAAATTTTATATAAGAGGACATCCAATGGGTGACCGACCAGATTTAGCCCCCAAAACAAGGCTTCAAAAGCGAATTCCTCATCATCAGATGTGAAATTCTCCATTCTGGTGTGCATCTTTTCAGGTTTTCCAGGTTCTGTGGTTACTTTTTGTGTGTTTTTTAGGATTGTTTTGTCAACTAGGTCTGACTTTATCTTCACTCAGGAACCACGTGAATGATGAATCAAACACTGATTTTTTTTTTAAATGATGTAAATTAAAAAATCAAAAATTCCTCTCCACCCCCTCTTCATTACTACTCCATGTTACTTTCATGTTCTCATCACTCCTCAAGCTCACCTCAGCAATGAAAGTTTCACATCCTTTCCTCTTCTTCTTAAACTTTACATCTAACTCCCCCACCAGACTTATTGTTTTACAGGCTCACTACCGACACCTCTGCTAAATCCCTGCTGCAGAAACTTACAAACACACATACAAGCAAGCACGCATGCACACACACATGCGCACAAACCATACACACATATTTAGTGAGAGAACCACAGTCCCCTCCCCTCCTCCATGATGGACTGGGATTGGCTCCCACTGTCACAGTGTGTGATTGCGACCTCCATTTGACCTGCTGGGGATATATGGTGTCCTGGGTTATCTACATAATGCACAGGGAGAGAGGTGGAGAAAGCCATCTGAGAACAAGAGAGGAGGGTGAGGAGCTTGTGAGTAGGGGGAGAAAGAAGGAGAAGAAGAAAAAAGGCTGAGTGAAAAGATGTTGCCAGGAATAATGTTGGATTTAATAGACAATAGTACTGGTGAAATGACTGCATAAATGCAAATGTTCCAGCGATAGGCTATCATGAAGTGTGTTCGAGCAGCTCAGTCTTTCTTTTTTCCTTTTTTATGAAGACTGAAAGACAGAACTGTTATATTACATGAACATGAACATGAAGATGTTTATACACACATATATATCTATCTATATATATATATATATATATATATATATATATATATATATATATATATATATATATTGGGATTGAACTACCAGAAGGCAACATTGCAGACATAGAGGACAGTTACAAGTACCTGGGGATCCCGCAGGCGAATGGGAACCATGAAGAGGCCGCTAGAAAAGCTGCAACCACCAAGTACCTGCAGAGGGTCAGGCAAGTCCTGAGGAGTCAGCTGAATGGTAAGAACAAGATCCGGGCCATCAACACCTATGCCCTGCCCGTGATCAGGTACCCTGCTGGGGTAATAGGCTGGCCAAAGGAGGAGATAGAAGCCACTGACATAAAGACAAGAAAGCTCCTTACCATGCATGGAGGGTTTCACCCCAAGTCCAGCACCCTGAGGCTGTACGCTAAGCGGAAGGAAGGGGGCCGGGGACTGGTGAGTGTCAGCACCACAGTCCAGGATGAGACAACGAACATCCAAGAATACATTGGGAAGATGGCCCCAACTGACCGAGTGCTCAGTGAATACCTCAGGCAGCAGAAACCCAAGAAAGAGGAGGGAGACGAGGAACCATCATGGAAGGACAGGCCCCTGCACGGTATGTACCACCGGCAGATAGAGGGGGTGGCTGATATCCAGAAATCCTACCAGTGGCTGGACAAAGCTGGACTGAAAGACAGCACAGAGGCACTAATCATGGCAGCACAAGAACAAGCTCTGAGCACAAGATCCATAGAGGCTGGGGTCTATCACACCAGGCAAGACCCCAGGTGGAGGCTGTGTAAAGATGCCCCAGAGACAATCCAGCACATAACAGCAGGGTGCAAGATGCTAGCAGGCAAGGCATACATGGAACGCCATAACCAAGTGGCCGGCATAGTGTACAGGAACATCTGTGCCGAGTATAACCTGGAAGTCCCGAGGTCAAAATGGGAGATGCCCCCAAGGGTGGTGAAGAATGACCGAGCTAAGATCCTGTGGGACTTCCAGATACAGACGGACAAAATGGTGGTGGCTAACCAACCGGACATAGTGGTGGTAGACAAACAGAAGAAGACGGCCGTAGTGATCGATGTAGCGGTTCCGAATGACAGCAATATCAGGAAGAAGGAACACGAGAAGCTGGAGAAATACCAAGGGCTCAGAGAAGAGCTCGAGAGGATGTGGAGGGTGAAGGTAACGGTGGTCCCCGTGGTAATCGGAGCACTAGGTGCGGTGACTCCCAAGCTAGGTGAGTGGCTCCAGCAGATCCCGGGAACAACATCGGAGATCTCTGTCCAGAAGAGCGCAGTCCTGGGAACAGCTAAGATACTGCGCAGGACCCTCAAGCTCCCAGGCCTCTGGTAGAGGACCCGAGCTTGAAGGATAAACCGCCCGCAGGGGCGTGCTGGGTGTTTTTTTTTATATATATATAGATATATATATATATATATATATATATATATATATATATATATATATATATTAGGGGTGCAACGATACACAAAATTCACGGTTCGGTTCGGTTCGATACTTTGGTGTCACGGTTCGATATTTTTTCGATACAAAAAAAATGTTCATGCCTTTTTAATTTGTCATTTATTAAAATTATAAATATATATTTTAACTCAAAAGTACCGTTTTTAAATTTAACCCTAACCCTTGTGCGTGTTTTTTATTTTGACAGCGAATGCGCACCTGCGGACCACTTATGTGCACCCCTGGTTATTTAGCTCGTCATATTGCAGCCACAGAAATTCTTTTGTCCATGAAACCATAAAGCTGCACTTTCTTTTTGCCTTATAGTCTGATTTGTCATAACTTCTCCGTTTTGTGGTAAGCTTTTCTTTGGCTGTCACTTCTTCACCCTGACCTGTCTTATTTGGCTCAGCAGAACTAAAATATATATCTGTCTGTGAAGGTTCTCAGTCATCCAGGTCATCGTAGTCAAATATAAATCCTGCTGCTTTTACACACGCACTCACATAAGCTCAGCGATTCTCTGCGCGATCAACCTCTCACATGTTTAAGCTTGCTGCGGGAGATTTCACTTGTCATGTTAGTGTAGTAAGCTAACGATTAATAAGACGATGTCAGAGGAATTGGTGCGCAAATTATCATCACTCACCAATCAGTGCTGTCGCTCTCTATACACAGTTCGCACGATTGCAAAGTGAAAGCAAAAAAACAAGCGCAAATTCAAACGCGATTTCAATATGTCACATATTGACAGTGGCTCACCGATGCCAATGACATAATTACCCAGCTACATTTCTGAAAGAATGCAAAAGCATTGACATATATTTTTCCTTCCTACAATAGCCCGACGGGCAGGGAAGAGATAGATTTCGGTAGCCCGACTGAAAAAATCGCTAGCCCCACGACGTCAGGCTAGCGATATTGCAAGCCCTGTATCTGATTGAGGAATCATGCATCTTTGGAAAAGAGAGTTTATTACAGAGAAATGTCTCTTTCCAAAATAAAAGCTATACTATCCGCTTCTTCTGGGCTATATTCTCAGCAGCATAAGGAGAATCATGTGCTAACAGCTGTCTAAATGACTCGGCTAAAGTTAGTAGCATGCTTGTTGTTTTTGTCTTTGCACTAGGATGATGTCGGCGTAAATGTGCAGTCATATTCGTTGTGTTCCCACTAGTGCTTTCAGGTTAATCTCGTTGAAATGACCTTAACACCACAACACGGCAAATCTCCGTTAACGAGCTACCGCCGATCGCTCCGTGCATGGGGCTAGACGGCCAACACGTTAACGAGCTAACTGCGCTAACACACTAGTTCCCACCCATGTAATTGAGCATTGCATGGCACATCCAACATACTGTTTTACTTTAGTCCATGACTCGTTTACCTTCAGGGTCATACGTCACATGAAAACCAAAATAATTCCAAACGCCAGATCTGAATGAGGGTGGGGGAGGTGCCCTGCGCTCTTCCTTCTGACTATGCTGTCTGTGTTGAGCGCTCAGTGGATCTGCGCTCGACAGTGCAGCCTAGGTGGAGTAGTCGAACGCAGATTCACTGAGCACTCAACACAGACAGCATCGTCAGAAGGAAAGTTGATAAAATAAATTACAAATGTTGTATTGTTCGATACATATGCGTACCGAACCGAAAGCACTGTATCGAACGGTTCAATATCGATACGAATATCGTTGCACCCCTAATATATATATATATATATATATATATATATATATATATATATATATATATATATATATATATATATATTAGGGGTGCAACTTTTTGCCTTATAGTCTGATTTGTCATAACTTTTCCGTTTTGTGGTAAGCTTTTCTTTGGCTGTCACTTCTTCACCCTGACCTGTCTTATTTGGCTCAGCAGAACTGAAATATATATCCTGCTGCTTTTACACACGCACTCACATAAGCTCAGCGATTCTCTGCGCGATCAACCTCTCACATGTTTAAGCTTGCTGCGGAAGATTTCACTTGTCATGTTAGTGTAGTAAGCTAACGATTAATAAGACGATGTCAGAGGAATTGGTGCGCAAATTATCATCACTCACCAATCAGTGCTGTCGCTCTCTATACACAGTTCGCACGATTGCAAAGTGAAAGCAAAAAAACAAGCGCAAATTCAAACGCGATTTCAATATGTCACAAATTGACAGTGGCTCACCGATGCCAATGACATAATTACCCAGCTACATTTCTGAAAGAATGCAAAAGCACTGACATATATTTTTCCTTCCTACAATAGCCCGACGGGCAGGGCAGAGATAGATTTTGGTAGCCCGACTGGAAAAATCGCTAGCCCCTGGACGTCGGGCTAGCGATATTGCGAGCCCTGTATCTGATTGAGGAATCATGCATCTTTGGAAAAGAGAGTTTATTACAGAGAAATGGCTCTTTCCAAAATAAAAGCTATACTATACGCTTCTTCTGGGCTATATTCTCAGCAGCATATTAAACATATCAGGTCCCCATAAGGAGACTCATGTGCTAACGGCTGTCTAAATGACTCGGCTAAAGTTTGTAGCATGCATGCTTGTTGTTTTTGCACTAGGATGATGTAAATGTGCAGTCATATTCGTTGTGTTCCCACTAGTGCTTTCAGGTTAATCTCGTTGAAATGACGTTAACGCCACAACACGGCAAATCTCCGTTAACGAGCTACCCCTGATCGCCCCGTGCATGGGGCTAGACGGCCAACACGTTAACGAGCTAACTGCGCTAACACACTAGTTCCCACCCATGTAATTGAGCATTGCGTGGCACATCCAACATACTGTTTTACTTTAGTCCATGACGCGCTTACCTTCAGGGTCATACATCACATGAAAACCAAAATAATTCCAAACGCCAGATCTGAATGAGGGTGGGGGAGGTTCAATTTGCCATGTTGCAAGGAGAGCTTAACTTCTGTCTCGCTAGCTTGCCCTGCACTCTTCCTTCTGTCGATGCTGTCTGTGTTGAGCGCTCAGTGGATCTGCGCTCGACAGTGTAGGCAGAGTAGTCGAACGCAGATTCACTGAGCGCTCAACACAGACAGCATCGTCAGAAGGAAAGTTGATGAAATAAATTACAAATTTTGTATTGTTCGATACATATGCGTACCGAACCGAAAGCACTGTATCGAACGGTTCAATATTGATACGAATATCGTTGCACCCCTAATATATATATATATGTTGTTTCAGCAACATTAAATTTAAAAACTGTACGTATGAGTTAAAATATATAATTTTAATAAATGACAAAATTAAAAAACATGAACATTTTTTTGTATCGAAAAAATATCGAACCGTGACACCAAAGTATCGAACCGAACCAAACCGTGAATTTTGTGTATCGTTGAACCCCCTAATAAAAAAAAAACACCCAGCACGCCCCTGCGGGCGGTTTATCCTTCAAGCTCGGGTCCTCTACCAGAGGCCTGGGAGCTTGAGGGTCCTGCGCAGTATCTTAGCTGTTCCCAGGACTGCGCTCTTCTGGACAGAGATTTCCGATGTTGTTCCCGGGATCTGCTGGAGCCACTCGCCTAGCTTGGGAGTCACCGCACCTAGTGCTCCGATTACCACGGGGACCACCGTTACCTTCACCCTCCACATCCTCTTGAGCTCTTCGCTGAGCCCTTGGTATTTCTCCAGCTTCTCGTGTTCCTTCTTCCTGATATTGCTGTCATTCGGAACCGCTACATCGATCACTACGGCCGCCTTCTTCTGTTTGTCTACCACCACTATGTCCGGTTGGTTAGCCACCACCATTTTGTTCGTCTGTATCTGGAAGTCCCACAGGATCTTAGCTCGGTCATTCTCCACCACCCTTGGGGGCATCTCCCATTTTGACCTCGGGACTTCCAGGTTGTACTCGGCACAGATGTTCCTGTACACTATGCAGGCCACTTGGTTATGGCGTTCCATGTATGCCTTGCCTGCTAGCATCTTGCACCCTGCTGTTATGTGCTGGATTGTCTCTGGGGCATCTTTACACAGCCTGCACCTGGGGTCTTGCCTGGTGTGATAGACCCCAGCCTCTATGGATCTTGTGCTCAGAGCTTGTTCTTGTGCTGCCATGATTAGTGCCTCTGTGCTGTCTTTCAGTCCAGCTTTGTCCAGCCACTGGTAGGATTTCTGGATATCAGCCACCTCCTCTATCTGCCGGTGGTACATACCGTGCAGGGGCCTGTCCTTCCATGATGGTTCCTCGTCTCCCTCCTCTTTCTTGGGTTTCTGCTGCCTGAGGTATTCACTGAGCACTCGGTCAGTTGGGGCCATCTTCCCAATGTATTCTTGGATGTTCCTTGTCTCATCCTGGACTGTGGTGCTGACACTCACCAGTCCCCGGCCCCCTTCCTTCCGCTTAGCGTACAGCCTCAGGGTGCTGGACTTGGGGTGAAACCCTCCATGCATGGTAAGGAGCTTTCTTGTCTTTATGTCAGTGGCTTCTATCTCCTCCTTTGGCCAGCCTATTACCCCAGCAGGGTACCTGATCACGGGCAGGGCGTTACGTGTTGATGGCCCGGATCTTGTTCTTACCATTCAGTTGACTCCTCAGGACTTGCCTGACCCTCTGCAGGTACTTGGTGGTTGCAGCTTTTCTAGCGGCCTCTTCATGGTTCCCATTCGCCTGTGGGATCCCCAGGTACTTGTAACTGTCCTCTATGTCTGCAATGTTGCCTTCTGGTAGTTCAATCCCCTCAGTTCTGACTACCTTCCCCCTCTTTGTTACCATCTGACTACACTTCTCCAGTCCGAACGACATTCCAATGTCATTGCTGTATAGCCTGGTAGTGTGGATCAGTGAATCGATGTCTCGTTCACTCTTGGCATACAGCTTGATGTCATCCATGTACAGGAGGTGGCTGACAACTGCTCCGTTCCGTAGTCGGTATCCGTAGCCGGTCTTGTTAATGATCTCACTGAGGGGGTTCAGGCCTATGCAGAACAGCAGTGGGGACAGAGCATCTCCTTGGTAGATCCCGCACTTGATGGTGACTTGTGCTATGGGCTTGGAGTTGGCCTCTAGTGTTGTACGCCACATCCCAATTGAGTTCCTGATGAAGGCTCTTAGGGTCCCATTGATCTTGTACAATTCTAGGCATTCCAGTATCCAGCTGTGGGGCATTGAGTCATAGGCCTTCTTGCAATCAATCCAGGCAGTGCACAGGTTGGTCAGTCTGGTCTTGCAGTCTCGGCTGATTGTTCTGTCTACCAGTAGCTGGTGTTTTGCGCCTCTGGTATTATTGCCAATTCCTTTCTGTGTCCCGCTCATGTATTGACCCATGTGTCTGTTCATCTTAGCCGATATGATGCCTGAAAGGAGCTTCCATGTAGTACTGAGGCAGGTTATTGGTCGGTAGTTGGAGGGGACCGGTCCCTTCTTGGGGTCCTTGGGGATCAGGACCGTCCGGCCTTCAGTTAGCCATTCCGGGTGTCTCTCGTTAACTAGCATCTGGTTCATTTGTGCTGCCAGACGCTCGTGGAGTGCAGTCAGCTTCTTCAGCCAGTAGGCGTGAACCATGTTGGGCCCTGGTGCTGTCCAACTCTTCATACTGGAGACCCTTTCTTGGATATCTGCCACTGTGATGGTTACTGGACCCTGTTCAGGGAGGTCGCTGTGGTCTGCCCTCAGATCCTCTAGCCACTGAGCATTGCCGTTATGGGTTGCGTCCTTCTCCCATATGCTCTTCCAGTATTGCTCCGTCTCCAGCCTTGGTGGTGCTGTTCTCTTATTGTTCCCTTGCCACTGAGAGTACACCTTTGCTGGTTCTGTGGAGAACAGCTGGTTTATTCTCCTGCCTTCTATCTCTCTGGTGTACCTCCTCAAGCGGCTGGCCAAGGCTGTGAGTCTTTGCTTGGCAGTTTCCAAGGCCTCAGGTATGGACAGCTTGCTGTATTTCTTAGGCACCTTATTTGTCGCACCTTTCTGCAACTCCGTTAGTTGGCTAACCTCCCTCCGTGCTACTTTGATCTTGCCCTCTAGCCTCCTTCTCCATGGAGGGTACTGCCCCTTGTGGCTGTTCAACTTGTAGCCAAGCATCTCACTGATCACTGCTGCTGCATTGTAGATCAGCTTGTTAGTGTCGGTAATCGTGGTTGTAGGTATTGTCCGTAGTGCTGCATTAACATCATCTAGCAGACCTTCTGAGGGTACTTCACGTAATCTTGGTAACCGGCTACGGGGGATCCAGGTTTCAAGCTTGGCCATGATCCTATTTTTCAGGTCAGTTCCTCTCGCACTCAACGATCCTTCTCCTATCGCACTTGGGGCTATGTACCCAATCTCGGGTGGGGGTGATGATATCGCCCCCCTGACCTGGCGACTCCTCCTTGCCGTAGCATTTGTGTTGTACCTCGTCAATCTCTAGCTGTGAGAGCAGTCCTTTCTTTCGAATGTTGGAACACTGAGCTACTAGTTGTTTCGCCGTCATTGTGGATGTTGGGTATCGAAGAATCCATAGGTCCCTCATCCTATTCATGTAGCCCCTTCCGCCGGGGTTACTTGCGTAGTAGCATTCCAACAACGCCCTGTTTTCGTCTCTTGCCCACCGATGCCTTCTTGTTCCAGTAGCCCACTTTTCGTCAGGGTGCCCTGGTTCCTCAACACCTGACGCGGACCTTGTTGATCCGGGCGACGTCTGAGCCGGCATGCCTTCATATTTATCTGTCTCGCTCATGTCTGCGGTAGGCTTGCTTAGCAAAAGGGGTCTAGCCTTAGGACCCTTACTGGATACAGACACCCCAGGCAGGAATCGAACTTGCGATCCTCTGTTCCAAAGGCGTGTAGTCCAGCTGTGTGTGTATATATATATATATATATATATATATATATATATATATATATATGACCCGAGCTTGAAGAATAAACCGCCCGCAGGGGCGTGCTGGGTGTTGTTACATATATATATATAAGCAGTGTAAGTAGGCTCTAAGAGGCCAAAGTCAGCTAACTTGCTTGCCGACTAACTCACAGTGAATATCAAACCGGGGATATTTTATGTTTTCTTACTTTTGTCTACAAGCTATTTTTTTCTTATTTTTAACCATGTAACTAATTAGAAGTGCAGGTACTTCCAAGATCAACATTTTCAGCATTAAATTAATTAATAAATCGAGAGCACATACTGTGCCATGTTTAGTGCTTTATTTTATTTATATTTTACTGTTCAAATGAATGATATTACAAAAGAGCAATTCAAGTCAGATTAATATTTTACTTACTATAGTATGAATGTAGGTCTCAAACAGGATTATATTATGCCTTTTATAATCTGAGTTGAGGTGGACTTCAGTTCTTTGCCAGATCAGCAAAACCAGGAGCATACAGACAGACTGGCCCTGCCTTAATTCTCCCTGAAACTTTGGAATGAAATAGACTAATTTTAGCATTGCTCTGCCATGACTGCATGTGCAGAGTGCAGGCTGTCAGGAGCAGACTGACTCATTTAAAGAGCCTGGTAACTGGCTAATCACAGGCTGTTGAGAAAATGTCCCTCATTCTATATGTGCCTTTTTCTGTGTATGTGTGCACTTTCTTAAATAGAAATCTGTTTAACTTAAAACTTTACATTAAGATGAGATTGCCTGGGATGTTTACAGCTGACACAGAGATTATAAATACCATGATCTGACTTTTATGTGGCTGGATTGTAAAGTGATTATAAAAATGACATATCAAGTAATATGTGTGCCGCAAATACTAAATGTAAAAACCACAAATTGATTGGTGCACAATAGATAAAATAAGTTTAAAATGACCAAAGACACAGGATAACAGATCTATGAAACTGAAAAGGTCAAACCCAGCTATTTCTACGGCCATTTTCTCTGCTTGTCCACCACTAGGATGTCCGGCTAGTTCGCCATCACCAGTTTGTGATGGGGGTGTGTCCCATTTTGACCTCAGGACTTCCAGGCCATACCCAGCACAGATGTTCCTGTATATTGTACCCACTGTACAATATCAACATGTTCTCACTCCCAAAGCTTAACATTTTAGGCTAGGTGACAAGTCGTCGGTATATTACACTTCCAGGCACCCAACACGTCCCTACATTATGAGATCGGAAAAATAGGGAAACATGAAAACCGTTTGGAATGAATCATATACATTCGTTTTCCTAAAATCACTTTGGAAAACACTATCTAACATCATTAAAGTTCTGGTTAAGGTTAGGAATAAGGTTAAGGTTATGGCTGGTATACATGGCTAGAACGTGTATTACCGCAGGAGCATCATTCTATTGGATTTCATCCATGATCCGGCGAATAGCATAAGAACGTGTGAGGTCACCTTTTGCGTTCCTCAGGAACGCCTCGGGACTTGACAAATCGTCACTATATTACCCTCAGGAGTGAGAACAGGCTGACAATATACAACATACCACCATGTATGGCCTGCCTGGGAGCCTCTTGCTCCCTGCTGTTATGTGCTGGATTGTCTCAGGGGCATCTCTGCGCAGTGTTTTGGGCTTATTCCTGTGCTGCCATGATTAGTGCCTCTGTGCTATCTTTCAGCTCAACTTTGTCCAGCCAATGGTGGGATTTCTGGATGTCAGCCATGTGTTCTATCTGCGGTACATGTGGTCTTGGGTTTTACACCCAGGTCTAAGGAGTTTGGGAAGAAAAGAGTCTGGACTTCTTTCAAACCATCTGCCTTCTCTGTCCAAAATGTGGACATTGGCATCCTCAAAAGAGTGACATTTGTCCTTTAGAGGCTGATGTCTAAAGTCTGGTCCATCGAGGTGGCTCTTCTATGTGGTTCCACGCATTTATGAAGTGGCTGTTTGGTTTCTCCAATGTAGAGGTCTGAGCACTCTTTGCTGCACTGCACAGCATATACTATGTTGTTAAGTTTGTGTTTGGGAGTTTTGTCTTTGGGATGAAGCTGTTTTTCTCTGAGTGTATGGCTGAGTCTGAAGTACACTGGGATATCATGCTTAGAGAAGGCTCTCCTGAGTTTCTCTGACAAATCTGCTGCGTAAGGGATGACAATATTGTTCAGTTTGTCCTTCTGATTGTCTAGTTGGTCTGAAAGAGGAGTGAAAGGAGCCATCTATGTTCACTGTGTGGCTCATGTGATTAGATAGAGAAAAAACTAGGGGATTCAGGACCCTCTTAGAGACACTCCCAATAGAACTTAGAAATCTGGGACGCTCCACCAATTGCTCTTAGAACTGAAGAAACTTCTTGGATGAGAGGTGAAACGTCTTCAAGAAACTTAAAGAAGTCCAGACGCTTTTCTTTCCAAGCTCCTTAGACTACGATGACCTGGATGACTGAGAAACGTTTTTCACCCAGGTTATCCTATCCTGCATTGCCTCACACATCGTTACATGACAGGTTTTTCCTTGCAGAAATGGAGACGGAGCATCTCCTAGGTAAATCCTGTACTTGATGGCAACTTGTGCTATTGGCTTGAAGTTGGCCTCTAGTGTTGTTTGCCACATCCCAATCTAACTCCTGATGAAGACTCTTAGAGTCCTGTTGTTAATGTTGTACACTTTGGCATTCCAGGATTCATATTGGAGCCTTAAGTTATAGGCACAGTTTGGTCAGTCTGGTTCATCTCTCTCTACCAGAGAGCATTTGACATTGGGGGCAGGGAACTAAAATTTGCCTATGGCGCTGGAGGTAGCGGAACAGCCGTTCCATCTGACATTGAATCAAACCTGTGGCCACAATTTCCATCACTGGTCTGGAAGGACTTTAGTTCAATCCTCGGGGTACAGGTTTCCACCACACACCAATGGCCCAGCTGAGAGGGCAAATCAGGAATTGGTGGCTGTCCTTCAGTGTGTCATGCCCTCTAATCTACATGGAATCTACATGGAGTCAACAACTTACCCGGATTGAGTATGCCGACACATCCATGACGTCAACTTCAAGGCATCTCTTGGGTATCAGCCACCTCTCTTTCCTAAAACACTTCCAAAACATTTGGCTCACCATGAAATATATCTCACTCCAGAGCGTTCTCACTCCCGAGGCGTAACATGTCGACGTTTTGTCACGTCCCGCGGCGTTCCTGAGGAACGCGAAAGGAGACGTTCGGCGTTCTTATGGTACGCGGTGGGTTATGGCTGGAATCCAGTGCAATGACGCTCCCGCGGTAGTAGACGTTCCAGCCCTGTATTCCAGCCCTAAACCTAACCTTATCCCTAGCCCTGACCATAACCTTATTCCTGACCTTAACCAGGACTTTAATGATGTTAAATAGCGTGTTTCTAAGCGATTTGAAGAAAAAGAGCGAACATGTGTAGGTTCAGTCCAGACGGTTCTCATATTTCCTCTTTTTCCGAGGTCGTCATTTAGGAACGTGGTGGGTAGCCGAAAACGTAATATGGTGACGATTTGTCACCTAGCGTAAAATGTTACGCTTTGGGAGTGAGAACGGGTTGCTCACTCAGGTCAGAATCCAAAAAAAACTTAACTCCAGTTATATTAGTCCCTTTGAAATCCTTATATTAGTCTTTCTTATAAATCCTGTCTCTGTCTGGTTAAAGCTACATTGCATCATGGAGATCCACAACATGTTTCATGTCTCTCAAATTAAACCTGCTCTCCCCAGTGCTCTATCTGCTTGTTCTAAGAGAAACCAAAACTTACCATCTGCTCCCTTCTTGCATAGGATATCTGGACCTGGGGTGTGAGTAAACCTAAGAGTTAGCGACTTAGTGAGAATGAGGTTTAGGGATCTGTTTAAGCGGTGCCTTTTCAATTCAAGTCAATTTTATTTATATAGTGCCAAATCACAACAAAAGTCAACTCAAGGCGCTTCATAGATACAGAGAAAAACCCAACAATCATATGACCCCCTATGAGCAAGCACTTTGGCGACAGTGGGAAGGAAAAACTCCCTTTTAACAGGAAGAAACCTCCAGCAGAACCAGGCTCAGAGAGGGGCGGAGACTAGAAAGTTGTGGATCAGATTGCTTGGAGCCAACCACTGACAACTTGGTGTTCCACTTGTTATTCATTTCCAAAGCTGTCAGTTTAAATAAATGCACTAAACTTTGAAACCTAGTCTACATTTTGAATGCATCAAAAAAGAAAAATCCCTCAGGCATGACGGAAACAGGTGACAAAATTTTAACGCTAGCTGGATTACACATTAGCCTTTTAGTATTCATCACCAGCTCTGAAACACAAAACTGACTCCTATCATGAGGAAATTTATCAACCGTAAAGAAATTGTCCTTAATTTTCTCACAGGCTGGGACAGATACACAGTTATCAAACACAAACCTGGCCAGTCTAACATCACAGTGCATAGAAATTGGGTTGTTTGGCACAGAAACACCACAGTCACTGACAGGAGGCTCAGAATAGTTGTGTTGGCTGGCTTTTGAACAGAGGGTGTAGTTTTAGGATGAACTGCTTCAGAGACATTATTATTGTGAGGCACCCTGAATACAGTTTTTCTTCCAGAAACTTGAGAACAGAGAAATTGTCACTTACACTAAATAACTCACTGATATTAGGACCAACATCATATCGGGGGTCTACAGTTACAAAAAACAGTCTCATAATTTTCTTATGGTTCTTAAAATTATGAAACTAATTATAAAACGTTGTAACAGAATCATCAGCTTGCAGCAGTTCCTAGGAACAGGTTTAGCAGGCTCAAGGAAAACATTCGATGGAGAATCAGTCTTACTACCAGGAAAGGTGACTGGAGAGCTGGGCTGTGGCATAGAGGTTGGCGAGTGCTATGTTTCTTCCGTGGCCACTTGTAGAAAAGGACCTGGAGAGGGCTGTTGTGCTGTGGTCACACCATACTGTCATGCAGTGGAGAGGTGAGTGAAATCAAAAATGAGGACACAAAGGACAGGATTGTGAAAAACAAAAGGGGAGCGGTTTATTTAGGCTGAAGAGCAAAATATATAGGTGAAGCACAAGTATGGAAAGAAATTAAAACACAGCTACTGAAAATCAAAATACTAACATTGAAACAAGAAACACAGGGGAAGTGAGCAGATGCTGTGACAAAGGACAAAGGGAGACTGAGACAAATACACTGGTAGGTGTCTTGATGCATTCTCAGCTGATTCTGTTCATCTGGACGTAGCGTTTTGTGGGAGAAACGTTTCGTCACTCATCCGAGTGACTTCTTCAGTCTCAGCTGACTGCAGGTTTCCCCAAATCTTACAAACAGTACATTTGCATAATGACTCTCCCACAAAACGCTACGTCCAGATGAACAGAATCAACTTTTGGAGACACAGGTAGGTGATTAGTGGAAGTGGAGACACGTGGGAACACCGCTGAACTGAATAGTAACTAATGAGACAAGGACCCACAACTCCATAAAACACAGAAAGGACAAAAGCTCACCAAACTAAAACAGGAAGCAGCAGGTTACAAAGACCGAGATGAAAATGTGCTGGCTTAAAACTAACAACAGAGTAAAAATGCAGACACTTCACAAGGTGACGCAACGAAATGCAACATAGGGAAGAGACAAAAGGAACAGGAACAGAAATAACTAAATGGAACGGCAGCATACACATAAATAGACTAAATACAAGGGAGGTGACACCGTAGGAAGGGGGCACAAAGAGTGGTAGAACTTAACTAACCACAAGGCACACAAGACAAGGGACAGGTGGAAATACAGTTAAATACAAAGTTTAACCCATGAAACATAAAAAAAAACCCTCTAGAAATGCTAGGAATAAGACATGAAATTATTCTAAACATTAAAACAAAACAAAAAAAACAAAAACAGGAATCAGCATGGAATATGGAAACAAACACTAGAAGACAAGAAATACTGGGACAAATGACCAGGGACCAGGACAGACAGCACAGGAAAAATCCAGAATCCTAACTGTTCAGAAAAACAGCCTTTATAAAGAAACCAACCAAAGACTTTCAAATATTCAGAGCTTTTTATTTTAACTTCACTTTCTGAGATATCTGATACACAAACTGCAATCAGCACGCTATTTTACCCTAAATGCTCAACTAGTAGTCTTCTCAGCTATGACGGAAAACACCCACTCAGGACAGCCACACAAACCGGGGTGCAGCCCGGCCAGTCAGCCAACAAAATTGGTCCCTGTGTTGCTTCTATTTTTGACAATAATGCTGAGCCAATTGTCTCCCATCAACAGTCATAAACCTAGTGGAGTTTTAATTAGAAGTTTAATCATTTATGAACATGATACAAGTGAGTATTAATGTATTTGCATTTTTACTAAACCACACAAGTGGTAAGTAAGTAAGTAAACAGTTGACATTTTTACTTACAAATTGTAAGAAAACGAAATCAAAATCAGTGTTTTTTTTTATGTTAATCTAGAGTTAAGCCTAAATTTAAATGTAAAGTTTAGAAATTTTTAGCCAACACAGCAAAAGAAAACAAACAGGGCCTTGGGGGGACAGGTGTCACCCAGAGGCTGGTGGGTGGGGCTGCTGAAGTGGCCCCTTTCACTCCTTCACTCTCTGCCCCTCAATTTTATCTTCACATTAGAAATTGAGGGTCTTGGGGGGAGTTGCAGATGAGCACTGCTGTCCAGCACACACACACACATACACACACACACACACACACACACGGTTTTGTTTTCTGTTTTTTTCTTATAGGTTGTTTGTTTGTTTTCTTGCAGATGCAGCAGTCAGAGATCCACTGTGCTTTTCTGTTTGTGATCCTTTCACCTTTTCTTTCTTTCTCTTTCTTTTTCACCCCTCCTGCCTGTCAGTTTCAACACTGCCCTATTGCTCATGCACTGTAATAATGAAAATGATACCAAATAACCAAATAAAAGTAACACAGAATTTATGGAGCTCATTTTGAAAAAGCAACATTTTGGTCATTTCAATTTTCCCATGTTGCATCATTTGTTGACCACTGAAACACAAATAAATAGAATCCACATGTCATATGTAATAAACATTAAATAATGCCAAATAAAGTGATGCTGAGTTGTTAAATATCTCTGAACAATAAAATAACTATTAAATAGCTTAAAATAGTATACATATACATGTGTGCGTGAGTGTTTGGATGTGTGTGTAAACAAAAATAATGTATAGTAGTATTTAGTATATAAAATAGTATGCAGTATTATTAAATAATGCCACAATTTGTAATTGAACACAAAAAATGTGTCTTCTTTTTTGTCTGCATTAAAATTTAGACACCGGAAAACTGACAGGTTTAAATACAAAACAGTAAAACAGACTCGTCAAACTCTGTACTGTGTTCAAACAGAGTTCTTGAACTACATTACACTAAACAACGAAAAGCCTCAGGTCATTGATCACCCTCAAGCTTTACAAAATGATGCATAATCTCGACTCATCATACCCTTTTCATAACCATGTCAACTGGCAGCTCCCCAAACAAATAAAACAGACTTGGAAACAAAAAATAAATAAAATAAAAAAAACAGGGCGTTTAAGAAAAGGCCTATTATGATACATTCCCTTTCCCTTTATTCTTTTTATGATAGCAAACGATCAATTACCCAGATGGCAGGAGATGTGGAGGGGCGTCTGGCATCGTCCAGAAACACACACCATCCACACACATATTTACACATTTAAAGAGATACACACACAATGACACATCAAATCAAAAGCAGAAATCACACATATGGTCAAGCACACACACACAACGTGGAGTCATAAACATCTGGTGGGTTGTATGTGCAGGTATCCCGCCATGCTGCCTATACCAGCAGCAAGTGCACAGATGAGGCGTACAGCTGCTCGATGGTTCCCAGTGAGAGTATAGCACCACTGTGATGGATAAGGAGGGATTCTTCCAATTGACAGATTGTGAGGGAAGCAGATGGTTTATTTGCTGGCGTTTATCACATCTTCATGACCACCAGAAGAGAGTAACACAGTAAAAGGAAAAACCGTATTTTAGCAACTTTCATAACCCATACTGTAAAGCTCCAGTTTAAAGGCCTAGATGTGTGATGTGGAAACACCAACAGACAATCTATTTGTTTTTAAATTATATTGGCTGATGAAGTTCTCAGACCTTAATTTTAAACGGAGCAACAGTACAATGAAATTTCAGTATTTATGCATTTCATTCTATTTTATTTCTATCGTCAGTTTTGGATGCATCTTCAAATGCACATGTGTGTCAAAGGATACGTGCAGCTCAAACATTTGTGCGTGTACACAAGTGAATGTTGCAGCTGTTTACCGCCTCACCTCCTGGAGTTTTTATTCCTGTGATTCCTGTTCTATAAAATGGAGGTCATATCGGATGCCATTTGCTTCTAACCTGGCTCATCCAAAATGCATCATTTTCCCACAAATGATACATGCATGATGTTTCAGTGGCGGAAAAAAGCCAGGCAAAATACAGCATTACTCCCGCTGCATAGTTTAAACAGCAACGAAGAGACAAGCTGACATATAGTATGAGCAGACAGAAAATAATTTATGGAGATGCTAAATATTTATCTGGCATGATCATTTTACTCTAGAGAAAAAAAAAAAAAAAAAAAAAATATATATATATATATATATATATATATATATATATATGTATATATATATATGGTGGGACAGCTCAATGGAACCAAAGCTACCAACAGCTACCTGTGACAACACAAGCCAAGTATCACCTGTGCTAATATTGGCATCTTCATTGTAAATGTCCTGAAAGGAGCCCTTCCATGTGCACACAGTCAATATCAAGGCAACACAAACATCTAAATAGCTTTTAGGTATCAGGACCTATAAAGCAGTGTTTCTCAACCCCAGCACATAGGCGTGCCGTGAGAAATGATCAGGTGTGCCGTGGAAGATTATCTGGTTTCACCCGATTAGTACTCTGAGCAATTACATAATAGCAATAGATAAATATTTAAAAAGAAAAAGTAATCAATCAGACCTGAGTCCTGGAGAAAATTCTGACCCAGATGAAGGCCCTAGCAAAAAATTGGGAAAAAATTATCAGTGACATTTTTGTTTGGTGGTGTGCCGCATGAGTTTTCTAATGTGAAATATGTGCCGTGCCTCCAAAAGGTTGGCAAAACGCTCTAAATCTTACTGGTTAGCACTCATGCTTTATTATTTTTTTTATCTGTATAAAAATTAGCTTGTGTCCAAATATATATTTTTTATTTACTCTTCAACATTTTATTTGTCTGAATTTGTGTTTGGGGTACGGCCTTAAAAGATTTTTTTAAAAACTGTACAACTGAATGTACAACCACAAAACGTCACTTTTTAGGAACCACAGTCAAACTGTCTGAGCAAACAACCTATGCTGTCATTTTTTATGATGACTATCTTTCACATGTAGAAACACACAAAATGAACAACTGCAGCGCGTTCAGTGTCTAACACCATTCCCTTTTGTAGTTTTGTGGGAACTTGAACACATGCAGCATAATCAGAGCATACAGGCCACTTCCAAGAGCTACTACAGCCTACATCATAACGACCACTTTTTGATCCCTTACTGCCCTAACTGCCACTCAAACCCCACCTCACCCCAGCCCATCCACCCATAACAGGGCTCCAGACATGGGTCTTTATTGACTGGTTCTGGGATCGTCCTCCTCTGGATAGCCTACTTATCCTTGCAGCTCTGCCTCCATCACAAGAAGATAATCTTCTATGATTACCGTCTCTTTCTCATCTGCTCTCTATCTCTTTTCTGCTCTCTCTACATTTTGTCGATTTCCACTCCTCTGAGTTGTTACATGACCAACATACCCCCCTCTCCCAACGCATACACACAAATGCTACGCACACACATGCATCCTTTCCCTTCTTTCTCTCATTCTCTCTTCAGTTTCTTTTTTTTTAACTTTTGGGGTAGAGGTGGTGAAAAGAGAAGGCCTCATCTCTAGCACCATCTCACTGTGTGTTCTTTTGTGCAGGCACTCCTCGGCCAGCTGCCTATTCACACAGCCCTTCCAATTAGGACCCCATTCAGAGGACACAAGATGAGATCAGTTTCCCCCTCCTACCACCACCTCTTCTGTGCAACTCCTCTTACTGTAGATATAGTCTGATTTTAAAGCCTTTTCTTCCCTGACTTATCTCATCTTTCCTTTTCATCCACTGTCATCAGCACTTTCTCATGTAAGCTTTACTTCCAGTAGAGTTTGTGTCTTGGTCCTATTTTCTTTCTCTCTCCCTCTCATCCTCCTGCTTACTCTTGTCTTTTAGGTGTAGAGAAGGGCAGGTTCATCATCTCTTGCCTTGCCTGTGGGTGGAGCCCTTCCTTGGGTGCCAGGTTCAGGCATTACACCTGCATCTTATCTACTCATTACTGCACTGTTTATAAGGACTATCTTCCTCCACCATGTCTGCCAGATTGTTGTTACTCTTGTTTTGGTACTCGGGCTCTCTGAACGTTTGCTTTGTGCCCCAGTTTCTGCTAGTCTCCTGTTATTGTTGTTCTTGCCTGTCTCCTAGGGAATAGTGATGGGATTTCCGGCTCTTTTTAGAGAACCGGCTCTTTCGGCTCGGCTCACTGAAAAGAGCTGGCTCTTTCAGCTCCGAACCGGATCTTCAGGTTGTTTTGTTGCTTTAATTAATTTATTATTAACAATAATATAAAATTATGCACAAAATGAATTACTAATGTAAAAAAAGTGGTTTTATTTATATATGTTAATATATAAATACATGCGGTAGAGACAAAGCACGTACAAACTCCAAAACACATTTCTAGCATTAACTGAACTTCCAAAACAGAGCTACCTAGATCACTTAAATTACACAATTGAAAGCATATGTGTATTGTTTGTGTATTTATACACAGGCACTCATATACACTGAACAAAAATATAAACGCAACACTTTTGTTTTTGCTCCCATTCCCCATGGGATGGACGTAGAGACCTAAAATTCATTCCAGATACACAATATAACCATCCCTCCCAAACAGTGGTCACAAATCAGTCCAAATGTGTGGTAGTGGGCACATCTGCTATATTGAGATAATCCATCCCACCTCACAGGTGTGCCACATCAGGATGCTGATCTGACATCATGAGTAGTGCACAGGTGTACCTCAGACTGCCCACAACAAAAGGCCACCCTGGAATGTGCAGTTTTGTCTCACAGCAAAATGCCACAGATGCCACAAGCAATGAGGGAGCGTGCAATTGGCATGCTGACAGCAGGAATGTCAACCAGATCTGTCGCCCGTGCATTGAATGTTCATTTCTCAACCATAAGCCGTCTCCACAGGCGTTTCAGAGACCGCAGACCGCGTGTAACCACACCAGCCCAGGACCTCCACATCCAGCAGGTTCACCTCCAAGATCGTCTGAGACCAGCCACCCAGACAGCTGCTGGAACAATTGGTTTGCACAACCAAACAATTTCTGCACAAACTGTCAGAAACCGTCTCAGGGACGCTCAACTGCATGCCCGTCGTCCTCATCGGGGTCTTGACCTGACTCCAGCTCGTCGCCGTAACAGACTTGTGTGGGCAAATGCTCACATTCGATGGCGTCTGGCACGTTGGAGAGGTGTGCGCTTCACGGATGAATCATGGTTCACATTGTTCAGGGCAGATGGCAGCTGAGAATGTCCCAGTTCTTGCATGGCCAGCATACTCACCGGACATGTCACCCATTGAGCATGTTCGGGATGTGCTTGACCGGCGTATACGACAGCGTGTACCAGTTCCCACGAATATCCAACAACCTCGCACAGCCATTGAAGTGGAGTGGACCAACATTCCACAGGCCACAATTGACAATCTGATAGACTCCATGTGACGATGTGTTGCACTGCATGAGGCAAATGGTGGTCACACCAGATACTGACCGGTTCTGGGTCCCCAGACCCCCAATAGCGCAAAAAACTGCACATTCCAGGGTGGCCTTTTGTTGTGGGCAGTCTGAGGTACACCTGTGCACTACTCATGATGTCAGATCAGCATCCTGATGTGGCACACCTGTGAGGTGGGATGGATTATCTCAATATAGCAGATGTGCCCACTACCACACATTTGGACTGATTTGTGACCACTGTTTGGGAGGGATGGTTATATTGTGTATCTGGAATGAATTTTAGGTCTCTACGTCCATCCCATGGGGAATGGGAGCAAAAACAAAAGTGTTGCGTTTATATTTTTGTTCAGTATATATTCAAATAATTTAAAAATATGTTCATTTACCTGTTACTACCACACACCAAATCCGGTCGTTGGTACTTGCTGGCTTGTGTAGCTACTGGGTAACAAAAGCTCAACACTGCCCCCTAGCATCCTGGAGCACTTCCGTTGTGTTTTGTATGTGTTTTGAGTTATTACGTGTTTTGAAGTTTGTACGTGCTTTGTCTCTAGGGGCCACCGTAAATATACTTTTATTTATTCACTCCACATAAAATGTAATGAATAAATCATATAATACAAAAACCAACTATTCACAGTTCAACTTTTAACTATTTAAATTTTCAGCTTTTTCCTTTTATACATATTTAAAGTGAAACAACACAAAACACTGCAAACCACAACACAATTAAATATAAATTAAAATATGAAAACAAAAAGAAGATGCACATTCTCTGTCATATGGGCCTGCATGAATAAACTTTCTGAATCCTTTATCATCCGCAACTGAAAGTAGTTGTGGATGATTACTATACCTTTCTAATGTGATGTTGTTGTCCCTGGCTCTCTCTCTCTCTCTCTCCCTCCCGCTCTGTTCCTGTGCTACTGCGAGTGTAACTACAGCCCCTCCCCCCTCTTCCCAGCGCAAAGCACAAGGCTCGCGTGCGGAGTGAAGCGGAAAAATATGGCGCAATGTGTTGCTCGCACTCTCAACATTTCTGCCCGTGCGTGCTCAACTCTCTCTCTACACCATTATAGTTGTGCCACAAAACCAGCCAATCACAGACTTGGATGCAAAAATATCTGATTGGCTGTTTTGGTCTCCAATCAGCTCGAGATGACGAAATGCAATATCCCAGAATCCATTTCGTTCAAAACTCAAACGAGGCAGTGGCGGAGGAACATAGATTGGCGGAGTTTGAAACATTACTCTGTCTGGGTCACAAAGTAAACTTTATTATTTTCATGAGAGAATGGTGCTGTGTAAACTTCAAATATCTGCTCGATTTGAAAGAGTTGAGCGCGCACGGGCAGAAATGTTGAGAGTGCGAGCAACACATTGCGAGCAAGTGCAACTGCAAAAACTGAGTGAGGGGGCTGCTATTGTGTGTGTGTGTGTGTGTGTGTGTGGATAATAGCAAACACTGAAATAGATTTTTTGCACGCAGCAATGAATTTTGTTCACTCAAATTCAGCTTTTCTTCGCTCAAAATGAATTTCTCCTCAAATTGCAACACTTGCACCTGCAAACCTTTTTTACGTGCACTCAGAATAGTGGCACAAAAATAACACCATAGAAAAAAGTGCGAGAGAGAGAGAGGGTGAGAGAAAGAAAGAAAAAAACATGGCTCGCGATAAGGAGCCGGCTCGCGTCGTTCACATCAAAGATCCGGCTCTAAGAGCCACTTCGTTCGCGACCGACACATCACTACTAGGGAATTCTCTTGTTTTGTCTCACCTCCACCTCACAACCTTTATGTCATTGAAACAAGGAAACGCTACCACCTTTGGACAAACATTTATGTGTTGCTGTCAAGCTGGTCATCCACTGCAGAGGACAGAAAGTCATTCATTGCCTAATTTCTGTGCACCTGCTTGCCCACTTTCTGTCACTCCTGCTTCCTGGATCGTCTTGGCCTGCCTTCTCACGCCACAGCAAATTGTGAGCAGCAGCTGCTTCAGACAAACTCTACAGTTGCATGCCCATCTGTCCTTGATTTCTGATTTTGACTATTATGTTAACTTTTATAATATTAGTATTATGATCATTATTAACAAAATCAATAATAATAATAATAATAATAATTTTAAAAATTATTTTTGGTCTCTAGGTCATGCTTTTTAGTCCAGAAATTCTTTGCTTTATGCCAGCTGATTCGATAATGGTGTTAGATTTTGGACGTGACACTTGTGTACTGATTTTGCCTGTAGTAATATTAAACATGTTTCAATCTAGCCATTTTTATATCACAAACCTTGGAATTCACTTTCATACCATTTTGACATGCCATTTAGTTCCTAATGAGACAGGATAGGGTTTATCCATTAGGGGGTCCAGCCCTCTTTAGGGATAAATCTGTACATCATATCTGCATGGGTGATAAATAATGAAGCAGGAATTTGTAAGCTTCAGTCCATTCAGCTTACATCCAGTGTCATTCATACAGCGTGCTCCCCTGATTCCAGCACATCAAACTACTTTATTCATAAAAGTTCATTTTGGTTTCACATCAGCTCACCATCTACCATCAGGAGGTAGAGTGGGTAGTGAGAGCCTACCACTCCCTGAATCTCCTTGGCTTTGGGCAAGATACTGAACCCCAAATTACCTCTACTGTGATCATCTGTATTACTATAAAAAAGAATTTAATAACACTTTAAAAAAGAATTTTATTAAGATTTTTGTGAATGATGGAAATAACTTTAAGTCTAAAGAGCATTTTAAGTGCTCAGAGTACCTACTGTGTCATGCTTGATTTAACTCAATTATATTATGGAGCCTAATGATTTGGTCACTGCATCCTCTGCCCCTTCTAAACCCTCCTGCCTCATCTGTTTGTAATTTTGATGATGATGATGATGATGATGATGATGAGATAGCCTTTATTTGTCAGTTGCAGTTGCCCACAACCGAGATGAGAGACCTTGCCAACCGTACATACAATACACAAACATCACATTGGGGAGACAGGTCAGGCTACGTAGCGAGGAAAAAAAACATCAAAATGTGTAACACAAAAAGGATATTACAGAAATGCACAGATATCAACACACCATAGCACAATAAAACACAGACAAGCAACATGGGAGAGTGTTCCAGTGTGTACAGCTGATCTGGGACTGCTGCAATCTTCGATTGCGCCTCCAGTTGGTCCACATCGGATGGGAGGTAAGCGTGGGAGGAGGCATTGGATCCGGGGTAGGGAGGGTGATAGTGAGGGAGTATCAGTGTGCGTGTTTCGTGCGTGTGCATGTGTGTGTATCCTATGTTCAGCTGAGAGAAAGTGTCACCACGCCCGGTTAAGCGTCAGTCAACAGTCTCCAGTGGACCCAGGTGGCCTTGAAGGAGGGACAAAGAGTTCCGTCAACAATCCTGTTATCATGGGAAGAATTTGTTGTTCCAGTCAGCTTCAACCTTGGCAGGCCTTCAGCTGGCAGCAGGGGGGCCGCATGAGTGAAGATCGTGAATGTTTGGGTTTAGTGCGAACAACTGCATCCAATTTTTACAGTTGGTCTAATGTCCATCACTGGACACCAGTTCTCTCAATTCCTGTTGTTCTTCTCCAAGAGGTTATCCATATTGCAGAGCCATGAGCTTCTCCAAGATCTTATCCATATTGCATTCAAAACACAGTCTGAGTACTCTCAGCCCTGCCAATCATCTATCATGTCGGCCAGCCTTATGGGATTTTGAACGGCTGTAGCCGCTTCCTGTTCTTCGATAAACCAGGTCCAAGCCAGCTCCAATCAGCCCGAACTCTGTTATCATGGTTCCAAATTGGTAGATGTTGTTCATTGTCCTCCATCGAGAGTGTCGCCAGACACATGACGCAACTGACCATCGAGTATCCGGCAGCAAACGTCTCCGCAGGACAATCGGGCTCTCCCAAGCCTAGCAGGGTGTCAATTCCATTACGGGACCAGTTGATCAAATCCATAATTCTTTAGGTTTTAGAGAACAAGACTGGGAAACTCTTTGAGGGTTAGAGTTAGACGAGACTAGACAAACACATAGAAGCAGCAGCAGGGAAGATAAGGGAGGGAGAGGGGAAAGATGCGTCCGCCTCCTCCGAGAGCCAAAGAGGGTACTGCATCTAATACTAACTCTATATATTTAAGGAGGACCTTGCAGAAAATCCTAATGTAATGATCAGTAAACTGCACTTTACAAGTCCAGCTAGTGTTTATTTTTTACAAAGCACTATGAATGCAGTGACAGCAAAAACATTGTTATTATTGCAAAAACAACAATAACTAATTGTTGAAGAAGAAGAAAAGATAATTCACAATCAGCAGCAGGCGCAACAGTGCACACTGCACCTATAATGCAAGTATACCAAACTGAAACTCAGTACCACACTTGTAAAAAATTATGGAAAAAGTCCTGCTAGCTCATTGTCCTGAAATTATAAAAATGAATCTGTCCCCTGGGTCTTATATTTGACAACTCTTTATTAGCCATTAAGTCAACTCTTCCCTCTTGTGATTTTGAGCAGAGTGACTAATGACTAAGGTGATGTTAGCAGTTCTACCTTTTAAGCTACCTGCACACATGTTAGCATTCAGCACGCATGCTTCATGAGCTTTAGACAGATTTATCTATTCAGGTGTCATCTGCATTTACACTTGTTTTTCTTTCTCTCTGTGAACTCATGATGTTATATGTGACACTGTATGTCAAGGGATGTTGTGAAAAGATGAATTTGCACCATAGCCATGTTGATGCTTATAATGTACCTGTGGTGTTTCTATGAAAACCTTTAAAAGTTACCTATACGTTGTCAAGGGCTACACAAAACAGGGCAGAGGCATATTACCAGTGTACATGTTGTATAAGAGTCTCACAAATTACAGTGCTTTTAAATGTCTTGTGTATTGTTCCTTACTCCCAGAAAATGGATATTCCTCCCTAACCATGGTTCTGCTGAAGGTTTCTTCCTGTTAAAAGACAGTTTTCCTTCCCACTGTCACCAAGTGCTTGCTCATTGAGGCTCGTCTGATTGTTGTGTAGTGTATTTTTCTCTATTACTGCAGGGTCTTCAACTTACAATAAAATAAAATGCATTAAGATGGCTATTGTTGTACTTTGGAGATAAATATTTATATAAAAATGAATTGAATTGAATCGTCACCATCAGCTTATATCTTCTTTTCACATGAAAAGTAGAAAGTTTATGATTGTAGACTTTAAGCTGTTCATTCAGTGTTCCACCCATGCTTTAATTCATTCTGTACAGGCCTTGTTTCAGCATCTCTTTCTTTCAGTTATTATATATCACTTCCTGTTTTATTTTGGTAGACATTTGTCACCTGTGTCTTGTTTTGCATTCTTTGCATTTTTGCTAAGTAGTTAGCTGACACTTCTGTTAACTATATTCATCCAAGCCTTGTACCCCAACTATGCTCACATCCCATAATTCCCTGGTGTGTATTTACGGCCTATTTCCTTTGTTCTTTTTACCCTCCTATTAACCTGCCCTCATTTGCTCCTTGTTCTGTGTTAAGCTTGGATTTTGCTGTTTATGTTTCCCTTTTTGGACTTTTGGATTACTGTATGATGACCTTCTGTATATAACCTATTTAAAGGTTACCTCTCATTTTAAACTGCTTATTTCTTAAAGCAGAAAGTTGACTTAATGGCTAGTGAGTGTATTTGAGCACTGATTATCATAGTTGTTGTCATGGTGGAGCACAGGGGCCAAGCCAGAGTTGTAGAGGTCAGCCGAAGGAGGTAATTTTTCATTCTTTGCATCCTAGAAAGCTTTAATCAACACGGACAATAACTTACGCATTCACTCCCTCATGTTAGCTGCCCACATTCTCACTCACTGACTATCCTACTACAATGGCCCTCTAATCTTGCTCTGTAGAGCAATCATTTACAGGCCAATTCCACTGTGGTTGAGATGGGTGGAATAAAAAGAAAGAGGAATGTAGGGAGGGAAGCAGAGGAGGGGCCTGTAATGGATACTGTGGCCAGTAATTAGTGCCAGGTCCCGTGTTAAAGTGTCGTGACTTTGGGAGAGCCATTTAGCCTGCTAATGAGTCTCTAACAGTTTATTGATGCCACTTCTCCCTTCACTTTTCTGATGCTTGCTTCCCTTCAGCCCATTTTTTCCTCTGCCCTGTGGGACTCCCTGAGCAACCATTGTCGCTAATTAATTGAAATTAGGACAGATCAAATGCATTCCAACTTTTCTCATATGAGCCAAAGTACCTGAGGGAATGAAATTCCAATTTAGAAACTTGGGGATTTCTGGTCCACCCCTTGAACGATGTTAAACGAGGACTCTTAATACAGTCGCAAGGCACTAATGTATCTGAGTAATAGACGCTAATCTAGGGGTCATTGTGGCCCTATTGTCCAATGTGATTCATTGTGATTCAGAGGCATTTAAATCCATGTGTTACCATAGTTCTAGGCTTGATTGGTTTCTCTCAGGACACTTTTTTTCCCAGACAGTGTCCATTCAAATTGCATCCTGTGTAACAAAGCAATACATTAGCATTTGACTTTTGATTACAGAACTTGTATATCCTTTTCCTCAGATGTCTGACCCATATGTGCACTGCCCCAACTCTATGCATCGTACAATGTTTGCCTGTCCGAAGCTAATTAACTAAAAGTACTCTATATTTTGACAGCTGGGATAGGCTCCAGCGCCCCCCGCGACCCTGAAAAGGATAAGCGGAAGCAAATGGATGGATGGATGGATGGATACTCTATATTTTGTTTTGTCTTGAGCAACCCTTAAGTTCTTTATATTTTGCTTCCAAGGAGCCAGAGGTTCTTGTCATTTTTAAAATGGTCTTAAGCAAAATGATCTAGACGTCTTCCTTAACAATTCCATATTTGAAATTTTTTGGTTCAAATAAATGTAAGTGGTCATAGAACAAAGAAGGTCAGTAGAGAGGTACAACAGGGAGTGTCTACAGCCACCTGTAAAAGCAGTGTAGGCTTTGTCTGGGCCACTTCAGCCAGTGGTGCTGAGGTTCTTGTCAGATTTGATGCAGTTGTGAATGCAGAAAAGTACAGCCAGATTTGACCCTCCATGCAGTACCATCTGGAATGTGTCTGATTGGCAAAGACTCCATTTTTCATTCCAAAGACACCTCTAATGCAGGAAAAGCATCCCTTTGTAGAAAAACACAATGGGACACTATTGAACCTTAGCATAGAGAGCTGTTCTTGAGGACTATTTGAAGAAATTACAAGAAAACTTCACCAAAAGATTTCAGACTATGTTGAAGAATAAAGGTGGTCGTTGCAAATATTGCTATTCAAGCTATTTAGAATTTTTTTTAACTGTGTTTTTGCTTTAGTGTTTCCTGTTTTCACTGTCCTAATTGTATTGATGCATTGTATAGCAGATGGCTGTCCCTCCATGAGCCCAGTTCTGCCGGAGGTTTCCTCCTGTTAAAAGGGAGTTTTTCCTTCCCGCTATCGCCAAGTGCTTGCTCAGATGGGGTAGGGTGATCGTTTGAGTTTTCTCTGTATTATTGTACATCTCTACCTGACAATATAAAGCACCTTAAGGAGATATATATAAGTAAATAAATGAAATTGAAATGAACAGAATTAATATTAGGTCACAGAGGTACTATCAAGGGCGTAGATTTGGTATGGACGGAAGGGACATGTCCCCACCAATATCCAGCGATTATTGAATTGTTCCCACCAATAATTTGATCTCTTCGAGTAAAGAAAAACAAACCCGATAGAAAGAAAAAAAAAACGATCTGTCAATGTCTCATTCACCCAGCGGAGCAGAAAGAGTTAAATTACATTCTCTCCTACATCATGTGACTAATATGGCCAATGTGATTAGCTGTGCCTTTCAGGGAGCTCTGTTTAGTTTTAGCAGCGGCAAGCCTGCGCTGCAAGGACATGCAAGGAGGAGAGGAGGACGGCAGCAAAAAGGAAGAACCTGGCTATAAAAAAGTATTTTTCAAAGAAACCTGTAAGATTCTTTACAAATCCTACCATGTGGATTCATGGATTTTTTTTCACATTCTGTCTCTCACAGTTGAAGTGTACCTCTGGTGCAAATTACTGACCTCTGTCATCATTTTAAGTGGGGGAACTTGCACAATCGGTGGCTGACTAAATACTTTTTTGCCCCACTGTATGTCCTATTTGTCAGGTGTCAGAAGAACCAACACAGAGAGTAATGGTGACACAAGATCACAGGTGAAATTGGATGATGACTTGTTGGTTCATGACTGTATTTGAAGCACATGTGTGACTGCATGTATGTGGAATGTCTCACTGTTATTCATCAGGTGACAGAGGCAGCTCTGCCATGTTGTAGCTCAGAGGTGAAGAGGCGAGGTCACAGGTGACTGACTGATGTTTTGGTGCTATAGATTAACTAGTATTTATTATCACGACAGTTGTTAGGCTGCTGATGTAAATTGATTCTTTAGTGTACATTTGACAAAGAATCTGAATTGACATTTCTCACTTTTTATATGGCACAAATCAATGTGTTATTTTATCAGGTGGCAATATGTCCTAGTGCAGTCAGAGGGGAAGAGCCAGGGCCAAAGGTGAGAATCAGAATCAGAATCAGAATACTTTATTGATCCCTGGGGGAAATTAAGCACAGAATAATAATTTTAATCTCAGGATAAAATGCAGGTACTGAGGATGAAAGAAGCTTCAGTGCTCTCAGAAGACTAAAAACATGGCTAAGGTCAACAATGACTCAAATGAGATTAAACAATGCTGCTGTATGTCCACCAGGACATACTGGACAGTATAGATGTAAAACCAATATGCCAGCAGTTTATCTCAGTTAACGAGAGGAGAAGGCATGTGTTTGGCTGCTTCACATACACTGTAAAACCCAATAAGTTAATTTTACTCAAAACTTTTGGTGAAACTGATTACATAAAATATTTTAAGTAACTAAAACTTAAAAATAAAAGTTAAATAAACACACTTTATTTATTAGCTTTAGATAAATATTTTTAAGTACCATTGACAAATGTTTTTATGTTATATCCACATTTTTGGTTTAGTACTCTCTACTTGATATTTTGAGTTTCAAGTACAAATCTAGCTCAAGTAACTTTAAGGAATTAATTTTTAGTTTCAAAATGTTAACCATTTTAAGCTAATACAACTCAAAAATTTAAAATACAAATGCTTGTAATATCCAAATCTACTGTGTTTTGAATTTGATATAAAAAAAAAAGTGCCCAAAATAATTACACTTGTAAAAACATAAGACAGAAAATATAAATTCAAGTTACAAATTTATTGAGTTACTTTAACACATAGCCTTTCTAACAAAAAGCCCAAAGACATAAATCCACCACATTTTATAGGGAATAATGTCGGAAATTTTGGCACAAGGTTACAATATTAGAAATAAAGAATTTCACAACATGTTTTAAGAGTATTCAAATTTGATTAACACATGAGTATGGCCTTTTTATTAAAAAACAAACAAAAGGAAAAGAAAATCCTGCATTATTAGGTGGGAAAACCGAATGAAAGTTATAGTATAGTGCAGCTAATACACTGAAATATAATTGTTAACCTTTTTAATATGCCAATACTGTGGTTATGCAAAATGCACATTTGTAGAGTGCAATCACAGTCTCAACAACAAAGCAATAAAACATTAAATAGAAAAATACTTCTTTAGAGACATAAAACAAAGTGTTATAAACCTCCTTAGTGCCTTATGTCAGTTATGAATAGTTCAGGAGGAACGTTCCTTACGTGACATTCAAGATCCCACCTAGAAGCCAGAAATGTAGTGAGATTGTCCTTCATTTTCTCTATAGATTTACAGTTATCTAACTAAAAACACAATCAAAATCAACTAAAAACACAAGTGATGATGGGGGAAAAAATAAATTAATAAAATAAAAATCACCCCTTTTACTTTGGATGTGGCTTTTAGATAATGAAGTATGAAACAGAGTCTGCAAAGATTTCTTTATTCTATTCTCTCTTTAAAAAAAAAAAAAAAAAAAAAAAAAAACTTATCCAGACTTGGAAACATGATAAACTGAATTACTTGCTTTAACAGGCACTTGAGGGCTGTGTAAGAACCCTGGACATTATTCTGCTGCCAAAAGATCATTTTTAAGACTCAGCACTTTGGGCTTCAACTTCCCACCCTCCAGACCCATCAAAACGTTCTGAATGAAGTCAAAAATGTTGGCCAAACATTTTGGGTAGCTTAGGTGCAGGGCGTAGGTCAGTCCAAATATCACTAGAAATGCATCAGCCAGGGTGGTGAAAACAATGATCATGTTACCCTCGACCAAAACTGCAGTCTTCTCAGGGCAGAAGAATGTTGCATCGCTGGAATTGGCTCTGATCAGGACTCGTCCTAGTGGCACTTCACTAATATCTGGTCTATCAGAATGCATCATCTACAGAAAACAAAATTACTTCATGTTAGTGCATTCAAATTCAAATTTTATTTGTCACGTACACAGTCATACACAGTACGATATGCAGTGAAATGCTTGAACAACTGCTCGTGACCTAAAGAAAACAAAAAAAGGAAAAGGCTATGAATAAGATAGGAAATAAATATGAAAAATTAAAAAGGGAAATAAATATGAAAAATTAAAAAGGGTAAATTTTACTAGGAAGGAATAAAATATAAATTAAGGTTAAAAATGAAATAACTGTACAACACAAATTAGAATGAAGGGTAAATTTAACTGGGAAAGAATAAGATAAAATATATAAATTAAAGTTGAATTTCTCTTAGTTTCATCTATACAAGTCACATTTCTGGATTATTACTAGCTCAGAAATCAATTGTTTGAACAACAAAAAAGCCACAACACACCAAAGATTTGAGAAAACAAACTGACAAAAATAGTACTTTTAGTAAAGCAAAGTCATACCTCTTCGTAGCAATAACAACAGAAAGTCAATAGGAGTTATATATTTTTTTCATTTGTACAGTGATGTATGGTTGGGCTAGGAACATTATAGAAGGTCTACACACATTAAAAACATGTAGTGTTTCCATTATGTGACATGGACACTGTTGTAGACAGATCCAAGCATGGAGATGCTTCTCAAACTGTCAAAGTGTCATAATGTTTTGAGAAATCTAAACAAGGATGCTACTAAGATATTGTTCACAACTTTGTCCAAAACTTACATCCCATGTTTTGATGAAGGTACAGGTGTCTTCGTACAAATAGGCAGAGAGGGCATGAAGCACACCAGCACTTTGGGCATGGATATCAGCTTGTTCCTACATCACAAGAAAATTTTTATTTTAAATTATTGGCTAACCTAGTCAAGAATGGTAATTAAAATTGAAAAATTGATCAAATTAATTAAAGCTAAAAAAACAAGACAAAAACCCACTAACCTGGAGATTATAGCTTCTGAAGAGCTGAGACAGGACATCAGACACGTTCCCTGTGCAAACAGCTTTCTTTCTGAATAAGCTCTGGAGCCGGGGAGCATGTTGATCCAGCACAGCATAAAAGTGGTTTTTCAGGTGAAGGTTTGTAATCCTGTGGAATTCTGCACAGATCTGAACACACAGGATACATTTGTGTTTACAAGTTTCAATTAGTCTATAAATCTTTGCAAAATACATCAAAATCCTTACACTCCAAAGGCATAATTTGTTCAGACAGGCCAGATAACAGGAGTTGATATAAAATACATCTTGTTAGATACATCTATATACATTCTTACCTGGGACTGGGTGTCATATGCTGTGGGAGTGTCTGGTCAGGTGTGGTCCAGGTTCCTGTCATTCGTCCCTGGGGGTGGAGTTGGCCAGCTCATCACCTGTTGTCAATCTCCGGGGCTCCACCTAGAGGGTTTTTAAGCCGGCACGGCCTGCCACTCCTCGCCAGTTCATCCTGCTACCATCTGTGGTAAACTCGCCCTCCTCTGAGCTCTGACTCTGTATATCTGGACCATGGGTTAATGTGTTTTTGTTTCCTGTATTCTTCAGATTCACCACCCGTCGCACTCATCAGTAGTGCTGGTTTGGTCTCCACACCTCTTCAACCTGAGCCTGAGGTTGGGAAGAGTCCCACAGCTCTGGAAAACCTCCTGTGTTGTACCAGTGCCAAAGACTTCACGCCCCAAGGACCTCAACAGCTACAGGCCGGTGGCTCTGACATCCCACCTGATGAAGACCCTGGAGCGGTTGGTCCTGGCTCAGCTTCGGCGCCTAATAAGCTCATCACTGGACCCACTTCAGTTTGCCTACCAGCCTGGCATTGGAGCGGATGATGCCGTCATTCACCTCCTACATCGTTCCCTCGCTCACCTGGAGACCGCTGGAAGCACTGTGAGAATCATGTTCTTTGATTTCTCCAGTGCCTTCAACACTATTCTTCCCTCGGTTCTAAAGGACAAGCTGGTGAACTCTGGAGTGGACCATCACCTCACTACCTGGATCCTGGACTACCTCACCGACCGACCACAGTATGTGAGGACTCAGGGCTGTGTGTCGGACAGGGTCGTCTGTAGTACTGGGGCCCCACAGGGAACGGTTCTGGCTCCGTTCCTCTTCACCATCTACACTGCAGACTTCTCCCACAATTCCACCCAGTGCTTCCTGCAGAAGTTCTCTGATGACTCTGCAATAGTCGGCCTCATCACTGATGGGGACGACAAGGAGTACAGAGGTCTGACCCAAGACTTTGTGGACTGGTGCCAGCTGAACTACCTCCAGATCAACGCCAGTAAAACCAAGGAACTGGTGGTAGACTTCCGCAGGCACAAGCATTCTCCACTGCAACCACTGAACATCCAAGGTATGGACATTGAGGCTGTGGACAGCTACAGGTACCTTGGTGTTCATCTGAACAATAGACTGGACTGGATTCATAACTCAGACGCCCTCTACAGGAAAGGGCAGAGCAGGCTGTACCTGCTGCGGAGACTCAGGTCGTTTGGAGTGGAGGGCCCACTCCTGAAGAAATTCTATGACTCTGTTGTGGCTTCTGCTATCTTTTATGGCGTGGTCTGCTGGGGCGGCAGCATCTCTGCTGGGGACAGGAAGAGACTGAACAGGGTGATCCGAAGGGCCAGCTCTGTTCTAGGATGCCCTCTGGACCCAGTGGAGGTGATGAGTGACAGGAGAACGGCGGCTAAGCTGTCATCCCTGATGGACAACATCTCCCACCCCATGCAGCAGACTGTGACAGCACTGAGCAGCTCCTTCAGTGGGAGACTGCGGCACCCACGGTGTGGGACGGAGAGATTTCGCAGGTCTTTCCTCCCCACTGCTGTCAGACTCCATAATAAAGACTTTAACTGATCAAGCACACACATCCATACATATGCAATAATACTAAGTGCAATAATCCTTTCTGTCATCGTTGTATTTTTACTCAGTTGTATATAGTATTTGTATTTGTATTCTATTTTTATCTTATTGTATATTTATTTTATTTTATTCTACTGTATATAGTATTTTATTTTATTCTATTCTGTACAGTTGTGTACTGTATTTATTCTTATTGTATTCTAATTTTTGCCTCATAACTTTTGCACTGTCCACTTCCTGCTGTGACAAAACAAATTTCCCACGTGTGGGACTAATAAAGGTTATCTTATCTTATCTTATCTTATTCTGTTCTTCCGTCTGCTCTGAACCCGAGGATTATATACTCCACTTCTCCTCAGCCTGCCCTTCAGTCCGTATTCTCCACCTCCTTGGAATCTGGACCGGACTCTCCACACTCTTGACCCTCTCTGGAATACTCCCACGGCAGCCCTTTTCCCGCCTAATAACTAGGGTCTCCAAGTAAGCCCAAGACTATCCACTGGCACTCCGTACCTCTGTCCCTTACTCGTTTTTTTCCATTCAGTAACATCTCTCTCCTGTGTTTACAGAAGTTCCCGTTAGCGTTCTCCCCGTGCTCTACGCCGGTCTCTCCGCCCACGGATTTCCCTTAGTTTCTGCGTATGGTTTCTGTTAAACCCAGTTCTGTTCACGTTTTGTTCTTTTCAATAAATTATACACAGTTCGAAGCAAATTGAGTCTGCTCTTGAGTCCACCACATTCTCGCCCGTGACAGAACGAACTGGCCACTTATGGACTCAGCGGACCCAATTCGCGCCGCCATTAATGAACAGGGCGCGGTGTTAGGACGGCATGAACAGACCTTGACGTCCTTAATGGATCAGTGTAATGCTATCAGTGATAAACAGGAGGAGTTACTTACCCGGTTTTCAGAAATCAGGGAGTCGAATCCACCCATTTTCCCTAGTCAGCCGGAACCGTTGTCTGCACCCGCCTTTGCGCGTCCTGAATCGGCTTATCGGGGCATCTCTTCCCCTCCACCGGAGCCTTTTCACGGAGAGCTGGGGCTGTGTGGGGGGTTCCTGTTTCAGTGGTCGTTGTTCGTCAGTCGCACGCCGCATGCGTTTCCTAATGATGCTGCCAAGATTTCCCATTTTGTTGGGTTGCTTAGGGGTAAGGCGCTTGCGTGGGCTGAGGCGTTTTTGTTTTCTCATCCGATTGCCTTGTGTTCCTATGAGGACTTCCTCAAGGAATTCAAGGCTACGTTCGCTCACCCGATCTCTGAGGGTACTGCAGCTAAGAGGCTGTTGGGACTCCGCCAGGGAAAATGCAGCGTTGCGGAATACGCGATCGAGTTCCGCACCGCTGCTGTTGAAGCGGGTTGGCCAGACGCTGCGCTGCGGGGTATTTTCCTAGCGTCCCTTTCCGAACAACTGAAGGATCAGCTGGCTGTGCACGACGAGCCGGCCACGTTTGAAGCGCTTGTCTCTCTTGCTCTCAGGATCGATAGTCGACTGAGGGAGAGAGACGCTGAGAGGCGGTCCAGACCCTCTCCGTCACTGTTTCGACCCGCGGCCGTTTCGGCGTTACCCCCGTCGCTTCCGGTGACATCATCCGTCCGTCCTCGCTCTCCTTCCCCTGAGCCTATGCAGATTGGCCACGGTCGGCTCACTCCTGAGGAGCGGGAGCGGCGTTTCCGAGCCGGAGAGTGCTTCTACTGCGGAGGAAGCGGCCATCGCATCGCTGTTTGCCCGGTCCGGCCAAAAGGCGTGGCCCGCCGGTAAGTCCGGGGTTACGGGTGGGCAGTGTTTTTAAGAGTGATAAACCCCGTCTTTTGCTTTCGGTTTCGTTGATGTCCGGTACTAGGGCTCATTCTCTTTGTGCTCTCGTTGACTCCGGGTCGGAGCAGAATTTGATAGATGCTGCGGTGGCTAAATCGTTGAATTTGCCCCTCATTCAGCTCGAGCCTCCGATCCCGGCCGCCGCTTTGAATAATGAGGTGTTCGCGATGATCACTCACCGGACCGCGCCTGTCAAGTTAGTCACGTCAGGTAATCATCAGGAAGACATAACTCTCTTTACCACCTCTTCCCTTGACGTGCCAGTGATCCTTGGTTTTCCGTGGTTGCAGAAGCACAATCCACACATTGACTGGGCAGGGAAGAGAGTAGCGAGTTGGAGTTTGTTTTGTCTCGCCAACTGTTTAAAGTCAGCACTGCCCTCGGGGGCTTTTGTTTCTCCTCCAGTGGTTGTCTCCCCCCCTGACCTTACCTCTGTCCCTCCTGAATATCATGATCTACAAGAAGTGTTCAGTAAGGACAGGGCTCTGTCGCTGCCTCCTCATCGGCCCTATGATTGTACTATTGATCTCCTCCCCGGTGCCCCTCTGCCCTCCAGCCGTCTCTATAATCTGTCCCGTTCGGAGAGGGGGACTATGGAGACGTACGTCCGGGATTCGCTGGCGGCCGGTCTCATTCGTCCTTCTTCCTCACCGGTGGCCGCTGGTTTCTTTTTTGTTTCTAAAAAGGATGCGTCGCTCCGGCCGTGCATTGATTACAGGGGCCTTAATGCGATCACGATTAGGAACAGGTATCCCCTGCCTTTGATCAGTTCAGCTTTCGAACCCCTCCATGGGGCCACTGTCTTCTCTAAGTTGGACTTGAGGAACGTGTACCACCTTGTCCGCATAAGGGAGGGCGACGAGTGGAAGACTGCTTTTAACACTCCTCTGGGGCATTTTGAATACCTGGTGATGCCGTTTGGCCTCACCAATGCCCCTGCAGTCTTCCAGGCACTGGTGAATGACGTGCTCCGGGATTTTTTTTATTGTTTTTGTGTTTGTTTATCTGGACGACATTTTGATTTTTTCTCGGTCCCTTGAAGAGCATCGTGTGCATGTCCGGAGTGTGCTGCAGCGACTGTTGGAGAACCGCCTTTATGTGAAGGCCGAGAAGTGTGACTTTCATGTCTCATCTATCTCGTTTCTGGGCTACCTACTGGCGGAAGGGCAGGTGAAGACGGACCCTGTAAAGGTTAAGGCAGTAGTGGAGTGGCCCGTTCCTGGTTCGCGTAGACAGCTGCAGCAGTTCCTTGGCTTCGCGAATTTCTATAGGCGTTTTGTCAGGGACTACAGTTGGGTGGCTGCGCCTCTCACTCGCCTTACTTCCTCTCGGGTCCCCTTCGTTTGGTCCCCCGAGGCTCACTCGGCCTTCGCCACGCTCAAACGGCTTTTCACTTCGGCTCCTGTTTTAGTCCATCCTGACACGAGTAGGCAGTTTGTGGTGGAGGTTGATGCTTCAAGCGTGGGGGTGGGGGCTGTGCTGTCTCAGCGTTCTGGTCCTCATGGCAAGCTCCAGCCCTGCGCCTATTTTTCTCGACGCCTATCTCCTGCCGAACAGAACTATGACATTGGGGATAGGGAGCTCCTGGCCATTAAGTTGGCTTTGGAGGAGTGGCGCCACTGGCTGGAGGGGACGGAACATCCATTCATCATCTGGACAGATCACAAGAATCTGACTTATCTCAGAACGGTTAAGAGACTGAACTCCCGCCAGGCTCGGTGGTCCCTTTTCTTCGCCCGATTTAACTTTGACATTTCCTATCGCCCGGGTTCCAAGAATCTTAAACCTGATGCTCTGTCTCGCCAGTACTCCTCGGACTCGGACTCCCGGGACCCGGAGCTCATTCTCCCTTCCACCTGCAGGATTGGCTCCCTCACCTGGGATGTGGAGGAGGCTATACGCCAAGGACTGCGGGACGACGCTGATCCGGGAACTGGCCCGCCCGGTCGGCGTTTTGTACCCTCTGCCGCCCGGTCGGCTGTTATCCATTGGATCCATACAGCCCGGTTTACTTGCCACCCGGGAGTGAGTAGGACCACGGCTCTGTTGAAGAGGTATTTCTGGTGGCGTTCTATGGACAAGGATGTGAAGGCTTATGTGGCTGCCTGTTCCGTTTGTGCCCGTAACAAGACCTCTAATCGGCCCCCGTCTGGCTTACTCCGACCGCTGAGTACCCCGCATAGGCCTTGGTCTCATATCGCCTTGGATTTTGTTACCGGCCTCCCAGCCTCTTCGGGGAAGACGGTGGTTCTGTCCATAGTTGATCGGTTTTCCAAGGCGGCTCATTTCGTGGCCCTGGACAAGCTGCCGATGGCTGCGGAGACCACCCAGATCCTTACAGACCATGTGTTCCGTCTTCATGGCATACCCTCGGAGATTGTGTCTGACAGGGGGCCTCAGTTTGTCTCCCGAGTATGGAGGGCCTTCTGTACAGCCCTGGGTGCCAAGGCCAACTTGAGTTCTGGTTTCCATCCGCAGACCAATGGCCAGACTGAGCGTTTGAACCAGGAGTTGGAATCCGCTCTTCGCTGCGTCTCGTCGCTGAACCCGGCTGCCTGGTCGTCTCAGTTGCCTTGGGTGGAGTACGCCCATAATTCTCTCACGTCTTCAGCGACGGGTTTGTCCCCCTTTGAGGCCTCGCTGGGGTATCAGCCACCGTTGTTCCCGGAGGATGAGACGGATTTGGCTGTTCCTTCGGTCCAGCATCACCTTCGACGCTGCCGGCGGATGTGGCGGAGGGTCCGACGGGCTCTCCTTGCGACTGTCGACCGGCAACGGGACTATGCGGATCGTCGCCGCTCTGTCACTCCGGCGTATCGGCCTGGACAACGGGTGTGGCTTTGTGCTAAGGACATTCCCTTGCGGTCGCTTTCTCGAAAGTTGGCTCCCCGCTATGTTGGCCCCTATGAGATCACTGCTGTTGTCGGCCCCTCGGCGGTCCGTCTCAGGCTCCCGGCCTCCTGGCGCGTCCACCTGACGTTTCACGTCTCTCAGGTCAAGCCGGTCCGTAGCAGTCCTCTGTGTCCGCAATCTGTTCCCCCGCCTCCCGCCCGGCTCGTGGACGGTCATCCGGCCTATTCGGTCCGGCGGATCGTTGACGTGCGCCGCCGTGGTCGTGGTGTCCAGTACCTAGTGGACTGGGAGGGGTATGGGCCTGAGGAGCGTTCTTGGGTTCCCCGGTCGCTCATTCTGGACCCGATTGCTGCATTTCGTTCCTCCCCTCGCAGGGCCCGGGCTGGGGGGTTGCCGAGTGGCGGCCCTTGAGGGGGAGGTACTGTCATATGCTGTGGGAGTGTCTGGTCGGGCGTGGTCCAGGTTCCTGTCATTCGTCCCTGGGGGTGGAGTTGGCCAGCTCATCACCTGTTGTCAATCTCCGGGGCTCCACCTAGAGGGTTTTTAAGCCGGCACGGCCTGCCACTCCTCGCCAGTTCATCCTGCTACCATCTGTGGTAAACTCGCCCTCCTCTGAGCTCTGACTCTGTATATCTGGACCATGGGTTAATGTGTTTTTGTTTCCTGTATTCTTCAGATTCACCACCCGTCGCACTCATCAGTAGTGCTGGTTTGGTCTCCATTCTGTTCTTCCGTCTGCTCTGAACCCAAGGATTATATACTCCACTTCTCCTCAGCCTGCCCTTCAGTCCGTATTCTCCACCTCCTTGGAATCTGGACCGGACTCTCCACACTCTTGACCCTCTCTGGAATACTCCCACGGCAGCCCTTTTCCCGCCTAATAACTAGGGTCTCCAAGTAAGCCCAAGACTATCCACTGGCACTCCGTACCTCTGTCCCTTACTCGTTTTTTTCCATTCAGTAACATCTCTCTCCTGTGTTTACAGAAGTTCCCGTTAGAGTTCTCCCCGTGCTCTACGCCGGTCTCTCCGCCCACGGATTTCCCTTAGTTTCTGCGTATGGTTTCTGTTAAACCCAGTTCTGTTCACGTTTTGTTCTTTTCAATAAATTATACACAGTTCGAAGCAAATTGAGTCTGCTCTTGAGTCCACCGCATTCTCGCCCGTGACACTGGGATTTCAGAGTAGGCCAGCAATCCAGGATCTGACCTACTGGTAGGTCATCATTGATGATCTCTTTGCATTGCAAGGCCAAAGTTGTGTGCATCAGCTTTGTAATCAGGATTCTTTTCACTTTTCTCGACTTCATCTACAATCTGTAGTCTTAGCTGGTCATGGTAAACAGCATCTTCACCCCTGAAAATTTACTTCTGCCCTGGCATGGACATAACAGTAAAACACAGAAGACAAGACAGACTACACAGAGAACAGAAAAGACACACAACCAAGGAGACACAGATGAAACATAACCAGCCCAGAACTCAACTAAACCTTAACTAATAATAACAACAATACAAGAACTTCACCTCATTTCAATATAACATAAGAAAGCAAAAATACAAAATAAACTCAAAATGCTGTGTCACAGACCCAGCCCCTGACAGATAAAAAACTAAGTCTTTCACTAATGAACACTGGGCATCAGAATAAAATAAAACGAAAAAATAACTGTTTGGTAAATATATTATTGATGGATTCACCCTTAAGCTAACCTAAAATAGACCAGGCACAACAATTTTACAGTTCAGAAGATTCTACATTTCAACTTGGTATACATAACTATTTGCAATGTAAACCAAGTTCTACCGCCTAATTATGTAATGATTAATCACTGCTTTTGTAAGTATGTCCTGTGCCTACAATTTTGCTGCCCCAGTTTTAATATGTACAACTCCAGAGAACTAAACGTAAGTTTTAAGTTCCACCAGTTAGCAAATGGGTTAGCCAAAGTCAATATCCACGTATGCGCTAAGTGTGAAGCAGCGCAGCAGTGCATATTGATTCAACAATTTAACCACAAGGCAGTTTATAATCTGCAAATCCAGAAACGCCTTCAAAAGACTTCTTTTAAAATAGTAAGAGATTAGAAAAGTTATTAACACATTATTAGTCCCAGCCTCTGCTGGGACTAATAATGTGTTATACTAAATATGAGCTTATTAGCATAATTCATGCAAAACACTTTGGGGCCAAGCCAACATGGATAAAACGACGCATGCATGTAATTCTTAAATGCCTGCTAGAGTTGTACATTTATGACGATAAAAAACCCATATTACAACGGAGAACTATAGTTTCAGAAAAAATAAAACTTACCACAAAAGCGCTCCTGAAGATGCTGCAAAGGCGGTAAATGCAGCTAGCCAAGTGCAGAGCGTTAGCTGTTCCAGTTCAAAAGTCCGTAACATACCATAGCATGCCCTCCTTTATCCAGCGTCAAAGGCAATGCCGCAAAAAAAACCTTGACAAATGTTTTTATTTCTGTTCGGATATTAACGTTCCACAAGTTTCTTTCGGAGTAATGAGCGGGCATTCGCACTCGAAGCGAGGAATCCAAGATGGTTGCCAGCACTTCATAAAGAAACAGGTGGCGCACGTAGGTACGTACGTAGGCACGTAAGTGACGTCAGTGTTAAAACTCAAATTATTTGAGGGCAATGCCAGAAACTAATCAATATATTCAAGTACTAATAACTTGAAAAACAAACTTGTTCAAACTACTCAAAAAAATAAAGGTGTATGAACTTATAACAGGTTTTTAAGTAGTTGGAACTCATTTCATTTATCAACCTATTACTATTCGGTCTTACAGTGTAGTGGACGTTGAGTTGTTGTGTGGGACACCAGTAGTCCATGTTGCTGTAACCGTAGTTCATGTTTAGAATAAAACATCCCAGCTCACTGAGTTGATCGGGGCAATAGTGCCTAAAATGTTGCATAATTTTGCTGAGAGATCTTTTACTTTGTGGTAATCTTAGACGAGTAGTTTTATGGACAAAACCCACCAGGTCACTCAGTGTTCCCTTAGTGCTGATGTATCAGAGATGTTGGTGTAACTGAAGTAATGTTGTTAAGTCCTTAAAGTCATATTCTTTTATTGTCACACTCTATTTTTATTTTTGTATGATACCTGAGTTATATGGAATATGGCTGAAGTAAACTAAAGTCTAAAATACTTAGTCATTCATTTGTTTAATAGTAATTTAACATTATATAATTCACATATAAAACTATGAATTGTAATTTTAAATGGTTTAAAAGCATGTAGAATAGCATATGTAGGCAAGTATATTTCTCCTTTATTTATCAAGAAGCAACGACAAAAAGGGAAAAAAAGAAACAGGGCAGGTTCGGTGGTTGAACCATCCGTCCCCACCAATGCCAAAACCAAATCTACGCTCTTGGGTACTTTATAAGCTACATTGCATAGAAGGGAAAGCTTTGTCATATAAAGCTCTGGGAAGGGTGAAGGGAGGAGTTTGATTTTTCATGTTTCCAGTAGGGAAAAAAATGACAGAGTTTCCAGTAACAGCACGGTTGTTTATGAAGTGCATGTTAACAGTGCAGGCAGCATAATGAAAAGCCAATTATATTACGACAGCTGTGAGACATAAATTCATTTTACTGACCTATTTTAACACCAGAAATACCATTAAGCTCTCATTAAAGACCACAACATTACAAAAGTATAAAAGCAATGTGATTTCTTTTTAGATTGATGTACTCACTTGAGTCATATTTAATGAATATATATATTAAATAAAAAATAAATAACTGTGTGTCGTACTTGTTGCTCTATGTTATTCATTGTATGAAAAAGAACCGTGAGCCCATATTTTTCCCTAAGTAGAGCCTCCAGTTAAGTCTTTATATACTTTTGAAATTTCCAGGAAAACTGTTATATAATTTATGCATTGGGACATTACTGTATATGTAAAATATCCTGTAAGAGTTTTGGAAATGTATCTCTTTGTTCCAAACAGGATTTTGCAAAGTGGTGTGTAAAACATGAACTTTCAGCAGGCCAAACCAAATGAATCCAAGCAAAGATCACTGAATCTGATTAAACATCAGAGGGGAAAAGCACTTCAGAGCCTGGAAATCATCACATGTCAGTAAGCAAGTGGCAAATAAAAAAATAAAATAAAGATGGTGCTTTAGAAGAACCGCCCAGGCAAAACCTTGTGTTGTTGCTTCTCCTGGAGATTTGAGATTCACTGGTCATAATGATGAATGCACAGCCTGAATCTTAAAAGCTGTTGTCACATGAATCTGCTGAAGGAGGTACGTAGGATGTCGACATTTTTAATCTATTTTAATTTTTATATTTTTGTCGATGTTGTTTCTTTGTAACATATAAAAGTTTTTTAGATGTTACATTCAGTGTTTTTTCTTTAAACTTTTATTAGTTGTTGTTGTCGTTCACTACGTTTGTGTAATTTTTTAATGCACGTTTTAGAGCACGTTAACTGCCAGTGTGGATACAAATTGTCTTATTAATGAAATAGTGTGTTTACAGATTCTAGATTTATTTTTTCACTCTGCTTCTGTTCAGGCAGAATGTGGCCTTGGTCAGCCATACAGGGAAAATTAAAAGAGTCAGTGCTGCACAGAGTGAACAGCTCCGCTGGGGTTGAAAGAAAGCGGCCGTATGTCTTCTTTAAAAGTCAATCTCTCCCTCTTGTGTACTGATTAAGGGACCTTATTGGCATGTACATCTGTATTAACATGGCCATTGGTGACCCTGCCTGTGTGTGTATGTGTGTGTGTGTGTGCGTGTGTCTGTGTGTGTTCATGTGTGTCTGGCCAGGCGAGGCGCGAAGAACCCCGCCAGATTGATTCACAAAGGGAAAGGACTGCTTCACGCTTGTCACAGGGACTCAGCAGTGGGGGGCTAAAACAAAACCCTCAGGGTGGGTGGGTGGAACTCAACACCTACCCAAGAGAGCACTGGCACCCAGCAGGAGAAAAGGGTTCACTCCCTTGTCCAGCTGACTGCCTCTTCCTCCCCCATCTCATACACACACAATGCACAAACACACCGCGGGGACTAGGACTGAGACGTCCACAATAAGCACACATAGCCCCCCACCCCGGCCCACCCTCCCCAACCCTCACTGGCCTCACAGCCAGCCTGGACCCATTCAAACCCTCTGCTACTCACCACATCACCATCCTAACAGGGATTAGGCTTAATGAACTGGAAGGAGTTAACAATAAATGAATCAGGGCCTATAAGCAGCCTTCTAATTCCATTTTGTGTTCTGCCGCTTTCTTTCCTCCCTTTTCTGTTTGAACACAAGGTGTAATCCACTTGACTATCAAAGGTGTGGAGCGAGCATGAATTGAAACTAGCCCTGCCACATGCACATGGACACACAGCATGCAGCTTGCTAATACCATCTGCTCCCATCAATATTCTGAACAGTGCACTTTGAAGAAAAAAAATAAAATTTCAGATGTATTTTTTTATTCTTTTCTAATTAACCCATTTCATAACCCATTTAAAGAAGCTGCTGAAGAATGGAATAGCTAATTAAATGCATTATTATTGAATGCAGCGTACTGTACAGTTAGTGTTGGTATAGCCTTCGGGGGAATGTAATATGTTTGTTGTTCCTGTTTGGAACAGCACATTCAGGCACATTTTTTAATTCCCTCTGTAATTATGCCTTTCTGCAGCTTTGTGAAGAAATGTTCTGACATCACAGTATGGAATCAACTTATAATTGTGATGATTTACAACTCAATTAGGCCAGTCACAAGATGCAGAAGAAAAGATGAACAAAAAAACAGAAACAGGATTTTTGCTATCTCGTCTGAGAGATTCTGTCTGTGGGTGGCTTTAACTTGTTTTGCTGACGGGTTTGTTTGTGTGTGTGTGTGTGTGTGTGTGTGTGTGTGTGTGTGTGTGTGTGTGTGTGTGTGTGTGTGTGTCAGCTGCATGTTCATCCGTGCAGGGAGCTTCTTGCTTGCATCAGTGTGTCATTTAGTGTTTGTATTGACTTTAGTCTCTGAGGAAAAAACTACACATTCCTCTTCCCTGCCCATGTTTTTTAATTGGAATGGCACACACACACACACAAACACACACATACACACACACACACACACACACACACACACACACACACACACACAAGCTGTATTTTTTATATTACATTTTACTGTCAGTTGGCAGCCTTTTAAATTGTTTGATTATATTATAAAAGTCAAATATTTTTCTTTAAAGAGTAGCGTACGATCATAGAAGGAGGGGGAAATGTAACAAAATAAAATATGTGCATCTCTGAATTCCGATATGAAATATTAATGTGATGTATAACAAATAAAAGATATTTGAAAATCAACAAAGGAAAACCAAAAGTTTTAACAAAAATAATTTCGCAAATTTGCCAGGATTTTCTAAATCCATTTCTTTGGACACTATAAAGGAACAAAGGAAATGGTTGTAAAATTATTGAAGATGGAGCTGAAAACATTACAAACTGTGAAAGCAAAATTCAAATGGAACACTAAACACACTGATCAGCAATAACCGCACAGTACGACGACATATAATTATAGCAAATGACATTTAATTGCCAAACAATAACAGAATAATCAAAAAACACAAGACATTACAAAATAATGCACTCTACCATGCACTGTGCTCAAAATAAATACGCAATCAATATATGAGTTATTAAAAATGTTGAAATAAGTAGGTAAAATAAATAGATATAAGCAAATTGTACTGTTATCGTGTCACGTAAGCTGGTAAAGCACATTATTATTACATAGGTTTGAAAAAAGTGGTAAAGGGGACTTTTTTGAATATCACATGATCTGAATCATATGTTCTTATTGATGGTGGCAAAGTGGAGGAGACTAAATATAGAAATGACTGGAAGTTCCAAGCAAAAGCATTTGAATATTCTACTGAAAGCTTTCACTTGAGGCAACTGTTGTGATTATGTGTTATATTTAAATCAAAAAGAATTGAACTGAACTTAATATCATTGTGTCATTTATCAGATTTTCATGGGAGTGATATTTAGACAGTTTTGCATCTGAACTCTTTGCAGGTAGTTTTTCACATATTTGATTTTGTATAAAATTGTTAGTTGGCAGAGGGTGTGTTTGATATGTGCCCTTCAAGTTCACCATTTTTCATTGATTTAGCTCAGTCAGGTTTCTAACCATGTATTAAAAATGGTCATTCTGTTCTTTACCTTACTGATAAAATGGTTGGTCCAATGTTAAATGTGGCCACTGATGCCAATGGGAGTGCAGAATAGGAGAAATACCACATATAAATGAAATTCTTGAAATACCCAATATTATTTTAACTTTGGTGTTAAAGTTCATGCATTCATTCTCAAAATATTATTAGTCCTTTTTTACACAGATTACTTAAAGTCTTTACTAAACAGAACTTACACTAATGGCCCTTTTCATCTTGAAGACCAATTAACAGTTTACAGAATTTACTATGAATTATCTATTGGATTTTAATTTAGCGCAGTGCCATCTCAAAGGATCGTTGATACGATCCCACTGAAAATTCAATAAATAGACTAATATTTGTGAAAATGTAATTTAAAAAATGTTGGAGGATAAATACCTGTGATATAGGCAATTTTAATTTCATTCTCTAGGATCTCTGTACGAATATATCTATGTCTAAGATTTCTGTCTTTACTCCAGTGGAACTAAGGTGAATAGATATATAGATATGAAATGCATAATCTGGGGGGATTTCCAGTGTTTCAGAACACAGTATCTAGACTGTGTGACACACATGCACGCACACACACACACACACACACACACACACACACACACACACACACACACACACACACACACACACACACACACATCAAATATAAGCAAAATAAAATTAAGGCTGTAGACTTCAGTTGAAACCTTCTAGTTTCAGGACGGAGTTTAAGTGTTTCCAAACCCTTCTAAATCACTGTTTTTGGACTGACAGCACGGACACTCCTAGAATGTGATGAAGCCTGTCATTTTGTCTGAGTCCTGATGAGGACTCATCTGCAGAAACACATCATTAGAATATGAAAGACGAAATAAGGGGTCAAAAGTTTCTTAGATGGCTTTCATACAAAGTTTTCTTGATTGGGACATTCTGTGGCTGTCATTTCCTCCCCTGGCTCCACCATCCCTGTCGCATGTCATGATTGTTTGGCGGTGTCCGAGGCAATCCCAGTACCCGTTCTGCCACCATCTCCACAGATGGGAAGCAACCAAATTAATCCTGAACTGTCAGAGTTGAAATGGTGCAGGTGTGTGAAGGTGACGGGATGGGGGAGGGTTTTGAATTTACATTTATATATGAATTGTAGATGCCTGCAGTGGCGCTCCCATCAACATGTGAAGACATTGACATGCTAATCACAGGGCTAGGGGATGCCACCTGTCCAGTGAGGGTGACGGGAGATGGCCAGAATAGACACACAACCAAACACACACACACATACTCAATCAGGTTAACATGTATATCCTGCTCCTACAGATAGCTACCTGCACTAGCCATCACTCCACTGACAACACACAATATTATGTAAATATGCTTCCGTGTGACAGTGGTGTTGCTGCTGGTGTGTCTCAAATGGCCTTTCCAAGTGCTGATCAGCTTACTTACATTCCCCATGCATCTCTGTCTGCAGCCTGTCTCAGCCTCTTTACCAACATCTGGTTCCTGAAGTACAAATTTGTCTCTCCCATTCTGTTTCACTGTCTAAACTTCTGTCTTTATTTTTGCCCCTCTGCTCACATGTTTCTCTTTATTACTGTGTCTTGGGGAAAAAAATGTCAATTTTTGATCAGTCTCTCATTTTTGACACATTATAGTTAGAACCAACTTGACACAGGACACCTTCATGTTTTTGCTCCCTTATCTCTTATTTGCTCAGTGGTGTAACCTTTGACACATTTGTGTGTGTCTCTTTGTCGTGCCTTTCACTACAGCTTAGCCTCACCAAGCTGCTGAAGCTAACACGTGGCTGGCAGTAAATCCAAACCATCATCAAGAATGATAAGACTTGACCCCAGTCTGACCTTTAAACTCCTGAACTCTCAGATGATCTTAAAATGAACAGAGCTAGTCAAAACAATCATAGCCAGAGAAACTCCTGGTAGACTAAAGAAAGTGAGCGGAGAGAGAATTTTGATAAATCAAAAATATTTGTTTCTGAGCGAATTTCTATTAATATGCTCTTCTCAAAAATTTCAACAAATTCTGAATTCTTCATAAAAAAATTCTTGAAAAATATTCTCCTGTTTAACTTGAATGTGAATTACCTGTTATGAATTTTGATCTCTCAGGGCTCTAGACTAACCTTTTGCTACGGTTGCACTAGTGTGCCTAAATTTTTTTTCTTAGGCGCAGCCAAATTTTTCAACCACATCGCTTAACACCGCAGTTTTACATGTGTACTTTTTTGGGCGGAAAATTGCTGTCCATACAGACAATATTGATTTGTAAATGATTAACTAACAATCTTGTGCTTGTGCTTAAAGTGCTTTGGCACTCTTTGGCAATATTGTAGACAATGTTAAACTTAATCATCATCCTGGCCTCCTCTGACGACTTGTTTGCTGCTGCCTGCCGCTAAAAGGCAGTGGGGAGAGGGGACACTTGGGCAGTGCATTTATGATGACATATAATGTGTTTTCCGGATACACGGTGCTTTTTCAGCGTTTAGAGATTGATGGCTCTGTGTCAGAGCTGGCTATGAATTTCAGACGGATCAGGCCTTAAGTTAACAAAAAAGTTATCAATCCTTCTTTTAATTTTTTCTTATTACCCACAGCTACATCCACTTCTGTCAGGCCTAGGCTGCTGACTAGGGCTGGGCATCATCACTGATTTCTATAATCCATTCGATTCTGATTCACAAAGTCCCAATTCGATTCAATTTTGCCTCAGACAGTCAGAAATATTATAATTCTGATCATTTATCAGTACTGACACTTGTGAGACTTCATCAGAATTGTAAACATCACAGCAGATGCCTTTGTGTGAAAGTAACTGAGGATAAAACTCAGAAAAAACATGAAGGAGATTCTCCTGGTCTGGCTTTTTATAGCAGATAACCTTAAAATATTCTGCAATATTCTGCAATTTTGCATAGTTTTAAAAAGTTTAAATGTCTTCTTCAGTATTGAACAGCAGAAATTAGACTTTCTTTTCTGAGGTCATTAAGTAAAACAAAAAAAAGAAAAAAAAAAGACAGCAGCCGACAGCGCTGTAAACAACGGTACATTGGTGGGTAATAAGCGAATGAATAATACAGAAAACAGATTTGAGATGGGAAACTGTTCTTGAAGTACAGAGAGAGCGAGAGAGAGAGCTGTGCATGAAGTGTGATTTTTATCGTGGTGGAGGCAAAACAGCAAAAGTCAGAGGGAATTCATGACGATGTTTATCAAATGTGAAGCGTAGTTTACTGCATGGTTCAGTGAATTTTGGTTGGAGAGAGACAAAACCTGCAGCTCAGAATCGAGCGCAAAAAAGACGTAAACACAGCGCGGACCCGACGCATCAGAATCAGTGAGCTGTCGGCTTTCAGCCCCGACGGCGTGTCCGTCTACGGGCCGTCGGGTGAGAAAGCCGAGAAAGAGAAATCTGATTCTGATGCGTCGGGTCCGCTCTGCGTTTACGTCTTTGTGTGGAGTCCGTGTGCCTGCTCTCATTTACTGTTTGGTGGTTGTTGAAAAGGTTTTGTGACCTGAGATTCTGGCGTTTCTGGCAAAATACATTTATATTTAAAAGTCAATTCAGGATTTAACTAATCGATATCGCTTTATTCAAGCTACTCACCTCTCTCTCTCCCTCCGCCCTGCACTTTCAAACGTACACGCGGACTACATGAATATCTAGACCACGACCAATCAGAGAGCTCCCGCCCCTGACTATCCCTGATTGGTTTGGACCACGATAGGAGCACAATGTGTGTCTGCTGTTGACCACACGAAGACTTTCAGAGTATTTTTTTTTTCTTTTTTTTGTTACTCGAACAGTTGGTCGCACCGGTGTGACCTAAGATTTTTTTTTAGTCACACCATTGAAAAATTTGGTCGCATTTGCGACCAATTTGGTCGCACTCTAGAGCCCTGTCTCTCAGAATGACTAAGTTTATACCACTGAAATGATCCACCAAGGTTTTGTCTGGAGCTGATATTTTTTTCAAGTTACAGAAACAGAAACTGTTTGACATCAACTTAACTAACATTATTTCACTGTCTCACTGTCTCTGGGGGTGCTCCACTGCACATGCCTTTAAGACACATGTGGGACGACTTGCACTCAGAAAAGTGAGTGAAAAAAGCTCCAGTCAGTTCACTACTTTTATCTACTATTAAATGCAAAGCAAAGAAACAAGAATTGGTTAGAATTAGTGGGTGTTAAAGACACTTTTTGACTGTCAAGAAGATTATGTAAAAACAAAAAAAAAACCAGGGCAGATTTTATGAAGGTTAGCTGGAAAATTGGAACATTATGAAGATGTTGGTTCTGATTTAATTATTTGGATAGATTTGTGACACCCTCAGAATAAAAGTAATGTTTCCAGTGTTCTGTTTCTTCTTCTTCTAATTTCTGTAAAATATTTTGATCTACAGGTTCTCTATTCCAGGAAAGGCATTTTGACATCTTTCTGAATTTCACAAGAAAAGAACAAAAGTGATGTTTTATCCAATTCCTCTGTAAAGAAACTGAGAAGTAGGTGTTAAAGAGATACTATTTGACTGTCAAGAAGATTATGTAAAAAAAAACTAAACAAAAAAAAAAACAGAGAAGATTTTAATGAAAGTTTGTTGGAAAGTTGGAGCACTCTGGCTACTCTGCTTCTTGCTTCTTCTTCTAGCTCTAATTTCAGAGCCTCCTCATACGATGCCCTAGTTTTTTGTGTTTTTATAAAAATTCCTAGCAGGAGACATGACAAATGTATTTTGTACAGAAAAGGAAAGCTTGTGGAATTAGTATGATTTTGTTCTTTTTGTCCCCCTTCTGTAACATCATCTGTGAATTGGAGCATATCTCCCTTAACTTCGGCACCATGGCCCACAGTTGAACCTAACACTGCTCAGACAAGGTGATAGGCTGCAGTGATTACATCTATCCCTAGAGCAGTGCCAGGAAAATGGCCCTTTTCCTCATTTCTATTATCACATTTGACCCTCCTCATCCTCCCTGGCCTGACGAAAAAAGCGTTTAAGGCACACTTATTAAACATAATCTAGTGAAGTTATTAAAACAAGCCAGCTTACTGAGAGACCTGCCGAAATTCAATTACCTGTGTAGCTGGAGGGAGAAGCGGCCAAAGAGGGTGACGAGTCTTCTGCTTTTATAGAGCAGGAGGAATGGTGTAGTTAGCGTGGCTTCAATTAACACAATGAGGCTGCGGCAGTAATGAGCTCGTGCACGATTGGACGAGAGGAGAGTCTGAGGTTAGCGGCTGTCTGCTGCAGGCGCTGAGGGCAGTGTTAGGGCCACAGTGAGCTCATACTTTCTTGTCACTCACTCGCAAGTTCCTGGATTGTAGCTTTTCCATTAGAGCTTGTGTCAAATATATGACACTGCCATTACAGTGCACAAAAAAGCAATTTTTTTTTTTCATTTTTAAGAAGTTCCTTGTTATAAATTACTGTCATTTGCTTATTTGACACTGTATTATCTACTATCTCACCTTACACTATTTTTAGTTTCCATTCTATCATCATTGATGATCTTGGCGTCATCTTATCTCATTTGTTTTTTAGCCTCCATGAACCCTTTCTTTGTGCTGATAGATATAGCTTTGTGTGTCAGGCTTTCAGTATGCTGTTAACATACCTTCAGTGACTGAAAGTGAATCCTCTAGAGTCATGTGATTGTACACTGAAATGGTGAAATTCCATCAAAGCAGAACCACTGTTTGATTTCTTGAGGATGTTATTTCAGTGGTTATTTCAGGGGCTCAGGGGTCCAACTCATTATGGGAAAAAAGTCTTAAAGTAAGAGCTGTATCACAAACAACATTCCTGAACCGATAACTTCTGCAGACAAATAAAAGGTCCTTGATGTTGTTGTGTGTGTTGTTGGCAGCTATGAAAAAAAGCAGTGCAAAAAGAAAAACAAACAAGTTAGTTGATCCTGGTATCCTTGTGTGCGTGTGTCTGTGTGAAATTCAAGTGTTGTGTAGAACTCCATGTACACTGCATGTGAGAGAATCCTGGATGTTTGAGTAAATATTTCAATTCCATTTTAAGTTTAATGAAGAACAGAACAGGTTATAGTAAACGTGGTGGCCTTAATTAAGCCATCCTGTTCAGAGCATACCCTTGATATTGTCTAGCTTTTTTCTTTAGAACAACACATGCTTATCCCAGAATTGTTTTAAACAATGTTCCCATTGTCTTACAGATGATCTCTTTGGCACTGGTACCTCGGTGCACAATTGGTGTCAAAATTGGACCCCAATAAATGACAACCAACCTTTAGAAGACCAATGCTGTAAAACTAAAGACGTAATGCCTGTTGAAATGAGACACAGAGGGGTTATATCTTTCTCACTGTTGTTCAATGCCCTGTTTTTCTTTTCCTTTTGTTTTCTTGAAAACTGAACGTGAGCATATCTGCATAGGTTGCATGCCCCAAATCCTTCACTTTGCATAGCCAAATATCTAAACAAAATCTAGACCTAAACATGGTAGCTTGAAATCTGCAATCTTGAATTTATGCTCACTAATTGTTCTAATTGTTAGGTAGGCACCAGAACCATTCCATCAAATCTGAATAACTGCTTAAGTAAAAAACAAACTGACGATACTAAAGTGGTCAAAAATAAGATGGTAGGAATGTTTTTCTTCTTTTCACAAGATCTTGTGACACTGTAGACAATTAAAGACATATATTGTATTTTAATTTAGGAAATATTCATTATGAATTAAAATTTTACATCAAAAATATTTTACATCAGCTCGTAGTGAAACTTGTGCTCCCTATAAAGGCTGACCTCTGTTATCATGATAGTCTGTAATCAGAGTATAAGTGCATTTCACCCTTAAGTGTGACTTCAAAGTTCAGGTCTGTTTTATTGAGCCCCAGTAGAGTAGTGATGTTAAGGTGAGGAATAGCAGAGCTGTTTCTGCGAATGTGACTGTGTTTTAATTATGATTTTGCCTCTGACATATAAATAGGTGAGGCACTAACTAAACGTCTATTGTAAGTATTGCATTCTTTTTGGTATAGTAATACTATCTTTGCTAATGTTAATAGCCGAGATAGAATAGAATAGAATAGCCCTTTATTGTCATGGTACATGTATCTAAAAAATATATAAAAACATAAAAGCTATTAAAAAAGAGGAGGATAATTTGCAAACATAAGGAAGGCACACAATAGAGAAGTCACACATTGGAAGAACAGGTTGCAAAGTGTTGCAAATTGTGGCTGTGATTATGCTTTAATGCATTAAAGAAGCATTAAAGCATAATCACAGTGCAGCCAGTATAGATAGATCCATGGAGCCACAAATGCAACCATAGTCCAGCAGCTGAGCAGAGAAGCTGCAAGCTGCAACTAACCAGTCCTGTCCAACTACTGACCAATAACCTTCATCAGCATAACATGGAAGCTCCTGCCAGGCATTATAGCGGCTAAGATGAACAGGCACATGGCACATGAGCCATGTGTTGAGTCATGGCTCAAAGAATTGGTAGGAACACAACAGGGGTAAAACACCAGCCACAGGTAGACAGGGATGTCACTTGAGACTGTCAGACCAGACTGACACACCTGTGCACTGCCTGGACTGATTACAATAAAGCCGATGATTCAGTGCCCCACGCATGGATCCTGGAATGCCTAGAACTGTAGAAAATCAAAAGGACCATAATAGACTACATCAGGCATTCAATGGTGGTGTGGCAAACACTATAGGCCAGCTTCAACCTAATTGCACAAGTTGCTATTCAGTGTGGGATATACCAGGGAGATGCTTTGTCCCCACTGCTGTTCTGCAAAGGCCTGAACCCCCTCAGTGAGATGATTAACAAGACTAGCTACAAATACCAGGGACTCCCACAAGCAAATCTAAACTATGAAGATGCCATTAGGAAACCCGCAACCATGAAATACCTGCTGAGACTACGGCAAGTCATGAGAAGTCAGCTGAATGGGAAGAACAAGATACCATGCTGGAATAGTCAGGTGGCAAAAGGCGGAGAAGCCACTGGCATTAAGACAAGAAGGCTCCTTACCATACAGGGATGGTTTCACCCCATATCCAACACCTTGATTTTGTATGCTAAGCAGAAGACAGGTGGCTGAGGACTAGTTAGTATCATAATCACTATCCAGGATAAAACATCAACGATACATGGGTATATGAGGAGGAGCAAGAAAGGGAACCATCATGGAAGGATAGTTCCCTACATGGCATGTACCACCAGCAGATAGAAGAAGTGGCTAATGTTGAGAAACTCTACCAATGGCTGGATAAAGCCAGTGGCTGGTATAGTATACAGTAGGGGTGGGGAACTCCAGGCCTCGAGGGCCCAGCTATCACCACACCTGAATCAAATGATTAGTTCATTACCAGGCCTCTGGAGAACTTCAAGACATGTTGAGGAGGTCGTTTAGCCATTTAAATCAGCTGTGTTGGATCAAAGGCACATCTAAAACCTGCAGGACACTGGCACTCGAGGCCTGGAGTTCGACACCTGTAGTATACAGGAACATGTGTGCCGAGTATGGAGTGGAAGTCCTGAGGTCAAAACGGGATACACCCTGCAGGGTGGCTGAGAAAGACCAAGCCAAGATCCTATGGGACTTGGTGGACAAGCAGAAGAGTGTAGCTAGATGTAGCTATACCAAGTAACAGCAACATTGGGAAGAAGGAAGAAGGAACTCGAGAAGCTTGGAAATACCAAATGCTAAGTACAGAGCTCGAGAAGGTGAGGCGGGTGAAGGCAGCAATGGTCCCCATGGTAAACAGAGAACTTTGGGCAGTGACCCCCAAACTGAACAGCTGCAGCAGATCCATGAATAACATCCAAGGTCTCTGTCTAAAAGACCACAGTCCTGGGAATAGCAAAGCTACTTTGCAGGACCTCTGGTAGAGATCCTGAGCTTGAAAATCCTACCTCCTTACTGAAAATGTGAGGGTCCTGCTTCTCGTATAAGTGTCCAACTCTGAAGCCAGGTTTACTTGAAAACATGAGAAAAAATTAACGTAATCTATCAACACTGAAAAGGTTATAATGGAAGTTACTAGTCATTGTCGGAAACTGTCACTTTTAATCATAAGCACATGCCCACCTGTCACTAAATTGCAAATGTGCCCCTTTTAATTTCTGTTCATATAATTTATGGTCTTCAGTGTGCATTCTCACTGAAAAAGATGCAAACTTATCACCAGTATATGTCACACTCTAACAAATCCAACTCCAGCAAAACCTCCTCTCCGTTGTCTAAACACAATATTAAAAACCTGAAGGGAATGTTGCACATTCTACGCCCTCTTTTTTCTACAGTAAGGGACATTTCAGTGCATAATGGAAAAACCTGTTGCAATTTTCCACATCTGTGTGGCAGCTCGGTTTATCCACTCATTGGCACTAGCCAATTTGTCCACATGCATGCATACACATCTGTATCGACATGTGCCACTGTGTGAGTATATCTGTTTACCTCTTTTTGTACCAGCATTCTGCAGCACACGAGGGATTGTTGGGTTATCAGTGTAATTGGATCACCTCCCTGTCATCTTGTCCTGGTGTTTGTTGATAGACCCTGTTTTAATTTGGCCTTTGTCTCTAATCTGCGGTAGCTGGCCCTCATCTCAGTAATCCCTCAGATAAGTGGCAGACAGACTGGGTATCCAAGGAGCAGCAGCCATGTGCCCTGGTCCTGTTCTGTAAGCCTCTGTAAATATGATGGCGAAGGCTATTTAATGGGGGAAAGGAGAGCGAGATGAAAGGCAGAAATGGATAAGAGAATGTGTGTTATGAACCTGGGCTTCAGTTGGAAAGCCTGGGAACTTGACTCTACAGTCACACCAGGGTCAATAGAAGGTGTCAGCAAAGGTCAGTGAGGTTTCTGGTATTTTGTAGATATTCCTCTGGATGTCTCTCATAGTGGGGATTATTGCTGAGAGTCACTATCACAAAGGTTACAGTCGTTGACAAAGACATTTCAGCCTAATAGCCTTCACATCATCTGATATTTCAAAAAGTGAGAATAAGACTGTAATCATAATTTAAACTCACGTGCAAATATTGCAAAAGGATTGCAAATATTCTTGTAAAACAATGAGCACTGCAAAAATAAGTTCTTACATTTTACATATTGTCATTATCTTTTGTAATAAATCATTGTCAATGTATATCTGTCTGACATGTTTGGGCAATATATATATATATATATATATATATATATATATATATATATATATATATATATACTCTTTTACTCTTTACCCAAACTAAATTAAAAACAGAGAAAAGAAGAAACACATTTCTGAAAATCATATTTAACCATTATGCTCTATGAATTTAATTTACTCACATATTTTGTTGTATTAGTATTTTACACTGATCTTCATACACTCGATCTCCATGCTTAATCCAGTGGCCCAGTGCGTTTCCCATGTTATCATAACCACCGATGAGAGAGAAGCAGCACTTTTTCTTCCAGAGCTGCTCAGTTGCTCTTTTGCATAGCTGAAGTCATGGGATTCTGGGTGACCGCTTCGGCATCTGATGCTTACCAGGGTGTTTGCACGCAGGAAGGATATGGAAAGGCTAGAGCAGTGAGGTGACAATTTAGTCCTGAAACCCCAGCAACTGTCTGATCCTCCCCTCTGACAGAGAGAGAGAAAGAGAGAGAAGAATCCATAGTCCCAATCTCGTTTGGAGATGAGCCTTATTGAATTAGGACAGAATGAGAACATGGGGCAAGATTTCAAATTCTTCATAAATGCCTGAAGATCCATTACTTAGTCTTGGCAGGACTTAAGCTCTTTTAAGCCGACAGTAAAACCAATGAGTACACTGAGGAATGGCAGCCATCAAGAGAGGACTTCTTGTAACCACTAGGGAGTTCAGGTTCATCCCTCAGGCATGCAGATATGTCCAGCTGTCTGAAGGAAGGAGGTCAACAACTGCATTGTTTTAACATTTCATTGGTGATTCCATCATTAAGCGATTCATTTTTTACCCCTTTCTGGCCTTCACATGTAACTCAAGTATGACTGGTTATTTTTATTTGTTTTACTTGAATCTAAAAGATAAAATATTTGATTTTTATCCACACTGTTTTGTCTCCTAACTTTTATCTCCTAAATTTTAGCTAAGGAAGCATGACTCTGACTCAAGGACCACCTAGTATTTCCAAAAAGACCAGGATATCAAATATGTATTTTAGTAATTTGCTGGTTCAGTCATTATTGGAATTATTTTCAAGGATAAGAATGGTCTATGATATTTAGTTATGTATGTATGTATTTGTAATGTCTTTTTGTAATAAGACAGCATTTATATAAATATTACAAATGAAAAAAATAGAACTTTGCAATTTCCTTATTCTACAGTTATTGTATGTTTTCCCATAATAATACCCTCTCATTTGGATTACCAGGAAAGTTGACATGAAGACTTAATTGGTTACCTGAAGAAAAAAAAAGCAAAAATTTAAATCAAATCATAAAAAAATCACATTTGAACAAATGTAATTCAGGAGAGAATAACTGTAACTGACATGTTGTTTAGTTGGACAGAGATGGGGCTTCTGCAGTACCACAGTTCACTTATAATTTAAAATATATTCTCAGTATTTTAGTTTTGGTTTAATTTGCACAAATTTAGTTTTGCTGGGGCTGATTTAGAAATATCTGTGTCTTAAATGTCTGACTTCAACTTATTGCTGTAGAATTAAATCTTATTTTTGCTTGTTTTCCTCACAACCAGTGTCCCAGTTTGATTTAACAGCATGCCATCTTTACAAGGACAATTTCTCTTAAAGAATGTTGTTGTTGAAAGCTATAACTAGGTGGACATTGCTATAGATTTTTTTTAATACTCTAGTCACCACAAGCAAGATTCCATTTACTGTCATTGTACTGGGGCATAGACAGAAGAATAAAGCTGAGTAAAGTTGGGAACTGTGAAAATAACAGTCTTAAAAATTTATTTAAAAGTGGTCATGATCCCAGCAGAATCCTCACTGCTCTCTCAATGCAGACACCTCTGACAGGCAGCTTTGTCTTTGCCCTGCTCTTTGCGCAGGAGTCTGGTTCATGCCATCTCTAGGCCTCCTCATGCACCAGCCCTGTTTGCCCTGTCCTCCCCAACAGTGCGGGGCTCAGCGGCCTGTTTGTTTTAATCAGCACTATGTTTGCCAAAGAGCTTACCTCAGGAGATGGGAGTCCTTGTGTGCTTTCCTGCAATGCAGAGAAGACAAGCCTAGGGGTGGGGCGGGTGAAGAGATGGGTGGCAGGAGCATGTCTTTATGGCGTTAACATATATTTTCACTGTTATTTTAAGTTTTTAGTGAAGTGTGTTTTTTCAATACCAATAACTACTATTTTATTTTTTGGTATTATTTTTATCATCTTCTGTTTACTGATCAATAATAACAAAACCAAATGTGGGAGAATTGAGAATTTTGAGACAAAATGACAATAAAGATAAAGTATTTCTTTTTCGTGATTTTATGATAATTGTGTTATAATATTTAGTCAAATCATTTAAATAAAAAAATTATAATTTAAAAAATGTTTTTTTTTCAACGGTTCATTAATCTAGAACTGTGAAGTGAAGATGCATGCATCCTGTTTTCTACATGTCATAAATTTGTGACCTTTCATCTTATTCCTCTTTGAGATGGGAATGAGCCCTTGCCTTAAATTGAGAAGCCCAAGTAGTGTTGGGTCTTTTTCCTTTTCCCCACAATGTGAAGCAGTATGGATGGAAGGATTTTTAGTCAGTGCCATTGACAAGTCTTCACTCTCTTTACTGATAATACGCCCAACTGTACCTCTTTTCACACTGTAACTCTCATTTTGTAAAGTTGCCAAAATTTCGAAGTGCAGCTTGTAACAATTTCAGCCATCTGACAAAAAGTTTGCAATGTGGATTTTTAATGATCTGTTCTCCATTTGATCTATTTTGTGTAGCATACAGAGATATTTAAAATCAAAGTATGCTATAAAACATGCCCAAAATAATCTTATTTATTTGTGTTGTGCAAAGTTTTCCTCTTTGTGAAGCACAGCATTGCTCTTCTAGTTGAATGCTTTCATTACATGTCCACTTTTGGCATTCACATGCTCCACACTTCCCCCTCCCTCTACCTATTTGTTCTCGATTTCTTCACCGTCTGCCAGTCAGATTATCATCAGCCTTCATTTAGCACGTCCACTCAGAGCCAGACATACCATCTTTGGCATCAAACCCTTCTGTCAGGCCTGAATCTCAATAGCATCATCTCAGCCCACAACCTTTCCAACACCCTCTTTTGTCACCAGCACAAAGTTGATTCTATTTACCCACCATCCCACTGATCTTTTGCACAAACAACCCAAGCTGAAGGAGGGAATGCAGAGACATCAGCCAGCCACCGAAACAACCAAGCAGTTAGCTTGCCCACCAAACAACTTTAGTTGTCTGTAAAACCCATCTGCTAGAAGCAGCATTAGTTGCAATATCCAATTCAATCCCTTCCCTCAACCTTCCAGAAAGCTTTTAGCCACATTTTAGCACACAAAAGCTGCTGCTGTGGCCTTTGTAGCCCGAGCTTCTATTTAAGAAGGTGAGGGTGAAGATGCAGGGGGAAGAAATCAATAAAGTGTCCTGGCTCTTAATCTTCTTGGCCTGCAATGGAGGTGTTTTAGGTTGGGAGAGGGGAGGAAGGAGAGTGAAGGGAGGTAGACTGTTTTTGTCATTCATAAGCTTTGCTGACAAATCCTTGACATCATTTGGCTGATTGTATCGATAACTTCTTCCCTGGACTGCAGAGGACAAATCGAGATCACTTGTCTGGCTTTGTTGGGGTGGTGGTGTGAAACAGGGGGTTAGGGTGATGGTTGTGCAGCCATTGGGTAGGAGAGAGGATCATGTCCGGGACAAAGCTGGCACTCGCAGTCTTGGCTGTGACACTGGCAGCCGAAGGTATTTCTACCAGAGAGAAGTTCAAAGGTTATAGCAAGAGAAGATCCTTGTGAATAAATCCTTGTGAGTAAATCAACCAAGGGTGAACAACTGATTGTCATCCCAGTATAAAGCTGCAGATCACTTTATGTCACGACACTGACCATTCTATCTGAAAATCGACAAGAACAGAGGGCAAATTAAGAAATGCAGTATTTCAACTCTGACTGATGGTCATTTTAACATAATAAAAAACAAAGAAACACTCACACAACCCTAAAAAGCATTTGTCACTCATAAGCATTCTCACTCACAAATTTGTATTCGTATTTTCATCATAGGGTTATTTCACATAGAAAAAAGGAACAGTTGTTTTCTCCTGCCTGCTGTTTTGACAGTTGTGAGCTTGGGTGTCAAATGGCAAATCTCTTAATCTGCCCCTATTAAAAAGAAAAACATGACACTGTCTGGTATTTTCATACACATTCCCATCTCTACCAAAATGCATGGAATAGGAAATACTATAATAATACAGAGGTATTAAGATTACATAATTTGTATAAAAAGACACAGATACCACTCCCCTGACATCCAGATCGGCGCTTGTCTAACCTTTAGTTAAAGGGTTGCATGGTATATGTGTTTCTCTCCCACACGTATGAGAAGGGAAACTAATTATTTATAATTCAGGTCAGCTGTGTACCATTGCTGTTGCTTTCCTCAGAGCCTACATACAGTACCTCCCTTCCCCATTTTCATTCCTATTCACAGCCTTTGTGCATGTCTGATTCCAAATTCAAGTGCTTAATTTTCTGCTTTTTTTTTTGTAGATTTGGAGGTGGAACCAGGTATGCAACTCTTGAGGAAGCGCGTAACTGAAACTGCAAATGCTTTTTACTAATAAAACAAAAGACATGCAATCAACTGTATAAGCCGTGTGAGCATTTGAGCTAAGTGCAAAAAAACAAAATTGCATTGGTTTATATCGTATTTTGCTTATTTTAAATTTTAACTACATAGGTCATGCAAAACATTGTTTTATACCTAACCTGGATTACAGACCTAAATACCTTGCTGGATAAAGTGGGACTGTGAATGTCACAGTTGATTAAAAATTGTTCTTCTCATTATGGCATAAAAATGGCTCTTTAAGATTATATGATCCATTTAGACCATGTCAACCACCACGTTCTCTAACAAAAAAACAGGAAAAAAATATCTTTACCAACATGCCTAAAGTGAAAGGCACCAAGAAATGAAAATTAAGTAAAACTGTCTGAAATCTTGTATGAGAAATAGAATGGGATTTAGTTTTCTAAGTTTTCAGTAGCATATCGCAGCAATTATGTAAATTCTAACCACATTTTTGAGAAAATTTATTAAGAGAAGGGAAACTAAACAACTTCTGCAAAAAAAATAGGACACAGTGAGATAAGATACAGAAGAGAGACTAAATATGTACTATTGTATTGTAAGATTTTATTTCTGGTAAGGTTGGGGAGCACTTATTGGTTGGGGAAGCTTATTGTACAGTGAAAACAAAGGTACAAAAAACAAATACTAAGTTAATAGTAGTGAGTGTAACCAAAATGATATAAAACGGAAATGTGAAAACCAGAGTCTCCGGGATCCCCTTTTCAACAACAGCACCCTCTTCTTCTTAAAGAGGACTTTAATGTTCTCTGCTACAACCTCACAGCATTTCAGGAAATGATTTGTGTGAATCATTTACAAATATCTTAATCTCAACTAGTCCACACTGTGATACACTATTTAAAATGTTATATATTTTTTAAAAATTCCCTTCTCGCCCTTGTGGTCAGTCTATCCTTCAAGCTCGGGTCCTCTACCAGAGGCCAGGGAGCTAGAGGGTCCTGGGCAGTATCTTAGCTGTTCCTAGGACAGTGCTCTTCTGGACAGAGATCTCAGATATTGTTCCTGGGATCTGCTGGAGCCACTTGCCTAGCTTGGGGGTCACTATATCAAGTACTTCGATTACCTCCGTTCCATGATGCCTGCTAGCATCTTGCACCCTGCTATTATGTGCTAGATTGTCTCAAGGGCATCTTTACACAGCCTGCACCTGAGGTTTTCCTGAATTGATAGACCCCAGCCTCTATAGATCTTATCCTGAGAGCTTGTTCCTGTGCTGCCACAATTAGTGCCTCTGTGCTGTCTTTTCAGTCCAGCCACTAGTAGGATTGCCGGTGGTACATACGATGTTGGGGCCTGTCCTTACCTGATGGTTCCTGCTCTTTCTTGGGTTTCTTCTTGCTGAGGTATTCACTGAGCACGTAGTCGGTTGTGGCTATCTTCCTGATTTACTTGTGGATGTTTGTTGTCTCATCCTAGCCAGTAGTCCTTGGCCTCCTTCCTTCCACTTGGTGTACAGCGTCAAAGTGCTGGACTTGGGATGAAGCCCTCCATGCATGGTCAAGAGCTTCCTGGTCTTGACGTCAGTGACTTCCATCTCCTCATTTGGTTTGCTTGGTGGTCTCAGCTTTCCTAATATCCTCTTCATGGTTCCCATTTGCCTGTGGGGTCTCCAGGTACTGGTCGCTGTCCTTAATGTCTGTCGTATGTCTGTCAATGTCTGTCTATCGTCAGTCAGATTAGTTTCAGCTGTGGATATAGCTGACCAGATTGTGGTGGCACGAATGAGGAATAACCAGGAAAGGTGACTAAGGGATGTTGACAACGCCACCTGGGGGGAGAGGTACACCCCAGGAAAGATTTTTATAGCCAATGTAGATATTACACGAGCTACCAAAGCCCACAGGCTCGTTATTAACAGCAGAGGTGAGGCAGATCAGTTTTACAAATCAAAATGTATTAAGAAAAACTGCTAAAAGCATAGAACTGTAAAATCAGAAAAGTTCTTAAGGTAGCAGGGCTGAGCCTGCAAGACGGTTAATTAAAACTCTTTATTAACAAACAATGATTAAAATGACCAGGCTCGCTGCCACGATGCTACCCTAGAACAATAACAGCGTGATAAAATAACTAAACAAAATAGTGGAGACCGGCCACTTGAGGAGGCAACCTACCAGGAGTGCCCAAGGGTGCCACCGATTACTCACCCATCTACTTCCTCTGCAAACCTCACTGTCACTCACCGTTTGGAAAAAAATGTGGGTATAGTCTAGAAGCACTGAAATTTCAAAGCAACTTGTCCTTGAATAGTTTCAGCTTTAGCTGCCAGTGTGTCTTTGTGTGTATCTACAGCCCAGTGTTTCTGTTGAGTCTTGTTGTGTTGTACTGTTTATCTGTCTGTTTGATGAGCTACCTGGTTTTGTTACTTTGTGTTTTTGTGACAGTTTGCTGATTTTTCGCTTTTAACCAGTCAAATACATAGCTCGTCTTTGGTTAATTACTCTACCTGTCAGTGGGTTTGCATTCTGGTCCTCATTTCAACTTATTCCACAACATGTCAAGCAAAACTTGACATCTTTAATCACAGCTGGTAACTTGCAGGTTTTTGCCATTTTAACATTGCGATTTTTGCAGTAAGGCTTTTGTAAAGGTGTGTAATTTGACATGATCTTGACAAATCCTCCCCACAGTGCGATGTCATTCATCAATTGCTAGAAATGTAGCACAATACTTGTTTTTAACTGCTGTAGAACATTCAGGGATAGAGCCCGGTCACTGCTCTGTGTATGGTTTACTTAGTGAGTCACACATACACAACAAAGGCAGTACAGATTAGAAGTTTTACAGTTTACAGGTTTATGTACACTGACTTCCCACTTTTAATGAAAAGCAGCATTATGTCTTGGCATACATCATTTAAGAAGTATGAGAAGCATGAGGAGTATGGTTCCAGATGGGAAAAACCATGAAAGTGATCAGAATATTTCTTCATTTTCTGTCAAATGATTGTTCTGAATGTCAAACTACATGTTTGCTCATTTCTTCTTCTTCTTTTTTTTTTTATTTCTGATTAAATTAAATCAAAATGACTACAATAAACTGGCAGAACTATGAACGATCCAAATTGAAATTGTTCTTTAAAACCAATGACAAAGTTACAGTATGAGTGGCAGGCACATTTGGCCAAGGTCAGAGGTATTTGGAGTGGATACGGAAAGTATCAGAAGGGAGAGCAAACTGCTCCTCCTCCCCTCCCCCAAACCATTGTTGTGCCCCGTATCCTCTTGTGCATCCAACTTCAATTCCACTTCAGTTTTTATCAACCTTCTGCTCACCTCTCAAGGAGATAGGATTCAAACCCTGACACAAATTAGCGCCCCAGATTGACTTGATACTGCCACACCCAGGGGACATACCACAAAAAAGGAGGCCCACATTTTCCCCCCTCCTTTCATTTCAGCCTGTTTTCTATATCTCCTGCTCTTGCCCTCTATGTCCTGTGTCCTTCCATTTTTTTAAATCCTCAACTCCTCCTCCTTCACTTATATCCCCTTTCCTCATCCTGTCCATCTTCCACCTCATCTTGTGTTTCCCTGTGCGTGCCTCCTTGTCAGTCAGCTGTCTGAGTGACATTCCACCTACTCCTTCACTGTGATGGACAGACGCCGACGGGTTCTGATAGAGTAATTTGCTTATAAAAAACAGGGTAGAATAAGAAAAAAGACAGTTGTGAGGCCAAGTGATTATATTAAGAACAGAGAGGAGAGAGTGAAGCAATAGGGGAGGGTATTCCATTTCCTTTCATCACGGCGGCTGATAAATGGATCGCAGACAGTTTCCATTTACTGTGCTTTTTTTTTTCTTCCCCTGACATTTTTGAAACAGAAGCCAATGGCAAGTCAGAGGCCACAACAGAAACAAGTGCCACAGAAAATCCTAACATTGTTTGATTCCACCTCATACAGTACAGCATGGGTTTATGTTCTGTGGAACAGCAGCACAAGTGGGAACTAAGCCTACAACTATGACAATGTTAGCTATGCATAGTTTACATGGATACTGAATGTTATACCTATGTTATACTATCAAAAAGACAGTGTCAAAAATTATCCCAGAAGGAAGTCAGATCACAATATGCAAATCACTTGACTGTTAAAAGTTTCATTATTTCAAATACTCAGAGCAAACTGATTGTTTAAAAAAAAACTAATCTTTCCACTGTTTGTGCCTCCCAATCTGCAATTGTTTTTAAATATATTTACCTTTAATCTTCATGGTGAGCTCCACTGTTGTTCACCTTTCTGTTCAAGATAACTTTTCAACCAAGCAGTGTTCGACGTGCATGTAGCATAATCATAATTGGGCTATGTGGTGTTGACATTTAGTTCTGTCTGCATAAATGAAATTCCAACATCCAGAATCTCTCTCTCAACAGTCAAAGACCCAAGAACACCAACTAAGGGCTATAATTTCTGCAAAAGTTGATTCTGTTCATCTGGATGTAGCGTTTTCAGTGGGAGAAACGTTTCGTCACTCATCCAAGCGACTTCTTCAGTCTCGGCTGACTGCAGGCTTACACAATTTTATAAACAGTACATTTGCATAATGACTGAAACCAGCCCACTGAGGGAACAATGGGCTGGGCGGTCAGTTCCTGCAAGGCCTACTGATCAAAGACCACTGATCACTGGCCATAAGTACCATTCCCATTCTCCCACTGAAAACGTTACGTCCAGATGAACAGAATCAACTTTTGGAGATTTACAGTGGGGCAAAAAAGTATTTAGTCAGCCACCGATTGTGCAAGTTCCCCCACCTAAAATGATGACAGAGGTCAGTAATTTGCACCAGAGGTACACTTCAACTGTGAGAGACAGAATGTGAAAAAAAAATCCATGAATCCACATGGTAGGATTTGTAAAGAATTTATTCGTAAATCAGGGTGGAAAATAAGTATTTGGTCAATAACAAAAATACAACTCAATACTTTGTAACATAACCTTTGTTGGCAATAACAGAGGTCAAACGTTTACTATAGGTCTTTACCAGGTTTGCACACACAGTAGCTGGTATTTTGGCCCATTCCTCCATGCAGATCTTCTCGAGAGCAGTGATGTTTTGGGGCTGTCGCCGAGCAACACGGACTTTCAACTCCCGCCACAGATTTTCTATGGGGTTGAGGTCTGGAGACTGGCTAGGCCACTCCAGGACTTTCAAATGCTTCTTACGGAGCCACTCCTTTGTTGCCCGGGCGGTGTGTTTTGGATCACTGTCATGTTGGAAGACCCAGCCTCGTTTCATCTTCAAAGTTCTCACTGATGGAAGGAGGTTTTGGCTCAAAATCTCATGATACATGGCCCCATTCATTCTGTCCTTAACACGGATCAGTCGTCCTGTCCCCTTGGCAGAAAAACAGCCCCATAGCATGATGTTTCCACCCCCATGCTTCACAGTAGGTATGGTGTTCTTGGGATGCAACTCAGTATTCTTCTTCCTCCAAACACGACGAGTTGAGTTTATACCAAAAAGTTCTACTTTGGTTTCATCTGACCACATGACATTCTCCCAATCCTCTGCTGTATCATCCATGTGCTCTCTGGCAAACTTCAGACGGGCCTGGACATGCACTGGCTTCAGCAGCGGAACACGTCTGGCACTGCGGGATTTGATTCCCTGCCGTTATAGTGTGTTACTGATGGTGACCTTTGTTACTTTGGTCCCAGCTCTCTGCAGGTCATTCACCAGGTCCCCCCATGTGGTTCTGGGATCTTTGCTCACCGTTCTCATGATCATTTTGACCCCACGGGATGAGATCTTGCGTGGAGCCCCAGATCGAGGGAGATTATCAGTGGTCTTGTATGTCTTCCATTTTCTGATGATTGCTCCCACAGTTGATTTTTTCACACCAAGCTGCTTGCCTATTGTAGATTCACTCTTCCCAGTCTGGTGCAGGTCTACAATACTTTTCCTGGTGTCCTTCGAAAGCTCTTTGGTCTTGGCCATGGCGGAGTTTGGAGTCTGACTGTTTGAGGCTGTGGACAGGTGTCTTTTATACAGATGATGAGTTCAAACAGGTGCCATTCATACAGGTAACGAGTGGGGGACAGAAAAGCTTCTTACAGAAGACATTACAGGTCTGTGAGAGCCAGAGATTTTCCTTGTTTGAGGTGACCAAATACTTATTTTCCACCCTGATTTACGGATAAATTCTTTACAAATCCTACCATGTGGATTCATGGATTTTTTTTTCACATTCTGTCTCTCACAGTTGAAGTGTACCTCTGGTGCAAATTACTGACCTCTGTCATCATTTTAAGTGGGGGAACTTGCACAAGCGGTGGCTGACTAAATACTTTTTTGCCCCACTGTACTTACCTGAATGATTGAGAATGCATCAAGACGCTATACATTCTGCATTATTCACTGGGGAATAATTAGACAATTAATTATAGTATTAGTATCTAGGTATTAATAAACTCTTTGGTCAATGTTGTTTTAATTGTTATGTAATAAAAACAAACAAATGTTTTTCTTTGTTTTGATTTGATCAAACTTGAGAATTTACTTTGTCTTTTACTGCTTCTAACTGCAGTTATATTGCAGTATTTTTTGCTTCTTGAATTGTTCTAACAATTTGAGATATTCAGTGATGTCTTATATTCTAGTAATCATGTTTCACATTCCACACATGTCACTTATTGAGAAAATTAGGCTAGCTATGCAAAATAAAAACAATAATGCCTGTAGCAACTCTAGCAGGACACAATTTATCTGTCAAATAAACACAAAAATGTTCAGGGATGCTGCGTCCAAGTAATGGCAAATTTCATATATGAGCTACGTAAAGGAATATCCACACACACAAACCGAGGGTGGTGAGCAGCTCATGCGGGGCTGTCCGGCCTGGTAGTGATTACTCACAGATAGTATTGATCTCAGATGCAGACCTCATTCATTGCAGGATGACTAGCAGCAGATGAGATGAGGCTTATTGCTGAGCAGGACTGTTCTCTGTCATCTGGAAAACCACAAGGGTAAATTATTGGCGCCTTGAATAAGTAAACGTGAAGGTAGGCTTTATATCTTACTCAGCAACGTTACATAACGTTCAGTCAGTGAATGAGGCTGAACTTTGTATTAAACAAAAAAGATGAGATAAACATAAATATTGGGCTGAGACGCAAAAATCATAAGAAATACTTAGTTTAACTTGACTAATTCAGTAACTTGATTCACATTTATTCAAGTAATATGAAGAGCAGCTGAAACACTGAAATATTTCCTCAATACAATAAAAATTCTCAGATGAGAATACAGCTTAACCTTAAAATCCTCATTAACCAAAATAGCTCCTTTTAGAAAACTATTCAGTAGATTATAGCTGTAATTACAATCCACTGTAAAATATTGCATCACATATTATTTTGATATAATATTACATGGTAATACATAATATTAAGCTCAACCTGCAACAACAAAAACAAAAAAAATCTTTTCAGTTCATGTTTAGTGCTTAAATGTGCCATTTTTATGACATTTATCATCTGTGATATTTTAATATCTTGTTAAATGATGAACACCAACACATTGAGAGAGTACACGTCACTTTCAGTGTGTTTGCTGAAGTCTGTCAACATAATACTTAAAACTGTTGCACGGTGGGAAACTGTTAGGGTTCCTGGATTGATTCCCAGTATTTTCAGTTTGTTCCAGTTCTCTGTTTATTTTCCACATGTTCACATTTCCTGTTTTATTATGTCACCCATCTGTCTCTGTGCAGTACGTTCTATTCTACTTCCTACGTATTGTTAGTTAGATTAAGTTCAGCTGTGTAGAATAGAATAGAATAGAATTCAACTTTATTGTCATTGCACATGCACAGGTACAGGGCAACGAAATGCAGTTTGCATCCATCCAGAAGTGCTTTAGTGATATAGATATATTACAATATATATTAGCAATAATATAGATATGTGAGTATATTACAGAAATGGGTCTATTATGGTATGTTATAATGTACACGGTATGAAGTATGTTGTGAATATTCTATAACTATAAGTATGTACAGGCTGTAGTGAGTACAAGCTATGTACAGGATATGAACAGGATATAAATATGAAAAACTATACAGAATATGAAATAAATAACTTTACAGAATCTGGGATATACAGCTATACAGAAATGGGAACTATGCAAGTTGTAAACAGTTGTAGGATTAAAGATTATCGAATGTACAGAATGATTATTTACACAGAGCTATACAGTAGTGCAGTTAAGATAAGTGAGGGTGTAGATAGTTTCTACAGAGGCTATATAAAGTGCTAGTGGTTGTGAGTGGTGGTTCAGTCCATGTTATTATTGTGTTTGAGGGTACAGTTGTCCATTGTGGGTGTGTGTATGTTCAGTCCATGAGTTTAACGTGGGTCAGATGTCAGGAGGCAGAGTTCAGGAGTCTGACAGCTGTGGGGAAGAAGCTGTTCCGGTACCTGGTGGTCTTAGTCCGGAGGCTCCTGTGGCGCCTCCCAGAGGGCAGGAGGGTGAAGAGTCCATGTGATGGGTGACTGGGGTCTTTGATGATTTTCCCAGCCCTTTTCAGACACCGCTTCCTGTAGATGTCTTTTATGGCAGGAAGTGGTGCTCCGGCGATGCGCTGGGCAGTTTTCACGACCCTCTGCAACGCCTTCCGGTCCGAGGCAGAGCAGTTCCCGTACCAGACTGTTATACAGTTGGTCAGGATGCTCTCGATGGTGCAGCGATAGAAGTTCACCAGGGTGTCTGAGGACAGGTGGTTCTTCCTCAGAGTCCTCAAGAAGAAGAGGCGCTGGTGAGCCTTCTTGACCAGCTTGGAGCAGTTGGTCGTCCAGGTGAGATCCTCGGAGATGTGGACTCCCAGGAACTTGAAGCTGCTCACACGCTCCACAGCCGTCCCCTTAATGTGGATGGGTGGATGTGGGTCAGCATTCCTCCTGTAGTCCACGATGAGCTCCTTGGTCTTCTCGGTGTTAAGCAGCAGGTTGTTTCTGTCGCACCACTCAGCCAGACGATCCACCTCCTCCCTGTAGGCGGCCTCATCGTTGTCACTGATGAGGCCAATCACCGTGGTGTCATCTGCAAACTTAATGATGGTGTTGGAACCATCAGCAGGTCTGCAGTCGTGGGTGAAGAGGGAGTAGAGGAAAGGGCTCATCACACAGCCTTGTGGTACACCGGTGTTCATTGTGATGGTAGATGAGCAGCGGTTATCCAGCCGGACATGTTGGGGGCGGTTGGTCAGGAAGTCCAGTAACCATTTGCAGATGAGGGAACTGATACCCAGGTCTGTCAGTTTCCTGATGAGTTGTGAGGGGTGGATTTATTGAATGCTGAACTGAAGTCTATAAACAGCATTCTGGCGTAGGTGTTGTTGTTGTCCAGGTGTGAGAGGACAGAGTGCATTGCGATGGAGACTGCATCCTCTGTGCTCCTGTTCCGGCGGTATGCGAATTGGTGGGGGTCCAGGGTGGGGGGGAGAAAGGATTTGAAGTGTGCTAGGACCAGTCGCTCTAAGCACTTAGTGATGATGGGGGTGAGTGCTACTGGGCGGTAATCATTGAGGCAAGATGGGTTGGAGTTTTTGGGTATCGGGACAATGGAGGTGGATTTGATTTGTACTCACTGGTATCTAATCATCAGCATTAGCCACTTTATTTAAACCCTCAGTTTCTCTCAGTTCATTGTCTTGTCATTGTTGCTGTCAATCCCACATGTGTGTTTCCAGTTCAGTTCAGCCAGCCAGCCAGCCTATCTCTTACATTCTCTTTATCCTGCCCACAAGTACTTTTTTCAGTAACGTGTAATCTAACGAATTACTATTCCTATCGTTACAACGCCGTTACCGTTACTAACAAGAAAATGCGGTGCGGTCGCGTTAGTATTTTTCAACAAACAGATGGTTGAAGCAGCTTACCGCACATAAGTAATCTGGGCGCTACAGCTTTAAGCAGCTGCGCGCACTCCCGCGGGCAGCAATCGCTTTCTGCCCGACGATCACTTTTTGGCACAACACCTGGAGCTAGGGGGCAAAACAAGCGCATGAGTGCTGCTGTTTGACTGAGGAAGAATAAAGTAGTCGTGGTAAGACAATCACACAACTACTTTAAGATGACAAAGCAACAAGGTGATACCAGTTTTTAAATTGTGTTAATAGGCCACCTAAGACCAGAGTCATGATAAACAATATATACGCGGCGTTTTTTCCTCAATAGTTTCGTCACGTTTAACGTCTAAGGACAGCGCTAGCAAGCGCTTTCTGCTTATGACCCAAAAATAAAATGTAATAGGCCTACTCTGATAAATATCAGTGGTATTTATTTTGTTTTCATGAGAATAAGTTAAAGAGAAAATAATTGTTCATGATGAGGTTAAGAGTGGTATAAATATGTGATATAAATGTTTGTATTAAAATGCATAAATAGTGTGTGAAAAAATCAGTTACGTTAAAAAACAATAATTTTATGGAATGTGAATGTCTGTTAAAAGAGAAGAAGTGTAACTTGTTTTGTATGCTACGTCACGAGAGGTCATGACTTGCAGATGACTTCCGGGGGAAAGAGACTCGGGAGGAAGAGAGGAGAAAAAGAAGGATTACTAAAATGGCATAGACGAAGCATGGACTTCGGGACTGCTTATGTCACCAAAGTTGTTCGGCAACAACATATCACCCGTCTGCGGGCTTCCCGGTAATCATTCGGAGCATTTGAGCCGGGCTTCCCGTATCTTTTGTGCTTGACTAAGCACGAGGCACATTTGGCTACGTTGGCTAGCTGGAGCTAGGCTAACGCCACGGTCCTGGCTAACCGAGATTCCGCCGGAGCGGAGAGACGGAGTTGGAGAGTTGTCTCGGGAGAGAGTCGCTAACCGTGGATGATTCGCTGCTATCTAAGGAACCGGAGATTCGTTGCTCGCTGCCGCGAGTGGAGACGGTTGCTACCACAACGAGTGAGTTATTCATCGGAGGAGGTGGAGACATCACGGATACTCGGAGGTATTGTTGTTATTATTAAGAGCTCCAACTAAAGCGCGCCAACAACAAAAATAAACTAAGAGTGCACTCTGGGAAAAGAATAACATTGGACAGATTAAGGGAAAAAATACTGAAATCTATCCCCCGGGGGTTTATTGTATGTTTTGTATATGTGTTTTTTTTTCATGAAGAAAAAAGGGTTGGATGTGAATTTCCTGCAATTGTTTAATACATTTTCTAACCCTGAGATCCTGTGTTGGGTTTATTGCATGGTGTCTTATCATTTGAGTATTCACATGTATTAGCCTTAATCGGTTAAGTGTATTTCCTTAGCCTCCGCTTGTCTGTGTGGACACGAGAATCATATGAACCCTAGACTGATATTTATTTTTTGAGATGTATCTTTTATCACAGAATGTTTAAGTAGAGTCAAGACTGCACCCGAGGGCATAAGGGGGGAGTCTTGTCACACAAGCCGGTGGTAAAAGTGTTACATTTTTGGGGGCTCGAGCCAGGATTGTATGTAATTTTGTTATGACTGACCTGGTTTTCCGTTATTCACCAAAGAGAGGGAACTAATTTTTTTTGAGATTGCTAAGGAAATTATTTTCATTGTCAAGTGTGGTTACATTTATTGTGAGATCTCTTACTGTTTGAGCTAAAAAAAGAAAAAAAGAAAAAAAGAAAAATGGAAGCCGTTGAAATTGAAGCTTGGTGCAAAAGGAAGCAGTTAGCTTATGGACATGCAGTTGTTTTGAGTGATGTGGACCCCGATGTCACAGATGCAGTTCTGCTATCGGCTTTGAGTCAGGTCAAAGTATTTGGAAAATCTGAGATAGTTGACCGTTGTCTTGATGTAGCTTCTAAGACACAGTTGGTACTGATCAAGACTTCAACTGATTTAAGAAATCAAACCGCACCGGATGTTGTTGGACTTCCTGGTGAGGCGGGTCCATGGCCAGCTCATGTGCTCACTGCTCCTGCAGAAAATGATGAGTTTCAATCTAAGCTAATGTCATTCCTGAATGCGGAAGGTAAAACTCTTACTGACGTTGGTGGCTTACTTCAGCCTTCACCCCTTGATGTGAACACGGCTTTGATACATGCTATCAGTTCCTTAGTGGATAAATGTAACACCACATCTGTTGATTCTCAGAGCTATCGTAAGCTGCGCATGTTCTCTGGTGTGAAACCTACGCCCAATGGGGAGGAAGAGTATGATGCCTGGGCAGAACAGACAACACATCTGCTAGATGAGTGGCAGTGCAGTGACAACATAAAGAAACAGCGAATAGTGGAAAGTCTGAAAGGTCCAGCTGCAGACATTGTAAGGTTCTTGAGAGTGCAGCAGCCCACTGCAACTTCATATGACTACATGCAGGTTTTGGAGACGGCTTTTGGAACAACTGAGAGTGCGTCCGATCTTCTGGTGAAGTTCAGACATACCTACCAAAATGTGGGCGAAAAGTTGTCTACTTACTTGTTGAGGTTGGATAAACTGCTGCACTGTATTTTCAGAAAAGGAGGCGTGGCACTGTCTGACATGAATCGATTACAGATGGAGCAGGTTGTGAGGGGAGCACTGCAACAAGACATGATTGCACTTCGTCTTCGTATGACTCACAAGCTGCGAGAACCCCCTTCTTTCAGTGAATTGCTAAAAGAAGTAAGGGAGGAAGAGGACATGCTCCAAAGCAGAAACGATAGTAAGAACCCAGTAATGTCACAGTCTGTAACTCCTGTTTCTAAGTCGGCACCTGAACAAGAAGTTGATCCTGAAGTGGCAAAGCTGAAAAAAGAGTTAAGTGTCATGAAAGCTGAGATGCTTAGTCTTAAAGCTGCTACGATTGCATCACATCCAGACACCCAGATTTCACAACCAGAAGTCCCTACCAAGCCACCTTATAAAAGAAATGCTACCCCACAAAGGTCTGGCTATCAAGAGGATAAACCTGGAATATTTTGCTACAGATGTGGGGAGGATGGACATTTTAAGAGAGAATGTGAAGGTGAAGAAAACCTACTCAAAGTCAACAAGCGCCTCATTAAACTGACAAAGAAATCGGGAAACTACCACGGGGTCCAGTAGAGGAACGGCCTGGCATCCCGGTGGTTGCAAAACGTTCCACCAAGTGCAGCACCTTAGAGGGAAAAGTGAAAGACACTGTACCTGCAGGCTTAGTGGGCCCTAGCTCTGTAGTGTCGGTACAGATTGAAGGCATCTACTCTAAAGCCATACTCGATTCTGGTTCTCAAGTAACCCTGCTGTACAGATCCTTCTACGACAGATATTTGACACACCTGCCATTGACGTCTATCGACACGTTGGCGATATGGGGTCTCAGTTCCGCCGAGTACCCTTATGATGGCTATTTGTCACTTAGGCTGGAGTTTTTGGAAGCAGATGTAGGCGTGAGTGAGACCATTGATGCACTTGTGTTGGTATGTCCCGACCCAGTTGTGAGAGGTGAAGTTTCCCTGCTTGTTGGCACCAACACACCCACTGTGAGGCGATTGCTTAGCCACTGCAGGGAAAAGGGAGGGGAAAACTTTGTGAGATCCATGCACATTCACCCAGTCTTCAGAAAAGTTTTCAGTGAGATCTCAGTGTTACCACCTGATGCTGACAGTAACCAGAGGGGAACGGTGTGGTTCACCCAAGCCAAACCTGTCACCATACGGCCTGGGGGAGTCGCCCAAGTGGCTGGGGCACCAAAATTTCAGGGAGCGCTGGGCACTCAGACAATCCTTGTAGACTCACCTGATGACCCTGAGAATGAGTCACGGTTTCCCGATGGACTCCTGGTGAGACCAGAGTTGCAGACCTCCACTGGGGTGATGGCAAAAAGAATTACTGTTCTAGTTAGAAACATGTCAGCACGGGAAATTACCTTGACCAGAGGGACACCAATAGCTCATCTGTTTCCAGTCGACGTTGTGTCATCTCTACCTGGGAAGGAAGAGTCTGAAGTCGAGTTCCCTGGGAAGCTGAGCCCCTCTTCTTTCAACTTTGGAGACTCACCAGTTCCTAAGGAGTGGAAGGAAAGGTTGGTGACAGAAATGATGGAGCGGAGTGAAGTTTTCTCTCTGCTTGAGTTTGATGTCGGATGCAGTAAGAGCACCCAGCACACTATTAAAACCACAGAGGACAAACCATTTCGGGAGAGGTCTCGTCGGTTGCCGCCTGCTGACGTGGAGGCATTGAGACAGCATCTAGCGCAGCTAAAAACTGCTGGTGTTATTACAGAGTCACGCAGTCCTTATGCCTCACCCATTGTGGTCGTGAGAAAGAAGAATGGGAAAATAAGGATGTGTGTGGATTTTCGGACCCTAAACCGCCGCACCACTCCCGACCAATACACGGTGCCAAGAATTGAAGATGCTTTGGCATGTCTCAGTGGAAGCAAGTGGTTCAGTGTGCTTGACCTTCGGAGTGGATACTATCAAGTGCCCATGGCAGACTCCGACAAGGAAAAGACAGCTTTCATTTGCCCGGCTGGATTCTTCCAATTTGAAAGAATGCCACAGGGAGTGACAGGGGCTCCCGCTACATTTCAGCGGGTAATGGAACAAACTGTTGGAGACATGAACTTGCTTGAGGTGTTGGTCTATCTCAACGATCTCATTGTGTTTGGAGCCACGCTTGAGGAGCATGAGATCCGGTTGCTGAAGGTGCTTGACCGTCTAAAGGACGAAGGACTGAAGCTGTCACTGGATAAATGTCAGTTTTGTCAGCCATCGGTGACTTACGTTGGGCACATCATATCTCAAGACGGGGTGTCTACTGATCCAAAGAAGACTGAAGCTGTAACCGCATGGCCAAGACCCAACACTGTGACTGCGTTACGGTCGTTTCTTGGATTCTGTGGGTACTACCGGCGTTTCGTGAAAGATTACTCCAAGGTAGCTCACCCATTGAACCAACTGTTGTCTGGTTACCCTTCAACTGCAAAGAAGAAAGTAAAGGAGAGACAGGATGGTCCGCACCTTAACCCCGCAGAGCCCTTTGGTGGTCGATGGAGCGGAGAATGTGAGGCAGCCTTCGAGGAGCTGAAGCGACGACTTACCCAAGCTCCTGTGTTGGCCTTTGCCGATCCTCAGCTACCTTATGTGCTGCATGTAGACGCTAGCCGGGAGGGGCTAGGAGGAGTGCTGTACCAGGATCAAGGCGAAGGATTGAGACCTGTGGCTTTCGTCAGTCGGAGTTTGACTCCTTCAGAAAAGAATTACCCAGCCCATAAATTGGAATTTTTGGCGCTGAAGTGGGCGGTAGTGGACAGACTGCATGACTATCTGTACGGGACCAAGTTCGAGGTGAGGACAGACAACAACCCTCTGACATATGTGCTAACGTCTGCCAAGCTAGACGCAACGGGTCACCGTTGGCTTGCTGCCCTGTCTACATATGACTTTAGTCTCAAGTACAGAGCAGGAGTCCAAAACATTGACGCTGACGCTCTCTCTCGCCGGCCACAATCGGGGTCGATATCCAAACCCGAGTGGGACGACGTTCCTGCAGCAGGAGTGAGAGCCTTGTGTCAAATGTCTGGGGTGATGAAACATAAAAACCCACGATCCGGAAGAGCCATTGACTCTTTTGGCACTTCTCCACAAGCTATCCCACAAGCTTATTGCAATCTGGCTTCTTTGAGTGTTAAGAATATGCCCTTTGTGAGTCTTGCTGAGTTGTCGACCGCTCAACGGGAAGACCCCGGCATAGGTCAAGTGTGGACAGCTCTGAGTAATGGGAATAGTAACCAAGTTGACAAGACCAAGCAACCAACTTGCTCTTTGCTGTTGAGAGAGTGGGACAGGTTAAAGATGCAAAAAGGAGTGATGTATCGCATTGTAACTCATCCAGGGAAATCCCGCTGTTCTCAGTTGGTACTACCAGAAAAGTATAGAGTCCCTGTACTGAAATCACTGCACGATGACTCAGGTCATTTGGGCCTCGACAAGACATACGGCTTGGTAAGAAACCGGTTCTACTGGCCTCGGATGAAGTCAGAGATTGAAGAGTATTGCAAGTCTTGTGAGAGGTGTATAAAAAGAAAGACTCTACCCAAGAGAGCTGCACCTTTGTCGCATTTGCAAAGTGAGGGACCGTTCGACCTCGTTTGTATGGACTTTTTGTCCATAGAGCCTGATTCGAGCAGCACAGAAAATGTTCTGGTCATTACCGATCACTACACTCGTTATGCTCAAGCTTTTCCAACAAAAGACCAGAGAGCCTCTACGGTTGCAAAGGTGTTGCTGGAGAAGTATTTTGTTCATTACGGACTGCCACGGAGGATGCACAGTGATCAGGGCAGAGATTTTGAAAGTCGCCTTGTCCATGAAGTGTTGAGTTCACTTGGAGTTGAAAAATCAAGAACGACGCCCTATCATCCTCAAGGAGACCCTCAACCCGAGAGGTTTAATAGGACGTTGTTGGACATGTTGGGGACCCTGGAACCGAACAGAAAGAAAAAATGGAGTCAGCACGTCGTTCATTTGGTTCATGCTTATAATTGCACTCCAAATGAAGCTACAGGTTTCTCTCCTTATTTCCTTATGTTTGGGCGTGAAGCTAGGTTACCTGTGGATTTGTGTTTCGAGACTTCTAGTGATGGCACACCACAGAAAACTTACCTCAAGTACGTTTCTGACCTGAGGAAGGAGTTAAAGGCTGCCTATGAACTAGCAGAGTCCGTCGCTGCCAAACAGAATGAGAACAATAAGCAGCGGTATGACAAAAGAATCAGGTTCGCACAGTTGTTACCTGGAGACAGAGTCTTGCTACGAAACCTCGGGTTACAGGGGAAGCATAAACTGGCCGATCGCTGGGCGTCAAAACCATATGTTGTGGAAAGCAAGATGCCGAACCTACCAGTGTTCCGGTTGAAACCTGAAGATGGTGATGGACCAATCAAGATCCTCCATCGAAATCACTTACTGCCTCTTGGGGAGAGGATATGTCTAGACTCTGCATCCCATACGGATCTCACCCCTACAAGGAGAGTCTTGCGACGGAGGAAACAGAAAGAATGCACAGACAAGCCTGGAAAGGAAAAGACACTATCGCAGAGAACGGCAGATAAAGACTCTGAAAGGGAAGGAGTCACACCCAGTGATAAAGATGAGAAAGAGTACACTGACTCCGAAGATGAGGATTTTGGACTTTGGTGTGATCTGACTGTTGAACCTCTCAGGTGCAACATGGATAGTGATACTCTGGAACCGTTCAGTCTGGATTTGGGTATTTCCTTAAGCGACGTAGCTGAACAACCAAAAACAGTTGGGCTGGGAGTAACACAGGAATGTGTAGAGGAACCTGAGACGGACAGTGTAAATGAATCTGAGTCTGTTGAGATCATCGAAGCCGAATCACCTGATACTTGCGAGAATCCTGAGGAGACAGGGAAAGACAAAGCACTGCCTGAAGACATTCTCTTGCAAGAAGAGGACACTGAACTTAATTCTGAGACTAATCCTGACTTTGACATTAAGACCAGACCTCAGAGGTTAAAGAGGGCTCCTTTGAGGTTAACTTATGATGAACCAGGTCATCCCAGTGTGGTAGCCGCCACTACAGTGAAATATGTCTCTTGTTTTTATAAGTGGATAGGTACATCCATCTTTGCTTAGTTGTGTGTTTTACTCACCTGTTGTGCCATACTGGTTTATGTTTTCAAGGTACAAAGTCATGAGGGCATGCTTTTCTTTGGTGGGGGGAGAGTGTAATACTCTGATAAATATCAGTGGTATTTATTTTGTTTTCATGAGAATAAGTTAAAGAGAAAATAATTGTTCATGGTGAGGTTAAGAGTGGTATAAATATGTGATATAAATGTTTGTATTAAAATGCATAAATAGTGTGTGAAAAAATCAGTTACGTTAAAAAACAATAATTTTATGGAATGTGAATGTCTGTTAAAAGAGAAGAAGTGTAACTTGTTTTGTATGGGTGCCTTGAAAAGCGCTATATAAATCCAATCCATTATTATTATTATTATTATTATTATTATGCTACGTCACGAGAGGTCATGACTTGCAGATGACTTCCGGGGGAAAGAGACTCGGGAGGAAGAGAGGAGAAAAAGAAGGATTACTAAAATGGCATAGACGAAGCATGGACTTCGGGACTGCTTATGTCACCAAAGTTGTTCGGCAACAACATATCACCCGTCTGCGGGCTTCCCGGTAATCATTCGGAGCGTTTGAGCCGGGCTTCCCGTATCTTTTGTGCTTGACTAAGCACGAGGCACATTTGGCTACGTTGGCTAGCTGGAGCTAGGCTAACGCCACGGTCCTGGCTAACCGAGATTCCGCCGGAGCGGAGAGACGGAGTTGGAGAGTTGTCTCGGGAGAGAGTCGCTAACCGTGGATGATTCGCTGCTATCTAAGGAACCGGAGATTCGTTGCTCGCTGCCGCGAGTGGAGACGGTTGCTACCACAACGAGTGAGTTATTCATCGGAGGAGGTGGAGACATCACGGATACTCGGAGGTATTGTTGTTATTATTAAGAGCTCCAACTAAAGCGCGCCAACAACAAAAATAAACTAAGAGTGCACTCTGGGAAAAGAATAACATTGGACAGATTAAGGGAAAAAATACTGAAATCTATCCCCCGGGGGTTTATTGTATGTTTTGTATATGTGTTTTTTTTTCATGAAGAAAAAAGGGTTGGATGTGAATTTCCTGCAATTGTTTAATACATTTTCTAACCCTGAGATCCTGTGTTGGGTTTATTGCATGGTGTCTTATCATTTGAGTATTCACATGTATTAGCCTTAATCGGTTAAGTGTATTTCCTTAGCCTCCGCTTGTCTGTGTGGACACGAGAATCATATGAACCCTAGACTGATATTTATTTTTTGAGATGTATCTTTTATCACAGAATGTTTAAGTAGAGTCAAGACTGCACCCGAGGGCATAAGGGGGGAGTCTTGTCACACGAGCCGGTGGTAAAAGTGTTACAAAAAAAACAAAACAAAAAACAGCCCTTTCGTGTTGGTGGAAAACTGCACCATGTCGACCAATCAAAAAATGGCAACATGACATTTGGTTGTTTAGGAAGAGGGGGAAGTTTTAGGAGTGACAGAGAGAGAGAAAGAAAGACAGCAGAAAAAGAGAGAGAGCGAGTTTTGAGATATGAGAGATTTGTGATGTTTAGCGTGTTTGGAGTGTGTAGTTAATGTGTTGCCTTGTGTAGTTAGTGTGTAGTGTTGTGTAGGGCTGTGCGATATGACCAAAATCTCATATAACGATATATGACAGCTATCGTCCCGATAACGATATAAATCACAAAATTTTTTTCATTTTCTGAAAATTCTATGAATCTCGGGCAGCTCGACTTGCGTGAAGTGTTTCGTGGGCGTCGCGTAGCTGGAGTCGAATGTTTTAACCGATGAATAAAACGATACATTTTTAGACATAAGTTGTATCGGCCGCCGTTTTCTTTGTGAGTATTTATTACACAGCGTGCTGCGGGGAAAAGCCTGTTCTAACGTTTGAGTCTAAGTTTATTTTTTAAGCACCTGACGGCTCTTTTTTTGCTTCTCATCTGTAAACACTCTGCATATTGTTTCACGTGATTCAGTTTATTTTGAAAAGTCTCAACAGGATCTTGAGCTTTATTCTGAAAGGTGTATGTGGAAAATAAACAAGCGGACACGAGATGGTTTTACCGTCGTTGTTGCTAACGACAATGCATAAAAACAGACGCTTGTCCGTCTGTAGTGTGGTTATATTAAATATAAGAGAAAGAGAGAACTTTAAGAAATTAATATAGCCACTACAGTGACCATCAAAACGATGAAAAAATATTGCTGTAAACAGTTTATTTTGCGACACCACGAAACAAACGATAGCGTAAAATGAAATGATAGATGTTTTTATATCGTCATCAGATATATATCGTTTTATCGAACAGCCCTAGTGTTGTGGATAGTTTTGTGTTGTGTGTCAGAACAATGAGGCGACTGCTGTCTCCAGGTAGAAACAGGAGTGATACACCTGCTGCTGTCAGACCTGCATGTATCAGGCTGTGATGTTCTCCTTTATAGTGGACAGAAATTATTTTCTGGAGTGGCACAAATAATTTGTGTTGCATCTTATTGAAGAACAGCTGATTGTTCTGTAAATAGTTTGAAATGGTTATAAAAAGGGTAAAAGGTAAATGGCTGCAAATAACTTTGTTGTTTGCAGAACTTGTGCATATGATTTTAAAATTGACAATTTATATTTGCATTTAAGGTTATGAGATATGATTAATTAAAATGTTTGTGGTTGTTACAGTAAAAAATATAACTTTTTCTAATCGGATTTTATGGTTTTTGCCTGATTGTAGATCAATTGTGTTAATACAGTATGTCAAAATGAAAACATAACTGTAAATTCAGACACATGAGTTTGTGCTGGAAAGGAAAATACCAAACAAGCCAAAGTAAATCATTTTTAAAGGTGAAATCTAGAGGTTAAATCAAAAGTATTAAAAATGGCCAATTATGACCTGGACCCCAGAGGGTTAAACATTTTTTTTAAAGTAACGCAATAGTTACTTTTCAAGTAATTAATTACTTTTAGAATCTTGTAACTCGGTTACTAACTCAGTTAGATTTTTGAAGAAGTAACTAGTAACTATAATGAATTACTTTTACAAGTAACTTGCCCAACACTGCATAGTAATCACCAAGCAGTGAGTCCTGCGTTTGGGTCCTCTCTTCTCCATCTACACAGCGACATCCTGACAGAAACTGAGAATGTTTTAAATTTTTGGATTGACTTTCTTGGACATTGAACAGACACGCACTTTATTTTATGCATCTTAAGAACTTTATCAGTCACACGCACTAATCAATACATTGAAGTAACTTAGGGTTTAGTATTTGTAGTGTATTCTTTCTTTCTTGAGTATAAGAGGGTCTCAGTCCCAATCCAGGTTTTCACTCATTTCTTGCCTCAAGCAGTTTAAAAATAATTCATGAACATGGATCTCTTTCCGGTTAGGAAACCAGTTTGCAGCAGTTTGCTGTAGCCAACTTCCGGAAGAGCGATGCCCAAATTTAGCAGTACACATACTCTATGTGTAACTGTGCAACTACTCCAGTTCACATTACACACATTGCATCATTTAATTCAACTGGAGTGGAGCCTTCAAGTTTATGTAAAAGACAATGAAAAGCAAATCCTGTGCAGGAGTGCCTTAAACCTGCATTCTTTGCAATGACCACAAGAGGCAACTCATCTGATTGCAAAACTAGTTTAAAACGTATTTAAGACAAAATTAATTCAGTTTTATCGAACTCAGTTAATATCAGTTCGATAAAACTGAGATTAACTGAACTGTTTATATGTAGAATAAATGTTACTGATAAGAACGCTATTAGATATGATACCAATTAAACTTAAATCTTGTTCTCACTACATTTTTGTAGCATTTTTTGTTACCAAATGTTGAATATATTTTTTATTTCATGAGCATTCATTATTCTGTGATTCACTGTCATTTATTTTGATTCATTATGATGTTAATGTCATAAAAGTTACACTGCTATTTAAAATTTAATTAACTTAATGTAATGCACTAATTTAAAAGTGTCAAACAACAAAATAATCCTCACAGCTGAAATAATACATTTTCACATATGCCTGAGTGCAAATGCAACCCGTCTAATCTATTAGAAATCACTGGTACTAATCCCAGCATATCTAGGAGTGCTGAAGCATGATTCCCTCTGTCTGTGGTTGAAGCTGGTCAAAATCCTCCACTGGATCTAGCAGGGTGTTCCTCATACATGTAGCTTTATTTCCACAGACTATAACATCCCTGCTTTTACTGTGCAACACTCAACCATTTTCAACACTGGGGCCCTGGGTCACATTGAGCTCCAATTTCCACCACAAAATCTGGCTGAGCTGTGAATTGGCTTTTGGCCAATTAGTTTTTTCTCTTATTATTTTTCTCTTAGTTTCTAGGATTTAAGAAAAGCATGACTCCTGGTTAGCGATATAATAATGAATATCATTTTGAGGCAGGAGTGAGAGGGAGACAAGAGATGAAAGGTTAGAGACGAGGGGGAGCAAGTGATAGTAATACCGACCTGGCAAATGTGCCCTCGTGCCAGCAAGTCAATTTGAGTGGCGCTGTGGAATGTGACATCATTTACTCAGAAATCCCTAATTTGTCAGCATTAATATTTCAGCCCTGGCATTGCCTGTCAGAGTATGCCAGAGATGACTGATCAATCTATAAAACAGCCACAGCTAATTTATTGAATATTTATGTGCAGTGTCATGTGCAGGAAAGCAGCAGAATTTGTTCTTCGCCGCTCTGCCTTTTATGTTGAGGAGCTTTCCAAAAAAATCACATTTTAGCATTGGTGCAATGTTAGACTTGTAGCTGTGGAAAGGTTAGACTGCACCTAAATATGTCCACCTTTGTTCAAGCCATTTGCAAATGAAGAAATTTGAACTGATGTGGAGTGACAAATCTTTTTTTTTCTTTTTGATCAAACCTTTTTCTGAAACTGCTGTATTGTTGTGATGCTCCTTACCACGCTGGAGATAACACACTTTAAAATGACGAAAAAATGTCTCCAAGTGGTCCGGAGTTTCTAATTTCCTTGGACTAAAATTTAAGATAAAAATGGACCACATTTTTCCAATATTCATTTCTCTTCATTGGCTCCCTGTTAAATCCAGAATTGATTTCAAATTTAAAAAATAGTGGCATATTAACTTATTTGAGCACTCTCAGACTGCAGACTTATTGTGGTTGTTTGAGTTTCTCAAAGTACCTCTCACACTGATTTTAAAATGAGGCTTAACAATTTCTTCTGATTAGTACTGGATCAGGATACTCTAAACCAGTGGAATTCTGTCAGGTTAACCAAAACTGTCTTGTCAAGTCTAACATTAGACAAGAGTTAAAATATTCTAAAATAAAGTCATCTTTCTCAAGTCTGTTTAGAAACTTTAGGATCTATCCTTTTTTTTTTTTTTTTTTTGGCAAAATGGCGCGGCCACGTCCAGACACCCTCCGACTATCCACCTTTCTTGTTTTTTACTTATTTTTTGCTCTGGTTTACATTCCAAAATCCTCTAGTTTTATAGTATACGACAGCAGATCACTTGTAAACATCGGTGACAAGGTTGCACATCTAATCTTGGACACTTTTAAACCTGACCCATCCTGGCCGCCAGAGATACTACGGGGCGCGGAGAACAACAAAGGACGGGTCGCTTATCCGAGGCGTAGAACAAAGAAGCATCGGGGGAAACGCGCTGGCGTTAGGAACAGACTGAGACAGCAGGCGCATCGCGCACCACTGCCCAGTATCCTACTGGCCAACGTACAATCTGTCACGATTAGTGGAGCGGACTCAGGCGCAGACCACAAGTTTCTTCAAATCAAACGTGAATTTATTTACAGTGTTCTCCACGGTGAAATATATATACACACACAACGGTGTCTGGGGAAAAGGGGCCGGGGTTCCAGGGTCCGGGAGTGAAAGGGGCAGGAGTCCAGGGAGGGGAGATTTCCACACAGCCCTCGCAACCACACACAGCTCCTCTTCTTTCCTCTATCACTCTTGCTCACGCTCAGTCACCGTGCACAAGGAAAACAGGTCCAGGGGAAATCTATACACAGAAAGAGAAACAGTTAATCTCCTGGTTCAGACGTACTGACGAACAAACTTTGCAGAGTGCAGGACGACTGACGCTGATGGCTCAACGATCCAGCGACGAGTAGAGCAGACTCGCCATCTTAAGTAGGACTCCAATTCTCATAATCAGCGGCAGGTGTGCTGATCATCTCCAGGTGCGTGGGCCAGGAGCAGGAGCCCATACTGAGCTCCGCCCCGGCAGGAGAAAGAGAGAGTGGAAGAGGATGAGAGAGAAAGGGAGAGCAGAGGCGAGCGAGGAGAAAAAAACAAAACAAAGCGCCTGACTGCTGTCAGTTGGCGAGGTGCGGGGACCATGACAGTACCCCCCCCTCAACGGGAGCCTCCCGGCGACCCACCAGGCTTGTCCGGATGCAGGCGGTGAAACTCCCGGAGCATGGACACGTCCAGAACGGCTGCTCACGGGACCCAGGAGTGCTCCTCCACGCCATAGCCCTCCCAGTCAACCAGGTACTGACAGCCACGCCCCCGGCGCCGTGAGTCCATTATGCGAGTGATGGAGTAAGCCGGCAACCCATCCACGAGCCAGGTGGGAGGAGGGGGCCTGGAAGGAGGGCACAGAGGACTGGACCGGACAGGTTTGATTTTCGAAACATGGAAAACATCATGGATTTTCATATTGCGAGGGAGTTTTAACTTCACAGAGACGGGGTTGACCAAGGCGGAGATTTCAAAAGGGCCGATAAAGGTGGGTGTAAGTTTCTTGGATTCAGTCCTGACCGGAACAAAGTGGGTAGAGAGCCATACCTTCTGGCCGACAGAGTATGCGGGTGCTGGAGTCCGGTGCCAGTCTGCGATGCATTTGTTGTTCTCCTTCGTGCGTAGTAGGGCCGCTTGAGTTGCCCGCCAAACTCTGCGGCACCTGCGCAGATGAGCCTGGACGGAGGGTACAGAGTGCTCATCTTCCACAGCAGGAAAAAGAGGAGGCTGATATCCCAAGGAAGCTTCGAATGGAGACCGGCCGGTGGCAGAGGCAGTCAAGATGTTATGGGCGTACTCGATCCACGGCAACTCCTCATTTTTCTATACAGGCGCTGTGGAGAGCATCCTGTCATGGTTCGGATTTTGAGGAAGAGACTACGACTGGGATATAGTTTGGGTCAGCACAGATCATTTATTAAAAACACACATTACAGTGTGGGAAGAGCCGGACTTCTTCTTCGTTTGCACAAAGACAGAAAGCTTTATAGTCATTATGACGTCACACAGTTAGACCTTACTGGCAATGATAACAGTTCCTCGCACTCAAAACGTTCTCCTTATATGGACATCAACTGCTACTTTAGAGAAAAACAAGTGTGTAATACATTGTGCATTTTGTGATAGTGTAGCTCTCAGAGAGACTGTCCTAAGACGACCTTTCTGTTCTTATTAAGTGTGTATGTGAACGTGCGTGTTTTACATAACTCTGTATGTGCATGTTTGTGTAAGCCTGCAAGTGACTGCAGGAGGCCCAACTGGACCCTCTAGCTCGAGAGGTGCTTTCGCCACATGATAGAGTATTATATCTAGAATGGGTTTTATCCTATGTGCTCTGAAATAAACAATAAATGATACATGATAAACTGAAGATAAGTAATACAGACTAATGAAGTAATGATGAAATAATGACAGTGCCTGTAAATGATAACCAAGTAACAGTAAAATAACAGGTTTTCCTCGACAATCCTCACACAGAACATCACATCGTGGTTTGGGAACAGCTGTGTTAAGGACCAAAAAGCTCTCCAGAGAGTGATCCATACAGCAGAACACCGCTGCAGGATTGCTCTCCCCCTGCTTCAGGACACCTACACCAGGAGATGCCGGACTACAGCAGCCCAGATACTGAAGGACCCGTCCCATCCTGGCAACAAACTGTTCCAACTTCTGCAATCCGGTAGAAGGTTAAGCATCATCCGGGCAAGGACAGAGAGACTCAAGAGGAGCTTCTATCCCCAAGCCATCCAGGCCCTAACCCCCCCCACACACACACACACACAACCGCCCTCTCACATCATCTATAATTGACTGACACAGGACTCTCTTCCAGACTCTCTAAACCCATCGGCACAATGTACATTTCAAATTCCGTTAATTTTAAATATGTTTATATTGTCTATTCTATAAAATAGTCAGATTGAATATTCTTATTCAATTCACTTTATGTACAGAATTCACCTGTTGCTGCATACATGCTACTACTGCACATTCACCTAATGTATATGTTATATATATATAATGTTCTTCCTCTACCCCCCCCCATTTTTGCACAAGTCGAGGAGCGTGCCAGGTTACATTTCACTGTGTGTTATACTTGTATAACTATGCATGTGACTAATAAAGGACCTTGAACCTTTATCTCACTGCCATCTTGTGGCCACATTCAGTTATTGTCGCTGAAAGCACCGCTTATTTTGTACTCCTAGGAAACTGCATCCGTCTCCGTTAACAATCCGGTAACAATCCGTTACGTAAGCTGGGCATGCTAAGATAATGTAAATCAGAGTGTAAATAACAGTAAGTTAGTTCTTCAAAGTAAATTTAGGTTTAACAAAGACAAATTCAACCCAAAGCCATTCAATATATTTCCAGAGTCTTTTGTTGCATTAGCCATCTTCATTCGTGCAGTTTGCTATGCTACCATGTATCAATAATGTAGCTTGGTTTACATGCCAGCTTGGAATCTCTTCTTATTTTGCATTTTAACAAATTAAATTCCATTTCCACAAACTATGCTTGCCAAGGAAAGTTCAGTGTTGCAAATGTTGACCTTTTTTTCCAACTTTCTAACTTAAACTTTGTTGCCAGTAATAATCAGCTGTTTTGCCAACACTCTACCTTCATTTATCATTAATATTCTGAATCCCCCTAGAGATATTGACAGTTATCCATATCACACATGGCTGAGCACTTTTGATTCAGCTGTGTGGGGTTTTTTTAGGCTTTTAATAACCTTTTAGGTTATGGTAATAATAGTGGTATAGGAATAAACTCGAACTGTGCACCTATTATTGGCTCTAGATCTTGCCTTTCATGCGAGACTCTGGCCAAGCACATGTGTTTTCAGACTACTGGCATGAGTATGCATGTTTCTTCTCATTATAACACTGCAAAATGAAGCTTGTGCATATGCCTGTGCTCGTTTGGAGGGACAGTATAGAGATGTGAGAGCTGTAGGAGGACAGCTGGATGTTCTTTTCTTCTTTTTTCCTGATTTTTTTCATCCTGCTTTAGCATTGAGGAACAAACTTAAATACCATTTCCTTCCAACTGTTAATTTCAATTGGAAAAAATGTCACAAGTTGCAATGATTTAAACATCACAAGAAGGAAGAATAAATTAGTTTTATTGTTTTTAATCCCATGTCAGTACACAGTGTCTACCCACTGACTTTTTAAGGTACTACTTTTTTAAGTGATGTTATGGAGAATTTATTTATTATCAAATACCATATCTATGCCTTGTTTTGGTATTTAGATGTTACTTTTTGTTATAGAGTGTTGTCGTGCATGTAACAGTAAGTGTCATGATCCAGCGGTGTGCAGGCAGGAATTAGACCCAAGCGCAATGCACCAAGACGAGGACTTAACTCAAAATGTAGCTTTATTAACAGAACGGGAAGAGTCGATACAGAAATCAGCACAAAGCTAAACTGGGAAAACTAAACTCACGGGGAAAGTCACACAGCTAACCGAGCAGGTCCAGAGGCCAGCCGCGTGGAAGACGGCGGCGACTCATAGGCGTCGGGTGTACTGGTCGAGGCTTGGTGGGCACAGGACCAGACAGGACAGGACCAGACGGTGGCACCTCGGACCCTCCAACGGAGACAGGCTGCTGAACGGAGACGAGGAACGGCTGGAGCGGCTCTCCTGAACTCCCAGCGGAGACGAGGAACGGCTGGAGCGGTTCTCCTGAATGCCCAGTGGAGACGAGGAATGGCTGGAGCGGTTCTCCTGAACCCCCAGCGGAGACGAGGAACTGCTGGAGCGGTTCTCCTGAAACCCCAGCAGAGACGAGGAACGACTGGAGCGGTTCTCCTGAATGCCCAGCGGAGACGAGGAACGGCTGGAGCGGTTCTCCTGAACCCCCAGCGGAGATGGCTGGAGCGGCTCTCCTGAACCCCCAGAGAAGACGAGGAACATCTGGAGCGGTTCTCCTGAACCCCCAGCAGAGACGAGGAACGTCTGGAGTGGTTCTCCTGAACCCCCAACGGGGACGAGGAACGGCTGGAGTGGTTCTCCTGAACCCCCAGCGGAGACGAGGAACGGCTGGAGCGGCCCCACGGACCCTCCAGCGGAGACACATGGGCTAAACTGTGTTATGGAAATAAATGTATTGTTAGTGCTTATTTAGGGCTTATTGTCACTTGTTTTTAATATAGTTATATAGCTTCCAGTTTAAGAGAGGGCCAACTTTGAGTATAAACTAGGTCGGAGGCTGACAGGAAACTGCATGCTTTTGCAGAGAACAGGAAGAGGTGTAGACAGAAAATGAAACTAGGCAGGGTGCACTCCAGAGTTGTTTTGATTGAAATTGTGTGTGACTGTGTGTGACGTAGAAGGGAAATATACATAAGCCTTTGGCTTGTAATGTTTTTAGACCTGTGGGTGCTTGATAGTGTCTACAGCTCCCCTTTTCCGGAAATGTAAAATAAAGATGATTTTTTGAGCTTGACCACACTGAGTCGGGTCTTTCTCTGTCGGTAAAAGAATTTAAAAAAGAACCGAATTTGATAACTGGGAAAACTGAACTCACGGGGAAAGTCACACAGCTAAGAGGGAGAACGCAACACAGAACTGAGGGAGACTCGGACATAAATACACAGAGGAGGAAGTGGGGGCACAGGGGGAACACAGGTGACACTGATAATAATGACGAGACACGGCAGGAAAAAGACAACACTGACGTACACTGACGGGAGACTGTCAAAGTAAAGACAGGAAGCACACAGAGCGCAGACAGGAAGGGAGGAGAGAACACGGGGAGAGCTCAGACATAACGGGCTGGGGAAAACATGGAAAAAAACATGAGGGGAACGAGGCATGGGAACTGAGCTACGTGGAGGAGGACACAGGGTAAAGACATGAGGGGGAAATCTAATAAACTAAACTGAACAACCTTGGAACCAAAGCATAAACAGAGACCAAAATACAAAAACACAAGAGAACTAAGAACGCTGGGTTAAAATGACGCAGGACCATGACAGTAAGGTAGAACTGCTTGTGTGAGTCAGCTCATTATTTTGCAATGTTTTGAATTAATGGATACTGAAAATGAACTGCTCCATGTTTTTGATAAATTACTAAGTTTAGAACAATTTTATGTTCTTTATTTTGAACCATATTTAATAATTTCATAAACCGCAGCTATTCTCCTCCAAGAAACCCAAATCCTCTTAATGCCCCTCTTAATCTGTGGGTGACCGCTTGCAGCTGCCAGTACATGTCATCCTGCATTATTGTTTTATTCCATACATTTCTCCTAGTATTATGCCTTCAGTTGGGATATATTTTTAGCATAACCCATATTGTATGCAATTATTTATTGCTTGTTGATGGAAAAAAAATCCCTAAATTTTCTGCTTTTGTTGGCAGCTGCACTGCATTTTTACACAATAGGCATTTAGCATGAGCAGCATAATTATGACTGCACATCAGGACTCAAAGTGCTGGGACAGTGCCAAGACAAAAGCTGCTGAAATCCTCATCCTTCAATGCCGCACATGATCATCATTATGAATGAAAATTGGTGCCGGTGGGACATGGTGGTGGTGGCATGTGAGGAAAATGCCACAGCGTAATGCTGGGAGCGCAGTATCGCTGTATGTCACATGATCGCCTTAGCAAACACTGCTGGAGGAAAAGAGAGTATGGCTGAACATGCAAACAATGAAAAAACAAAGGTCATAATTCTCGTTTGTCAAAAGCTATTCAAGCGATTACACTTAAATTAAAAGTAACCTGTTCTGACTTCAGGTTAGCTTTTGGATTTGTGTTTTTTAGGAAGCTGTTCTGATTTTTGTAAGATCTGTCGTAGTAAATTTAATCCAGTCTTGAGTGTATATCTAGTTTCCTCCCCCTTACTGTACTCAAATAGAATTTTCAGCTATCTGCTCTTTACTTTTTACTTTTACTCCATGCATTTTTTTCAACACATAGCTGTACTTTCTGCTTCTTAATTTTTTTTAAATAGACTTGCTACTTTTGGTTAAAGGCATTTGATGGGAGTTATTATTTTACGTTACCACGCCTAATCAGTAATACATGAAAGGCACTCCTGTTCAGCTATTAACTGTGTGCCATAGTCACAGGTTAATCTGGGCTAATGTAGCTTCTTTTGGAATGTGCACATGTCCATATCCGTGGGGTACTTCAGCTTTTAGATGGCCCTACAAAAGAAGAGAAAGAGTAAAGGTAGTAATGTTTTTTTTAAGTGGTGGGTCATTTTGAATGCAACATTTAGATCATCTCAACAAACGTCAGCAACTGTTTGTGTGCAGCATTTGAAATTAAGATGAAGAGGAAACATCTGCTTATATTCTATGGAATTCGGTGTGTAAATCCACAAAGAGCAGTAAACCTCAAAGCAGCAGCACAGGTCAGCTGATCACAGCCTGTGCACTGAGCCATTACAGCCAATTTTAGGGTTTCCCACTTGCTGAATCCCACTTTAACCCCATAGAGGCAAAGTCTCCCGCTACAATGTGGGCAACAGAAAATAGATCTGTTTTTTTTCCTTCCTTTTCTCTACTCATGTCCTACTTAACTGATTCAAGCAGAATACACTTATTTAAATTTAGAATGAACTAAACCTTGAATTGATCCTGTGATGTGGACGCTGTACCGGTACATCGAGGTGACGAGAGAGCTGAGTATAAAAGCGAAGCTTTCAATTTACCGGTTGATGTATGTCCCTACCCTCACCTATGATTCAAGATTCATTATTGTCATATGTACACAAGAAATAGCATTTCTCTGTGCAATGAAATTCTTCCTTTGCTGTACATACACAAATGCCAAGTACAGTAAGGGTTAAAAGAACAAGATAAATAAAGATAAAAATAAGGATAAAAAATAATGTAAGATAAATAAATAAGTACAAAAATAAGTAAGTGAAGACAAGTGAGGTATGCACATGTCGATGTAGATGGATGTACAAGTAGCTTAATGTGCAAAGTGAACTTAGTGTGCAAAGTGTCCGGATGTGCAAATTGCAGTTGAGGTAGGTCAGCTGTTCAGGAGTCTGATAGCAGTGGGGAAGAAGGAGGATGAGGATGAGAATGGAGGCAACTCTCCTCTGGACTCTGTGATGGTAGATGCTTTGCAGAGAGGGCAGCAGAGCTGCTCTCTGCAGTCGTTTGCGGTCCATAGCAGTAGTGCTGCCATATCATGCCGTGATGCAGCTGGTCAGTTTATGTAATCTCTCCACAGTGCAGCTGTAGAAGCTGCTGAGGATTTTGGCCGACATACCAAACTTCCTCAGCCTCCTTAGGAAATACAGCTGCTGCTGAGCCTTCCTGACCAGCTATGTGGTGTTCAGTGTTCCAGGTTAGGTCCTCATTGATGTGGACGCCCAGGTACCTAAAGCTGCTCACCCTCTCCACTTTACGCTCCCGGATAAACAGCGGCTGGTGAGGCCTCTTCTTCTTCCTCGTGTCCACTATTATTTCCTTTGTCATATCAGTGTTGAGGTTGAGGTTGCTGTCCTCACACCATAACACCAGACCGGCCACCTCCCTCCTATAAGCGGCCTCGTTGCATCACTGGAGGGGACGAGGCTGCTTATAGGCGACACAGTTGTGGGTGAATAGGGGTGTAGAGGATGGTGCTGAGGATGCAACCCTATGGTCACAAGCTGTATCATGGAATGCCCATAAAATCCAGGAATGTTCTCTGAAGTCTTCCTCTTTCATACCTGCCTGGCAGCTCCTTATTTATCCCTCATCTGCACATGTCCAAACCATCTCAGCCTTGCCCTCAAAGTTTTTGTCCAAACTACTCAACCTCAGATCAGAATCAGAATCAGAATACTTTATTGATCCCTGGGGGGAATTATTTGTCCCTCTAATATTGTAATTTCAGTTCTTGTCTGTCCTTGTCACTCCCAATGAGGGTCCGTATGCAGGCATTTCTTAAAACTGGGAACAGGTGGAGTTGTAAACCTAACTACAGAAATGATGACCTATCAAAAGCCCATAAACTTAGTCTGATGTCAAAAAAGAAGATAAATGTCTTCAGTGACCTTCAGGTCAAGGATGCTGAGCTTTGAACTCGTACAAGATTTTTAGTATATATTCTTATGGTATGTACTTGAAACTTGCAACTACCTTGCTTCATTATCCAGTTATTCCATGGACCCACCCACTTGGCATTGTGATAGCAATACCCCATCGGCTTGGTAAAAACTCACTTTTCAGCAGTGTAGGGCCTAACGCGTTATTAAGTAACGTGCTACAGTAACTACGTTATTATTGTGGTAACAAGCACGGTAACTAGTTATTATGCCAAAATCAGGAACGTGTTAATCATTATTGGGATTTAGATAAGGTCGTTATTTGTTACTTCGTGTGTTGCGTTCGACTTACCTCGAAAATTGGAACACGGACCTTGGAATGATGTCACACTCGAGCAAACCGCGTTCTGGTTAGTCTCGTCAGAGAAGTCGGGATTCCAATGTGGCAATGCTCTTGAAAATGGTTGTTTTGCTAGCCCTCTACAAAAACAAATTACTACAAAACACATATGCAGCCATAGCTGGACCCGGTGGGCCGATGGTGATTTTTCGTTTTTATGGGCCGATGTTTTTGTTTTTTTTGTTTTTTTTTCCATAACAGTATAAACACTGAAAGGTGATGGATTGGCCAGCTGCTGGCAGATGTGTAAAAATAACTCAGTTGTTTGGTGGTGGCTATCGCGGCGCTTCCACAGATTCAGTAACATTAGCAAGTGATGAAGGCCAGCAGGTGGATGAGGTAAAGGGGAGGCAGGAGGAGAGACCCGATGCGGCCGCTGGTCTGAATGTCAGGTGAACTGAACTTCAGGTAAGAAGTTATGACCTGTGTAGTTAGTGCTATCTAACTACATTCACACACATTCATACTCCGATGGACGCATCGGAAAGCAACTTGGGGTTAGTATCTTGCCCAAGGATACATGACATGCAGACTGGAGGAGCCAAGGATCGAACTACTAACCTTCCGATCAGTAGATCACCTGCTCCAGCTCCTGAGCTACAGCCACCCTGCAGTCTATCTGGGTCAGATATAAACCAAGTTTAGGTGGAGTTTATTTACGTTGTGCTGACTTTTTACAGTCAGTTACAAAAACTCGTATTGCGTACTAGCTAGCATGACGGAGTTTATGTACTGATGGTTGGATGCTATGATGTTACTGAGGTTGAACTTTATTTTATTCATAAGATTAGTTATTAGAGTTGCCAACCATACCGTAAAAACAGAATCATCTCGTATTCAGAGAAAATATTATGCGTTTTGTATTGAGCTGAAAAAGAACGTGATTTGTCTTGGCACGAAAGCTGTTTCTTCTTCTCTCATTCTCCCCCCTCCCTCTCCTGTTGCTACTTCAATCATGAAACTGATCAGTGATCAGCTGATCGGCTTTTCTGATGCAAGTTCTGTCTCTCTTGTTTGTTTATCGCCCAATATGCGCCAGAAAAAAGAACCCAGCGGATGTCATGCTAAGCAACAGCAACACGTTAAAGCTTGATAAGCTGTTGTTAGAATTTATTTAATATTAATTTCTAGTGTCAGCTGATGTTTGCTGGAGCCACAGCTGTAAAGCTGCTGGTCATGATGTCGGTTTGGTTATGTGGTGAGAGGGAAACATGAAGATGAAACCAGGAGATGTCCTTACTGAATCATCAGAGCTGAACAGGTGATGGAGAAACAGGTTTACCTTTTAGGTGACATGAATGAGTTGAAGGGAAGTTATGAACGGTTTCTGAGAAATAACACCAGGATCCTTTTCTAAGTAGCTGACAGCTGGTAACTGTGCAGGGGCGGGTCTAGCAAAGTTTTGCCAGGGGGCCAGGTAGGGCATTAACAGGGAGAGGGGGGCACAAAGAAATACTTTCTTATTCTCATTTAAAATGTCTAGTTTTTACTAAATAACTATCTGAATCTGACAACAAATGTTTTCATCTGATGTAAAATGTGTAGAAATCCATTATTGTACAGTTGTATTGTAATTTATTTTCAGGGTCCCATCATAATTTCTTAAGAAGTAAGTACTGTATATGATGCCAGTATTTTCCCACATTTTCTAGATTCTGTACCAGTACTGTGTGTAAAATGCCATCAAAAAGTCAATTAAGTTTTATGCTCTCTCACCTGTCTTTCTGTCTTCTTTCACTTTTTAAAACTTGCCATGTTAGGAAAAATATTTTGCCCTGCCATGCTGTTTATTGATGTGGTAAATAAATAGTTTATGAAAATATCTAAATCTGTCATTTATTATTTTTACTATTCAGTAATTGTCATGTATCACCTTTAGTCTTCTCTGTCTTAATTTCAGGTTTCCACCATGTGTTGTAGATAGTTCAGGAAGTTAACTCGACCAGGCAGTCTTTGGGTTTCAGCTAAGTACTGTTTAGAATACCAGAATAGGGAGGATGGTGTAGGTTTAAGTTTATTAGATTGATACATATATACCAACAAGACAGTGTACATCACTGTGACAACGACATTTGTTTTCATTCAAAGACTTTATGGTTTTTCCTATAATGGTGGGCCGGTTTCTAGTCAAAAGCGAGCTAGAAGACTTGCATCCTTGCTGGGTATCCAGTTAGGGAAGCAACACATTAATGAGAGAATTCTGAGTAAAACCAAATTTACTTTGCCTAGTAACTAGTTACTTTGAAAGTAACGAGTAAACAGGGAGAAGGGGGCACTCGAAGTAACTAGTTATATAACTAAGTTACTCATTTAAAATAACTTACCCAACACTGATTTTCAGTGATCCAAAACACACAGAAAAGGCTATGTTTACCAAAATACCTGTGTGTATGTATATGCTGAAACATCTAGTCATTACCATTTTGTCTTCCCTTTCACTCATGCAGCTATTCTTCTGTCACAAGTCACCCTGACAAATTATGACTCCACCCTGCCTGCACTTTCTTCAACCTCTCTTGTGCACTGAGCATCACTTTGGCTGATGACCCCAAGCATTTAAACCATCTACCTTTATTTTCTCTGCATCTCTGTCTTGCTTCTTTTGACTTTCATTTCTCTTCTCTCCCGACCACACCTCCACCTCTCCTCTCGTCGCTGTTTTCCACCTGGTCCCTACTTTCCCTACAGATCACACCGTCACTGTTGCAAACGAAAGGGGGCTCAGAGCAGATCCTCAATCCAGAGTATGTCCTTAATCTCATCCCCAGCTTGAACCCACCTGTCACTCGTACACGTCACAACTGTTTTGCTACTCTCCTATGTATTCTTCACAATCCTCAAATACTTGTCGGTCAACCCTGAATTCTTTATGTAGCTCCTCTTCTGGCACAATCATAGGATTTCTCTAGACGTACAAAAACTTTCTCTATGCTTGTCCATCAGCTTATTTTAAAATGTAAATTATGTCACATTTTAAAGATTGCTCAATGGAAACTGTTTTAATGAACATGCTGAAAAATTCCAAAATGTTCTTACTGAGTATTTAAAGCTTCTCAAAAGCTCAGATAGGAATGTCGTCCTCATACGCACTCTGTTTTCTGTCTTCCTGTTCATGAATCTTACTGGGATTTTAGCCAACCTCTTTAAGGGCTGGCATTTGGCATCTGCTTTCACCCGTCACTTTGGTTCGAATCGTCTGACATTACACTTCACTGCTTAGCCACCACTTATCTTAGTCTAGACTCCATTAGTGTGATATTTTCATATAGGGATCTTAACTCTGCCAAACCTTTTATTGTGCATGCCATTGCAGGTAATTAATTGCTTTCTTTAAATTGAGCTCTTTAGGTTATGATTTTGATTCAATATCAAAATCCATCAGTGACCCAAGACAGGATGCCTTTCCCCTATAAGGCAAAACCTTGAAAAAATAAATTCCAGTACTTTTAATTTTCCTATATATTATTTTCATTTCATCATCCTGTCACATGTCACGTTTAATTTATGTCACCTAATTGATAGTTAAGTTACATACACAACAGTATTTTGTTGAACTCACCAATAAATACGAATGGAGATTTCACTGAGTCATTAAAAGTAAAAGCATTCCAGGCACTGGTGCAGGTACTTTCCTTAACCATAACCAAGTAGTGAAAGAGTTACAGTTAACATGCTGCTGTAGTAACTACACTATAGGATTAAAACATGAAAATCGGTTAATGTATTGCAGTGAACGTAATTTCAAAAAAATGACAGTTCCTCATTAAACTGAAAGAATCACAACAATGTTGGGGTTTTTTTTTACAACAGAGTATTAGAGCCAAAAAAAATTTATTACTCAACATTTTAAGTTTAAATTCAAAAATCTGTTTTGAGAAAAAAATGTAAATACTATTTTGAAATTTAAAAATGGTATTTTAAAAAATGAAATGTGGAGATTTCAGTAGTTTTGAGACAAACTGCTGCTGTTGTTAGTGAAATCTTACTTCAGAATCTACTTCAGGCTAAAACCTTCTCCAAAACAACACACTTTTAACATGTTAAGCATTATTTGCACCAATTAGCAAATCTATTTTAGAGCATTTTTTAAATTTTATGTTTTAAACATTTAATATTATAATTCAGTGTCTTAACATCTTGAACTGACTAAACTGAGAAAATGCAATTTCTTAAACCCTTCATGCTTTTGCAATATGAAGTTAGACTGTGACAATTAAGTGACAAGCCACAATTACATGTACCGTGGAATCCACAAATTCTAGATTGCAACTTGATCACCTTGAGTTTAGACCCCTCTAAGCTCTCCTAAATAGGAATCCACGCAGGAGTCATTTCCTAGGTTAAGAATACTGATTAGGTCATTGTGTGCCAAAGAATTAATGCAGAACCAAATATTCCCCACTCTGTGGATTTGACTGATTTCCTCTTTTGACATGCTTATTAAATAGGGGCCCAGATGAAGGTCTCTTCCCAGAGTGCTTAGGTCATCAGGTGACCGATCTTACTAGCTTACAGTTCAAAGTGCAATTCTCTTTCTATCCCCATAGTTAGCATTAGCCCTTCCAGTATATTCATTATATCAGCACTAATTACAAATTCTCAAACCAGTGTCAGGCATTACAATAAGACAGTGCAGTGAGCATATGGCATAATATCCTATTAATGAACATTCTAAATTCAAACTCAGGTCAGCGCTATCATGCCCGAGAACGTGTCACTGATCCGATGAAAGTGGGAGGAGGGGGAAGCGGAGTAGAGGGAGTAGTAGAGGAGAAGGAAGTGACCTTCTTCTAAAATGCACAGACTAATTTGGAGGGGGAAGGCAGCCCCCGGGGCCATCTCATTGTTTTACTTGTTTAATTTTTCGCTAGCAAATTATTGATATAATATTTTGATGGCAGAGCTGAGGAAGAAGTCATTAAAATGGACCAAAGGATGGAGGAGTGACTTTTACTTTCATTTTGTTTTACCACGAGCTTGTTCTGCTCATCCCTCTCTCTTTTTTTACACACCTCTTTTTCTGCATTTTCCCACCTGCCACTCTCGTTCTCTCTCCGGGGGGAAAGTCAGGCTATTTGCATTTGCTGTCACAACAGTATGAGAAACAAGTTACGGTCGTCTTGCTGCCTCAGTCCTCAGCATGCTCACCATTTTAATGGGGACTGTCAACTACAAGAGAGATAGATATTCCCCTCCCCTTGCTCTACTCTAGTAAAAAAAAAGGGAGGGGGGGATGCAAATAGACACATTTAGCATGATTGCGTCTGTGAGTGATAGATGTTCCCTGTGGTGTTTTTTTGTTTGGATCTGGTTTTCAGAGTTAATCTGCTGAGATGACCCCTGTCTGAAGACAAAGAAGAAGACAAAGGTAAAGGTGGAAGACACTTCACCTTTATCTGCAATTGAGCCGTGATCACTCCTATCCTTGTCAGGTGCTGAAAGGTCATCAGTGGCTAAAATGATTGCCCTGCTAGAGCTATGCATTTTGGATTTGAGAGACTGCCTTCTTTATGTAAAATTCAGGCCTGATGACAAGCTTCATGGGCTCATCAGATTACATGCCGACCCTCCTCTCTACCACTCCCCCAGGGATGGTTTACTCTCAGCGGGCCCCATAGCTGGACCCTCTGCCCCTGGCCCCTGCCGAGCCCAGTGGAGCTGTATGTTTGTTTAAAAACCAGACTTAATTTTCCACAGCAGCTGCCTCAGATCAGGTCACCATTCAGCAGTAAGGGAGGTTGGGGGAGGCACAGAGGGCTCCAGGTGCAGACTGCACAGCAGATGTGATGAGACTGAAACTCTGGAGATGCTCAAAGTGAAACAGTCAGGTGTGGATTTAAAACTATGACATGGAAAACAAGCAAGATAATTTGTGTGTTTGGTGGTTCCTGTTATTTTAAAAGGTGGATTGGCAGACGACTAAAGTTGTTTCATAAAGACATAAATCACAGGAACCCAAATACATTCTTTAAAGGGAACATAGACTGATTTCAAACTGCTATACCTTATTTTAGCCATAAAACGTGAAAGAATGAATACACAGTGAGGGATGTTATATATGGATATATAGTTTGGTCACATTCTAAATACACACACTTATTAGTGTGGCTGCCTCTCTTCTTTGCACCAACTAAACTATTTCATATGTATTTCACAGTATAAGCATCTTTGGCTGCTCTATTATTCACAATGTGCCACCAATGTGGAGGGATTTTTGATTTGCACAGATTTTTATCCTCGATGATCTTCTTGACTCAATCCTCAGAGAGATTTGTGTCTTCTACCAGAGATGTTTCACAGGTTAAACAAAACACACTTTTGGAACCAGCCAACTCCTAAGTTTATATCACAGAGTAAAGTTTCTCTCTAGAGTAGTCTCATTAAAATCTGAACTTTAGTTCTTTCATTATGGATTATTTAAATATCATACAATATAAGAAGAGTCTAAAAGACACACATAATATTCTTTACCAAACTAACACACTAACTGGTAACACAAGAAAGTTACATGAAAGTATGATTTTTGATTAAACAAATCATAAAAACTCAAATCTCAACTCAAACACTAAATAATGGGAATGGCTTGAACAACTGCAAAGAACGCAGCAGCAAATAAATGTTTAAGTAAAGCATGCAAAGATGATCTTTAGGGGAAGATTTTTGATTATCAAAAAGTTCTACATCGTACTGGATTTCAATTTTGAAAAAGTCAGTGATTCATGTACACATTTTCCATTAAAGAGTTGTTGATTATTCTCATTCATTGGTCTTTTTTTTTTTTTTTTTTTTGCATAGAGTTAGAAACTTTAAGCTGATTCTGAATATTTTTTTTCCAAACTATGACCAAGTTCCTTGTTATCAGGCTGTTTTCAATGTGAGAAAGAGGAGGACAGGATTGCTCCTTGAGTATGGACTCATCTAAGACTAAATTTATGTTATTGTTGTCATGGCTGCTACAGAGGAATGACAAAAATTACTGTTTTTTTAAACAAAGCAAATTATAAAAATAAAAACAACAACAACATTGCTGTGTACAAATAATCCCACAATGGCCTAACACCTAAATGAAAGAGGGAATGCGGTGGTGAGGGATCTGCAGGATAAATGAGGTTAGGAGGCCAGGTAGAGCAAATGAAGGCCAAACTGCAGACACAACAGTAAAGCCCATCACATGCCAGGCCAGTGATCTTTTTTGTAGTTTTATTGCCACCAGTTTAGACGCTCCCCACTCATTTTCACTGTCTCAGTGCTCAACACGCTGCAGAAAGAGTACTAACAGGAGCTAGAAAGAAATTTCATATTTCTCCTGTAATAGCTTATCTTCATTAAACCCAGAATTGAAATTAAAATCCTTCTTTTTACATACTTGAATGATTGGGTCCTATCAGGTTATCACAGTAGGGCACTTCACTGAGAGTCCAGCCCTTTCTCCTGTGAAACCATCTCCCAGTTTGGGTTTGGGACAGCCTCTTTGTGTTTAATATTACAATTTTGTCTGATAAAGCTTATTGTTAGGGCTGGATCAGGTTACCTTTTTATATACCCTTATATAGGGAAAAAAGCAGCATCACAATCTCAGGCTGGATAGAAGCTGCCAATCTTCACCAGCTTGTGACACATTTAGTATTTATGTGCTTAAAGCAGACTCCATCAGAACCTTTCCAAGTTGCCATTTCTTAGGCGGTAAGTAACAAAGTACAAATGATTTGTTATGGTAGGTAGAATTTTCAGGTATCTGTATTTTACTTAAATATTTATCTCTTTGAGAAGTTTTTACTTTTACTCCCAAACTTTTTAAACAAATATCAGCATGAGGCGAGCAACGTTTTAAGTGGCAGGTCATTTCAAAGTCAACGTTTCTATCAGCTCAACAAACCTCAGCAAACAGACAAACTGTTTGTGTGCAGTTTATTGCACGATGTCCAGCTAAATGTCCACCTGCTCTATTTTACAGGGAGAGAAAAGAGTGAGAGCTAACTTCACCAAGTGATAGAGAAAGATGTAGGAGGACAGGCAGGACAGGGAAGGAAGAAGAGAGATTAGATTTAAAGGTAAGAGCTGCTCAGTGATGCCTGATAAACTGCACATGGTCGAGTACGTTTGGGCTTACATCAAATGTAGCAGAGATGAATTTGCATTTAAGCTGATGAGGTTTAGATATAGTTCACTGAATTCCAACTTCATGCTGTCCAGTGTAAAGACAGTATAAACACTATAGTCTCAGTGTAGTGGATGGACATTAGCCATGATAGCTTATGATACTGCTGATATCTTGTTGAATCCACACAGTCTATACACTAAAAAACCTCTGGATAAATGAATGAGAGTTTCTTTTCTCTATGCTGAGCCACTATACAGATATTAAGATTCCTCCAGCTGCTGAATCCCACTGTAACTCTTCACTGTACTCATTTTACTGTTTAGGTGTGGAGGCAAAGTCTCTCTCTACAATGTAGGAAAAAGAAAATAGTTATTTTTTTAAAATTCAGATTCAAACTAAGTGAAATCATTAGAATTACAATTTAAATGTGAATATTTTTTGCATTCTCATGTACTAATATTATTTTATTTCTATATTAATAAGGTTCAGTTACCTTTGTACAAAAGGTATTAGTAGAATAGTCTTTCAAGGAGGTACTGTTTACTTTGAGTACATTTCACAGTGTGTACTTTTTCACTTTTACTTGAGTAAAACGTTTTTTCAGTACTTTTTCATCCAGGTATCTATACTTTTACTTAAGTAAAGAAAGTCTATACATTTTTCACCTCTGGTCCTTTTGAAAAACTGGGTGGAGTAACGATGAGCTGCTATTTGCTAAGATAAAGAAACAAAAAAGTTGCAAAAGCCAAGAAAACTGAGAGACAAAGCAGCAGATAGAAACATGCACTCATAGAGGCAGACACTATAAAACAAAGAGAGGAGGCTGCAAATGAAGAGTGCAGCAATGCTGGCAGACATTGGCATCCCTTTAGTTGGCATGCTAGCTTGCCAAGTTGTAGGATTTACCCTGGAGCCCTTGGGCTTTGCTATGAAAAGACCCAGTAAGCTTGAGGGGCCCCATGGCTGGTTGTAGCCCGGGCTCTATTGTCTTGGCTGTTGGAGAGAAGGAAACACTGGATGAATTCAAGAAAAACAACCTGAAGACAGAGAGGAGAGGGAAGCAGAGGAGGAGGCCAGAGGGAGAGCAGCAAGTGGTTCCAGGGAGCAGGGCCAACCTTTAGAGAAAGGAGAGAGTAGGTTGTCCTACACTGACAGCCTAGAACACACTGGGATGCAATGTGTTTTGCGATTTCCCTGCCAAGATTAGACAAACAAGTAAGATTAATGTCCCTGGAACATCAGTTTTACTTGCATGTACATGTAAAACTGTGTTTTTTATTGTTTAAGATGTAAAAGATTTGTTCTTTTTTTTTGTCGGGGGGGGGGGGGGGGGGGGGGGGGTCTGTTTGACCACTTTGGACTTTACCTTCCATATCCGCTCCATTAATGCTGGTCCTGCTCTGTATTTTCTCATGCTCCTTCTTTCTGATGTTGCTGTCTGTTGGGATTACTGCATCTTTCACAACTGTTGTCTCCACCACACATAGTTGTGGCTATCTGGTTGACCAGCCATCACCAGTTTGTCCATCTGTATGTGGAAGTCCCTTCCAAGCCATACTTGGCAGAGATGTTCCTCTATACTACGCCAGCCACTTCGTTATGATGTTTCACGCATGCTTTGCCTGCTAGAATCTTCTGCAAATATTCTATATAGCTATATAATGTACTGGTAGTCAGGGGGATTTTTTTCCTCTCCCAAGAGTGATCATTGCACACATATCTGGTGCACAAGAAGCACCTCATACTAGTATTCTCTATTAGTCAAACCTTTTGTTTACAAGGAGAAGCCAATCAAAGTTTCACAAGTTGGCTATAGTTTCACAAAGTGATAAACTTTTGCCCCATAAGAAGACAAATGATAAATGATGACGTTTTTATAAGTATAAAGCATCTTTCAAGAATAGAAAAACTGAGCTAAGTGAGCATAATGGAGTCCTGTTAACAAAAAAAAACAGCGCAATATGTGAGTAAATGAATGACTGAGCAGAAAATTTTACTTGAAATCAGAATCTCTCACGGACTCTTTAAAGCTTTCATTGGCCAAGCCTCTCACTCACAGGAAAAATAAAAAAATTCAAACAAATTGGTTAACTTGTCGAGAAGCAGAAAATAATTTTCACAATGGAGAAACTTTATGTTTACACACCCATTTCATTTGTTTTTGCACTTCTCTCGCTGGGAACTCTACAGAATTGTATATGTTACAATTTCGAGGCAGTGTTTAATATGTTGCTTGCACTCTGTTGTCAGCAGCCAGTGCATTGGTGCAGAGCTTGCAGGTGTGTACAAACCAGAAGTCGACCATGAATGAGAGCTCATCTGCCGAAGCTGGGATAGCACATGGTCAAGTGGTCAACAAATGAAAATGGAAAATTGCTACCACTTGTTGGGCCCGTTCAAGTACGTGCAGCCGGGAAAGGTGGTCAGGTCATGATGGATGCCCCATATGCCTGCTGTTGTTGATATGATCAAAAAAAATATATGAGGGCCAACCCCTCTGCCTCCACCTCCATGCTCCACCATTCTCCGCTATAATAGACAAACAGATGTGTGCAGGTCACCCGCAAGCACAGAAAATTGCTTGTGTGCAAAATTGCCTTCGGGATGAGGTATTTTGTTTATTCGTTGGACTAGTCCAATCATGTTTTTGAGTCCAAGTGTATTGTTAGAGTTTTTTGTTTAATCCAAATAACAGAGATTCTTCAGTAAAGCAACAGACAGGAACAGCGCTTAGAACATGCTTGCTGCTACACAAAAAGGCCTGCTTGTGCTTGAAGTTCCATTTATGATGCAGCATATACTACTATATACATACTTTGAACATTAAGTTATCAAAAGTTCAAGAAAAAAAGAGATTATTCATCCTTGGAATGAGGAACTACAAGTGACTGTGATCAAATATTAAAAGCCCAAAGTTGTACTAAGCAGTGAAGAAGCTGTATGTCTATGTATTAAGTCTAGTAAAACGTTTGTGCATCATTTACTACATAATTTGATGCAAATACTGTGAACTGTGGGAATGTGAACACAAATATGCAGAAATGGCAATTTAATGAAAACAAATGCTGGATGTGAAACTGCAGATGTGATCATGTGCTTAGAGTGCATTTCTATCTGCTTCATGCTGCCTCTCTCTCTCTCTCTCTCTCAGACACACACACACACACACACACACACACACACACACACACACACACACACACACACACACACACACTGTCTTTCTCACACACACCTACACAGACACATGCATTCTCATACAATTGTAGTTGCCTATTCATATACATTTTCAGCACTTTTCTTTGAGCTAGAGGTGCTCTACAGCCATCGACACTCTACATTCATGTTATGATCCACAATCACACTGTGTAAAATCTGCTACTGTTTTTACCACAACCATTGACCCCCAATTCCAAAACAAATGCCAGATGCTATGTAAAATGTGAAACAAATGCAATAATTTAGAAATGTCAAATTTCTCTGCTTTTGTGATAGCTGCAATAATAGGAATGTCTTGCTGGAAAATGCAAGGCCTGCCCTGGAAAAGTCATTGTGAGTTTGGAGGCTGCAGATGAGCACTTGTAAGTAGTGGTTGAAAGTAGCAAAAAATAATTAATATGAGTAAAATTTGAAGTACAAGTTTGCATCTCTCAGTATTCTTATTAGTATTTGTGTAAATATCAGTTCATACATTTGTGAATATTTCTTGAATATTTCGTGAATATTTTCTTCTGTAACTGTAAATTTAAAATACAGTGGAAAAATGTAGTAAAAGTAAAAAATTTCTAAATACAAATTCTGAGTTTTTTCTATATATTTTCACTTTTTTTTCCTTAAAGCTCTCACATTTTGCAACATTTACCTTCATATAAGGATTTTTTTTTTTAAATTTAGCTTCACAGACAGCATTAGATCGACGACAGTCTTGTAAAGTAGGGCTCCATGGTGGAATTTTCTTAATCCATCTACGTCTGATCTGAGTGTGTAACTCTTACATGTCTTCACAACACAAAAAGAAAACAGATAGCGTAACACAGAAATATTTATTGCAAGATACAAACACAAGTCACTTAATGTTTGCAAAATAATATAATGTATGTCAAACCAGAGTCTGAGTTTGGAGGAGAGTTAAAGTCGGAAAGTGGAGGAAGAGAGTACTTTAATGCAAATAAATACATTTAAATAACAAAATAACAGTGAATATTTCACAGAGCTTCACAAACAAGTGTAAACAGAATAAACAGAGTGGCAATTATATATATATGCAGTGAAATGTCAGCGCTTAAAATTTCTTTGGTTCAATTCTCAAATTCAGCTTTCCTCTGGTTTGTAGTCAGTTAAATCAGTATCACGTCAGGCCGGGTTCCAAAGTGCTCCTGAATTAAACAAAGAAGTCAAGTAGGTCAATTCTGTACTTCCAGATCATAAACTAAGGTGAATGATAAAAGAAAGGTGTGATCTCCTTCTATATCATAACGAAAACTCAGCAAAACTCCACAAGGTAATGAAATAATCAGGTTCAGGGGTTGTTCTGTGTTTCCTTCATCAAGGATAATCCTAAAGCAAATGGCAATTACACAAAATTACAAAAATCTCGGCCTGTATACAACATGGATACCCATTCTCACACATTCATGCAAGCACTTTTTTCTATGAGTAAGTGCAAGAGCAAGTTGGGGTAACTATCTTGGCCAAGGATATTGGGCTTGTAGACCGGAGCAACCAGGGATCACACCACCAACCCCCAATAATAGATTCTATTCATCCTGAGCTACAGCCTCCCCTCAACTAAAGTGAACTAAAGTTTTAAAGCAACCATTATCAGTATGAGATAAAGTCAAGTTCACCTGTCAACATGGGGAAAAAAGCAGCCACATCAACAGAGAACATGACTACAAGGCTAGTTAGCTGTGCTAGCTCAACTCTCCTAAACACACCAAGTAACAGTTCTATCCCTAAACAGCACTATTTAACAAATTAGGCAAAAAATGAATGTAGCATATTTTTTTTCTTCTTCTCTACAACAACTGACTACATTTTGGAAGATTATATCAGAATATAATGACATCATGTGCACATTTTGACCTAAATTTGATTGAAGAAATGTCCTTCAATGAAGTGTTTTATCACTTTGCTTCACAGAGAACTTCTGCTTGCATTTAGTAGCCCACTGTAGGCAAACAGCAAGAAGCAGAAAATGATAAATCATGTAATGCAAATGTCAGTAAACAATTGCTTGCCATCCAAATAAGTGTTACGTAATAGATGGTACTGCTCCTTAGAATCCACAAGAATTAAAAAAAAAAGAAAATTGTTAACAGTTGGTACGCTTTGTACCTTTACTGCAGGCATACCTAATTGATTAACATTTGATTAACTTTCCTAATAAATTAAAATTATTTCAGCTCCCACTGGCTACAGAAACAACATTCACTATCACTGTTATCCAAAACAGCGTCTGAAGAAAAAAATGATCTAACAAGTTCTAACAAATTGGAGAAGTCTGAATAACCTCTTGTCATTTCTCATTAGTTTCCAGCACAGGCATGGTGAAGCGTGACCCACAGCAGGTTAGGGCAGCCTGGTCCTTCCCAACTCATAGGCCTCTTTAGAAGAGATATTGATGATGTTCGGGAGGAGGCTTTACTAAATGAGCTTTAGCAATGAGCTGGAAAATGAGTAATGTTCCCTGGGTGAGCCCATAGTATTCAGGCCTGAATCCGCAAGCCTAGCCTGCCTTCTATGACTGAGAGGGATAGAGCACATTCATGGGGATGTGTATGCATGGGGCTGTTCTGAGTGATTGTCTGGGCACAAATCTGATCAAACCTGTCATCTTTTTGACAGATATGAAAAAAAAAATTTCCTATTACCTCCTGATGTCGTGCCTGAACACTAGTGTAGTTTCAGCTACTAGGGAAGAATAATACAAGGGCGGCCCCAGTCAGAGCTGAAGCTGAGCAGCACTGGAAGACCATTTGGGAGAAAGAGGTAACGCACAACACCAACACCAAGTAACTGGTGGAACTAAGAGAGGCCACAGCAACTTTCCAGAACAAGAACAGGAACTGGAATGAAGAGCAGCAGCACCAGGCCCTAGTATGATCCAAACCTACTGACAGGAAAAAAACAAATACCGTAATTGTCGGGCTATAAGCCGCTACTTTTTGCACAAGCTTTGAACCCTGCGGCTTTTAGTCAGGTGCGGCTTTTCTATGGATTGTCCATGATTTTTGTCATATCGTAAGACGATTTGTTTTGTGTGTTCCGCTGTTGTACGGCACTACGTTGCCTGGCGGAAGGATCGGGGTTCAAGAGTGGTATGTTAGTCACATGTCCGTCCGCCAGGCAACGTAGTGCCGTACGAAGTAGCGCGAAAAACAAACTTCAAAGTAGCGGTACGCGTTCAGCGGGAGGCGTGGATGATGAGCGGCGATAAACTTGCGAAAAGCAAGTTATGCTCAACTCCACCGGTGGATTCTGACAGCGTGGAAAAGTGTGAAAGCATCCACGATCACCAACGGATTTTGAAGGGCTGGACTGCTGCATGATGGAGAGGAGGACACCGCCACGGCCCTTCAGAGGGTGTTCGACTCTGACACTGACAACGAGGATTTCTTTGGTTTTGAAAGTGACAACGAAGGAGAGAAGCGGAGAGTGGATGACGAAGCCATCCTGAGCCTGTTTGTATCCGACACTGGAGGAGAGGACTTTGGTGGTTTTAGTGCGCAGGAAGAAGAGAAAGATGGTGAATGACTGACTTTTCTTCTTGTTAAAGCCGTGTCACTGCACCTGAGCCTAAAAGGTAGTCCGGATCTATTTTTCTGGTGTGCTGTAGGCTACTGTACTACATGTGCAAATATGTACCCATAACTTGTTTTTCAAAATATTAATAAAAGTGATGTCTCCAAACAGCCATCTCTTTCCTGACAATTCCCTTTGTGCATATTCTCTTACATATGATAAGTCAACATTGAAACACCTGCGGCTTTTAGTCAGGTGCGGCTAATGTATGTACAAAACAGGATTTTCCCCTGATTTTAGCTTGTGCGGCTAATATTCAGGTGCGCTTTGTAGTCCGGGAAATACGGTACATGGGATACTAAGAGCAGATACTTATCCAGACTGGCTAACACAAGGCAGAACAGTCCTGATCATAAAGGATCCTCACAAGGGTACAAGCCCATCAGTCTACCAGCCAATCACCTAACATGTCAGCCTGGTTTGATAGCAAACTTTTCTGGTTCCTTGGTAGAGTCACCTCCAGCACATCACCCCTCTTTTCCCCACATCAACTGTTTATGAATAGCAGCCATTTTAACTAATATAATTTTAGATATAATGATTGTTTTTAATACTTGGGTGAAAATCTTTTACACACAGTGATGACTGAAGTCTAGAACCCATTGGCATCACCCAATGCTGGGTTTCCTCCATTGAGATTCTCTGTCAGGGCTTCCATATTATCCATCCAGAAGTGCATTAGTGAGATTGGACACTGATGTTGGATGAGAAGGCCTGGCTTGGAGTCTCCAGTCTAATTCATCCCAAAGGTATTCTGTCGGGTTAAGGTCAGGACTCTGTGTAGGCCAGTCACGTTCTCGCACACCAATCTCACTCATCCAGGTCTTTATGGATCTTGCTTTGTGGTCCATATGTTGGAACAAGAAGTGGCCATCCCAAATGTTTCTACTAACCTTGGGATCATGACATTGTCCAAAATGTTTTGGCATGCTGAAGCATTAAGAGCTCCTTTCACTGGAACTAAGGAACTGAGTGCAATTCCTTAAAAACAACACTACACAAAACCGTCCTCCACCAGACACTGCAGTCAGACAAGTACTGTTCTCCCGGCAATCCCAATCTTCATACCAGCTGTTTGTTAGTGGTTAAGCTGATTTACTGTAGTTTGTTTTTAAAGATAGCGCTGTGCATTGTGGCCAAATGTCCATTTTGGTCTTGTTTGGCCAACGGGCGCTGTTCCAAAAATCTGGCAGATGTGGCTTGTTCACATGTGCCACATCTGCCAGAGTCAGCTAAGGCATAAGTAAATAAAGTGCCTGCCAATGGCCACTGTTACCACTGGTTGTAGCCTCACGAGAAATTAACTTTAGAAGTATTTCTTCACAAGTTATTATTATTGGTATTTCTTGCATATGTGAGTGATGATTCATATATTATTAAAAGTTTGTTATTGTACAAGAACATGGTATTATGATAAAAGAGCACTTATGGCGTAGTGATTTGTAATGCCTCTTGCTCTAAGCTCAGATCTCCGCTGATAATGTGGTCAACCATGCATGCAGCATGAACATCCAAAGAGCACGTTAAATGCCAAACAATGTTACCAAAAAAGAATATATCCTTAAAGGCCAGAGAAAAAAGAGGAAAACAGAGGAAGAGGAGAAAAATGGCAAGATAAAGGTCCTCAAGTTAGAAAGTCCCTGTCTTCATATCCTAAACATTTTGATCCAACTGGCTGGGCCTGTAATAGCAGATTAGCTAGCTAGTTTATAACTAGATATTTTCTCTTTTAAGTGCTTGGTTAAACAAACATCTTTGCTTAATATGTATTTGCATTGATAAATTAGTTATAGATTGAGAGATGTTCTTGACACTAGTTGTTTGCTGCAGAAAATATTCATTTATGTGAGTAAATAGCCATTTCTTACATCAACAAAGCCATAAGTTATATGAAACTTCCCCAGGAGCAGTGTTGAACTATTTTGGAGGCACATATTAAAGTGGACAAGAAACACTGCATGTATAAAGGATAATTTAAACCATGGAGTACTGGGTTGGTTGGATACGGTCAATAGACTTATTAGACATTAGTTTTTGTTAACCAGTAATGGAACCGATAACTTGGTGGGATATAAGGACACTAAAACAAAAAATATGGTTTACAGTTTAAAACTTACAGTTAAAGTTTACACTTTAAAACTTATACTCCAGTGAGTTGTAAGAAATCAAGTCTGTCTATTTTCACTGTATGTCTCTTTAGCAGTAACTGGCTACTCAATGTTTGGCCGGCTGCACTGAAACAGAAAAATCCAGCTGTTAGCCATAATGTTTGGGTTATTAAAGCACTTTATGAATGAGAACAGTGTAGAGGAGAACCTGTTTCAGTCAGGTGACAGGTGGTTCACCAGGCCGACAAGCTAGTGTCCAACACATTTTTCCTCATCTGGTGAGGTGTACCAAGTGGCACAGATGCCATCAGCGCTGTTTCATGCAATAAATTAAGTGTCTCTTTTTGCAAGCGCATCCAAAGAGTTTATAAGATAACAGGCAGAAAGACAGAGAGAGACAGAAAGTGAACATAGACAGTATAGACTTGATTGCTTAACATAAAACTCATTGTTGTAACCAGGGACAGTACAAGAGTTATGGGTTCTGCTACTAGTTGGCTAACATAAAATAATGTAAGTCTATTGTCTGCAACCAACCAACCAACCAACCAACCAACCCAGTGATATCTGTACTGGCAGAAGATGGTGCTGAACATGTTTTAAAAATGTAAGCACTTATTTCTTAAATTCAGCCACACTGATGAACTTACATACATGTGAGTTTTTGAGGAAAGGGCTCAATGGTGTAAATTAGTCTTTATACATGTAGAATTTTATGTCTACTTTAGTTAAAAGGTTTTTTTCTGTAAGTTTGCAAACCTGTTGTCTGATTCCATGACCTTTATCCTTGTGGATTACAATCAAATAAGAAGCTTTAAAAATGAAATAAGTTTATAGTAGGTGTATGAATGATAATTAATCAGTACGAAAAACAGTAATAGAAACAAAACCTAATTTCACCTACGGCGACATGGAGGCTTGGGCCAGCTTTATCCTGGCAACCCTGGCAAACCAGCTACAGTTGCTCAAACTTCATCTAATTATACTATCATGAACTTTAAAATTTAACATGCTAAATGAGTCCTGTAGAGTCTGCAATGTAGCTCCAGGGATTTTTGCAATTTTTCTGAACTTTGCAGAGACTGATAGGCAGCAACAATTCTCAATCTTTAAAAGCACTGGTTTCCTCCTCTTTGCATGGTGTTAACATACAGTTGAATGCACCAGACCAGAAAACAATCAAAACATCTGCTTTTATAGAGGTGCTCACAGTTGCTGATGAGTCATTACTCAAGTGCATTTGATCAGCAGCACCAGGATGCAGGAAGTGGGTACTTAGCTTTACACACATTTTCTTTGCATTCTGTATGACCCTCGGTATTCTTATTTGTCACTATGTATTGACTGAGCGCATACTCTGGTTCCCTTTGTTAATAACTGCGTGACTCATTCAACTGTATGTCAAGTGATGGAGTTGAACAGAATTAACAGCATGCCTTCTTTATTTATAAAGCCAGGAAATAAATGTAACAAACAATTAATGTTATTGTGAAATTGAATAAATGTATTCTTCTAGCAAGGGTTGTGATTTTATACCAGGTCATATTTGCATTTAAAAAATCAGGTCTATATTCAATATGCTTTAATTTTTCACTTTAAACATTGGAAAAATGTTTAAGCTGAGAAAGAACTTGGCCATTTCATGCATTCTACCATCTATCAATTGCTGTCTAGTTGACGCTGAATTCAAACCTCCCAGGAGTAGTCATCCAGATCAACGGTACTGTATTCTTTTCTCTTTATTTCCTGAAATCATATCAGACTCAGTGGTGAGAAAAGAAACACTCCCGGTTAAGTGTTGCCCTCCTCCTGCTTCCTTTCTCTCTTCATCTTCCTCTTTCTCGCGGTCTTGTCTCCAATCCACCATTATTAGTGCTTTCAATACTCCAGAGGGCAAACAAACTTTCAAAAAATTCCCCATAACCCACCAAGCGTAGCCCATTTTCCTCTCCATGCAATTAACTGAGCCAACATTTACAATAATATGATTACAGACACTTTGGCAAAGTCATGGGGGGAAACGCAGGGCATATTAGGTATCAGCAAGGGGTTGATCGTAATGGTCGCGTTTCCTGGAGACTCACATTTTCTTTTGCATGCAATAGTGAGAGCCACTAAATTCTCCTCAGGCAGTAAAAACCAATGCACTGGAACCATGATAACAAACACAGCCAACCACTTTCTTTCTCATCACTCTTATTTTCTTTCTTTTACTTTGGGGCCTTATTTTGTACTTCTTTTTTACTCTGTACCCTTCTTCTTAACTCCCACCCACCCATCCTCACCCCAGTCCCAACACACCCCTAAATTAATTAAGTCTTTCACGGCCATGTAATTAGGAACATTAGCAAGTCATAAACTTGCCACAAGTCTTGAAATTATGTGCTGGCCCTCAGCAATTTGTTTGTAATTCCTTTTTCATGAGACAACAGCACCACAGGGTCCCATAGATCTTCCGAGGGCCCCCACTGTGCCTCTCTTGCAGCCACGACAGGCAGGACAAGAGGGGTCCTTACTAGGATGAGAAAGGGACCACATGATACCCAGGCTGGCTGGCTGGCAACCATCGTGCTTGCACTCAAAAGACCACTTCAAGCACCCAGACAAAGAGTTTGTTGGCTGCCATCTTTGAAAGACAACGAACCCACCAACATAATTAGTTTATATTCTTGAGTATATTTAAAATGTAATACAAGTCTGTGTTGTTTCCAGCCAGAGTGTGTTAGTGATGTTCTATAAACACCTTGGCATCCTCCTGCTGTGATGCTGCCATTCCTCTCTCCTCACTCTTCAGACTGATGTTTATCAGACATTATCAGTATTTGCTTGGTGCACTGTAATCTTGAAAGACCTGGAGACATCACTCTAAAACACTGGGAAAAAAAACTATCCAACAGTCTGAATATCAAAATATTTCCTTCATTTTTGTGGCTTCCACACTGAAAATGTATAACTTAATACACATAATATATGCTTACTATACTGAGCTAGAGCCCTATACTAATACTGAATATTCAAATACTGAACATTATCCAGTATATGTTGCTGTTGAACATACCGAATGTGTTGAAAACATGCCTCATTTAGCCATTTTATTTAATAGTGTTTTTCTTTGCAGTCAGCTTCATCTTGTCAATGTTAGCCTTTCTAATGGAGAGGATATTGCTGATCAGTATATTACTATACAGTTTTTGGTAAGTTAATACAACTCTCTCTATCAAAAAATTACACCTGACACATGATATCTATAGTCAAAATAATATTGAATTTTCACTTGCAAAATGAACCTCTCTCCCTTACATTACTTTTTTCCACAATACGGCCTTGGTTTCAATGTCACATAATTTTAGCTTAACCACATAAACATTAAAGACATACTCACATGTTAAAAATTCCTATCCTGAGATGGACACGGCGCTCTGTTCTTTAAATTTTTAAGTATTAACATAAAACCAACAGAAAAAGGTGAAAACCAGCCCAAAGAGCATTTCACAGAGATTACCAAACGGATTCTATGTGGAAACCAGTGGGTAGAAAGTGGGGCTGTAATGCCACATTGTTGCTTCTCTAACGTATTGAAGAGCTTCTATAATTGTGTGATGTGCTGTCAGCTTTAACATCACATTCAAGTCTCGAAATCATGTGCTGGCTGTATTTAAACACTTACAACATATTGTAGTTTGCACTTTACCATCATGGCCTTGGCCTGGCTTGCAGTAAAAGTAAGAATAATATTCATTTGGCCACTTCTCTAAAGTTGTAGACTGCGCTACCATTTTCAGTCAGCTCAGCCTCAAGTGTACAAAGGGGAAAAAGGAACATTTGATGTTTGTTTTTCTTTGTTTGTTTTTTTATTATACTGAATTGAAGACAACCAAAGAACTTTTAACACAAGTAATTGCACGGTTTTAATTGCAATGTGTTATTTTGCAATGCATTACACCCAACACTGAACACAGTACGAAGAAGAAAACCTAGGCTGAAGCTGATTTGCAAAGTGGTTTTCTGATGCAAAGGAACTGTGGAACTTTTTAAATAAAGCAGCCTAAATAGCAATTCTATATGAGACTGACCAGTTGACCAGAGGCAATAGAAAGTTCGGGAACTAGAATATACATTTTCTTATATTTTCCAAGGAAATTAATCATACATGAAGAACAAACTCAAAATAATTGGTCAAAGACCCAGGACCCTTGAAGATGGTTTCCAGATATCCTAAACCAGGAAATAAAACAGTGTCTAACTTGACCAGGGTGGCTGGAGTGGGCCCGGACAGAAGGAATAAGTCTAAAACAAAAACAGTTCGGGGGTCGACCAAGCACAGGAGCAGAAGTGAGGAGCTAAAGCCAGAACCCCACATGAAGTAGTTCTGGTGGCCGGCAGTGTGGCAGCGCACAGATGGTGGAGCTCTCGAGGCTGGAGGTGTGGCCAGCAGCATGATGACAGAAAACCTCTGGCAGCTTGGCAGGAAACCGATGACTGTGACAGAGACCCTCAGGAGGGAGGCAGTTGATGTCAACAACTCATGGACTCGGGCAGTCTGGGACCCTCTGTCTTAGGTTCTGGTTCAGGCGGTGTGGGACCCATGGACTCATGTTCAAGCAGTTGAGATTCAGGTCTAGGCTGCCTGGGACCCATTGGCTGTGGTGCAGGCTCAGGTGACAGGTGTCCTTCAGGCTCGGGCTGCAAAGGACTCACAGGTTCAAACAGCGCAGTTGTGGAAGTTCAGTTCAGTTTAGACAAGCACCAGTTCAGACAGGACCCATAGCTTGTAGACAGTCTGGCTCAGGTGGCTTAGCCGCCTCTTCCAGCAACAGGGCAGGTACGATGAAAAGAAAAAATGTACTTTGAAAAACAAATTTACTATCAAAGCCCTTTATTGTGACAAATGTGAGTACATGGGTTAATTTTAATTGTTCAGTATTTTTCAGTATAGTTTCAGTATTGTGGCAAGATTAGTGAGTGAATTCAAGTAAGTAATTTTCATAATATGTTGATGTTTTTTATAAATAATGACTTGATTTCTAATTTGGAACTGTCTCATCAGCAGCAGGCCTCCACAATAAAAAGCAAAGCAAAAAAAAAAAAAAACCCCAAAACTTTATATTCTACAAAATAGCCAATCAAATATGATTTTTCTTCTTCTATGTGTAGGTTAAAAATGTGTTGTGTTTTTTTCCTGTGTTTTTTTCATGTGTGAGTCAGTCTTTGCAGCTCTTTTGTCTGTGGCGCTCAACAGAGAGGTTAACGGCATTGATGCCTGTGTGATTCCAGCTCAAGCACTCTCATCAGCAGCCTTATTCTCTCCTCCGGCTGCACCCTGACCTCCCAATAACCATACACCATTGTTTCTATTTACCATTTGCCAGAGATGGAGGGAAAACTGGAGAAAGAGTGCAGAAGAGAAAAAGAGAGTCAGCGGTAATATTGATTGGCTTCTGTGTGTATTGAAACCAGATATTGATTTTCTTTCTTTTTTTCAAATGGGAAAAAGTGCATTGTCCGACCAAAGGAGATTTCTATAGGGATTTGGGGAAAGAGGAGTTGAAATGAGCATCCGGTGCACTGTTGTCTCCTGTGGATTGTGTACAGGCCTGTGGTAATTGAATTGAGCAAACGGGGTCCTTCTCTGATATGTGCTCTCTTAAGAGTTTTAATCCTGTCAGTGTATCTCTATAATATTTCAGGAGGAGGAATCTTCAGAAAGCAAAAGTTTCATGGAAACATTAGAAAAGAGCTCTCATTACAAATGTTATTCATTCTGACATTAGTGCTTAATTGCTGTTGTAAACCAGCTGGATACTTATATCGCTTTCTGAGGTATTACCAGTATTATTGGAAATAATAATTAAGATCACTTTCAAAGCATATTTGAAATATACAGTAATGTGAAAAGGCAGATCTACAGTTATGTTTTTGTAGTGATGTGTTGAGTTTCAATCGGTCATACATGAAACCGTAGGAAGTAACAAATAGAACAGTATCCAAACCATTTGTGAAACATTTTTCTTATCCTAATAAGATTACATTTTATAGTCAGTCTCAGTATTTCAAGAAGTTTTTGTTCTTTTTATAGTCATTGGAAGATTTCTGGCCATGGGGTTTCTGCGACCTGGAGGGGCAAGAAACTTGGGTTGATTCAGTAGATAAACTGGAAGAATTTTTTTAGTTATGCTAAACAAACAAAGTAAAAAGCTAGATAACTGCATGTAAAAATATGTGTGAAACATCCAATCACAAGTAGTAAGAGAGATAGCACTGCTTGAACTTGGGGTTGCTGTAGATCAGGAGGTAGAGCAAGTCATTTACTAATCAGAAAGTTGGTGGTAAAATCCCAGAGTTCTCCATACTACATGCCAAATATTCTTGGGCAAGATGCTAACCATGAGTTGCTCTCTGATCCAGTGTGAATGTTAGAGTAGAAAAGCACTCCATTTATCATTTTACTTCCCGTGGTCAAATATGAATTTTGAATGTTCCACAACACAAATTTAAATACATAAACAAGGATTATGGCCAGAAGAACTGAATAAAATGATGAAAAATAATTAAATACAGATGATGTTGGGGTGAACAAAATTCCATAGTCTGCGTTTTGATAGTTGAACTTTACCGTGCAGACGGCCACACAGCTGTCTGCAGTCCAACTGATTTATTTAATCGGTTGTTCGTCATTTCCAGGCACAGTCATAATATCCGTATTAGTTCTTAAACAGGAACTCTTACATATCCACTGATTTAATTTTTTTAATTGAACAAACTGTATCACATTTTCAGTGAATGCAAAAGACATGGATATATAATATCAAGACAAGGTTAACAGGCTTCATCTGTGAGCAGAGAATAGATGAACCATAACCATTGTTTCTGGTATTTGCAATATTTATCTGCAATTAAATTAAATAACTGTCAAGACACAAACAGTAAGTAGCATTATTGTTACTTGAACTTAGAGGGGCTTAGCAATATATTTAAGCCTCCCTGACCTCTCGACAACAAAGAAAACTGTTTCAAAGATGTATTTTGGTAATCTTTTTTACCACAGGTGTTATTAATTCAGTGGTATCAAAATATTCTTCCACAGTATTTTCTTCCTACCTTCTAAAACCTGACCTTTGACTTCTGCTTTTCCATTTCCACCCCAGCAGCAGGTTTCATGTCTGCCATTGTGCACAGCTCAACTCTGTTGTGCGTCTCCAGACTGTGTCTGTGTTACTTCATGGTACCTGAGTCGTTACAGTGGCCACAGTCAGAGCCTGCTTCTCATTCAGCCAGCATCAGCCTGCTCTCCCACTCAATTTACAATTAAGACCAAATTTAGAGCACTGAAGCCTGAAGGCAGGTGGGTGTCCATACATGGAGCATGTTGCCTAGCAACAATAGAGCGGGAGTGGTGAGCAGTGGGGGGTGTCAGTAGGGTATACCTGAGTTGTAAGGGAGGAGCGTGGGGAAAGAGCATGTGTGTCTCAGTGTTTGTGTGAGTGAATTGGAGTGGAGTGAGTTGGACATATTGATATTTATGGACATTTATAAAGAGTGAGACATCAGACAGTTAGCTAGACCATTTTACTACATCTGTCACTTATCTCAGATTAGTATTTAGAAAAATCTCAGTGAAGTATTTAAGATAAAAAAAGAAAACAAAAAAACTTCATCAAAAGTCAAGAGCACAAATTTTGAAAAAAGACGTTTACTAACAGTCAATTTTCTATTCTGCTAAAGACCTACACTAGAGATCGTATATACTGTATATAGTCTCTGTTCTGCAACACATCATGTTTTTATACTGCTTGAAGACATGCACACTCATAAACAGTGGAAGGTAGCTCCTGTAATTAATTATAGTTTAAGAAATAGTGAACATACTGGTAAAAACTGACTTCTGATACTCTGCTAACTTTTCCTATTTAGTCTGAGCTGCAAAGAAAAATTATCCAGAGGTCAAAATTCACTCTCTTAGTGTGTGGATGCTTCACTGTGTGTATACACATACTGTATTTCTTACAGTAGCGGTTTGTTTTTCTAAAAGTGTGTTGCCAGATTGCTTCCACCTTTGTCACTGAACACCAAGAAAGTTGTTCACTTCTTTTATTTTTTCTCACATATTAACATTGCACAATGAATGAATGCTCATAATGTTCAAATAAACTTGTATTTGGTGATGTCAGACTATTTGGAGAGAGAAGAAAAAGTTCAAGACTTTAGGAGAACAAAGACCCATTTTTTGTATACTTTTGTATAGTGCTGTTTTGACTTTATGAAGTGACTCAAGGAGAACTTAATTGTTTGTTAATAATAATAGCTATGCTATTAGACTTCTGTCACATAATCTGTCATGAGTTACAATGTAATCGGTAAACCCTTTTAACCCTATGCTGTAACCCTTCATGTACCCTAATGTGCATCTCCTAAAAAAAATTTAACTACACATTGGGTCAACACAGCCCGCAATGACTGAATGGCATGGATGGTTATGGCCACACAACATATACATGACATGTTATATTGTCATGACACTCAAAATTGAGCTCAGGTGTATCCTGTTTTCACTGATCATCTCTCAGATGTTTGTATAAGTTGAATAATTTGAATTTGTGATTAGGGATGGGTACCAGTGCCATGATGGCACCGGTTCTGACATAAACGGTAGTAACCAGACCGAAAAGCAGCGCACATTTCGGTGCTTTTTTTTCCTGAGCTGTGATACACTTTAGATTCTAGCCAATCATTTTACGTTTCCGAGGATAATAGGCGGGTCCAGGTACGTACGTTCTTTTAGAGCAGAGCTACAGATTAAAAATGCCCAAGGCGAAGCAGTCAAAAGTCTGGCTGTACTTCACAGCAAAATATGCAAACTCAGCAGCCTGCAACAAGTGCTTTAAGCTGATACTGTGATACTGTCAAAGGAAGTAACACCTCAAATCCGATGAAACACCTGGCGACGCATAGCGTTTTTTTTAAAAGGAAGAAAAATGCGCCTTCTTTGATAGCTTGCTGCGAGACCTCACAGCGAGCACATCTATGGCAGTTGTGGTGCCTGTTATCGGACCCGGAGTTAGCAACATCCCCCAAAAACCCGAAGAGGAGAGTCCTGGCCCCTAGCCCTGCCAGTGTAGCAGAAATGATGACAGATGATGATGCAGCAGCAGCCGTTCTTCTCTGCATGAGTAGCTTAATGTTGTTTGTGTGTAATTTACGTTGAGTAGGCTAACCACGTTATTACATTAATGCATGTAAGGTGAACTAGCAAACACCGTTGTAGTTACATGCGGCAGTCTTCTTGATTGATGGCAGATACTCCCTTCACCCTGGCCAAAAAGGCTAAAATAACCAAAGAAAAAGTGGAAAACAGTTAAACATGAGAGGTTTTTGGACAAAGTTTGTGTTTTTTCCATTGTTTAAGCACTGCTTCCAGCCAAGAGCGATACCATATATGCCCCATAGCTGCAGAAAAGGCTAACATTGTTATCTTTTTACAAAAAAACAGCTGAACATGAGAGGTTTTTGGACCAATTTTGTGTTCTCCATTCTATAAGCACCGGTTTGAGCACCGGTTTGAGCACCGGTTTGAGCACCGTTTAAGCACCGGCACCGTTTCAAAAGTACTGGTTTGGCACCGGTATCGGATAAAACCTAAACGATACCCATCCCTACTTGTGATATAGGTTGGTGATTGAACACAATTTGAAAAAGCAAACATCTGTCTGTAGATTCTACAGACAGGTTTGGTAAATGGTAAATGGCCTGTATTTGTATAGCGCTTTACTTAGTCCCTAAGGACCCCAAAGCACTTTACACTACATTCAGTCATCCACCCATTCACACACTGGTGATGGCAGCTACATTGTAGCCACAGCTGCCCTCGGGCACACTGACAGAGGCGAGGCTTCCAGACACTGGCGCCACTGGGCCCTCTGACCACCACCAGTAGGCAACGGGTGAAGTGCCTTGCCCAAGGACACAACGACCGAGACTGTCGGAGCCGGAGCTCGAACTGGCAACCTTCCAATTACAAGTTGAACTGCCAACTCTTGAGCCACGATTGCCCACGTTTGTATCGAGGTATAGAAAAAATTCTGCAGCACTGAGCACAGTGGCTTCTAATATCAATTAATGTAAGTTTACGAAACCACCAGTTTGGTACCAGCAGGACTCTTCTTAGAACTTGCCACCCAGCAAATCTGAGTAATCAGGGTTGAAGGGCCTTAGTCAGGGAGGTGACCTAAAATCTTTTGGTCAGTCAGATAGAGCTCCAACTTTGCTCTGTTGAAAGAGGAGAACCTTTAAGAAAGACAACCATTTCTTCACCAATTAGGCATGTATGGTTTAGTGTCCGAACGGAAGTCATTCCTCAGTAAAAGAAAAGCCCACCTGGAGTTTGCCAAAAGGCAGGACTCTCAGCCCATGAGAAGTATGAACTCTTGAACTCTTTTCCCTGAATGCCAAACATCATATCTAGAAGAAACTAGGCACTACTCATCATCTGACTAATACCACCATCTTCAGTGTGAACATGTAAGCCTCCAGAAGGTCTTCTTCATACTGTTGGCCAGCCAAACCACAGGAGAGTCTCAGCTGCTGGTGACTTGGATGACCACCAATTTCTTCGCCCCCAAAATCGCCTACTGCTTGTAGAGCTTGTTCCTTTGCTGGGCAGACCCCAGAAGTGTTTTTGACTTCTTCCTACCTCCTCTGTTGCATATATTTTGTATTGGGGTTTTATTGGTTTGTTTGTTTTTTTGAAGAGTCTTCAGCCTTAAAGTTTTTTTTAGTTTAATTTGAGTTCCAGCCTCCAGAGTCTTGCATTTGGGTCCTACTGTGCCTGCCACACAGCCGTTCCACGACACTTCCAACTGGAGGAGCTCTCAGTCAAACCTTCCATTACTGTTGGATCACAAGTTGAATTTTATCTTAACTTGATCTCTACCTGCATCTGTCTGGACACCAATAATTCACAAACAGGCATCAAAACAGGATTATATTTAGCAGCTGTTAAAAGTGATTATTGAGCTTTCCTCTCCTCAGGAACTCTCTGCAGGAGGGGGAGATACAGGAGAGGTGGAGGAAGATCTCAGCCTGGGCGTCTATTGTCTCATGTAGTCTGGAAGATGAGTTGATGGTGGGGTGGGTGCAGTTTTCTCTGTGGTGGGGTTGGGTGGACTAGCCCGGGCTCTGTGGGGCCGGGGGGCGCTGCTGCGCTGGGCTCCGGTCTGGATGGGCCTGGGCCCCCTTTCCCTGGTGGGTCGCGGAGTATGGGAGTGCCTACTGGGGTCAGCGGGGGAGCTGGCCCCAGGGAGGGGTCACCTGCCCCTCCCTTCCTTCCCTCCCCATCTCCAGCTGCCTCCCTCTTCCCGCTCCACCACAACCACCCACACATGCAGGGCCTTGGAGTAGGGGTGCAGAGGAGGCTACCCCCTCTCTGTCCCCTTCTGGCTGCCTCTGCCTCAATTTTATCCCACAACTTAGACATTCACATTACTCACACTCTCATTACACATACATATAGGATCTTGGGGGTGGGCACGATACACGGAGTCCAAATTACCATCAGGGTGTACACCTCACCCCTGGCGTCGTTGCCCACCTCTCAATTTTGAATACACGTAGACATTGAGGGCTAGCAGGAGGGACTATGCGCTTACCTGCTGCTCTCTGGCAGGTAGCTCCATGCCCTCCTGGGTTTTAATTGCACCTTAGAACACACATGCATCAACACTACAATGAGCGGGTGGAGGGAGGTTTGGAGTCTTCTCTCACCCCCGTTCTCTGCGGCCTGCTGGAGCGGGGGGGCTAGGAGGAGTTGGCCCTCCGACTGCGGTCTGGAGTGTGGGGCCTCCCTGCTGCTGCGGAGTCGGGGCGGTCTGCCTCTCCCCACCGCAGGGAAAAGGGTAACACCACCTGGGTCTGGGTGCAGTTCCCCCCTCCAGGGGCAAGGGTACCTAGACCCAGTTCGTAGAGTACGCTTGGGGAGTGTGATCGTGTGTACAGCGTCTCTTTATGTCTGTCTCCACGTTGGTTGAGTGTGGAGTAAGTGCATATGAGAGCATGAGGGTGGGAATGGATGTTTGTGTCTGTGTGTGCCTGTATGTCTGTGTCTATATGTCAGGTTGGGTATCAGACGCCACCTCTCTGGGGACATCTCAGGCCCTCCAAGGTTTGGAGGCCTATCTCCACCCACCACCACTTCCCCTGCCAGTGGCGGACTCCCTCAGGTGTCGGTGCGTTGGTGGTTCTTTGTGTCTGGGGGTGGCTCACTCACTCACTCCTTGGCGGCCGCTTATCGGGGCCTGGAGCCTGGGGCTCGCTCGGGCCACTTCGGAGGTGGGGTGCCCCCGGCCTCTCGGCCTGGGGCTCGGTCACTCAGGCACAGCTGGCTGCCGGCGGAGCTCACGGGCGCGTCACTGCAACTCCCCCTGGCTTCTGAGTGAGCCCTCATCTGGGACTCTCCTCAGCTCTTACTGGGACAGTGGCGCGGCTGCCCCTCTGTTGGTCTTCCTTGGTCTCTTGTGTTCTGGGGGCCTCTGGATGTCTGGAGTTTTGATCTCCTCCATACCTGCTTCGTGCCCTGGAGGACGGGGCTGTGGCCCCCCCACACCCTCTAGCAGATCGTTACATGGAGAAACCTTTGGAATGCAAGCATGCTGATCCACACAGGTATGCACACAGGTGTACACACGGGTATTCACAGACGCGGACTACAGCTTTCTTGGCTGCTGCCTCAAAGCACATTGTGCGCTGTCTATCCTGCGTGCTGCACAATATCGTTTATTATTTAGTATCTACTGATATCTACTGCTAGCTAGTTTATTGTGATGGTGCTGTTTTTTTTATTATGTTGCTCTTTGTTGTTTGCTTTCTCTTCTGTTTTTTTTCTCCATACAGGTGATCCAGGTGTTTTTTTTTTTTGTTTGTTTGTTTTTCTTTCTTCCCCCCCTTGTCACCGTCTCTTCTCCCCTTTGGTTTTCTTTCTCTCCCTCTCTTTCTTTCATTCTTTCTCCCTGTCCTATCCCCCAGTCATGTCTGTCCCGTTTGTAGCAACTGAAAATAAAATAAATTCATAATTATAATAAAGGTCAATCAAATGGACCAATATGGAAAGGCCATGATGATCCACTTGGTAAAATAAATCCGCTTGGCATCTTTCTTGGCCTTAAGACAACAATTCTGATGGCTAAAGATCCAAACGGGACACACAAAAAAAAAAAGATTATTGATCACTGAAATTTATCAATTTCAAAAATATTGTAACCATATAGTAAACGCTGATACAGTAAACTTGAACATTGGTTGAATAACTTTTAAGAGTATATGAAAAGTTGTTCTATAATAGCAAAAGTAAAGCTGAAACATTAGGAAAAACATTTCTGTATGCAGTGCATTAAAATGTAAACAACATTGTTATCCTTTGTTCTTTGTAAGCACAGCACCATTTAAATCTTTTTGTTTCCTTCAAAGCAAGGCTGGAATTCAAAACACTGCCAGTGTCCCTGCTCAACAATAACCTAGACTTAAACAGTTGGCACACATTTTACAGGAAACTACTATTCCCCAATCGGTATCATCTTCCATATTTGCATGTGCTTGGATGCTGAGAGTGGCAAATTGACTGAGAAAATAGGCATATTACCACACAGTGGGAGAGGGAGTGTGTCATGTGCAGCAAACAAAGGAATACGACAGGGATGGCTCTCACACCGAGCAAATGTCTCCTCTCAACTCAGCCGAGTCGCACATACTGTGTGTGTGTTTGAGAGAGATGGAAGACAATAGCAGAGATAATGTCAAAGATTTCTGATTTGTGAACTCTGAAAGACGTCACAGGCGAGGAGAGAATGAAGCTCTTTAATGCTTGATACTTGACTATAATGCCTGAAACTCAGTTCGACTGTTAAACAGGGTTATGCCACTGCTTTTGCATGACCACACTGTCTTGAAAAACAGTTTATTAAAGTCACAATAAAGAGAGTTTTGCCCTCTTAGATATTTTCCTCCATAGGTACCATGTATTCTCTTGAAACTCGATTTGAACTTAAACTGATTTTCTTTAATTATGTGGCCACAACTTTATGAGCAATCACAGATGACTTACCATTCGTGATTTAGTTATTTCTTATGTACATTAAGTTCTTGTTTAGTAAACCACTATACAGTGGGGCAAAAAAGTATTTAGTCAGCCACCGATTGTGCAAGTTCCCCCACCTAAAATGATGACAGAGGTCAGTAATTTGCACCAGAGGTACACTTCAACTGTGAGAGACAGAATGTGAAAAAAAAATCCATGAATCCACATGGTAGGATTTGTAAAGAATTTATTCGTAAATCAGGGTGGAAAATAAGTATTTGGTCAATAACAAAAATACAACTCAATACTTTGTAACATAACCTTTGTTGGCAATAACAGAGGTCAAACGTTTACTATAGGTCTTTACCAGGTTTGCACACACAGTAGCTGGTATTTTGGCCCATTCCTCCATGCAGATCTTCTCGAGAACAGTGATGTTTTGGGGCTGTCGCCGAGCAACACGGACTTTCAACTCCCGCCACAGATTTTCTATGGGGTTGAGGTCTGGAGACTGGCTAGGCCACTCCAGGACTTTCAAATGCTTCTTACGGAGCCACTCCTTTGTTGCCCGGGCGGTGTGTTTTGGATCATTGTCATGTTGGAAGACCCAGCCTAGTTTCATCTTCAAAGTTCTCACTGATGGAAGGAGGCTTTGGCTCAAAATCTCACGATACATGGCCCCATTCATTCTGTCCTTAACACGGATCAGTCGTCCTGTCCCCTTGGCAGAAAAACAGCCCCATAGCATGATGTTTCCACCCCCATGCTTCACAGTAGGTATGGTGTTCTTGGGATGCAACTCAGTATTCTTCTTCCTCCAAACACGACGAGTTGAGTTTATACCAAAAAGTTCTACTTTGGTTTCATCTGACCACATGACATTCTCCCAATCCTCTGCTGTATCATCCATGTGCTCTCTGGCAAACTTCAGACGGGCCTGGACATGCACTGGCTTCAGCAGCGGAACACGTCTGGCACTGCGGGATTTGATTCCCTGCCGTTGTAGTGTGTTACTGATGGTGACCTTTGTTACTTTGGTCCCAGCTCTCTGCAGGTCATTCACCAGGTCCCCCCGTGTGGTTCTGGGATCTTTGCTCACCGTTCTCATGATCATTTTGACCCCACGGGATGAGATCTTGCGTGGAGCCCCAGATCGAGGGAGATTATCAGTGGTCTTGTATGTCTTCCATTTTCTGATGATTGCTCCCACAGTTGATTTTTTCACACCAAGCTGCTTGCCTATTGTAGATTCACTCTTCCCAGTCTGGTGCAGGTCTACAATACTTTTCCTGGTGTCCTTCGAAAGCTCTTTGGTCTTGGCCATGGCGGAGTTTGGAGTCTGACTGTTTGAGGCTGTGGACAGGTGTCTTTTATACAGATGATGAGTTCAAACAGGTGCCATTCATACAGGTAACGAGTGGGGGACAGAACAGCTTCTTACAGAAGACGTTACAGGTCTGTGAGAGCCAGAGATTTTCCTTGTTTGAGGTGACCAAATACTTATTTTCCACCCTAATTTACGAATAAATTCTTTACAAATCCTACCATGTGAATTCATGGATTTTTTTTTCACATTCTGTCTCTCACAGTTGAAGTGTACCTCTGGTGCAAATTACTGACCTCTGTCATCATTTTAAGTGGGGGAACTTGCACAATCGGTGGCTGACTAAATACTTTTTTGCCCCACTGTATAACTTTGTGCTATGGAAGTAATGTTTGAAAAACTCAGAAACCAGTCTTACTTGTTATCATATATCGTCCACCCAGTGTTGCCAACTCCTCAGTAAGGAAAATCGCTATTGGTTGTCCTAAAAGTCGCTAGAAGTCGCTAAATGACGTCATCGCCTAATTTGCATAATTGGTCATGCTAATCTAATTGTAACCTATGTTGTTGGAGAGAGAAATAACATCGTGGAAAAGACACAAAGTGAGTAAAAAACGTCCTAAATGCATTTAGAGTTTATTTAGAACTACAAATGAAATTTCTTTTAGCAATTATTGTTTTTTTTAATGTCACAATTCCAACCCTGCTCCTTTACCTGGGCTTGGACCGGCAAAAGTGACCCGAAATAGGCACTCTGGTGGAGTTACTTTGTGTGTGTGTTTATAAGTAGTTTTAAACCTTGTGATCCACAAAACAGCATAAGAGTAAAAGAAGAACTGACTGCGTTACAGCACCCGCTGCTTGTTTAGAGTAAAAGCGATACGCGCTTTCACGTCTTTTTTAGCGACTTTTTTTTAGAAAAAAAGTCGCTAAGGGGTCTGAAAACTCGCTAAATATAGCAACAAAGTCGCTAAGTTGGCAACACTGCGTCCACCTGGGCCTTACACAGAGTTTCTGTCTGATTTCTCAGACTTTTTATCTGATTTAGTTCTCAGCTCAGATAAAATAATTATTGTGGGTGATTTTAACATCCATGTAGATGCTAAAAATGACAGCCTCAACATGGCATTTATTATGTTATTAGACTCAATTGGCTTCTCTCAAAATGTAAAAGAACCCACCCACCACTTTAATCACACTCTAGATCTTGTGTTAACATATGGCATAGAAACTGAACATTTAACAGTGTTTCCTGAAAACCCTCTCCTGTCTGATCATTTCCTGATAACATTTATATTTACAATAATTGGTTACACAGTAGTGGAGAGTAGACTTTATCACAGTAGATGTCTTTTTGAAAGCGCTGTACACTGTAAAAAAAAATCCGTAAAAATACCGTACAATCTACCGGTTTTTTTTATGAAGCAATTTTCCGTTTTGATTTTTCACAGGTTTTTTTCCGTATTTCTTTAATTACGCATTGCATTCTGGGAGCAAGAATCGACAAGAAGCGGGAAAATTTACAATCAAGGCAGCCGTCTTCATGGGCAGGGATTTAGAGACAGTTTTGCACCTTTCTCAGGTAAATATCAAATATGTATTTTACATTTTAAAATGTATATCTTAAAAGACTTAATTTTATGTGCTTTTTGTTGAAAATTGTCATAATAATGGTCAGCTCATGTCTGCCACATCGAAGAATTTGCTGAGTAATCTTGAAGTAAGGATAATTTATATTTTATTTTATTTGTATGCTTTTTTGGCTGTTAGGCAGAGTTTCGCTATATAATCGCCAGTTTTTATTTGAGAGATACTCATATAAATAAATGCTTATGGTAGGAGTAAGTTTATTCCCTGTATCATATGGTTTATGCTTTGCTAAATGTAGGCCTTCTAGCTAACTAATGAGTTAATGGGAGTTTGATATACTTGGCTAGTAGTGATGGGATTTCCGGCTCTTTTTAGAGAGCCAGCTCTTTCAGCTCCGAACCGGCTCTTCAGGTTGTTTTGTTGCTTTAATTAATTTATTATTAACAATAATATAAATTTATGCACAAAAGGAATTACTAATGTAAAAAAAAAGTGGGTTTTATTTATATATGTTTATATATAAATATATACGGTGGCCCCTAGAGACAAAACACATACGAACTCCAAAACACATTTCTAGCATTAACTGAACTTCCATAACAGAGCTACCTAGATCACTTAAATTACACAATTGAAAGCATATGTGTATTGTTTGTGTATTTATACACAAGCACTCATATATATTCAAATAATTAAAAATAAAAAGTTAATTTACCTGTTACTACCACACACCAAATCTGGTCGTTGGTACTTCCTGGCTTGTGTACCCACTAGGTAACAAAAGCTCAACACTGCGCCCTAGCATCCTGGAGCACTTCTGTTGTGTTTTGTACGTGTTTTGGAGTTTTTACATGTTTTGGAGTTTTTACATGTTTCAGAGTTCGTACGTGTTTTGGAGTTTGTACGTGCTTTGTCTCTAGGGGCCACCGTAAATACTTTTATTTATTCACTCCACATAAAATGTAATAAATAAATCATATAATACAAAAACCAACAAGCCACAGTTCAACTTTTAACTATACAAATATTCAGCTTTTTCCTTTTAAACCAATTTTAAGTGAAAAAACACAAAACACTACAAACCACAACACAATTAAATATAAATTAAAATATGAAAACTAAAAGAAGATGCATATTCTCTGTCATATGGGCCTGCATGAATAAACTTTCTGAATCCTTTATCATCCGCAACTGAAAATAGTTATGGAAGTGCGAGAGAGAGGGTCTTTTCCCGGATGGGGGGTGTAGTCCGTGCTTGAATGTGTGGGACTCAGTGTTGCCAACTTAGCGACTTTTAGGACAACCAATAGCGATTTTCCTTACTGAGGAGTTGGCAACACTGGTGGGACTGCCCCTCCCGTTGTATGTGTGCGCGTCAGTGAGCGCGAGGAGAAAAAGGAGAGTCGAAAAGTACTAGTTGCTACCAACGAGAAACAGAAGATGAAAGCATATAATTACAATAATAACCACTGCAGCCAAAAAGAGTGCCTGACGAGCCCAGTTGTAAGTAGGCTGTTAAGACTCGACTGTACACTGTGTTCGCCTCCGACGAAACAAGAAAGTTCCGTTGGAGCAGCTCTTCAGCGCCTCTGTCTGTCTCTCGCTAGCAAAGTTGACCCAGACAGCTCCTGCTCAAACTGTACGGTTGACTCGCAGGGGTTAGAAGTTCATAGGTCACGATGCAGGGTCTCACACTATACGGCCCGATGCTCTGATGCGACCTGAGTGCTCACACTGTGCGTACATAAAACGAAGGTTATAACAGAAATTCTGTCGCTCGCTCTCCCTCTCTGTCTTTCACTCACACAGACACGCACACCACCACCATCAACTTTGCTAAATTGCTAATGAAAAACATTGATCAGGCAGCTGTGATTGAGCAGCAGTGTCGATCCAACTATTTTCACGGTTGTTGTGGTCGTGATAATTTTGTGAGGCCACATCGAAAAGGCTCGGATGAGCTTTCCAAAGTTCTACAAGTTGTGCCTCCATCGCTTGTGTCCAGATCACACGCTGCACTGCCGTGCTGCGCCGTCTTTTTCGCTGACATTTGTGTTTGCGCGTGCGCAGTGTGACAAACTGCGGTGACAAACTGCGGTGACACCCTCACGACGGTCGCGAGGATTTCAAACAGGTTTGAAATCCTCACGACCAAGCGATTGATGATCTGGAGCTGGTCGTGAGGTGTTAATTGCGTCTCGTTACCCCACGTATACTACACGATGCACGATGAAGGCCAAAATCGGGCCGATCGCACGACTCAAAAATCAGCTCAAAATGGGCCAAAAATCGCACAGTGTAAGCCCAGCATTAGTTCAGTGAGAGATTTATTTGGAAAGAAAACAGTTTTCACTAGAAGTGGGAAAACTAATGTGTACACTTATTTTTGCATTTTATTTTGTTAAATAGAATAAATGTTTTGTTTTTTTTAACCCATGCTTTTTCTTAATGGATCGCACAATTTTAGCTTAACAGATGTTTTTAATAGCAAAGGGAAAAGAGTATATTCCTTAATGTATAAAGAAATTAAAAAAAGAAATCTGATACTTTTCCAAAACTGATATAACCACAACAGTCACATGAGTGACAGCAGAGTACAGCAGTGACTGTGCAGGACTTTTATTGTGAAAAATAGGAAGAGTAAATATCCCTTTTTTAATGCATAGAATTTTTTTTTTTTACTTACAGATTGCAGTATTTTTGTGTGTGTGTGTGTGTATGTGCCTTTTTTGTGTGGTTGGTTGGTTTTTAGCCCATATGAAGCTTGGTTTTATATTGACTGACTGCATTTATTAATGACACCATTTAATTAACTTTGGTATGCTTTTTAACTTGGTGTTTATCTAGTTAATTTGGTCAATTTTAAACTGAGGATATTAATAATTGAATAAAAATGTAAAGTTCCTTTTTAGTTAAACATGCTCTTTCAGGATCTTGAATTATTTTTTTTTCTCCATAGGACAGCCCTGATCTGTGGAGTGGGAGCCTTAAATGATTTTGCAACAACAAACATTGGCAGAACTGGAACAAGGCCATGAGAGCTTGTTACCTTTGGAAGCTGAAAAGTTTGCTATCATTTTGAGCTCCGGTGTAAGTGAGAGTGGGGAGGAGGGATACTCGCACTAGCTGCCACTGAAATGTGGCAAGTTAAACACTGAAACAGGCTTGAATTAAATGGATTGGCTTGTAGTTTGACATATTACAATGACTATTTGTTTCATCTCTTTGTGTTTGGATCAGAATGATATCTGATCCAAATATCTGATTGGTGCATCCTTAGTCAGTTATGTTGACTTGCAATGTTTGCAGATTTAAGTGCATCTCTATTATTTTTTTTCAACTGCATCTCTTTGACTGAATACCTGAAACACTGCAGATCACACAGACACATTAACAATGTATTTTCTTTGTGTGGCCATAAATATTGTGGCAGAAGATTTTCCTCATACAGCTGCTTTGCTGTTCATATGTCACGGACACACAATTTTTGCAACAGAGAATATGCAGATGTTAAAAGGCTTGTGACTCACTTGAGTGGTCACATACAAGAGGGTTTAAGTGTAACTTGCCCTTTTGGTAATTGTGCAAAAGCTTTTAATGTAAAGACATCCTTTTCATCTCACATTTCCAGGTGTCATAGAGGCTGGACTGTCACCCAGATAGCACCTGCACATATATGTGAAGTTGGACAGCCCTTACTAGGTGAAGGAGCACATGTAACAGAAAATGTAACTGAAAACACTAATGTGGCTGATGCAGCCCAAAGCATTGATGTGGAGAATGATAACATTCAAGATGCATATACAACAAATCTAGCTTTGTTTTTGTTGAGATTGCAGGCAAAGTGTTTAGTTCCAGCATCTACAATTACAGGGATTGCAAATGAAATGAAAACCCTTCAGGATATTCAGCAGGAGTACACAATGGATGTTTTGTCTCAACAACTTGAACAGTATGGTGTTCCAGCTGAGACATTTAGATGTCTTAAGCAAACTGTTTACAAACAGAGTCCTATGTATGAAACCTTGAATGAAAATGGTTCTTTGTCTACACACCATAGAAGGCTGCAGTATTACAAGGCACACTATAACTATGTTGATCCTATGGAAGTCAAGCTTGGGTACAATGATAATGGGCAGAAGCGGCATTATCATCACATTCCAGTTCTGGAAAGCCTCACTGCATTGCTGAAAGAGGGAAATGCAGTTCAACAGAGTTTTAATTCTGTTTCTGCTGCTGACGGTGCAATCTGTGATATTACAGATGGGCATGTCATTAAATCTAATGCCATGTTTTCTTCAGATCCAGATTCTTTAAAGGTGATGCTTTTTCAAGATTCCTTTGAGGTGCCCAACCCTCTTGGATCTGCCAAGCGAAAGCACAAAATTGTAGCTGTTTCCTTAACCTTGGGAAAAGTATGTACACACCACAGATCAGCTATTGACCAAATACAGTTGGTACTGCTCTGTCTAGAGGAAGACTGCAAATACTTTGGTATGGATCAAGTTTTCAGTAAACTTGTGTCAGACTTGTGTGAGCTGGAGGTAAAGGGCATATCTTTTGAGGGCAAGCTGTATACGGGTACTGTTGCATGCATAATGGAAGATAACCTGGGCTCCCACATGATTGGTGGGTTTACAGAAAATTTCAGCTCTTGTGAGTATTTCTGTAGATATTGTCCCGTTACAAAAGATGACTTTAGGTCTAACTCACTCACAGTTGCCATGCATAGAGATCCTGTTGGATATAATGAGTCTCTGAATTTTTTGGAGAGTCATCCTGATGTAACAATGCATCATGGAATTAAAGGCAACAGTGTTTTCAACAGATTATCTAACTTTCATGTTTGTCAGCCTGGACTGCCGCCATGTCTGGCACATGACCTTTTGGAAGGTGTTGTTGACTATGACATAGCACTATGTTTGCAGTTCCTAATAAAAACAAAAAAGTGGTTCAGCTATGAGTGACTAAATGACAGACTTGGATCTTTTTCTGGTGAAAGTGGTGACAAACCAAATGCCATTTCCAACAAGGGAATAAAGCTTGGAGGCCATACAGCCCAGAACAGGTAGCTGTTGAGGTTTTTGCCCATTTTGGTGCATGACAGAATTGAAGATGCTGACAATGCTGTATGGCTGCTTGTACTTCTTCTGAGGGAGCTGGTTGAATTTGTCTGTGCACCTATGCTATCAGAGTCGCAGACTGCGTACATGAAGGTACTCGTCGAAGAGTATGTGGAAATGAGGCAGGAGTTATGCGGGTCATTCCATGAAAATGGCACAATTTGAGTCCCTCTCACCTCTTATGGTGTATTTCATCTATTGGGTCACCAAACTTTCTATTTAAACAGCTTTACATATATATTGAAATGTACCCTTTAATACAGTGTAAAAAAACTGGACTAATTTTTATCTTTTTATGGGAAATAATACAGTTTTTTCATTTGACACCACCTATTTTGTCATGTCCCTCATGGCCTTGATGAAAGTTTACTTTGAAAATACCAAATAAAACTATTTAAAAAGTCAATACATTTTGGTATTAACCTAAACATCTATTTGTGCTCTTTTGCTGTTAATATTTCTTTTTTTTCAAATTTAATTGTTAATTATTTATTAAAATCACAATTATTCCTGTACCTGACTAACCCTTCAACCCCGTTACATGAATGATCCCACCCCCATAAATACAATGGTGTGATCCAGAATTTCATATACATCAGGAAGTAGGGATGGGTATTGTTTAGGTTTTATCCGATACCGGTGCCAAACCGGTACTTTTGAAACGGTGCCGGTGCTTAAACGGTGCTCAAACCGGTGCTTAAAGAATGGAGAACACAAAATTGGTCCAAAAACCTCTCATGTTCAGCTGTTTTTTTGTAAAAAGATAACAATGTTAGCCTTTTCTGCAGCTATGGGGCATATATGGTATCACTCTTGGCTGGAAGCAGTGCTTAAACAATGGAAAAAACACAAACTTTGTCCAAAAACCTCTCATGTTTAGCTGTTTTCCACTTTTTCTTTGCTCATTTTAGCCTTTTTGGCCAGGGTGAAGGGAGTATCTGCCATCAAACAAGAAGAAAGCTGCATGTAACTACAACAGTGTTTGCTAGTTCACCTTACATGCATTAATGTAATAACGTGGTTAGCCTACTCAACGTAAATTACACACGAACAACATTAAGCTACTCACACAGAGAACAACGGCTGCTGCTGCCATCATCATCTGTCATCATTTCTGCTACACTGGCAGGGCTAGGGGCCAGGACTCTCCTCTTCGGGTTTTTGGGGGATGTTGCTAACTCCGGGTCTGATAACAGGCAACCCACCCACAGTAGATGTGTGAGGTCTCGCAGCAAGCTTTCAAATACGGCGCATTTCTCGGCTTTAAAAGAAAACGCTATGCGTCGCCAGGTGTTTCATCGGATTTGAGGTGTTACCTCCTTTGCACAGTATCAGCTTAAAGCACTTGTTGCAGGCTGCTGAGTTTGCATATTTTGCTGTGAAGTACAGCCAGACTTTTGACCGCTTCGCCTTGGGCATTTTTAATCTGTAGCTCTGCTCTAAAAGAACGTACGTACCTGGGCCCGCCTACTATCCTCGGAAACGTAAAATGATTGGCTAGAATCTAAAATGTATCACAGCTTAGGAAAAAAGAGCACCGAAATAAAGCACCGAAATGTGCGCTGCTTTTCGGTCTGGTTACCGTTTATGTCAGAACCGGTGCCATCCCTATCAGGAAGTGACATCACTGAAGTCTTTTGGACAACAGGACCACAGAGACAGGCAAGTTGCTCCATTATTTTCCTTTATTTTAGTCATTTATCTTGTGATATTGTGGTCGTCAACCTCAATGACTCAACACCGTAACATGAAAAAAGATAGAAAACTATTACTTATGAAAAAGTTTTTTGTTAGTTCATGAATATATGGTGATTTTGAATTTCAACCCTGTTATGCTAGTCTCAACCCCGTCACACCTACATTTTCATATATTATTTTCTTAAAATGTTGAAAAAATAATTTAATGTTTGGGGATTTCTGTCTAAAATATTGAGCGCTATCATCTGATCATTGATTTTGATTACAATTCTTAGTTAAACTAAATTTTTGATGAAAAATGACAAGATTGCTTTCACTCATTAGTTACATTTCAGGATTTAAGAGAGTAAAACTGTGTGACTTTATGTCATTTTTCTATGTAAAATTACTGAATTGGTATGGGGGACATCTAATTAATGTAAACATATTGATTTCTTTAGAAATACATTTTAAGATAATATTCAGAGAGCCTCCAAAGTGTCCATAACGGGGTTGAAGAATTACAATGATAATAATAATAATAATAATGGATTGGATTTATATAGCGCTTTTCAAGGCACCCAAAGTGCTGATTTGACTTTACAGTTTGGTCCACTCATACATATGTGGACTATGCGCTTTGAAACCAAGCATAGTTATTTCAAAAGGTGCATCAGGTCAAGTAAAAACTTCAAAAATGTGACCAAGTCTCTTGCTGATGGACATTAGTGATGGGTCGGTCGCGAACGAAATGGCTCTTAGAGCCGGGTCTTTGACGTGAACGACGAGAGCCGGCTCCTTATCGCGAGCTGTGGGTTGTTTTTTTTTTCTTTCTCTCACCCTCTCTCGCACTTTTTTGCCGCTTCACTCAGCATGCGAGCCTTGTTCTTTACGCTGGGAAGAGGGGGGAGGGACGGTAGTTACACTCAATAGCACAGGAACAGAGCAGGAGGGAGAGACAGAGAAAGAGAGCCAGGGACAACAACGTCACATTAGAAAGGTATAGTAATCATCCACAACTATTTTCAGTTGCGGATGATAAAGGATTCAGAAAGTTTATTCATGCAGGTCCATATGACAGAGAATATGCATCTTCTTTTTGTTTTCATATTATAATTTATATTTAATTGTGTTGTGGGTGGCAGTGTTTTGTGTTGTTTCACTTTAAATTTGTAAAAGGAAAAAGCTGAAAATGTAAACAGTTAAAAGTTGAAATGTGAATAGTTGATTTTTGTATTATATGATTTATTTATTACATTTTGTGTGGAGTGAATAAATAAAAGTATATTTACAGTGGCCCCTACAGACACAGCACATACAAACTTCAAATCATGTACAAACTCCAAAACACATAAAAACTCCAAAACACGTAAAAACTCAGAAGCACATAAAAACTCAAAACACGTACAAAACACAACAGAAGTGCTCCAGGATGCTGGGCGCAGTGTTGAGCTTTCGTTACCTAGTGGCTACACAAGCCAGCAAGTACCAACGACCGGATTTGGTGTGTGGTAGTAACAGGTAAATGAACTTTTTTTTTTTAAATTATCTGACTATATATGAATGCTTGTGTATAAATACACAAGCAATACACATATGCTTTCAATTGTGTAATTTACAGTAAGTGATCTAGGTAGCTCTGTTTTGGAAGTTCAGTTCATGCTAGAAATGTGTTTTGGAGTTTGTACGTGTTTTGTCTCTAGGGGCCACCGCATATATTTATATATAAACATATATAAATAAAACCCACTTTTTTTTTTACATTAGTAATTCCTTTTGTGCATAAATTTATATTATTGTTAATAATAAATTAATTAAAGCAACAAAACAACCTGAAGAGCCGGTTCGGAGCCGAAAGAGCCGGCTCTTTTTAGTGAGCCGAACTGAAAGAGACGGTTCTCTAAAAAGAGCCGGAAATCTCATCACTAATAGACATCAGTTGTACCAGGCTTATCAGAGTCATGGTGGCCTGTTCAGTCCACAGGTTCAGGTTTTCAACTCAACTACGTTTTATCCAGATCTGTATGCTGGTGGCCTAAGAGCAGTAGTTGCAGACTTTGAAGTTACCTCAAGTAACTCAGTTGTGACAGATAAAGTTCAAGTCAGAGGTACTTCATATGAGAATGGTTTCCTTGTCCTAATGAGATACACCAAGAGACAGCTACAGTTAGGACAAATAGTAAGCATTGTTATTCAAAATGAAACAACTGTCCTTCTTTTGCTGAGGGAGAAAAATGCCAGCTGGGTGCCTGAGCTTGGGGTCTATGAACTTGAGAAAAATTGTTCTGATAAGCTCATTTGCAAAAATATTGACAAGCTTGGTGATTTTTCTCCCCTTTCCTTTTATCAGAAAGGTGTAAGGTCCCTCCTCCTGCTTAAGCATATGCCACTATGGAGCTAGTAAAACAGTTGGTTTAAAAAGCTCTGCCATTGCTCAGCAATGATCTCATGGATTTACTCATGGCTCGACTGGAGGTGATTGGAGTAAACAGTGTAGATGACCTTAACTTTGTCAGGATTGAGGACGTCAATGGAATTCTACCACCCATTCAGTGAAGACTGAATCAGGCTTTCAGTGTCGGTAAGTCTATAGGGGTGTGTGTGTACATAAAAAGTCTTTGGAAAATGTTTTTCCAAAGAAAATGCTGCTACCAAAGTAAAGTTATGAATAGATTTGTGTATACCTTCCCCAAATTGTTGAGACTAAAATTATGTGTGTAAGTAACTTTAAAAACTTAGCTAATATTAATTTGTGTATTTCATAGAGCAACAAGTTGGATTGGTCTCCATTTCAAGACCTTTGCCACAGAGTGACCATCAGCCCCAAACATCATCTCTAACTCCTGGTCCCATGGATTATTCCCCACCCTGTGAGCCATATGCTGTACCCGGGCACAAAATGCCTCCCAACCTCATGCTTGCCTTGAGGGAAAAGAAGAGACCAAAGCCTAAGGAGAGAAGAGAACTTGTTTGTGTTATTATTGATGATGTCCTCTGTAAAGAAAATATATGACCTGGAAGAGCAAAGCTGCGAGAGATTGCAAGGCAGATTGTGCAGGAATATCCCTGCTCTTTTAAAGACAGAGAGCTCAGTGGAACTAAAGTCACTGGAACAGGATATGAGTCTTTGTTTATACAGCTAGAAAACAGAGTTGAAAATGTTAGGAGGCCATTAACGGTCTGCTCAGCAAAGAAAATGGCAGATGATGAAGCCAGGAAGAAGAAGCCTACATGTTCAGATTGGTATGGATGTGTTGAGTAGCAGCCTGCAGTTGAGGACACAGAAGAACTAGAAATTAAGCAAGAAGAGTTAAAAAGAGCCTTCAACACTACTGTCTTCAGGAATCATCTGTTCGAAAACTGATGGCTGAAACATATTGCATCCAACGTGCAACTATAAACAAAGGAACTGCTGTAAACAAAATAGTGGATGAGTGGCCCTTCCTTTTTGAGGCAGTCCACCTTTTTGAGCACACACAGACTCTCCTTGGCTTTGCAGTTCAAACAAGGCTATCAGAAGAACTAACACCCAAAGAAAAGCCCATAAAAGACTTTCTTAACTTAAAAGGCATTGAAATACTGGAAGGTCCATTATCACTGATAGCTGGAATTGCAAAATGCTTCAAGGAAAACCCTCACCATCTTATGTACCAAAATGAGGTGGGTTTAGCATTCTAAGCAGCTGGTCCGAAACTGTTTTTATCATTTACGGAATATTTCTAAACTCAGACTAATGGTATCAAAGCTTGAACTTGAGATGATTATTCATGCTTTTATTTCTTCTCGTTTAGACTATTGTAATGGCCTTTTTACTTGTTTTAACAAATCAGCCTTAAATCATCTTCAGACTGTGCAGAATGCTGCAGCATGACTCTTAACAGGCACCAAGAGAAGATCGCATATCACTCCAGTCTTGGCCTGCCTTCACTGGTTGCCTGTAAATATTAGGTTTCATTTTAAAATTTTAGTTCTAACCTTTAGGGCCCTACATGGTCAGGCTCCTCAATATTTATCTGGCCTGCTGAAAACCGGGCTTTAAGGTCATTAGATCAGAGACTGCTGGTGGTACCGCGCACTCGTTTTAAAACTCGTGGTGATCGGGCCTTTCAGACTGTGGCACCACGGCTGTGGAATTCTCTCCCACTGTCTCTTCGCTGCACGGACTCCATTGATTCTTTTAAGAAACAGCTGAAGACATTTTTATTTAGAAAAGCATTTAATTAATTTCTTCTTATGTTGTTTTTATAGTTTTATTGTTTTACATTGTTTTATTTACTGTTATATTGTTTTTATATTCCCATTTCCTACATTGTAAAGCACTTTGGGATTTTTATCTGTGAAAAGCGCTATATAAATAAATTTTACTTACTTACTTTCTTTGCTTTATTTTACAGCAACAGATTTGCACAGCTGGTGGACTGAGCATCCCGTGCACCCCCTGCATACTTGCTATGGGTTTGTAGTCTATATTACACACTTTCCAGTTGTCAAATCAGGGAATATTACCATCCAATGCATTAGCAGCATTACATTTGAGAGGGTTTGTTGTCTTCACACAGTATATAGACAACCAAATTGTTTTGAGTATAATTTTAAATAATTTAGAAGAACTAAGGAAGAATATTACCAAATGTGTCAAAATGAACATACTGGAATTAAACATTGTCAAAACTATATGCACTGAATTGGGTAACAGGAATGGTCTATAGATGAGATCTCAATTGAGCAGGTTGTTCAAATATTGTTATTAGGTTTTTTCATTTTGTGTTGGTTTTTTATTTATTAAATAGATCTTTATCTTGGTCTATTCATATCTATATGGTATATGTTTTCATCTCTTTTGTGATTGATGTCATCTGCTCACCTATTCACACATTTGGTCCTGTGCTGCTGAAAAACATTGTGGTAGGACTCGACTTAAGCGATCAAAGAAGTGCAGGAGACTGATGCTGTCCAGTGTAGCAAGTGATTTATTCACCATTTTGTGGCCCAACAATATTTACAAAGAAACAAATAAGAAACTCAACTCTATAATTAACTCAGTTCAAATAAACATCTGCTTAAATAGTCCACTTAATCAAACAATTTCTCCTCTGGACTATTCCATTCAGTAGGTAGGTAAGATGAACATGATTATAGTCAAACCTCTACTACTCCTCTTTACTGACAACAAACTCTGTGGTGTAATCAATACATATCACAACAATAAATCTATTTCTTTATAAATCCTCTAAAATCAGCTTTATTAAATTATAAGAGTTCTTCCCCTTCTGCACTTGGTCTCTTCCTGTGACCTCAGATGAACCCAGAAGGTATAAAGCAGGAAGTAAACCTACATTTCCTCCTTTTGCTTCTGGAAGACAGGTAGGCAAGGTAAGTTCTAAACAATACAAATTAACAGTTGAAATAAAGAACATGTTAACTTAAACTTGTAGGAATTGATTTAAACCAAGATGTTATATTATATAATCTATAAAAGTGCAAAACATAAACAAACCCGGGATAGTAGATGTTTGCCTATTGCAGATTACATGTGAAATATGGTTAAATCTAAACAAGAATGTTAACTAAGAATATAGACAAATGGTCTTCTCACCCACTTTGTCACAAACATGTACACCAAAAAATGTATTACTTTATTGTTATTGCTCTTATTTTAATTAACTAAATTATAGGCATGTCTTTTGTTATTTACACATAGCTATTGTAAAAACTATGCCACATTTCCTTTTAAGTGCTGGTTTTAGTAATGATCATGTGACATGGCAATTGACATGTGGACTGTTATGAAGACCACTCTTTTATACAGATTGGACATGAAAAGCTATGTTATTAAAGCTAATTTACATTACAGACACCTACTCTAAAAAATAATGGCACAAATTTAATACTATCCATGAAGTTGGATTTTAAAAAATGTGTTTAAAGTTTTTAGAGCAGGTCACCTAAGAGACACTTGTGGAATTTAACCTGGTTGTCATTGCTTTTATATTAGTATAACGCTAATGTTGTAGATAGTAAAAACTCCGTACCTGTGACGTCATCAAGTACGCTGATGTTCCAATTGTACAAATCGCGAGTTGCCGAGAACGCGAATACAGACTCGCGTACTTGAGAAATGAGAACGGGCCACCTGATCCAGCCCTAACTATATGCTTTAGCAAAAAGGAAAGTTTGAAGCCTAATCTTAAAAGTAGAGATGGGTTCTGTCCCGAATCCAAGCTGGAAGCTAGTTCCACAGAAGAGGACCTTGAAAACTGAAGGCTCTCCCTCCCATTCTACTTTTAAATACTCTAGGAAACAGCAGGTAAGCCTGCAGTGTGAGAGCGAAGTGCTCTAATGGGGTGATATGGTACTACAAGGTCATTAAGATAAGATGGGGTCTGATTATTTAAGACCTTGTATGTGAGGAGCAGGATTTTGAATTCAGTTCTGGATTATTAATATTGTTTCCACTTCCCCTGATCACCTCCTGTGGGTATTTAGTCTGTGTTTTCATTCAGTCTTTGTCAAGTTGTCTGTGTTCCTTCCTCCATTTCGAGTCAAATTCACGTGTTTCATAATTCAGCTCAGGCCTTGCTCATGTTTTTTGCTAATTTCTTCTTCATAGTCTCTCGCATGTTCTTGTCCTGAATGTTCATGTCTTTTGTCACAGTTGTCATAGTTTAGTTTCTTTCAGTTTAGGTTTTTGTTTAGTTTCCATGGCATGACCATTTTCACAGTGCGTCTGGGGAGGCTTGTCTTTTGGGAATTGTCTTCTAAGTCTTCAGATTGTATGGCATCCAGGTTTATATGCCCATCAAACTTGACTGCGGAGATCAAGAGTTTCTGCTGAACTGTCTTGACAACATTAAGTTCTGTGGAGGATCCGTTTCTTTAATCTTAAATAAAAGAAGACTGGAGTTAGCTTGCTTTGGTAAATTTGACCCCTCAAGCAACTCTTTTTGCAATCAGTAATTTGACTCTTCATTGTCACGCATGTATGAAATTTGGGCATGATTTTTGATAGGTTTTTAAATGGATAAATAATTCTGTGTTTTGTTTTTTACACAAACTTAAACTGACACAAAGCACGAAGGTGATTAAAGTTACTATCGTCCCTGTTCAAGATAAATATAATGGTTGACACTGACACATGTTTGTTTCCCAATTCCTCTGGCTCTGCTCGTCATGGTGAATCATGGAATTGGAACTCTATTGCTAATGGTATTCTTTGTCTACTCAAACACACACTTCAAGGTAAACATGCTAACTTGATTCAACTTAGTCCTTTACTGATTCTACATGTTGAAAGGAGCCAGTTGATGTACTTTGGGCATCTGCCTAGGATGCCTGCTAGACCCCTCCCTTTCAAGGTTTCCACCCAGCTAGAGCAATTTTGGGGGTCTCCTCTTTAGCGTGGACATTTAGTAGAAGAGTTCCTGAGTATGTAGCTTAGCCTACACATTAGCCTGTAGTTTTCATTCATATTTTATGAGTGTTTAATCAAAAACTATTTTCTATTTCCTAAAGAGTGTTCCTGGGAATAAATCCAGAACGAGGGTCAAAGGCTGAGATGAAGGGAATGAAGCAACTACACGTTCCACCAAGACTGCTCAAGTTACTGTCTGAACTCAACAACTTCGAAAATCCCTGGAAAATTTGAAAAGAAACTGGAAATCAAACTGGAACTTTTTGGGCTGCTTTTAGTAGCTTATTCAAATGGACAAAGGTACTGAGAGGATGCACTCACGTACACATGGAACCCTGTCTTCTCTCCTTCATGCTTGCTATCTCCTTAAACTGTACATCATATATTTGAAGTTTAATATTGAATAGCAAGCAAGAATTAAACAGCTTTTTGAAATGGACAAAAAAATGCAATTTTACAAACAATGCTAGATGAAATTTCCGTGTTGCATTGGTAAAACATAGCATAAGAGATCTGCTTGTAGTAAATGTTCATGTACTGGCAGAAAATTACTAGGACATTTCCCGTATTTTTACGGAGGATTTTTTAACAGTGTAACTTAAGTTTAAGAATATAATCCACCCACTGTTATCATCTTCAATGCCCTGTACCAACAGAGAAGAGCATAGCAGCTACCTGAACGCTACTCCAACAGAGGTCGATAATCTTGTTAATAATTTTACCTCCTCACTACGTACGACTCTGGATACTGTAGCTCCAGTGAAAACTAAGGCCGAAGTACTTGACTCCGTGGTATAATTCTCAAACACGTACCCTAAAGCAGATAACTCGTAAGCTGGAGAGGAAATGGCGCGTCACAAATTTAGATGATTGTGTAGCCTGCAGAAATAGTTTGTTGCTTTATAAGAAAGCCCTCTGCAAAGCCAGAACATCTTATTACTCATCACTGAAGAAAATAAGAACAACCCCAGGTTTCTCTTCAGCACTGTGGCCAGGATGGCGAAAAGTCAGAGCTCTGAGCCAACAATCACTTTAACTTTAACTAGTAATGACTTCATGAACTTCTTCAGAAATGAAATTTTTATCATTAGAGAAAAAATTACCAATAATGATCCCACAGATGTAATATTATCTACAGCTACTTTCAGTACCATTGATATTCATTTAAGACATTTTCTCCAATCAATCTTTCTGAGTTAACTTTAGTAATTACTTCCTCCAAACCATCAACGTGTCTTTTAGACCCCATTCCTACAAAACTGCTCAAAGAAGTCCTGCCATTAATTAATTCTTCGATCTTAAATATGATCAACCTATCTCTAATAATCGGCTATGTACCACAGGCCTTCAAGCTGGCTGTAGTTAAACCTTTACTCAAAAAGCATCTCTAGATACCAGCTGTCTTAGCTAATTATAGGCCAATCTCCAACCTTCCTTTCATATCAAAAATCCTTGAAAGAGTAGCTGTCAAACGGCTAACAGATCATCTGCAGAGGAATGGCTTATTTGAAGAGTTTCAGTCAGGTTTCAGAGCTCAGCACAGCACAGAAACAGCTTTAGTGAAGGTTACAAATTATCTTCTTATGGCCTCTGACAGTAGACTCATCTCTGTGCTTGTCCTGCTAGACCTCAGTGCAGCGTTCGATACTGTTGACCATAATATCCTATTAGAGCGATTAGAACATGTTGTAGATATTACAGGTACTGCACTGCAGTGGTTTGTATCATATCTATCTAATAGACTCCAATTTGTGCATGAAAATGGAGAGTCCTCTTCACACACTGAGGTTAATTATGGTGTTCCACAGGGTTCAGTGCTAGGACCAATTCTGTTTACATTATACATGCTTCCCTTAGGCAGCATCATTAGAAGGCAGCATACATTTTCACTGCTATGCAGATGACACCCAGCTCTATCTGTCCATAAAGCCAGATAACACACACCAATTAGTTAAACTGCAGGAATGTCTTAAAGACATAAAGACCTGATTGGCCGCTAACTTTCTGCTTAATACAGATAAAACTGAGGTTATTGTACTCGGCCCTGAAAATCTTAGAAATATGGTATCTAAGCAGATTCTTCCTCTGGATGGCATTACCTTGGCCTCCAGTAACACTGTGAGGAACCTTGGAGTCATTTTTGACCATGATATATTTCCTTCAATGCACACATTAAACAAATATGTAGGACTGATTTCTTCCATTTGCGCAACATCTCTAAAATTAGAAATATCCTGTCTCAGAGTAGTGCTGAAAGACTAGTTCACGCATTTATTACTTCCTGATTATTATCAGGAAGTCCTAAAAACTCCCTGAAAAGCCTTCAGTTAATCCAAAATGCTGCAGCAAGAGTCCTGACAGGGACTAGAGAAAGAGAGCAGATTTCTCCTGTTTTGGCTTCCCTTCATTGGCTTCCTGTTAAATCCAGAATTTAATTCAAAATCCTGCTCCTCACATACAAGGTCTTAAATAATCAGGCCCCATCTTATCTTAATGACCTTGTAGTACCATATCACCCCATTAGAGCACTTCGCTCTCACACTGCAGGCTTACTTGTTGTTCCTAGAGTATTTTAAAAGTAGAATGGGAGGGAGAGCCTTCAGTTTTCAGGCCCCTTTTCTGTGGAACCAGCTTCCAGTTTGGATTTGGGAGACAGACACTATCTCTACTTTTAAGATTAGGCTTCAAACTTTCCTTTTTGCTAAAGCATATAGTTAGGGCTGGACCAGGTGACCCTGAATCTTCCCTTATTTATGCTGCAATAGACATAGGCTGCCGGGTATTCCCATGATGCATTGAGTTTTTCCTTTCCAGTAACCTTTCTCACTCACTATGTGTTAACAGGCTTCTGAAGCGTGATCATCGAACAATCAAGTGTTTCATTCAAAATAGTCAACAGGGTCGCAAGAAGCGTGTGGAAAAACCAAGGCGCAAAATAACTGCCCACGAACTGAGAAAAGTCAAGCGTGCAGCTGCCAAGATGCCACTTGCCACCAGTTTGGCCATATTTCAGAGCTGCAACATCACTGGAGTGTCCAAAAGCACAAGGTGTGCAATACTCAGAGACATGGCCAAGGTAAGAAAGGCTGAAAGACGACCACCACTGAACAAGACACACAAGCTGAAACGTCAAGACTGGGCCAAGAAATATCTCAAGACTGATTTTTCTAAGGTTTTATGAACTGATGAAATGAGAGTGAGTCTTGATGGGCCAGATGGATGGGCCCGTGGCTGGATTGGTAAAGGGCAGAGAGCTCCAGTCCCACTCAGACGCCAGCAAGGTGGAGGTGGAGTACTGGTTTGGGCTGGTATCATCAAAGATGAGCTTGTGGGGCCTTTTCGGGTTGAGGATGGAGTCAAGCTCAACTCCCAGTCCTACTGCCAGTTTCTGGAAGACACCTCCTTCAAGCAGTGGTACAGGAAGAAGTCTGCATCCTTCAAGAAAAACATGATTTCCATGCAGGACAATGCTCCATCACACGCGTCCAAGTACTCCACAGCGTGGCTGGCAAGAAAGGGTATGAAAGAAGAACAACTAATGACATGGCCACCTTGTTCACCTGATCTGAACCCCATTGAGAACCTGTGGTCCATCATCAAATGTGTACTGTTTTCCCTCCTTGTAAATCTCACCTCTCTGAACAGTGTCTGGGAGGCTGTGGTTGCTGCTGCACGCAATGTTGATGGTGAACAGATCAAAACACTGACAGAATCCATGGATGGCAGGCTTTTGAGTGTCCTTGCAAAGAAAGGTGGCTATATTGGTCGCTGATTTGTTTTTGTTTTGTTTTTGAATGTCAGAAATGTATATTTGTGAATGTGGAGATGTTATATTGGTTTCACTGGTAAAAATAAATAATTGAAATGGGTATATATTTGTTTTTTGTTAAGTTGCCTAATAATTATGCACAGTAATAGTCACCTGCACACACAGATATCCCCCTAAAATAGCTAAAACTAAAAACAAACTAAAAACTACTTCCAAAAACATTCAGCTTTGATATTAATGAGTTTTTTGGGCTCATTGAGAACATGGTTGTTCAATAATAAAATTATTCCTCAAAAATACAACTTGCCTAATAATTCTGCACTCCCTGTAGTAGACAAAAAGCTATACCTCCTGCCACAGTGTTCCCAAGCTTACTGACAACCTGATAGACAGGCCACATTAAGAGATTGGGGGTGCGCTGCTCTTCACCTTGTAAACTTTAGGTCATACCAGCTACTGAAATATTCTACAGTGGTGGGACGTACAAGTGGGCAGAAAGAGTACAGAGCACCAATAGATGATGTTCTCAAGTTTAAGTTATATTCATGTATAACAGTGCAATGAAATTCTTCGGCTCAGAGCCCCCTCAATGTTGCACATAGACAAAATATGTATATTCATTTTAAAAAAAGAAAAAAAGATCAAATAAATATAGAATAAAAAATTTCATGGCATATAGAGTAATTGTCCAATATTTCAGCAGTTCAGTAGCCTGACGACTGGGTAGAAACGGTCTTCTGCTGGTGCAGGTCTGGATGCTCCCGTACCCCCTGCCTGATGCCAGGAGTGTGAAGAGTGTATGGCTAGGATGGCTGGGATCAGAGAGCTGGGCCTTTCACATAACGCGCTGTCTGTAGAGGTTCTGGACGGCTGGGAGTTCAAAACTAGCGATGTGTTATGCTGATCTCAGCACCCCCCTTAAAGCCTTGTGGTCCAGAGCATTACAGCTGAGGTACCAGAGCGTAATACAGATTCCAGAATACACACCGATAGAAATCGGTGTGTATTCTGGAAACCATGCCAAACCTCCTCAGCCGCTGCTGAGCCACTGTTTTGCTACTTTTGCAATCACATCCATGTGTAATTTTTTCTCTAATTGTTATTTGTGAAGTGTTACGTCCCCACATAAAAGCTAGGCGATGAGTGGGGAACAGTAACAGTTGGATCCGGGTGAAATGAAAAGAACACCAGGCAGAGGTATTTAACACAAATAAATCTTTATTATAATCAAATACCTCAATAATCATATAAATGGTAACAACAAAAAGAGACAGCACCGCTGCTTTAATGATAAACCAGTCAAGTCAACCCAAAGAGATAGTGACCACTTCAACAAAGAAAACAACTATAAGGCTTCAACAGAAAAAGACAGCAACGCTGCTAGTAACAATACCAAGGCAGGCCAAACATACTAATGGAGGCCGCCGTCACTTATGGGAAACCACCGCTCAGTTAAGCACTACTCACAAAGAGCCTACACACAGTGGGGCTGGTCACACGCAGCAGGCCGTTTCCATACCTAAACCAGTATCACACACTGACCAGCACACAGGAAATCCACCAGAAGCCTCTCCACACTGCTCTTCTCCAGCTTATATCACCTCTGAGGGTAATTGGTGGTAAACGAGGGCAGATGAGCAACAGGTGTGTCCTAAAGGAGAAGGCAGGGGCAGAGAGAGACAAGGGGAGGGGCAAGAAAGAAGGAGGAGGAGAGGGAGAAGACAACACCACGCCCACACACTCCCACAGCCTCACAGGATGTAACATGAAGAAATTCATGAAGTCATTAAGTTAAAGCAGGGGTGTCACTACCCGATCCATACCGGAAACCCGATCGGTACCCCGCATGCGCAAATCTTACGTCACTTCCTCTCTTTGCCAACATTGCGACATTCAATATATTTGAATGGTGCGGTTAGCGCCCAGTTAGCTCCTAGCATTTCTCAACAGCTCTGCCTCCTTTTCGACTGCCCGGGACATTTAAACAATGGATAATCCGTATACAAAGAAATTCATGCTTTTCTCCTCAACAGAGAGCGTCCCCCGATTGAGCAACAGCGCCGTAAAATAAGAAGAATGGCGCCTAATTACAGAGTTAATAATGCAGACTTTGTAATATCTCACGTGTAGCTTCATCAGCCAGATTAAGTGTTTACTGACAATTGACAGTGATAGCGCACATCATCATCACTATTCCAACAATCCTCTCCTCACAGACAAGCATAAACACACTGGACTATCGCTAAATCAGATTTAACACACGTTTGTAATGACGATAATTCAGTTTATAATAGGGTTTATTCGCTCGGTCAGCAGGTGGCGGTATCCTCGTACACTGGGGAGTAAACTGCCATTAAACGAACAGAAGAAGAAGAAAACATCTGCACATGCGCGGTATGGATCGGGTAGACCCGATTTGTACGGTCAGACTTTACACATGCGCAGTAAGGATCGGAGAGTCCTGATCCGTAACTTTCTTTTTATTTTTCGTTTTTGTCTACATTGTACTGAAATGCTTCATTATTGCAAACATTTTAAGATATACTTGTTATTCTTAACATCTTAACAGATACTCTGACCCATAACTATCGTAAAACGCTACGACCGGAAGTAAAAACCTTTCGCGCATGCGGGGTACCGATCGGGTTTCCGGTACAGATCGGGTAGTGACAAGGGGTTCCCAAAGTGTGGGGCCCGCCCCTAGGGGGGGCACAGAGCCAGGGGGGCGCGTTTGGTGGGGCGTGGTCATCCTTAATCACGCCCGCTGAGTTAAAACACGGGGACTCGGGGGTTGGTGTGTATTGTGTTGTGGTGTGATCTGAATAAAATGGCTCAAAACACTGATCCCTGGACCCGCCGTGTCTCATTCACACCACAGCGCGGTATGAAAAGAAAAAACAAACAAAAAAAACCACTTGGACACTGCTAACATTATGGACAGGTTTTTGACGGGGCTCCCACACAAACGCAAAGCAGGGGATGAAGCATCGCTAAATATGTTTTCAAACCAACTTCCTTCTGAGCCAAAGACTAGAAAATATGGTGAAGTATATCTTCCCTTTGGCTTACCTGCACAAGTGCCGAGGTAGGTCTCCCTTGCAGAACAGTTTTTTTTCCTGCGTCGGGAGCAGGCGCCGGGCTCTCCAAATCACAGACAAACAGTATCCCACATTCTTGATTTTTACTTCACAAACACTTGTAATGACTTACTACTCCTGACATTTCGGAGTTAGCTCTGTATACAGTAGAGTTACAGCGGGATACAAATAACATCAGGCTGATCCTGCCACGATTTGTTCCCCCGGTTCAAATCACGGACAAACAGTATCCTACAGCTGTTTATGTTTTTAAACCCATTTTGTATAGAGAGGCATTTTTTGAAAAATGTATTGATAGCAATATTGAATATTATCACACAGAAAAAAAAACAACTACACGTAAAATAATTACACCGTGACGCCTCTGCCTTTCTAAATGGAGGGACAGTAACTGCGTGTGTAAGCGTGTAAAACCTGCAGACAGTCAGATTAACAGTATTTTGTCTCTATCTGCAATTCTGCAATTCATCTCATGTAAACAATAACGTGGCGCATAGTGTGATGTGAAAAAAGGCACATAAGTTGCATGATGAACTCCGTATTCCTCGTCCACACGTAAACGCAAAAACGGAGTTTTAAAAAATCTCAGTTTTCGGGGATTTGAAACGCCGTTTACGTGATCCATTGTTGTAAATTTAAAATTATCTAGAAGTGATCAGACAAAAGAGCGTTTTTAAAAAAATACTGTTAAATGTTCAGTTTGTAAGTCAACACTCTTGCCCAGAGCTTTGTTTCAAAAGTCCTACTTGCTCAAGTACCCAGCGGGTTCTGTTGTTAATATAAATGTAAAAAAATGTAAAAAAAATATCCAGTCTTGTCTTTTAAAATAGACCGATGTACAGACACAATGTACAGATACTGTGTCTTTTGTCCTGTCTTCTCCCCTTCACCTCTGGTGAGGAGTGGCTTTCCCTCCCTGACCCTGGTTTTCCCAGAGGTTTCTTCCTGTTAAAAGGGAGTTTTTCATTTCCACTGTCACCGAATGCTTGCTCATAGGGGATCATTTGATTGTTGGTGTTTTTTCTGTATAATTGTAGTGTAGTGATGGGATTTCCGGCTCTTTTTAGAGAACCGGCTCTTTCGGCTCCGAACTGGCTCTTCAGGTTGTTTTGTTGCTTGAATTAATTTATTATTAACAATAATATAAAATTATGCACAAAAGGAATTACTAATGTAAAAAAAAAGTGGTTTCATTTATATATGTTTGTATATAAATATATGCGGTGGCCCCTAGAGACAAAGCACGTACAAATTCCAAAACAAATTTCTAGCATTAACTGAACTTCCAGAACAGTAGTGATGTGACGGTTGCAAGCGAAAAGGCTCTTAGAGCCAGGTCTTTGACATGAACGACGCGAGCTGTGGGGTTTTTTTCTTTCTCTCACCCTCTCTCTCTCTCGCACTTTTTTCCGCTTCACTCTGCGAGCCTTGTCCTTTGCGCTGGGCAGAGGGGGGAGGGGCGGTAGTTACACTCGCCAGTAGTGATGGTAAATTTGATTCTTTTTACTGAATCGAGTTTTAATGAGTCACTCACCAAAGTGAATCGGTTTTTGAGTCATTTGATTCACTGAGTCAGTTGACCAGGGAGTGCAAAAAATTTACATTTTCACTCAAACTTAATTTGTTTCTCTTTTCATGTAAATCCCACTGCTAAGATGAATGATTCTAAAAAAAACAACTATTTTATAGAGCAAAAAGAGCAAAAACATTTCTAAAATTAAGCAATTTCCTATCAATCTATGATTCAGCACAGTAGGGAGGGGGTGAGCGAGTGAGTGATTCGTTCATTCGCTCTATGATTCAGCACAGGAGGGAGGGGGTGAGCGAGTGAGTGATTCGTTCGCTTGCTCTATGATTCAGCACAGGAGGGAGGGGGTGAGCGAGTGAGTGATTCGTTCATTCGCTCTATGATTCAGCACAGGAGGGAGGGGGTGAGCGAGTGAGTGATTCGTCCGCTTGCTCTATGATTCAGCACAGGAGGGAGGGGGTGAGCGAGTGAGTGATTCGTTCGTTCCTCTATGATTCAGCACAGGAGGGAGGGGGTTAGTGAGTCCTGAGTGATTTGCTTACGCTTACGATTCAGCACAGGAGGGAGGGGGTTAGTGAGTGAGTGAGTGAGTGGTTCGTTCGCTCTATGATTCAGCACAGGAGGGAGGGGGTGAGCGAGTCCTGAGTGATTTGCTTATGCTTACGATTCAACACAGGAAGGGAGGGGTGGGTAGCTCAAATGTGTTGTTAGCATGTTAGCAGAGCGATGCTACTGTGAGCCAAGGAGCTATTTTCTTGATGTGAGCTTCTACTCAGGGTTTTTTCTTCCAGTTCAGAGCAGAAATGCTTTTGTTAAGAAACTGGCTGTCTTCTTTGAACAGAGGCTCGGGTTTACGACACCAACTCTCTGCCATTTATAATCCAGTTTTGAGATCCCTTCCCAGACGCCTTAACGCCCACTCACATCCTGGGCCATCTGACCTCAGGAATTCGCATGATAAGGTGGGGCCAGGTTTCACAATGAACTCACCCGAAACTCTGGCTGATTGGGACACACACCCAGTTTCACACCTTGGCTCAGGCGATTAGAGGATCATCAGGGGGTCCTTTTGTCCCTCTGTGGGGGGTTACTCCCACTAGGTTATATCTGGGACTCTCCACCATTTGACCTTAGAACTGAAGAAGCTTCTCGGATGAGAGGTGAAACGTCTTCAAGCAACTTAAAGAAGTCCAGACGCTTTTCTTTCCAAGCTTTGCAAGCTCCTTTGACTATAGGCTAGATATATTTCTACTAAGCGAATTAGTTTGCTAACAGAAACAGGGATGAGTCAGTGAGTCATTTGGGTTTGTGAATCATGCTTCACGAGTCAGTAAAGTGATTCTCGAGTATTGAACGATTCGTTCACGAATCGAACATCACTACTCGCCAGTGTTGCCAACTCCTCAGTAAGGAAAATCGCTATTGGCTGTCCTAAAAGTCGCTAGAAGTCGCTAAATGACGTCATCGCCTAATTTGCATAATTGGTCATGCTAATCTAATTGTAACCTATGTTGTTGGAGAGAGAAATAACATCGTGGAAGAGACATAAAGTGAGTAAAAAACGTCCTAAATGCATTTAGAGTTTATTTAGAACTACAAATGAAATTTCTTTTAGCAATTATTGTTTTTTTTAATGTCACAATTCCAACCCTGCTCCTTTACCCGGGCTTGGACCGGCAAAAGTGACCCGAAATAGGCACTCTGGTGGAGTTACTTTGTGTGTGTGTTTATAAGTAGTTTTAAACCTTGTGATCCACAAAACAGCATAAGAGTAAAAGAAGAACTGACTGTGTTGCAGCACCCGCTGCTTGTTGAGAGTAAAAGCGATACGCGCTTTCACCCTTTAGCGACTTTTTTTCTAAAAAAAAGTCGCTAAAGGGTCTGAAAACTCGCTAAATATAGCGACAAAGTCGCTAAGTTGGCAACACTGACACTCGCAGTAGCACAGGAACAGAGCGGGAGGGAGAGAGAGAGAAAGAGAGCCAGGGACAACAACGTCACATTAGAAAGGTATAGTAATCATCCACAACTATTTTCAGTTGCAGATGATAAAGGATTCAGAAAGTTTATTCATTCAGGGACATATGACAGAGAATGTGCATCTTCTTTTTGTTTTCATATTTTAATTTATATTTAATTGTGTTGTGGTTTGCAGTGTTTTGTGTTGTTTCACTTTAAATTTGTAAAAGGAAAAAGCTGAAAATGTAAACAGTTAAAAGTTGAAATGTGAATAGTTGGTTTTTGTATTATATGATTTATTGCATTTTATGTGGAGTGAATAAATAAAAGTATATTTATGGTGGCCCCTACAGACAAAGCACGTACAAACTTCAAAACACGTAAAAACTCCAAAACACGTAAAAATGTTAATTATTTGAATATATATGAGTGCTTGTGTATACCCATACGGAAAAGAAATAGTAAAAACTTATATGTGATTACTCATGAAAGTGGCCACTTTCATGAGTAAATCATATAGGCTTACATGATTTACTCATGAAAGTGGCCACTTTCTCATTACTTTCGTACATTGTTTTAGTAAGTATCCAAAACATACAAGTTTCATTATATAATTTTTCAAGGGATCTTATATCTGTTTTCACACTTATATGCTTTTCATACAAGTTTCACACAAGACAGATACAAACTTTATAAGATTTATATATATCTTTTCCATATCGGTAAATACACAAACAATACACATATGCTCTGAATTGTGTAATTTAAGTGATCTAGGTAATACTGAAATACTTACCAATGTTATATTTTATATAACTTAATGTTTATTCATTTAAAATATAAGCAGTTTTGTTATGCAGATGATATTCAGCTATATATCTCTTTTAGGCCACCTGATGTTTCTAAGCTCCAAATATTGCAGTCCTGCTTAGATTCCGTTAGAGATTGGATGGCTGGTAATTACCTTCAACTAAATGCTGATAAAACGGAAGTCATTGTCTTTGCTCCTGAGAAATTTGTTCCCCTCGTGGTTAAAAATCTAGGCCCTCTTGCTTCCTATATTAAATCATCCATTGGTGTTACATTTGATCCAGCTCTGACGCTGGACACACACGTTAAATCTTTGGTTCGCTCTTGTTTTTACCATTTAAGAAATATCGCTAAGCTGAGTCCCATTGTCTCACGTTCTGAATTGGAAATGATTATTCATGCTTTTGTTTCATCTCGCTTAGACTATTGTAATTCCTTGTTTACTTGCTTAAGTAATGCCTCTCTGGAACGACTGCAGGGTGTTCAGAATGCTGCTGCTAGGCTTCTGACAAAGCATCACAAATACTCCCATGCCACTCCCCTGCTGATTCAACTGCATTGGCTCCCTGTCAAGTTCAGGGTCCAATTTAAGATCATTATCATGACTTATAGGGCCCTGCACGGTGTAGCTCCAACTTACTTAAGTGATCTTCTTCTTTCCTATCACCCCAGCAGGTCCCTGAGGTCTTGTGACCAGGGGCTGCTGGCTGTCCCGCATACAAGGTTAAAAACAAAAGGTGACAGAGCGTTTGTATCAGTGGCTCCCAGACTCTGGAACTCACTCCCTTGGAGTTTGAGATCTGTGGACTCAGTCATGTCTTTTAAAAAGCAGTTAAAAACCTATCTGTTTAAACTTGCTTTCGGTTGATTTTGTTTTGTTTTAGATTTTAACGTCTGTTTTCTGCCTCTGTAAAGCACTTTGTGATTTTATCTTGAAAGGTGCTATATAAATAAAATTTTATTTATTAATATACAAAAATGAATTAAGCCAGCACTTTGAACAAAGTCTTTGGATGGATTTGCCTCACAAGTATTTTATGATGTGGTGAAACTTCTAATCATGAAACTTGATTCTAAAATGAAGCTCTGAGAATGGGTGTGGTCTGAGAAATCACTGGAATTGGAGCTGCTGATCTTGTCACAAGATGGTCTCTAGTTAACTGCAATCAGTTTGTAGTATTCTGCATTTGAGTCCCCAAGTTCTACACTTCAAACAGACTACAGTGACAAACAGAATTCGAAACAAAAGATGAACCGTCAAAGTCAGACACCTTGACACAAATGACACAATGAGGACTGGACTTGTACAAAAACTGATTAGGGATAAAGCACAGATGAGTTGGTGAGTGTGCATATGTGTGTGAGCAGAGAGGATGTGTGTGCATTAGAAAGTCACAATTTCACACATGCTTAGTCTTCAGTGAGTTTGCTATGAACGGATTTGCGAGGGAGTGTGTATTGGGTGTTGGGGGTGTAAGGTAGGAAATGAGGGAAGAGGGAGACAATTGGGGTGCAGGATGTTCTTGTTTAATGAAGTGGCAGGGGGAACTTTGGTCTGCTGTACATTCGGTTTCCTTCTCTTCTACTTTAGTTTTCTTGTCGTCTCTTGCACTGTTTTTTGTGCTTTGTCCTTTAGAAAGTAATTCTTAACATGTAGTTGGGGTAAGATTGTTCTTATACTGTTTTCCACTCATTAAAACTAGATAAACACACATTGCAATCTATAAAACTAGAACTGAATTAAAGAAAAAGGACATGACCTAAGATGCCATGTCTAAGCACAAACCTAATTTAGTCTCTGTATCGCTGTACAAAAAAATCACAAAGACTTTTGTCTGACTGCTTGAGTTGCACTGTCAGGGCTTCCATTACTTCCTGACACAGTAGCAGGCATAAGACCCAAATCCAAAACAAGAAAGCTATGACATAATACTTCTTTTCTGTCATTTTTTCCCAATGGAGTACAATGTGGTTGTACAGTACAGCTGTTTTTTATTTTTGTAATTATTTTTTAAAGGGTGTCATTGACATCTATATGATATAAACAATAGATCCTGTGCTATCTATTCCACACCAGCCATCACAATACTGGATGCCATGTGTAAACTGCCCAGTTACAAAGCTTATGTACTGTTTGTAGGTAGGAGGTACAGTGGCTGTCTACAACAAGTCCTACAATAACCTTTTTAAAAGCTAAACTTATAGTAGAATATGATTACCACCCAGCCAGAACCTTATGTCCTCTTTTATGTTAATTGGTGCATCACATGACAGTAACAAACAGTGTCTGGAATACATGGTACTTGACCAATCAGTTCGTATAGTAAATATACTGTATATGTAAAGGACCTGCTGCTTACATTTTGGGCCAGATACCATAAGTCTTTCAGAATCCAGGCCTAGACAGCTCAGAGCCAAAACACAGCAATTCATCAAAAAATGTTTAAATGCAAAATATACACGGACAGTGTGAGATAATACTATGAACAGTTCAAACTCTGGGATTTCTGACACTTTAGGCAGATTCAAAACATAGAATCAAAGCTGGCTGAAATGAAAATCATATGTTTCACGAGCAATGAAAAAAAAAGAGGTTGTTAAGACAAGATTTCTAATAACAATAACAACAACAACAATAGTAATAACAATAATGATAATAATAACAATAACCCCTTAGATCCTTAGATGTATCTTGGCTAAGCTATATGGCAGTAAAATCAAATAAAACCTTTATGCTTTTGTCCACATGTCCTCTAGGGGCTCTACTTTTTTTTCTTCCATGTTTTTTTTTGCCTCCTTGCTGTCACAACTTAATGCACAGCTGAAGTCACTTCCTCGTCATCAGTGGACTGCATAAAGCCACACTCATCCAGAGCCACATGTTTTTCTCCCTTGATATCTGTGATGTGATGTTTCAGCTGCTGTGAGTTTTGTGTGAAGCTTACTCCTGTGTACCCAGAGTCTGGTTAATGTTATGGTTAGTTGTTTTTTTTTTTTTTGATGAACTGTGTTAAGCTGTCTTGTTTTAGATGGGAAGTTTGGTAGGAGTTCTGACATTTTCTTTAAACTCAGCATTGTATTCTTGTTTTATTTTCAGTCAGAGGGTATTTTTGTTGTTGTTTGGGCCTTAGCCCCTTAAGTCTAGTTTTGTTTTTGTTAAATCATGTGTGAGACGCTTAACTTAAAATAAACTGCAATTTAGCAGGGGAATAAATAAACTGAAAATGAATCACTTTTCTGCTGAGATGGGTTTTGTACAGTAGTTCTAAGTTGTGGGTTGCTGGATTTACTTTACTTTGTTACAATCTGTGCCTCCTAGACTTCCAAACTAAGGATAATAACATAAGCTGGGACTCCTTCAGGATTTCTGGAAAGAGGGAGTTTGGAATTGGTAGTATTGGGCTTTTAATTATTTTGCTTGTAGATGACTGACATGGTGCTATCTTTGGAAAATGCAACTTTCTGGTTAAGTAAGTGTGCAGCTGATCTTCTGGGTAATTTTTTTGGTGTATTTTTGGAGTAATCCTCGGTGGGAATAAGTTCCCGGTTAGGAGCTATGCAATTCAGATCTCTAGTCACTGAAACTTTAGCCTTTCAGGTCACTTTGCACCCAGTATACTCAAGAAGATGGGTGGGTAAAGTTTGTTGTGGTTAGGAACTGGGCTCTTTAATGTGTCTGCCACAACAGGTAAGTTGTTGTTCTGTTGTCAGCTAGCTCTACTTAAGTTTGCCTCAGTTTGTATATTTGCTAGTCCTTTGTAAAATGGAGTCCATCAGTTGGAGGAACGAGAGGGAGTTCCAGTTGAGGAAGGACGTGGAACTGTAGAAAATGAAGGATGAAACGGGTATCAAGTTGCATCAGCTGGAGCTGATGAACTGTGGGCCTGTTTGGTGCACAATAACATTCACCTTATTCCAGTTTTTGTTTGTTATGGGGGGTTTTTTTTTGTGTGTGGTTTTTTTTGTTTTTGTTTTTTGGTCGAATGTTGACAAGTGTTTCACTGCATTTGAATACATGGCAACTGCACTGGCGTCAAGATTTGTGGGGCATAATGTTGCTTTGTAAGTTGACAGATAGGCCCAGGAGGATTGTTCTAGTCTGTATGGTGGCCTGCTTGGTTAATGAAAAGCAAACTTGTACCTGAAGCCTATAGGCAGCATTTTCTGGGTTTAAAGAAGGTACCAGGTCAATCCTACCTTTACTTTCCTAGGGAGAAGAAATGGCTCTTTTGATAGTTGGTGCTCTGCACGTATGGTTAATGAGTTGGCTGCACTGTGTGAGCTAATGCTTGTGGAGGAATTTGAAGACTATGCCTCAGTTTATTGCTTTATCCAAGTGAACAGAGATTCCACTTTACAGCAGGCTGCCACAGTGGCAGATGAGTTTGTCTTAATTCACAATATAATTGTGAACTGAACTTATCAAAATACACCCTGGTGAGCTAGCAATACAGAGTGTTGTGGGTTTAAGACCTAAGGTAAAGAAGCTGCTTTTTACAAACCTGTTGCTAGCTGTTTGAAATTTAAACTCAAGCGGTAAGCACACAAAGCAAAAACAGCCTGGCTTGTGGAAAAACAGAGTTGTGATTCTCAAATGGACAAAGATGCTAGGCCTGGTAAAAGGCCACATTTGGAGCGTAATTGCTTAATGGTGTCATGCGCTCAGTGTCAGAGGTCGACTAACTCTTGCGCCACCACTCTGATGGTGCAGTAATGAGGCAGGTATAATTAATTGGTTTGCTCACTGCAGTGTGAGACCCTTCGTAACAAACCACAGGTTTGTATTTATGGGAGAGTGTTATGGCCCTATCAGGGCATGCTGTGAAATTGACCTTTTGTGGGTGTCCTGCCAGCTCTCCTGCCGTAGGTGCCACCCTTTTTGTACAGATGACTCTAATCAGCAATTAAGCTAGAGCGGTATGGCGTTATTTTTGTGCCACTATTCTGAGCGCACGTAAAAAAAATTTGCAGGTGCAAGTGTTGCATTTTGAGGAGAAATTTATTTTGAGCGAAGAAAAGCTGAATTTGAGTGAACAAAATTCATTGCTGCGTGCAAAAAATGTATTTCAGTGTTTGCTATTATCCACACACACAATAGCAGCCCCTCTTGCTCAGTTTTTGCACTTGCGCTCGCTCGCAATGTGTCGCTCGCGCTCTCAACATTTCAGCCCGTGCGCGCTCAACTCGTTCTGTACACCGTTATATTTGTGCCACAAAACCAGCCAATCACAGACTTGGATGCAAAAAAAATCTGATTGGCTGTTTTCGTCTCCAACCAGCTCGAAAGGACGAAATGCAATATCCCAGAATCCATTTCGTCCAAAACTCAAACGAGGCAGTGGCGGAGGAACACAGAGTGGCAGAGTTTGAAATATTACTCTTTGTGGGTCACAAAATAAACTTTTAAGATATTTTCATGCGAGAATGGTGCTGTGTAAACTTCTAATATCTGCTCGATTTATCAAGACATCACATATTTGCATAAGTGCTCTAACGTTTTTGGAGATGCCTGTTACCCACCAGCTGACCGAATACCTGGACTGGCCATTGGGCATTTACCCGGCATTTGCCCGGTGGGCCAATGGTGATTTTTCATTTTTATGTTAGTTTGTTTGTTTTTGTAATGGTATAAACAATGAAAGGTGGTGGATTAGCCAGCTGGTAATAATCAACTCTGGGCTGGACCAATTACAATACATCCGTATTGAGGGGAAAAGACTTCAGCGAGAATAAAAAAGACACAAAGCTGGAGTTATTCTGTGTCTTAGCTGCCTCTTCTCTCCTCATTCTCCCTCCCTCTCCTGTTGCTACTTCAATCATGAAACTGATCAATGATCAGCTGATCGTCTCTCTTGTTTGTTTATCTCCCACTTTGCGCCAGAAACAGGAAACCAGCGGATGTTGCGCTAAACAACAACAGCAGCACGTTCAAAATTGATCAGCTGTTGTTAGAATTTATTTAAAATTAATTTCTAGTATCAGCTGATGTTTGCTGGAGCCACAGCTGTAAAGCTGGAAACATGAAGGTGATACAAATCATACATATATACCAACAAAACAGTGTACATCACTGTCACAACAGCGTTTGTTTTCGTTCAAAGGCTTTATGGTTTTTCCTATAATACCTGGTGGTGTAGTCGGTGATTTTTTTTGTCAGTTCAGCCTTATATATTATGTTTAACCCGAGTTCCCACCCGGTCAGCTGGTGGGTAACAGGCATCTCCGAAAACGTTGGAGCACTTATGCAAATATGTGATGTCTTGATAAATTGAGCAGATATTTGAAGTTCACACAGCTACATTCTAACATGAAAATATCTTAAAAGTTTATTTTGTGTCCCAGAAAGAGTAATATTTCAAACTCCGCCACTCTGTGTTCCTCCGCCACTGCCTCGTTTGAGCTTTGGACGAAATGGATTCTGGGATATTGCATTTCGTCCTTTCGAGCTGATTGGAGACAAAAACAGCCAATCAGATTTTTTTGCATCCAAGTCTGTGATTGGCTGGTTTTGTGGCACAAATATAACGGTGTACAGAAAGAGTTGAGCGTGCACGGGCAGAAATGTTGAGAGCGTGAGCGACACATTGCGAGCGCAAATACAAAAACTGAGCGAGAGGGGCTGCTATTGTGCGTGTGTATATGGATAATAGCAAACACGGATATACATTTTTTGCATGCAGCAATGAATTTTGTTCACTCAAATTCAGCTTTTCTTCGCTCAAAATAAATTTCTCCTCAAAATGCAACACTTGCACCTGCAAACCTTTTTTACGTGCGCTCAGAATAGTGGCACAAAAATAACGCCATAGAGCGGCACTTAAGGCTAGAGAAGGGAGTCTAGTGCCAGAGGGCCTTGTTGGTTTTGCACCTAATGAGCTGTGTGGTGGCTGTTTGCTCCTGCTCTGGAGTGTTTTGGTGACTTGTCCCTATTCTTGCCTGACTTTTCAGTTTAGTGATCAGCTCCAGTGTTTTGTGTTCCTCCTAATATTTCTATTAGTAATTATTAATTTCATTATTTTGCCTCACTTTTGCCTTTTTTTCAAACCAGACAGTTTTTAGTTTCTCACATCTCATCTGAAATGCAACAGTCTGATCCTGACTGGGTACTAATAATGCACTTCACCCACACATCTGTTTGATATAGGCTTTTGTTTTAGTCAAACCAGCTAATCAATCAACCCTGGCAAGGCCTCCTTGGATGAGGATTTCTAGTGATAATGGCCGAAACACCCGATGAATCCAAGGTCCACTACTGACGATGTGTCCCAAATTTTCTAGATCAGATTTCTAATCCCTAAACCTAACCAAGGAAGAAAAAATGCCAGCTTAGCCTGGGTAAAAGACCGAAAGTTGAGGCACACAACGATGTGTGCTGCTAGTAAAGTTTCTGGGCTGCCTTTCCTCATAACAAGAGTCTCTCCATCTAAAGCAATGCATTATCAGGGACTCTAACATCTAGTCCTTCTTACTGAATGTGACAGTGTAACCCTGACTCTGTACCACTGCTCCACCTTGGACACACAAGTCACTGTGACTACCTGTGACTGCTGCACTGGAACAGTGTTGTAATGTAATATTGTGCCATAATTGATGACAGAACTTTCACATGTGATTAAAAAGTTTCAGTGCGTTTTAGACAAGGTAGACAAGGATGTTATTACAGTGCAATATTAAATGCCAAGTACCAAAACAAATCCAAACAGAAATGCATAATTTAAAAAAACAAAAATATTACAGTTCAGTATTAAATATAATAAACTATTTAAAAAGTGTCATGCAAGAGATGCAAAAACTTTTTATTGCATATCGGAAATCTGTAATCCATAACTAAGTTGCTTGATATGTAGGAGCTCGCCACACAAACTTTTTAGGACATTTTGGGGAACGTGAGGATCGATAATTTGTGGTTCGATCCTTCTTGTTACCGTTATTTCCTTCTTATAGCACTGCTTTGCTTCATTGTTTAGCTTCTCTGTACTGTATTGTATGTATTATGATCTCACAGGTCAGATGCCCCCCCCCCCCCCCCCCCCCCAAAAAAAAAAAATGTTCATCTGTGTTTTTCTCCTTATTACCCACCAGTGACGACTACCCAGAACATTTCCAAACCTTATATGATGGGAGTTTTGTTCACATGGGCCTATGTTTGCTCTTATGTAACAAACCGAGAAGTGGGGGTGGCAGAGGAGTGTGGGAGCTAGACGAAAGGTCATTAAGGGGTATGAGAGAGGAAGTACTTAGGTAGATCAGTAAGCAACTTGAGGTACAAGGCTGTGAAGCATTTAGTGAAGCATTGCGTGTCTTTGTTATCTTTGCTTGGATAGCACCAATGAGCTGCTTTGTACAGCACACTGGAATTTGGAACCATGATTTACATTGTTTGTGCATGCATGTGCGTTCAGGTGTTTGTCTGTGTTGTCTTTGCTAAGCAGCTTTATAAGAAGATAAACAGTCTTATAAATGTGTGGGTTTTTAGTCACCCCAACATTATTACTATTACTCACAGATGCAAAAAAATCATCTGGAACACTTTATTCAGTTTATCTAATTTCTTCTCAGTTTTCACATTTAATATGGTGCATTAAGAACATTTTAATAGTATTTCATATTCAGTGGCCACAAAAATGATACAGACTGTTAAACTGTTAGTACGTTTCCATGTAGATCACAAGGTTATTACCTAGAAGAGAAAACAAGGACATACTGAAAAGCTACATTCACAACTGTGTGTCCTGATGTTCTCATATTTTCATTTTTTTATGAATATACTTCTGTAAATGGAGAAAACTGTTTGGAAAAGCTCTACAAACTGAATGAACTACTGTAGTCTCTGCTATAGACACCTGTGTAACAGGCACAGGGAAAACGTGCATCTCCACACAGAAAAACCCGCCAGGTGGATTTGAAACCAGGACCTTGTTGCTGTGTGGCAACAGTACTAATAACACCACCATGCTGCCCCAGATGAAGCATACTATCCTGAAGCAACAGCGCTGGCCTCCACCACCACATTGTCTCCTGCTGCACTGCAAAAACTTCTCAAGAACAGCTTGAGACCCTGTTGACCTGATCTTAGACAGGGTCTTTACCTTACAATATAAAGCACATTGAGGCAACTGTTGTGTCACGATCCTGGGTCTTATGACCCAGTGTTTTGAGTTTATTTTGATGTTTATAGTATATGATTAAGCTCATTAGCTTTTCTAGTTCATTTGTTATTAGATTCCCCTTGTGTCTTCCAACCCCTGTTAAGTCTCCCTTGCCCTTCATGTGTTTCATGTCTGTGTCTTACGTGGTCAAGTTCAGGTTGTCATGTCTGATCTCATTAAGTTTCCTGTTTTATTTTGAAGGGGTCCTGTGTTCCTATGTTCAATGTTTTTAGTTTTACTCTCCCCTTGTGACGTCGTTATGTTCATGTGTGTCAGCTGTTTGCCCATGTGTTTCCATTTCCCTCATTATCCTCCTGTTTGTATTTAGTCCGTGTGTCTTCAGTCATTCCTTGTCAGGTCGTCTGCTCAACTACGTGACAACTTCAGGTGTCCATGTCAGTTCACCATGTTTAACGTTTTGTTCATGTTTAGTTTTAGTTCACCCAGTTTAGGTTATTGTTTAGTTTCACCTATGCCCTTTGTTTGTACCTTGTTTCCTAGCCTCAATAAACGGCTTGTTTTTTGTTAAATCCACGTCACGTTCAGTTTTTGGTTTGCGTTTGAGTCCTCTCTTGCAAACACATACAGTCTGCCTCAGCCAGACTGTGACATGTTGTTGTGATTTGAGGCTATATAAATAAAATTGAATTAATGCAATTCCACTACATCTTTGGAGTGTCCTGGAATAGATAACAGCACATTGTTGTCTATTCTATACAATTCTGTACAATTAGGTTCTTATGTACAAAGAATAATAGTCTTAAAGGTTACACTGTATAATGCTAAATGCTTGTACTCTAACACTGTACTTGAACTGCTATCCACGACAGATTTTCCAGTGTGAAACAGTCTTAATTATTTGACACAGTAAAACTTGATTGTATTTAAAACCTAACAAAAGACTCTATATGGACTTTTTTACTTTTGTACAGACCCTTCAATGCCATGTGTCCAGAAAGGACCAAGTGTTTGTGTACAAATGTAATTGTTATAAATGTTTCTGCAGACAGTCTTAAGCAGGATAGATTAAACGGTGACAGTTCTCACATTTTGTAACCTTCACGGGTACCACCATCAGCATTTCCCCATAAATGATATTAATTTAACAAACAATCTATTTGCAATTAGCATTTTAATTTCGTCACAAAGCACTTGTTAATTTTTTGTTAAGTAACTTTGAGACAATTTACTCTTTATATAACCATCTTTCCCACTGTCCAGATGTTTAAATGATTATTTTCAAACAGTCTCTTTCTAGTAATTTGTCTAACATATTCATCAAGTGTATCTAGCTTAGTGATAATTAAAGCTTTATAATCAGATTATTTTACTTAATTGAATGTTTCAACTTCATGAATCTCAATTAACACTGAGGGGAGACTCTTTTTAAAGTCTGCGGTGTTTTGGGTTGTTCTGGAAAAACACGTTGCTCAAAAGGCCAATGAAAACACAGTAAGACAACCCTCAGCAGAGGTTTGCACACTATGACGCCTCTGCTTGGCTAGAAAGCGAGACACCCTGGATAAGATAAGTGCTGGAGATAAGATAAGGCAAGTCTTTTCAAAGGGATTTCTCGCACAACCTACGAGCTGTATTCAATTTAGATGGTAAGATATGCATAAAATAAATTGAATTTGGAGGGTGAAGATAATACATTTCTACATTTCACAGTTGTTATTTTGAGAGTGATTTCCACACTTGAAATGGGTTTGATTTGTTTATCCTGGCTGCATGGTTTGTAAAATGACAGGACAAGAATTTGGATGATGCAGAAAAGGTTGATTGGTTGAGTCTGGACTGATGGTTAAGTGACTGTGGTACAGAGGTCTGTGATGACCGTGAAGCTTTTATCAGCAGCCAGATCAGAGCTGGGTGGGGTCTAAACAGAAACCTCCGACATACATACCTTAGTGAATAAGCTATGCTTTGTGGGTATTCAGTAGTGACATTAAATACCATATACTCCATTCTTTTCTCTTATATACACTCTTTCAGCAATTAACTTTAAAATGCCAGTTTAATATTTATGAATGCATTATTTAGTCAAATTAAATATGCAGTTAGATCCATAAGTATTTGAAAAAAATACTTTTTTAAAAATATTTTGTACTTTTTTCTTTGTACACCACTAAAGTGGACACACACACACACACACACACACACACACACACACACACACACACACACATTAAAAAATTTATTCTTTCACTTTTAAACATGATAAAAGATACCATTCTGTGCTGCCTGTTATTTATTATTTTAAATATGTTGAAAGCTGTTTGCACTCCTTTCTGGCTTAAGAAATGCAAAATATTGTTACTTGTACAGTTAAATCAATATCTCCTATATTACCAAAAATGATTTATTATTAGCTGAAAATGAGGAATGGTGGAGGAATTTTTTTTAGAAGAATTTCTTTAGCAAAAGAAGCAATAAAACACTATGAAACAGCCCAGTGTTTATAAAACTGTATTATTAGCAAATTGTACATAACAGAAAACAAAACATCTAAAAACATTCAATGACGATTACATAAATCCACAAATATTTTCCATAATGTGATTTTTTTTTTTTTATCAGTGAACATTTTTAATTATTTGTGCCAGTGAACAAATCCTGTCAGAATTTGAAAGTCAGAGTTTTATGAAACTTCTATTTATATAACAAATCAGCAAGGTACCACACAAAATAATAGTGCTAGGTCAATACCCATGCGTCTCTTTACAGGAACATTATGAATGTTATTTTATGAGAAAAAACAACTTACAAAAAAAGCTTGCCAACAAACTGCCAATGAAACTGTTATAACATGCATCCCCGATACCTCAGCCCAAAGGATTCCTTAACAGAGACAAAAGTCATATAAATAAGACCAAAATAAGACTCAAAATTTGTATACCCAAATACTATATGTACTCGTTTGTAACTGGCTGGATACTGAGATTGAGAGTTTACTGAATACATAAGAAAAATATTAGTACAATAATACAGCTGTCCACAGTTTTTCACATATACGGGCCCAAATCTAATACACACACATTGTTTCACCCCCTTTCTTCCACTGCCAGGGCTAATGAAGAATTCCAGTTGCCAGGCTGGGCGGGCGATGTTCGGACAGTGGGAATTTTTCATCCTGTAATGTTGGCACGGGTCATTAATTGTGCCTTGCCATGAGACCAGTGGGCTTGTCATTTGGGTATAGTACGTCTATACATCTCCTAAACCCCACCCTACTAACTCTCACACATACACACATAAAAACACATAAACAATTCTCATACTCTGGGTGTGTCGGGGTCTGGGTGCTCTGAATGCCCACTCGTGTTCCCTGCAGAGTAGAATGACCCATATACAGTCCCAAACTGATGACCCCTCCTCTAGGGCTTAAACATTCCTGCTAACTGACATGTTTGTGGCAAAGACAAGAAAATGTGCAATTTATATCCAGCTTGATTTTTTCTTGTTGCCATTAAACCAGGATAATGTTTTTTGTTTGTTTATTTGTTTGTTTATTTGTTTTTTAATTGATATGGTGAACAATTAGATTTAATAGGATGTTTAATAATTTTTCAAGGACACATTTTGCTTTCTAGACACTCTACATGCACACACACACACGATCTCTTAAAAAAATTGTGGCTCATCAATAATGAGATTTTCATACCAAGCACAGGTAAACAATGATTAACTTTAGTGCTGTTGGCCAGCAGGGTCCCCGAGGAAACTGTACTACTGTTGACTGTAGGAAAAGGAAAAGTAATGGCACGTTAAGAGGCAGCAAAAGTGGAAGAAAGACAGGAGTGTTTAGGTGAGAGTAAGGACTTTAAATTTAAATTTACAGACTATGGTGAAGGGAGAGAGCCAGTTGATGCGATTAATAGAAAGAAGGCAGATAAATTACGTGTGTAGGTGACTAGGTGGTGGGGAAGCAAGAAGGGGAAGCAGAAACATTGGACATGAATTCAAGCTACCATTGTGAAGATAGTTGGATGAAGTGGTAGAGAGTATCTCCAGGTAAGAGAAAGTGGTGATTAGAACAAACTTCTGTAGATGAAGGTGAAGGGAACAGAGGTGATGAGGAGATGTTGAGTAGGTATGATACAGAGAAATGCAAAAAGGCATATAATAGTGGATTTTGTGAAAAGGATGGAAATGGCTGTGGTGACAAAATATTTATATGTGCAGTCTGAAAGATATTACAGACTGCAAGGTTGATGTCACTAGAGAATGTAACAGGCATCATATAGTAGTGTGTTGCAAGGGGTTGCAAGAGTAGTTGAGACAAACTCTGGGTGGTAGGGAAGAGACAACTGGGAAAATACAGCTGAAGCAGAGAAGCAAACTGCCAGGAATGTGTTTGATGTTTCTGGGCAGAGGAAAGAAGACAGGGAGAATGTGTAAAGTATCTAAAGGAAGAGGTTGGCAAAGAAAAAGTGTAATAGTCAGGGAGAAAAGGAAAGTAGACAGGAGTACTTGGAGTTGTGCATTCAGGAAAGGAGAGGGGTGGCAAAAACAAAGGAAAAGGCTTACAGCAAGTTGTATGTGACACTGGAGAGTAAAAAAAGGAAAAGAAAAATAGTATTGATTGACTAGATAGAGAGATTGAGCCGGAATGGATGTGAACAGATTAGGGTGATTAAAAATATAGATGGAAATGTACAAATGGGTGAAGGGAATGTTGTGAGAAGGTGGAAGAACCTTCACAAGACTGTCGGGTTTTCAGTTCTGCACCAATTCAATTCAATTCAATTTTATTTATATAGCGCCAAATCACAACAAAAGTCGCCTCAAGGCGCTTCATAGATACAGAGAAAAACCCAACAATCATATGACCCCCTATGAGCAAGCACTTTGGCGACAGTGGGAAGGAAAAACTCCCTTTTAACAGGAAGAAACCTCCGGCAGAACCAGGCTCAGGGAGGGGCGGCCATCTGCTGCGACCGGTTGGGGTGAGAGAAGGAAGACAGGATAAAGACATGCTGTGGAAGAGAGACAGAGGTTAATAACAGATATGATTCAATGCAGAGAGGTCTATTAATACATAGTGAGTGAGAAAGGTGACTGGAAAGGAAAAACTCAATGCATCATGGGAATCCCCCGGCAGCCTACATCTATTGCAGCATAACAAAGGGAGGATTCAGGGTCACCTGGTCCAGCCCTAACTATATGCTTTAGAAAAAAGGAAAGTTTTAAGCCTAATCTTAAAAGTAGAGATAGTGTCTGTCTCCCGAATCCAAACTGGAAGCTGGTTCCACAGAAGAGGGGCCTGAAAACTGAAGGCTCTGCCTCCCATTCTACTTTTAAATACTCTAGGAACAACAAGTAGGCCTGCAGAGCGAGAGCGAAGTGCTCTAATAGGGTGATATGGTACTACAAGGTCATTAAGATAAGATGGGGCCTGATTATTTAAGACCTTGTATGTGAGGAGCAGGATTTTGAATTCAATTCTGGATTTAACAGGAAGCCAATGAAGGGAAGCCAAAACAGGAGAAATATGCTCTCTCTTTCTAGTCCCTGTCAGGACTCTTGCTGCAGCATTTTGGATTAGCTGAAGGCTTTTCAGTGAGTTTTTTGGACATCCTGATAATAATGAATTACAGTAGTCCAGCCTGGAAGTAATAAATGCATGAACTAGTTTTTCAGCGTCACTCTGAGACAGGATATTTCTAATTTTAGAGATGTTGCGCAAATGGAAGAAAGCAGTCTTACATATTTGTTTAATATGTGCGTTGAAGGACATGTCCTGGTCAAAAATGACTCCAAGGTTCCTCACCGCGTTACTGGAGGCCAAGGTAATGCCATCCAGAGTAAGAATCTGATTAGATACCATATTTCTAAGATTTTCAGGGCCGAGTACAATAACCTCAGTTTTATCTGAATTAAGAAGCAGAAAGTTAGCGGCCATCCAGGTCTTTATGTCTTTAAGACATTCCTGCAGTTTAACTAATTGGTGTGTGTTATCTGGCTTCATGGACAGATAGAGCTGGGTGTCATCTGCATAGCAGTGAAAATGTATGCTATGTCTTCTAATGATACTGCCTAAGGGAAGCATGTATAATGTAAACAGAATTGGTCCTAGCACTGAACCCTGTGGAACTCCATAATTAACCTCAGTGTGTGAAGAGGACTCTCCATTTACATGCACGAATTGGAGTCTATTAGATAGATATGATACAAACCACTGCAGCGCAGTACTTGTAATACCTACAGCATGTTCTAATCGCTCTAATAGGATATTATGATCAACAGTATCGAACGCTGCACTGAGGTCTAGCAGGACAAGCACAGAGATGAGTCCACTGTCAGAGGCCATAAGAAGATCATTTGTAACCTTCACTAAAGCTGTTTCTGTACTGTGCTGAGCTCTGAAACCTGACTGAAACTCTTCAAATAAACCATTCCTCTGCAGATGATCTGTTAGCTGTTTGACAACTACTCTTTCAAGGATTTTTGATATGAAAGGAAGGTTGGAGATTGGCCTATAATTAGCTAAGACTGCTGGGTCTAGAGATGGCTTTTTGAGTAAAGGTTTAACTACAGCCAGCTTGAAGGCCTGTGGTACATAGCCGATTATTAGAGATAGGTTGATCATATTTAAGATCGAAGAATTAATTAATGGCAGGACTTCACCAGTCCTTGTCCAACCAGACCCACATAAGCAGTTTGTTTTCACGGTGGATGCTTCAGACTCTAGGTCTCCTAGGATTGCTCTCCCAACAAAGCAATCCTTTAAGCTTCACTTTTGTTTTCACTAGCTAAAGTTAGCCCTTGAAGAGTGGTTACACTTGTTGGATGTTAAATTGACTTTGCCGTTACCTACCAGAAATGTTTCAAAAATGTTAAACCTGACGCTTTCTATCCAGTTCTGATTAGAATCCAGTCGACTCTCTCCAGCAACCTTCCTGCCTTCAGCCTGTGAGGTTGCTGGTGGTGTCACTTGGGAATTAATGGACTTGGTGAAGCAGGCTCAGCAGTCTAAATCAGATCCTGGTTCAGGTTCCCCTAATTGTTGCATTAAATGTGCCTGTCTTTATCCACTAAGTGCTTTATTTAGCTAGGTTTGCCTGTCATCGCAGGGTTGGTTGCACCTTCTTCTCTGTTAAAACATCGCTTTTGGTGGCCTCTTTATAGTCTGTTGAACTGTCCGAGTAATTCCACAGTCTTAACAATAACTGATATGTTCTCAAAAGCTGTGCAATTGTGTTCCCTAATCATTTCTTAATTCGGGAAAACCTTCAGTGAAGCCATAGGAGCCAAGTTAGGTTTAACTTCTGGTTTTCACCCACAACCCAAAAAACAAAGGGCAAATCAAGAACCTGAAGCAGCTCCCAATGTATCAACATCCTAGAGCAGGGGTCCCCAACCCCCGGGCCAGACCGGTACCTGTCCATGAGTCGTTTGGTACCGGGCTGCAAGAGTTGCGCCTCGGGTGTGAAATTAATGGTTCTCAGTGTTTTTATCGGTTTTTAACGTTATTTTTTTATTGTTAACTTGGTTTCCTGGGTCTTTTCCCGTGTGTTATGAGTAAATCTTGGGGTTTTTTTGGTACAGGTAGTGGTTTTATTTTGTTGTATTCATCCACAACACCTTAAAGGCCGGTCCGTGAAAATATTGTTCGACATGAACTGGTCCGTGGCGCAAAAAAGGTTGGGTCCTAGAGTACACATTTGGCTTGGATTGGTTGCTCAAAATAAACTCTACTGCAACAAGATTATTACTCTTTGAATCTCCCCTAGGATATCAACCACCCGTTTCCAGTCCAGGAAGGGGAAATCGCAGTGCTCTCTGTACAATATCATCTGCATCATTGCCAACATTTCTAGAGGCAGGTAAAGGCTGCACTACATCAGACTACACAGGAAAACCATCGTCTAGCAAATCGCAAAATGACTCCACCGTACACAACAGGTGAAAAGATTTGGCTTTCTTTCAGCAACTCTCCTCTCCAGTGCATCTCAAGAAAACTAGCATCAAATGAGTCATTAACCCCTTCAGGAGTATAGCCCTGAAGAGAAATCCTGGAACCCTCTTTTCTTTACACTTAACCTTCTTTCATCACTGACTTTTACAGTTCTCCTCCATATTATTTGTCTTTTCTTTCCAATCAAGTCTGTTTTTGAGTTTCAGGTGGATTGTGAACTCTGCCTTTGGGCCGAGTATTGCTCTATGTTAAGCCTTTCTTACACCTGCTCCAAGTTAACACAATCATTCCAGACTTTTAAAATCTCGATCAGATCTTGACCAAATCGTCTTCACCACTTGGGAATCATACTCTGCTTACTTGAAGTCTTTTCACATTCTGTTGGCTTCAATATGGAATACATTATGAATTCTCATATTTTGAAGCAATTTGAGGAATTTGAAGAAATCAGGGGAAACAGGGTTGACTCTATTTAAAAGCTCAGTAAAGCTCAGAGCTGACTGAGAGGCAAAACAGTAAGGATTGGCCTCCAGCTTCTGGTTGTCTCACTCAGTCTGCCCATTGAAAGTGGATGAAAGATTGACCTCAGCTCTGAGTTCTGTTGAAAGAATACCTTTCACACGTGGGGAGTGAACTGGGGTCCACAGTTGAAAATTATGTCTGTTCAAAACCTGTGTGGCTGGAAAATTTAATTGGTGTGCAGTTTAGAGAGCTGATTGGAGCTTGGGAAGAGAAATGAAATGAACAGCCTTGGAAAACCGATGTAGTATGTTTAATACTACTGTGCTACCTGAGGAGGGTGGAAGGACAATTACAAATTCCAGGGTAATGTGCGACCAAGGGGAACCAGGCAAGTGGGAAGTGGTCGCAACAAACTGGCAAGAGAACAGTTGCAAGATTTGTTTTGAGCACATATAGAGTAAGCAGAAGCATATTTTCTGACATCTTTAACCTGAGATGGACACCAAAACAGATGTTGCAAGAAGGTGCCCAGTTAATTACCTTTGGACGGACTTTCAAAGGAATGTAGAGACAATTTGGTGGGACTCGTGTTGGTGAAGAGACTTTGACTACCTCAACAAACATTCTGATCTTCTCAAACATGAAGTGGTTGAGAAATGAATTGCCAAAATGTCCTTTACATGGGCCTGCATAACAGCTGAAGCATTGGTGAATCAGAAGGGCATTACCAAATACTCAAAAAGACCAAGATGTGAGATCTTTTTTTTTTTTTGCCTGTCCCGTTTGGCTCTTTTGCCATCAGAATTATTGTCTAAAGGCAAAGAAAGATGCCCAACGGATTTACTTTACCAAATGGACCATTCCAGCCTTGCCATAATGGTTTATTTGATTCACCTTTTATTGTTTATTTTATTTTATTTTCACTTGCTAAATACGGGACAGACTTGAAAAGCAGAAGAAAAAAAGAGCAACATAATAAACATCATTGTGATGATCTATGGGAATATAACAGTAAATACTAAATATTAAACATTATTGTGCAGCGCGTAAGATCGACAGCGCACAGTGTGCTTTGAGGTAGGAGCCAAAAAGGGTGTAGTTTGTGGGTGTGATCACCCGTGTGTACACCTGTGAGCATGAGCGCGCTTGTATTTAAAAGGTTCCTTCATGTAATGATCTGCTAGAGGGTGTGGGGGGACCACAGCACCGTCCTCCAGGGCATGAAGCAGGTATGGAGGAGATCAAAACTCCAGACATCCAGAGGTCCTCAGAACACAAGAGACCAAGGAAGACCAACAGAGGGGCAGCCGCGCCACTATCCCAGAAAGAGCTGAGGAGAGTCCCAGATGAGGGGTCACTCAGCAGCCGCGGAGCTTAAGCCAGGGGGGGTTACAGTGACGTGCCCATGAGCTCCGCCGGCAGCCAGCTGTGCCAGAGTGACCGAGCCCCAGACCGAGAGGCTGAGGGCACTCCACCCCCGAAGTGGCCCGAGCGAGCCCCAGGCTCCAGGCCCCGACAAGCAGTCACCAGGAGTGAGCCGGTGTGTACCTGGACGCCCATGCCCAGACACAAAGAACAGCCAATGCATCGATGTCTGAGGGCGTCTGCCACTGGTAGGGGAAGTGGTGGGGGGAGATAGGCCTCCATACCTTGGAGGGCCTGAGATGTCCCTAGAGAGGTGGCGTCTGATACCCAACACTCACCCAACGTGGAGACAGACATAAAGAGACACTGTACACACAATCACACTCCCCAAGCATACTCTAAGCCCCAGATCTAGGTACCCTTGCTCCTGGAGGGGGAAACTGCACCCAGACCCAGGTAGTGTTACCCTTTTCCCTGGGGTGGAGAGAGGCAGACTGCCCCGACTCGGCAACAGCAGGGAGACCCCAGACCCCAATTGGACGGCACCCTAATGGTCTTTTGGATTCCGTGTAGCGTGCCCATCCCCAAGGTCCTATATGTATGTGTTATGAGAGTGTGAGTAATGTGAATGTCTATGTTGTGGGATAAAATTGAGGCACAGGCAGCCAGAAGGGGACAGAGGGGTGGATGCCTCCCCTGCACCCTGGTGACACACCTTTACCCCAAGGCCCTGCATATGTGGGTGATTGTGGTGGAGCGGGAAGAGGGAGGCAGCTGGAGATGGGGAGGGAAGGAAGGGAGGGGCAAGTGACCCCTCCCTGGGGCCAGCTCCCCCGCTGACCCCAGTAGGCACCCCCAGACTCTGCAACCCACCAGGGAAAGGGGGCCCAGGCCCATCCGGACCGGCGCCCAGTTCAGCAGTGCCGCCCAGCCCCACAGAGCCCAGGACAGTCCACCCGACCCCACCACAGAGAAAACTGCACCCACCCCGTCATCCACTCATCTTCCAGACTACACAAGACAATAGGCGCCCAGGCTGAGACCTTCCTCCACCTCTCCTGTATCTCCCCCTCCTGCAGAGAGAGTTCCTGAAGAGAGGAGACCTCCTGCAAGATGTAACAGCCTCCCCCACCAGTTGAAGAGCCCCCCAGGTGGCTCGATGCACTGGCAGCACCCTGCACCAGGGCTGGGCCCCCATACACCAACCCGCCCACAACCTCGGCGACACACCAACCAGTACCCAAGCCCCCAAGGCCCAGCCAGGGCCCCAGCCCAGAGACGGAGCACCCCCAGGGGCAGCCAGGCTACCAGGTCACTAACCCACGTCCGTCAGCACAGACCCTCCCCTAGCCCCGCGGCACGCAGCCACGAGGAAACCGTCACCTAAGAGCCAACAGAGCACTTAATAGGCCATGACCGCAACCCCGGGTTGAGCCCTCCAAGGAAGATGCCTCCGGGGAACCCCCCGACGCCCCAAGCCTGTCCCTACCCTCACACCATATATTCTATATTCTTTTCTGTAGTGACATTATCTAAGCTGCCCAACAAACACACTAAAAGGGAAGTTGGAATGTTACATTTCAGACACTTCGATAAGTCTTCACATATCTCGCGCCAAATCTTCTGAACTGGTGGACAGAACCAAAGAGCGTGGATATAATTGTCCGGTGAATTGGTTTGGCAGTGTGAGCAGTTGTTGGTAGACGTAAAGCCCATCTTGAACATCTGATGACCTGTATAGTGCACTCTATGTAGTATTTTGTATTGAATTAATTGAAGACTGGGATTTCTAATTAAATGAAAGGTTTTTAGGCATATCTGAGACCAGAAGTTTAGGTCTAAGTTAACTGATAAATCCGCTTCCCATTTTTCAATAGGAAGTGATATTGATTCATCTGTTTTAGAAAGCATTCTGTATATTTTGGAAAGTAATTTTGGGGTTTTAAGAGTAAGAAACTGTACCACACTTTGTGGTGTATGTAGTTCAACTTGACCCGGTTTGAATTTCTTTTTTACTATGGATTTAATTTGTTGATATTCTAAAAATCTTTTCTTGTTGATCCCATATTGTGTAACTAGTCGGTCAAATGGAATAAATTATGTTGTTTCTAATATATGTTCTAAGTATTTGATTCCTTTACCACTCCAATCTGAAAAGTTTATCATATTATTGTTTTGTAATATGTCAGGGTTGTTCCAGATAGGTGTACGTTTGCATGGGATTAATGAAGACTCCGCCAATTTTAGAAACTCCCACCATGCTGTCAGAGAAGAGCTGATGCTGACGCTTTTGAAGCATTCATGTCGTTGGATGTTTGAGCTGATAAACTCTAGATTATTGCAAAGTGCTTGTTCTACATCTAGCCAAGGTTCATCTAAGAGGGTATGTTTTAGCCATCCTGAGATAAACTGAAGCCTGTTGGCTAAGAAGTAGTGCTGAAAGTTAGGTAGTTTTAATCCTCCTTTATCCTTGGTCTTTTGTAGTGTTTTTAAGCTTATACGTGGGGGTTTATCTTTCCAAAGGAATTTGGACATACATGAATCTAGAGATCTGAACCAATCTTGTGGCGGTTTAGTTGGGATCATTGAGAATAAATAATTTATTTTTGGTAAGACCATCATTTTTATAGCGGCAACCCTTCCCATGAGTGATATAGGTAGACATTTCCATCTAGCCACATCACCTTCTACTTTCTTTAAAAGTGGGATATAGTTTAATTTAGTTAGATCTGCAAGCTTGGGGGAAACATTAATACCTAAATATTTTATATTTCCCGATTGCAGTGGTGTAGAAGAATAATTATGGAACGAGCAATTAATCGGAAGGACTGTAGATTTTGACCGGTTAATTGAGTAATCTAATATTCTTGCAAAAGAGTTTATCAATTCAATCTTACCAGAGATATTGGTTTGTGAATTTTGGAGAAAAAGTAACATCATCTGCATAAAGGCTGATTTTATGTTCCGCGTTCTTGCATTTTATGCCCTTAATTACTGAATTCTGTCTAATTGCTGCTGCTAGTGGTTCAATAAAAATTGCAAACAGTGAGGGGGAGAGTGGGCATCCCTGCCTGGTGCACCTCAGGAGACAGAAACTGGAGGATGTTTGGTCATTTGTTTTGACACAAGCTGTTGGGGAGTTATATAATATTTTTAACCAGTTAATGAAAGAGGTTTTTCGTTTTTTCCCGTAATGGTATAAACACTGAAAGGTGGTGGATTGGCCAGATGAAGGGAGATGTGCAAAAATAACTCGGTTGTTTGGTGGTGGCTATTGCGGAGCGTCCACAGATTCAGTAACATTAACAAGTGGTGGAGGCCAGCCGATGCAACACGCTGGCAGGTGGATGACGGAAAGGCAGGAGGAGCAGAGACCCGAGGCAGTGAACTGAACTTCAGGTAAGAAGTTATGACCTGCAGTCTATCTGGGTCAGATATAAACCAAGTTTAGGTGGAGTTTATTTTCATTATGCTGACTTTTTACAGTCAGTTACAATAACTCGTACTGCGTACTAGCTAGCATGACGGATTTTTTTATACTGCTGGGCGGGTGCTATGATGTTATTGATGTTGAACTTGTTTTATCTTATTTTATTTATAAGGTTAGTTATTAGAGTTTCCAACCATACCGTAAAAAACTGAATGGTCTCGTATTCAGAGAAAATATCATGCGTTTCGTATTGAGGTGAAAAGGAAGACAGTTTGTCCCGGACTTTAGCTACAATGAAAAAGACACAAAGCTGGAGTTATTCTGCATCTTTCCTGCACAGCTGTTTCTTCTTCTCTCATTCTCCTCCCCTCCCTCTCCTGTTTCTACTTCAATCATGAAACTGATCAGTGATCAGCTGATCGGCTTTTCTCTCTTGTTTGTTTACAGTATCTCCCACTTTGCGCCAGAAAGAAGAAACCGGCGGATGTCGCGCTAAACAACAGCAGCACGTTTAAGCTTGGTCAGTTGTTGTTAGAATTTATTTTATATTCATTTCTAGTATCAGCTGATGTTTGCTGGAGCCACAGCTGTAAAAGCTGCTGGTCATGATATCGGTTTGGTTATCTGGTGAGAGGGAAACATGAAGATGAAACCAGGAGATGTCCTTACTGAATCATCAGAGCTGAACAGGTGATGGAGAAACAGGTTTACCTTTTAGGTGACATGAATGAGTTGAAGGGAAGTTATGAACTGTTTCTGAGAGACAAATAACACCAGGATCCTTTTCTAAGTAGCTGACAGCTGGTAATTGTGCAGGGGCGGGTCTAGCAAAGTTTTGCCAGGGGGCCAGGTAGGGCATTAACAGGGAAAAGGGAGCACAAAGACATGCTCTTCTTTGTTATGTCATTTAAAAACTTTTAACAAATAATTATCTGAATCTTACAACAAACGTTTTCATCTGATGTAAAATGTATAGAAATCCATTATTGTACATAGTAATTTTTTTGAGGGTCCCAACATAATTTCTTCAGAAGTAAGTACTGTATATGATGCCAGTATTTTCCCACATTTTCTAGATACTGTACCAGTACTGTGTGTAAAATGCCATCAAAAAGTCAATTAAGTTTTATTCTTTCTCACCTGTCTTTCTGTCTTCTTTCACTTTTTAAAGGTTGCCATGTTAGAAAAAATATTTTGCCCTGCCATGCTGTTTATTGATGTGGCAAATGAATGGTTTATGAAAATATATCTAAATCTGTCATCAGTAATCAGTAATGATCATGTCTCACCTCTAGTCTCCTCTGTCTTAATTTCAGGTTTTCACCATGTGTTCTAGATAGTTTAGGAAGTTAATTCAACCAAGCAGTCTACTTCTGGGTACTGTTTAGAATACCAGAATTGGGAGTATGGTGTAGGTTTAGGTTTATTAGATTGATACATATATACCAACAAGACAGTGTACATCACTGTGACAACAGCGTTTGTTTTCATTCAAAGGCTTTATGGTTTTTCCTATAATACCTGGTGGGCCGGTCTCTAGTCAAAATGCCCGGGCCAATTTTTTGTCCCAGTCCAGCCCTGCCAGCATGTCGGCAATATCTTTGCTGGCTGGCGATGTTGTGCTGCGGGAATCTGCCGGGCGACATCTTTTCGACGACGGCGTCTCAGATTTGGCCGGGGAAGATGTGCTCTGAGCCTTCTTCATTACGAGACCCTGGAAGCACTGATCGATGTAATCTTGGAGAGCCTCTAAACTCTCCCCCTTGTTCTCCAGGGTGTTGGAGATGATTTAGACAAATGTTGTTAGTTATAAGACAATTGATAAGTGTATTTGGTAATACTGAAGCTTAAAGAAATTTGTTAAATTCTAAACTACCATTCGCTTTAATTTTCCGCCAAAAGTCTGACGTCAGTTACAACATGCGTCGCTTATCTTGTCCGTCACTTCCGTCACTTACCACTTAGCAGACGGTGTGAGATCTTTACTCAGGACTTCAGCTACACTATATTGCCAAATGTTTGTCTGGCTTCATATACATATCAACTTGAGTGACATCTTATTTTTAATTCATTGCATTTATATATGATATCGACTTAACCTTTGCAGCTATAACAGCATCAACTCTTTTGTGAAGGCTTTCCACAAGGTTTAGGAGTCTGTTTATGGGAAATTTTCACCATTCTTACAGAAGCACATTTCATGGCCTGGCTCACCGTCTTCTTCTTCTTTTTTTTCTTTTTTTTCTTTTTTTTTTTTTTGCCTGTCCCGTTTGGCTCTTTTGCCATCAGAATTATTGTCTAAAGGCGAAGAAAGATGCCCAATGGATTTACTTTACCAAATAGACCATCCCAGCCTTGCCGTAATGGTCTATTTGATTCACCTTTTATTGTTTATTTTATTTTTTATTTTCACTTGCTAGATACGGGACAGACTTGAATGAGGAAAAGAAAAGGGAGAAAGAAAGAGGGAAAAAAACAGCGGAGAAGAGGGACGGGGATAAAGGGCAAAAAACAAATACAAACAAAATAAGCAGACAAAAATACATATATCAATCACCTGGATCACCTGTTGAGAAAGAAAAAAGAAAACAAGCATTTAACAAGGGATAAACAACATCATGATGATCTATGGGAATATAACAGTAAATACTAAGTGTTAAACATTATTGTGCAGCACGTAAGATTGACAGCGCACAGTGTGCTTTAAGGTAGGAGCCAAAAAGGGTGTAGTTTGTGCGTACACCCGTGTGTACCTGGCTCACCGTCTTCACTCTAATTCATCCCAAAGTTCTTTTGGGTTGAGGTCAGGACTTTGTGCAGGCCAGTAAAGTTCTTCCACACCAAACTCGCTCACCTATGTTTTTATTGACCTAGTATTTTTCACTAGACAGAGAACAGAATAAAAACTACCGAATCTCCAGAAACTAGCTTTGGAATGTCCTTCAGGAATCCATCCATCCATCCATCCATTCGCTTCCGCTTATCCTTTTCAGGGTCGCGGGGGGCGCTGGAGCCTATCCCAGCTGTCATAGGGCGAGAGGCAGGGTACACCCTGGACAGGTCGCCAGTCTGTCGCAGGGCCCTTCAGGAATCCAAAGAACTATTTCTGAAGAGTACTTTACATTTACAAATTAAAAGAAAGCTTTCCTAAGAGAGTTTAGGCTGTGTTGCAGAATAAAGGTGGTTACATGAAATATTGGCTTTCAAGCTTGTTAGAATTGCACAGACTTTAATTCTGCCTCATGTACTGTATTCCCATTTATGTTTTGCTGCACCTATGTCTCATTTTTCTTACAAAACATAAAGAACTGAAGGGTGTCTCAAGATTTTTGCACAGTACTGTATTCATTAATACCATCTCTTAAATAGATTTAAAAAATAAGCTATTTGGAACACAAATACTCACACCTCACTATTCTGGAAGTATACGTTTCCATTGTATTTCCTTTGGTTCTCTTTTGTTTGAAAGCAAGATTTATTTTTATTTTTTTTTGCATTTAATGACTTTCATAGTCATTTTCCCTTTCTTATGCTCTCCTTTTGTCTCCATCTATATGTAATATTTGTATATGTACATATTGAAAGAAACTCCTTTTCAGCATGCTAATTCCACTGTGCTCATACATGGCAAGAAAAGGCTCGGTAGGTATGTGTGTATGATGGTGCTAAGAATGCTTTTTACACTCTCTGGCATCAATACTGACAGCTTATCACTACCTCACAGCACAACCTAAACAAAGCCTTTATTTGTCTCTTTTTTGAGCATGTAAAGAATTTCCAAATAAAGGAAATGGGTTCTTAGTTTCTTCAGCATTAGGGAGGAGGACAATGACAATGGGCAACACAATCGGCAGAAACCCCGATGAACAATTTCAGCCTTATTTATTGGTTTTTGGGATTTCCACGGCTAATTTGCTGTGAAATGCAGCAATGGACATGGAGATAATTTCCTGAACAAAACCTCCAGTAATTAGTCTGTGGTCAGATTCTGGAGAGCTTCCCTTGGTAGACTGGCTTCGCTCAGGCCTGGCAAAGGGACAGGAGCCTCATCATCAGCTACTTTTCCCCATCCTTCTCTCTTTAAGATCTCACTTAAACTCCACACCATCAGCACCATTACTTCTCTTTGTCATTTCCTTTTGTCTCATCATGTCCCACTCACAGTGAATGATGTCTGCCAGCATGCTGTTAAAAAAATTGTGAGGAGGATGTGGTATTTAATTTGCAAATACTATGGTTCATACCTAAGGGCTGACAGCAGTGTTTCTCCATCATGAAATCCTTATTTAGTAGAGATGGACTATAGGAAAAGGGACATACAATTAAATAAATCTCTTGGACGTTGATTGTTTTGAAATATTTACAAAAAATATTTTCCCATGGTTAGTTTTAGTCATTGAATTTTTTGCCTTTGAGCTAGTGTTATCAAGATGAGTAGTCACATCAATAAATTACATTTTACAAAAGCTCTATCCACCACCAATGTCCCTGTTCATAAACTCCTAGTTTTGGAACTTCCCATTGAAACTTTTTTTTACATTTGAAACTCAGAATGTATGGATTGAGCTTCATAAATTTTTAAAGCTGCATTGGTTCAACATTTTAGTCTTTCAGCTTATTGTTGTGTTTTCATAGCCTGCAAATGTACCATATTTGATATGTATCAGTGCTTATGTCCAGTAGCTGCAGCTTTTCAATTAATAAAAAACAAACAACAAAGTGTACTTTAAGCAGCAAAGAGAAGACAGACATTCTGTAAGTAGTTCAGCTTATTATTATTATTTTTTAATGTAAAGAGCTTGTATAAACAGAATACAAGTCAGTGATTGTTGCCTCCTATCAAAACAAAAATCAGCAGTGGTAAATATTTTTTTAATCGTGATTTTGCTTTTAACCATGCTTGATTTTTGTATTGCATGTAAAGGGTCATTGTAGGATCTTTTTTTGCTTGTTTGTTTGTTTGTTTTTTGGTGCATGTGCATGCCTGCATTTTATAGTGGGAGAGAATTTAAAGTGAATTATTGCTTGAGGTTAAAAGCACAGAATGCTCGGCTATAGTAGAAAAGTGCCACCAGTTGTTTTACCAGTTTTAAACTTTATTACAATTTGACTCAAACTTCTGTTATTGACGCTAATCTTTTATATTTGTTAAAAAGAGTTAACTCGCCAAAATAACTACTGAGATCTGAGAATGCAAAGACCTGGTTAAACATAACTTTGAGTTGACAGATTGTTAGCAGATAGACGATAAAAACCATTATTTAAAATGTATGCCAAGTGTGCATGAGGTTGAGCTTTTAATTGTCATTAAATGTCCCGGTTGCGGATTTCCGCAATTAAGTTGAAATTTCCTTTTTGGTGTGAGAAACACTGATTATAACTTCAAAACAACAACAACAACAACAATAAACAAACAAAATCTGAATTATAATTATTTAATTGCAGCTGTTCCATGGAGTGTGTTTAAATAGTGTCACTGCTGGTAGTAAATGGAAGTAAATGAAAGATGCATGCTGATTGGTTAGTTGGAGGAATGCTGTTGAGGGCTGAATATAACAGGACGGGGGGGGGTTAACATCTGCAAACTGCCTTGGTGGAGGCCAACTTTCCTCTTCCTCCTCAAGCTCTCCGTCTCTACCGTGGCCAATTAAGTGAATTTCAGCAAAAGAGCATTTTATTAGTATTAGCCTACAGCCGCAGCACACAGCAATAAATACTTCCTTTGAGCACTCTGGAAAACAAATTGGCACATTAACTGGTGAATGGCTGAAAGAGGCTCTCCTGCCCATGCCTTCAGGGCTGGCCGGGAGATTTGCAAGGGTGCCGATTCGGAGGCAAACTCTCTGCTTTATCATTCAGCGTGACAGTGTGGGGCTGGAGCGCAGGACCCAGACGGGGGAGAGTGATGCCAGATGTCAGCCATTAGCTCTTTCTCTCCATCTTTCCTCTCTACATACACAAATACATAGGCACACCCTCCAACATTAACTCCCTGTGTTCCCTTTGGCAAGCCCAAGCTGTTTGCTTTTGTGGCCTGACGAGCCCTCTCTATTTATCTGTTATTACATTGGAATTGTCAGATCCAAAAACCAAGAGGGAACCTGCCATGTGTGCCAGCACTGTTGGCTGAAGGTCAGTGTCTACTGCCACTCATTCCCTCTTCGACCTGCTTCTTTGATTCCACTTGTTCCCTGCATTGATTTTCTTCAATCTGATGTGAAATATTCCAGGGTATATACAGCATGTGAGCAGTTGTGTGTGTACTCTAGATTCCAACTCATTTTGCATTAGCAGCTAACTGACTTTTTCCCTCCCACCATCCGTGCTGGCTACATCCCCCACCCCAGCACTGCATCAGAGGGGCTTTCAGCAGTGCTAATGAGGATTAGCATGTTTGTCTTGATTATATGTGTGTCACTCTAATCCTTTCAGCAATAATGTTTTTTGCAGGAAATACAAGTAATTTATGCACGGTGCATGTTTCATTGGGTTGTACATTGGCAAGACATTTCACACAGGTTGGGGAAAGTGTACTGTTTGGCAGTTAAATACACTATCAGTTACTAACCCAACACAACGAAATAAAGGTTTCTGGCAAGAAGGGATACCAAGTGGTCTCTGGGGATTATTTTAACCACAGAGGTAAAGGTTTGCCACACAATGGAGAATTTAAACTTAAGGAAAAAAACAATCCTTCTTTTAAAACTTTCTATGTGATTGAGCATGCATCAAGGAGGTGTTTGAATTTGTTTCTCAAAATTTCCAACATTTGTTAAAGTTAGCTTGCTATAGTTTGCTTAATTGTTGTTGCACAGTTAGACTGCTAACAGATACAATTTTAGTGGATGAATTTTGTTGTTAGTTTTAGAATGAAGAGAAGGACATGACGACACAAGACCTGACATGATCCATGCATACTGTCTGAAAATGCTGCCGGCACTCCATGCATATCTGGCAGCACAAGTAAGGGGGCTGTTAAAAGGAGGCACTCATCCAGACTGGCTAAATTAGGGCAGAAAAATCCTGACCATGAAGGATCCCAATAAGGGTACGGCACCATCAATCTACTGACTAATGAGACAAAGATTATCTGCCTCTCCACAACATGGAAGCTTTTGTCAGGCGCTGTAGCAACCAACCTGAGTAGGCACATCAATCAATAGATGAGAACAGCTTAGAAGGCATTGGAAATAAGACCAGAGGACCATAGCACCAGTTCTTGGTTGATAAAGCAGTACAAGTACTACTCCAAGACCAGGTAGACCAGCCCGAGCACCTCCTGGACTATCTAAAAGAAAGAGTTAATGCCCCTCATATGGATACTGGAGTGCTTGGCACTGTACAAAGCTAATGGTGTGCTAATAGCCTTCATCATGAACTCAATGAGACTGTTGAAGACAACACTGGAGGCCAACTCAGATGTAATCGGACAAGTCACCGTCAAATGACTTGATAAGGCACTATCCTCGCTGCTATTCTGCATAGGCCTCAACCCACTAACTCAACTCATTGCTAAGAGCAGATGTGGCTATAGATGCTGGAATGGAGTGATCCTCACCACCTTCTGTACATTGATGGCATCAGTCTGTATGCCAGCTTTAATTGAGACATCGGCCAACTGACCCACCTCATCAGAATCTAGAGCAAGCACACTGATTCAGTTCAACTCAGTGTTATTTATATAGCGCCAAGTCACAAACAAAAGTCTTAAGGTACTTTATAATGTAAGGTAAAGACCCTACAATCATGGAGATAAAACCCCAATAATCAAACAACCTATGAGCAAACACTTGGCGACACTAGGAAGGAAAAGCTTTGTTTTAACAGGAAAAAACCTCTGGCAGAACCAGACTCAGGGAAGGGCATCTCATTTTTATCAGAATTTAGAAGCAGAAAATTAGACGTCATCCAGTTCTTTATGTCTTTGAGACCTTTATATAATAGATAGATAGATAGATAGATAGATAGATAGATAGATAGAGCATGATGCCATCTATATAGCAAGGAAAATGTATGATTTGCCTAAGGGAAGCATGTATAATGTAAACAGAAATGTTCTCAGTGAGGAACCCAACAGATACACACACACACACACACACACACACACACACACACACACACACACACACGCCGATTCATGTCTCATTGCACTCTGAAATGAAAGCAGATCAAAATGTATTCTAAACTTTTGACTCATCAAAGTAGTGACCTTTGACAGATATAACAGCTGAACAGAGCTGTTATATCCTTTCTACAATAGATATTAAACATTCTTCAGAAAGGTCTTCCCATATCTGATGCATAATGTGTGGCACTTGTAGGTTACTTTGCTTTCACTCTTCTGTAAGCTGAAAGACTAAAATGTTCTGTCCAGAGACAGTGCTTCAAGCTTACCATCATGTTCTTTTCTTCGTGAAGTAGTTCTGGCATAGCTTGGACTTATGTTTTGTGTCATTATCTTGCTGTAGGATGATCTCCTGACCAACTAGACGCATACCAGAGGGTGTTACATGGTGCTGCAGAATGCTGCGTTGGCCATTTTGGTTCAGGGTGCCTCTCACTCTGTACGATTTTTTGAAGTTCTCATCCTTTATTTTTTGAAGTTTTCATTTTAAATATGAAGTTTTCATTATTTTACATATAAAGTTTTCAATTTAAGGTTTGCATCATTTTAAGTATAAGGTTTTCATCCTTGTATTTTTTTTGAAGTTTTCATTTTACATATGAAATTTTCATCATTTTTAAATACAAAGTTTTCATTTTAGTTTTCATCCTTTTATTTTTTGTAGTTTTCGTTTTATTATTTTTTCTTGTTTATTCCACTTGTTATTTCAATTACTATGATTTTCATTTACTATGTTTTTCTTTTTATTATTTTCTTTTGTTTTATTCTTTAGACCAGATGACTTCCATTTCTGCTATGCTGACATTTTGAAAATTAAAAAATTGCTTAAGATACTTAATAAATAACCTTCACAGACAATTGTTGTATACATTTAAAATAAGTTAAAACAGGAGGGAATGTTACAGGAAAAATGATTCTATGTTTCTTTACCTTCTTTTAAATGTACAAAGATGCCTTTTGTCTGCCCTCTCCCTATGGTTAGATTAGTTTAGAATTATCTTTTTAGACTTTCCCAGCAAACACATCTTGTTTCTGGGACATATTGTTTTAGATTGTTTTATCTTCCCTAGCTCTCTGCTGACGAGACTAGCACCATATATGGAGTTGTTTTATTTTATCTGTTTATTATTTGTTATCCTGTTCTCACTGTCTCTGTGCTGTGTGCCTATAAAAATTACCAAGCCACTGTGCATGGTGTGAGTTGTTCTTAGCAGCTCACCCGTGTACACGTTTGATAAAGAAAGTAACTTTGTCTCATTGTGTCTTTATTTCTCCTGGGTCTTTTACAGAGTTTTCCCCCAACAGCCCTCCTTACATGGAGGCCTGTGTATGGGATCTATCTCAGCAGGCCAGTCTATGAGGCCTGGTGGTTGATAGAGGACTGGTGCCAGGTCTGGGCTGTGGTCCCTTTTGGTGTCAAGCCCCGTCAGTCAGTGCATGCTGCTCCTCCTAGGGCTTCCACCCTCTCCAGCACTATCCCCTCTTCTCGTCCCCACAGGCCCATCAAAGGCTGATTTTCCACGCCGGCAAGCCAGCCGAGGAGGTTTGCAGCCAAGGACAGGTGGGAGGCAGGGGAGACAGGAGAAAGCTGAGGAGGCCAGTGAGCCAGCATCTGAGCCCAGGGAGGGTGCTGGGTTCAGGCCAGTAACTGAACCGAAAATAGTCCTGCCATCACACACGGGCCTAGAGGTGCATGTGGCTCCAACTGTGCACACACCTTGCTCCAATAAATATAGACCACCAAGCCATTAGATTTTAATGGGATCAATTCATTGATGTTATGGGACTCCTTCATCAATAAAACATTAAAAATGTTGAGGCAACTCACATCATGAATCAGATTAACTACATGCTATTTCAGCATGTGCATTATACATAACTCCATATGGATTTTATAGACATACAGTATACAGTATATGTCTATAAAAAGTTAAAGCAATATCTGAACAGAAAAAAAAATCACACAACTTGAAATCATAACATTGTGAATTGGAGTCAAAAAAAAATTTTTTTTTAGCCTTAAAAAAGTGGAGAAAGCCGCTGTCCAGTCTCTACAATGGGTTATATCTGTGTCACACCAGTGAGGCCACTCAAGCTATTGGACTTATTTTCCATTGGTCTCTCATTCCCCTGTTCTTTTTAGATTTTAAACTTCCCCTGCCACCTCCCATTTTATACTGGTGTAAATGAGTTCCCCCACAAAATCTATAGTGCGTCTTTAAAAAGCGATAACTCTCATGGCAGTGCTGTGACATTGACCCCCCCTAGCAGGGCAGTTCCGGTTCAGTGCCCAGGCCTCACGCTTTTTGAACACACACAAACACATGCACGGTACACACATCCGCTCTCATATATCCACAAATTCACACACACTGGGCCAGACCCCAGGTGTACCAAGAGGAGCAGTTAAATTTCATCATTACCCTTTCTTCCCTGTGTTGGGGCTTTTTATAGGGCCTTTTTATGGCCCGCTCTGAAGGTGCCACTTTGGTCCCAATGGTGCACGGGAGAGAGATAGATAGATGAAGAGGGATATGGAGACGGGGAAGATGAGAGGGGAGGGCGGCGAAGGAGGGGGGGAGGTGGAGGAAAGAGATCTGTGCTACAGATGGAGGTAGAGGTAGGAGGATGAGAAAGAAGTGTGTATGAACACCCACAAACATGCCCACTGTCAGACATACAAGCAAAGCAAGTAGGGCACTGGGGAGTGAGAAAAAAGAAAAATGGAACAAAAAGACTTGGAGGGGGATACAGAGTGAAAGAGAAGGGAAGAGAGTAAGGCAGACGAAGAGAGAGGGCCATCAGTTGTCAATGTGACTGCAGCCTGATATAAAAACAGTGGCAAGGGTGGCAGATAAGGCGGATGATGAATGAGCTGGAGACACTCATCCATCCCACTGAAGGATTTGTGGCCAGGGAGTCATGTACAGACACATCTAAGATATAAAGGACTGTATTTGTTTGTGCTTGTACATTTGTGTGTGTGTGTTTGCGCGTGCATGCGTTTGTGTATCGGAGGGGATGGTTGTGCTTGCTTTGTGTTTTAGGAAGGCGTGAGGAACTTGTGATAGATAGATGGGCCATGGCAGAAATAAGGTTTTCACTACAAGACTAGGTACATATATCTAAGTATGTGGTAACAGGTAGCCAGTCTCTACATGTCAGTTGTTATACATGCATTCTGAAGTTGTTCATGTGCATACTTCCATGGCAAACCTACTGTAGCAAGGTAGCAAAGGCACGCCTCTGCACTGGAAGATGTATGGCCATGCTGCAGTCTTACCCCACAACGGCCCATCCATATCCCTCACTGCTATCAGCGTTGTCCAAGTCTGTTTTATTGCACCAAACAGTGGCCATAATGATACTAGGACTCTGAACATGTCAGGATAGAGTAGATCGATTGGTAAACATACACAGCTGCTTGAGATACACTTGTATATCATTGTGCTGATTCGCAGAGAGAAGCTATAATAGAGGTTCAGTTGTTGTTGAAAGTAGTCCAAATGCTGTATTCTCACAAGTGTGGCACGTTGTGAGAATCTTTAGCAAATATTCAATTTAGTTATGTTAATCACTTTAACAACTGTAAAACTGAAATACATCCACTACAGTCAATAATCTTTTTGTTTTAGATTGGTAAAATTTTAATTTTCATTGTTGGACTTTTTATTTAAATTTTATTAATTGCAACATACAGATTTGTGAATAATTAAAAGAAAATAAACTTTTAAAATGTCCACCTTGATACTGATTATCCAGGTTTCTGGAATTTTGCTAGAGCCATTCTTTCATCTTTCTTTCAAAAGGTGTTTTTTTTTTTTTTTTTTATCAAGGAGAGTCACATATTAAAGTTTCACATTATTTTCAGATTGTTATCAAAACATTCAGTGTCTTCTGAAGTCCTATGGATGGGACATTGTTTTCTGGAGGAGACCACTCATGTCCTCTGATGAACAGTACATAAACTGTTCATCAGAGGACAAAGGTGATCACTCAGTACATCTTTTTATTGATTTACAATGACCCTTCTTTCTAACGCGACAAATGGATCCATATCATACTAGCAAAATGCCTCCCATGGCTTAACAGAGAACAACTCACTGTAGGAGTTAAGAGGGAAGGATTTTCCTTTTATTTTTTTCACCTGTCTTAAATGCATGGTATCGAATAAGAAATAATAAAAAAAATGAGCAAAATCAGCAAATGAAATATCACTTTGTGTTTATTGGGAATTTGACCTTAAATAAAAAGTTGACATCTTTCTGGTGACTATTTCTTCTGCAAAAGTAGCTTTTCATGGTCACTTGAACATGAATCCTGATTTTCTTTCCCACCTTAACATTTCCTCTAGTTACATAAAAGGGAAACATTTAATTAAGTTACTAAAGTGATTAAGCATTTTAATGTTTTACTTCCAAAGTCACCATTAAGGAAACTATGTTTAAGTCTTAGGAGTGTAATACGTCCCATCTAACATTTTGTTGTAACTAAAATTCATGCTGTCTTTGACCCAAGCATCAACTACATTAGATCTCCCTGGTGGATGTGTTAAATACTTTGTGCACATGTTGAAAACTGCTTCTGTATGTCTTCGCCTATGGAAATGACTCACTGTTCACTGTGGTGATGTTAAACACAGGGTTGTTGGGGGATGTCTTATATAAAAAAATGAGGATAAAAATGTAAACAAGAGCAATCCAATCAACCAGAAAAGAGACGTTTATAGGTTTAAAAAAAAAAAAAAAACAGAAATGGATCACTTTATTATACATTGAGTTAACTTTTCTTTTTAACATTTTTGCTTAATGATGATGTTTATTTGTTAGTTACCCTTTATCTCCACTATACAATGAGAACCTAAGGGATGTTAAAATTAGACAATTGGCTCCTTAATTCCTTAGCTTTGAAAAAAACATAGCCCCAAATCCTCAATAGAAAGAAAACTGGTTGGTGATTAAGTCACATAATTTGTCACAAAATATTACCTACAAACTTACACACGCTCAAGCACTCCTGATCTGCATGGAGGTGTTGTTGTTCATGTCACAGAGGGCTTAAGGGCAGACACTAAGATTGAGCCTTTGTCTCACTGCATTTTGATGTGTGTGGAGAAGGTGTCCTAGATTACTTTTGGAAGTTGAATAGCAAAATTGTTAGCCCTCCGATTCTGTTCCTGGCTATCTGCAGACTTTTTAGTGACCAGCCACCAATGGATCTATTAGAAAGAGGTTTCAGTTATTGGCATAAAATACATCTAGGATTGAAAAATGTATCAATTTGCAGTCAGATTTGGCATTTACCCTGTCAACTTTATATATAGAATGTGTGTAAACTTTTAATATAGCATATGTTTCTTTTAGCTAGTTTGAATGTCCAGCCTTGTGTTTGTTGGACCTTCCATGGGAAGTTCAGACCCACTGTTACCCCTCACAAGTGCCAGTGTCAGTACTGTGTGTCTTTTGCCAGCCTCAGCAGGCAGCAGTCCTTTGCTCCTACCCCATGCCCCAGGTCTTTGCAAACTCCCTCATGTGCACATGCACCTTATGGTTCAAGCACTTTCGCCAATTTTCCACCATCTGCCTGTCCCCTGTACTTAGACACAGAGGCAAGATCTCTGCTGGATAGTGACCACAACCCTTCACCTTGTCGGAGCAGAGACATTTCAGATGTTAACTTGCAGCCTGCAGAGCACAGAGTGCTCCTCAACCATCATGCCAAAAAACAGCTGAACTTGCTCATGTTAAGGGGGCAGATCACCCCTCTACCAATTTTTCTCTTGAGTCTTCCCTTCCCTGTGCTGTCTTCCTTTCTGTTTCCTTTCTTTCATGCATCAATGCTCCTCTCCTCTCCACTCCTCCCTTTCTCTTTTTTCTTCCTCCACCCTTCTCCCTCTCACCATCTAGCCTCCTTTCTAGCGCTCTGCTTACTCCCTTGCTCAGTCTTGCAAATGGCTGCTCACCAACGGTTTGTCTGCGAAGAAAACAGATTTGAATGAAGAATGGAGACAAAAGAGGGAACAAAGAGGCAATAAAAAGCACTAAACACAAAGAGACACATGTCTGTTGGAAATGCATAGTTTAGTATGTGAGTGTGTTCTTTCTAGTGTGTGCTGTACAGTGGGCAGCAGTCCAAGACTAGAGGGTAATCCTTTACCCAGGGTTTACCCCACTGGGAATGTCAGGAATAAGTCAATCATGATGATGCATGCACTCTGCTGACGACATGTACGAGTGTTCAAAGAATATCTCAGGCTTGCAGATGTGCCAGAACCCTGCTTCTGCAACATCAGGGTGCAGTTTATGATGATCGGCAGACTGCTATTGACACACACACACACACACACACACACACACACACACACACACACACACACACACACACACACACACACACATTTCCACAGTCATGCACACATATCCATAGTCACCAACACACACACGTAAAGCCATGGCGGCAAGGCCAGATAAGCAAATTATTTGAAAGAGCCATTATTCACCATGCGAATGCAATAATTGGTTTTATTATTTGGTGGGAATTTCAGCAATACTAAATGAAGCATTAGATCGCATTTGGTTCCTCAAAGCAGAATGGTGTTGTGCACTCAGCTCACCAACCGTGGGCCTGTGTTTACATGATGTGTTTTCTGGTCCTTATCCCAAATCGCAGCAAGAGCGATGGCTTCTGCTGCTGCTTTTATTTGTTTTAAGTTGGTGTTTCAGTAAAAGAACTATTTTGAGGATATTTTGTCCATTTAATCAGCCAGCATGACTGTCTCTCTGTGTACGTGTGTGTGTGTGATCTGCTATATTTGTATGTATATTCGCTCTGTCAGGCAAACACTGGTGGGCGATCTGAGAGGCGGGGAGGTCTACTCTAATGTTCTTTTGAAGGAGATAAATGGCTTGCAGATGGCCTGATCAATATATTTAAATGGGGCACAATGCAATGAGCATTGAGTAGGGACATAGAAATAAGTGAGGTGGGGGCTAAAATACTACAAGTCATGACTAGACCAACCATGCAACTATGAATTTTAACATGGTTCTCTCTGGGTACTTCCTCCCACATTCCAAAGACATGCAGTTAGTGGGGATAGGGTAACTAGTAACTCTAAATTGCCCACAGGTTTGGGTGTGAATGTGAGTGCGAATGGTTGTCTGTCTGTCTGTCTCTATGTATTAGCCCTGCGACAAACTCGGGACCTGTCCAGAGCGTACCCTGCCTCTCGCCCTAAGACAGCTGGGATGGGCTCTAGCCTTGCCACAACCCTGAAAAGGATAAGCGGAAGAGAATGGATGGATGTACATATTTATATACACAATATCATACTTATAAGTGTGATAATGAGCGACAAAGCTTAAATCAAATCAAATCACTTTTTATTGTCACATCACATGTGCAGGCACACTGGCACAGCACATGCGAGTGAAATTCTTGTGTGCGAGCCCCACAAGCAACAGAGATGTGCAAACACAACAACCCAAACGAGCAAAATACAAGAATGGATAGAGAAATGTAATCAACAAGAATAAATGCAAAGTAAAACAAGAATATTGTTGTTCATCTGCATGTAATGCATCTATGTTAAGTTTATAAAACAGCAACAAAAATATCCCTGTATTCTACAGTATACATTCTTCAACATTAGATGCAGCTGATGTCCAGAAAAGTGCTAATTTTGTGACTTTTGTTTCTGGAATTAGCCAGTCCCATCTGGAGACTCCACCACAGAGATCTAATGCAAAAAATGCAATTCTGGTGAATGTAGTCGTTCACTAGGGATCGCAGGGCAGTATGCAATATCGACAGGGACTGAGACATACTGAGTATGTTTTCTAAAATTCTTACATTTCTGGGATTACTTAGCCCTCAAATGCTTTAATATTCCAACATGACCTTATTATATTTTTCATTATATACCTTTTTGTGTATTCAACAGATGTGTGCAGCAGCAGGTGTGGTGACTGTAAGCACTAGATTATCTGCTCTGCTTGGCAAAAGGAAAGGAAATGAAAGGAAAGGGAAAATATCCTACATCTTACAAGTTCACATGTTGAACTGCGAAAAACATAAAATTCAACCTTTAACCACTTTTAATAATTGCTATTTTCCCTTTTGCTGCCAGATTTGATAGGGTAGCTATACTGATGTCTGCTAACCCAGAAATACATACTTAACCCTTGTATGGTGTTCGGGTCTGTGAGACCCGTGTTCAGTTTTTTTCAAAAGAAAAATTAAACAATTAATTATTTTTTCACGTGTAAATGTGTTGTGTCTTTCCACTCACTCCACTTGATTATAACTGATTTATTTATAACATTTTATATAAAAGAAAAACGAGAAGCACATTAATTCATAAATGTGATCTAACAAAGGTAAAGGGAAAAAATTAACCATGTTTGCTGTTCATATGTCTTGTAATTGGGATGAAGTAAACATCTGTTGAGTAATTTAACATAAAATTGTTTGATAGTGTTAATTTGGAAAGCCAAAACTCTAGCGGGTCCACCAGACCCATGAACACTGGCTGAGTAACAAAAATACGAACACCACACAAGGGTTAAAATTGAATAATCGTTTCTTGTGCCTCGGTCTATGATGAAGAAGAGGCATATTTCAACAAGGACTATAGGTTCTGAGAATACATGGCACAAGCAATTTTTAAGTCTAGGTAACTGATCATCTACACCAACTACTGATCATTAGGACATTCATATATGGCAGCGATACAAGACGACTGAATCAGAAGAAATTAAGAAATTAATCAAATGCACTATTCTATGATTTCTGCAATTCAGCGAGATTTCTGTGAGAAATAAGAGAATAAATGTTGTTTGAACCACATTCTGTCCGAAATTCAGATTTTCATTTCTTGCACAGGATCCACTATCATGTATCATATGTTTTGGAGCCAAAAGATAATGAAATTAGATAACATAATATAGATAATGCTAGAGAACCCCCATCCCATGAGATAAAGTTGTTTACTGACAATAGCAGCTAGATGAAAAATGGTTCAAGAGCAATCTGGCAAACATGGAGTAAGAACAGAAAAAAGAGGGTATAAATGAGAAATGGGTATTAAGGAGGAGGGCGGGGTGTGGTGGGGGGGTGGACATATGCCCAGTTGAACCAGTGCTTGAGGCTGATGGTATTGGTAGGGAAGATTCCTCGAGGGTAGAAACATGGCTTCCCAGTCTGGAGATAACATCCGCGCACAGGCTTCTCAGGAGAAACATAAAAATCCACCCAGACATTGCCCAGGTATTTTATCATGCACTATCAGATCCTATTCTCTCTTATCACACTTTACACACACTTAAACACGGATACCCATTTCTGGACACATTTCTCACATTCAAATATAGGAGGAGGAAAGGAGGGAGGCTGGATTTCTACAAGATGGAAGAGCTCTGGTGGATTTCCTGTTTATTTTTTATTTATTTTTTTTATTTAAACTGAGAATCAGGGGTCTGATTTCACAGCAAAGATAACAAAAACAAATATAATATCTATGGGAAACGTGGAAACTGAAATGCCTTCACTAAATAGATAATATGGATTTCTTTGTTTCAAGCTGTGGCAGATGACTGTATTATTATCATTATTAATATTATAATAATTTCACAGATTTTAGAAATTAAAGACTGGCTTAGAAACTCCCACCAATTAGTGTGCTAAAATGAGTTTGTGGGCTGTGGGGGAAAATAACCTTAAACATGGCAAGTATCATTATCACTGAACTTACTGTGCAGCTATTACATATTTATAGACGACTATCCCAACAACTGAGGAGCAAACATACATGAAAATATAGACCTTACTGTTGGAAACTGAGGCCAAAACAGAAGAACTCCGGTTGTATATGTTAGGGCTGCAGGAAATATAAAAGTAATTGTGTGTGTGTGTGTGTGTGTGTGTGTGTGTGTGTGTGTGTGTGTGTGTGTGTGTGTCTGCTCTTGCCGGCGTAAGTGCTTGTGTGTTTTTGCAAAAGTGTGTGTACTGTGTCATAAGGTCACATGTCACAGAAAGCATCAACAAAAGCCCATTTCAGAGGAGAATTGGTCCCTCCACCTGCCCCCCAAAGCGCACACACACATACACACACACACACACGTCCACACAAACTGTTCTGCTCCAGGCTTTGACCTTTGACCTCAGTTACACCCAGGTGTTGAACAACCTAGCCCCCCTACCCCACCCCTGCCATACAGTGGAACATGTAGGGCAGGGTGGTGGGAGGCAGCAGATTCAAAGCAAGACTTCCTCTCAGCATGGCTTTCTGTCACTTCCTGTCAGCTGAACACATAAGACATGTAAATAGGCACACCTGCACACATGCAGAAACATTTTGTTTGGTACATATAAAATTATAAAACCATATGCACATACAAAACCACACGTATTGTACACAACAACTCTAAACACTCTAGAGCTGACATTATCACTACATCATATTCCTGGGTTATTTACAACACCATGAGGACCCTAATGCAAATGATAGTGATTCATATAATTTTTCAATAAAAATAAGCCACACACACACATTTACATGCTGCCTACGCATGAATCCAGTTCACATTAAAACACAACACACATATACACACAGTCCACACACACGCACAAACCCTCCGAAGGTTTTAAAAAATTAGAGTAGCTCAAGTGGAAAAATAGTGTCCATTTGTCTTTGGGATAATATGAGTGTGGCTGCATTAGAGACAAATAGCATCCACTTCCATTTCCTTTATCACTGTCAGGCCAATTAATAGGCCTGTTACTGAGTTACTAGACGAAGAGAATTCACACACACACATACAAACATGCGCGCGCGCACACACAAAGAAAGCTTTTCAGCTGCTGACCTTGGCTGCTCCTCCCAACACAAAAGACCCCAGAGATGGATGCCTCTTTGGAGAGCACTGGCTCTCTGGAAGGGTACCATAGCTGTCATCCCCCCGCACCCCCACCCACACACACACACAAACACACACACACACACCCACAAACAGATGCTCATGGACTTGTTCCGTTAATTGTGAGGTTCTGGGGTCAGGCACCATTTTGGCTTCAGACAGAATAGTCGAGTTTAAAGATATATAGAGTCCAGGCTATTTACAGCTCAGTCCGAATACCCTGGTGTCAATCTTCAAAAACTGGTTATGGCATCACCCTAGGCTCACTGCTCTCTGATGTAAAGCTGCACCGAAAGCGATGGAGAGCCTCATCTGGCTTTGATGACACCCGACATTTATCAGTCATGTAGATTACAGTATCGCCTTAGTGTCAACTCGAGGACAGATCCACACTGACAGAGCCATGCATTTTACTTAGATCCACACACATACAGCTTTATTATTTTTATTATAGCTATGTTACCTGTATTAAACAGAAATACACAATTGCAATAACTAGGGTTCTATCCATTGTTTTCTATGATATTTTGACCTTTACAAATGAATACTAGGTTTTTCCTTATGTTTCAGAATTTTGCAATACCATACCTATTTATATAGGTATGCTATATATCGTTCATTTATCACTCTCTTCTGTCATTTTGTGTTTAATTTTTAATGATTATATTTTTTATTTACCTAAGGTATACTTATATCAATCACATCAAAAGTTAGTGAACATATTTAGGTAGAAACTTTCCTGACTCAAAGACAGCCAGTAGTTAAATGTGACTACAGCTCCTCCTTATAAGAGGGACAGTTTAATGTCACTATCTGGCATATAGGGAAACAGAACCTGGTTATTTAACAAGACCTATTTATTTGTGACCAGTGTTGGGTAAGTTACTTTAAATTAGTAACTTAGTTACATTACTAGTTACTTCTATCAAAAGTAACCCAGTTACTTCAAGTTACTCGTTACTTTCAAAGTAACTAGTTACTAGGGAAAGTAACTTTGGTTTTACTCGGAATTCTCTTGTTAATGTGTTGCTTCCCTAACTGGATAGCCAGCAAGACTGCCAGTCTTCTAGCTTGCTTACATGTTAGCACTATCCTGGCACAAGTGCACTGTGCCACCTACCAACAGAAAGGAAAAAAATCATGTGCATATTTCCACAAGAGAAATCCCACGCCTGGACCATCCACGACTGCCGCCATGATTCTAGCCTACGTCACAGTGTCACGTGCGCTTTTTACATCCAACAACGTAGTTACTGTAACGCGTTACTTAATAACGCGTTAGTCCCTACACTGTTTGTGACATTACTTAATTTTATAAACTATTGTTCATGCTTTAAGAAACCACACAGTCTCACCACCTCTTAGTAGTATTTTGGATTGTGCATGGCTATGTAATAACCAAAAATCCCAGTGCTGTGGTCAGCTATTTATTTATTTCTATACATCACAGATAAATTAGCTTCCACTAAGGGGTTAAGGTATACTAGGTACTACTATTAGCTGCAATCCCAATAGAATAATAGATAAACACATCAAACTTAAGAAAACAGATTTGCCGTCAGTAAATAAAAAAAAAAAAGTAAATAAAAAGTTTCACTGGATTGTCTCTTGTGCAGTTTTTGAATTGGGGGGGGGGGGGGGATAATTCTAAACATTATAAGCATAATGTTTCCACCTTGTGCTTGACGGTGGTGTTATTTGGTCATACATACTGCATTTCTCTTCCTCCTAGCACTTTCTCCCAAGAGTTCTCAGAAACATTTAGACATTCATTAGCAAATTTTAGACAGGTCTTTATATGTGCCTTCTGAGAGCAATTTGACCTCGCAGGCACAGCAAGATCTCAATCTATTATGGCGTAGTGTGTTACCAGTGGTGTTCTTGGTGACTGTGGCCTCTTGACTTTCTCGTGACCATCCTCACCCCACAAGGTGATTTATTGTCATTTTATATTTCTTCCCTAGAATCCCACCAACAACTCAAATCCTCAATGAGCTCCTTGCTGAAGGTCTTGTAGCTCATTCCAGCCTTGTGCAGATCTTTAGTCTTATTCCTGATGTCCTATGATAGTTGATCTTGCCTGTGGTGGTGCAGAGGTTGAAATGGAAAAAACAGATTCTGTGGACAGGTGTTCTTCATACACATAAGGAGTTGAGATCAGTACTATCGCTAATTGATTCATTGATTGTTATCTACTTCTTTTGGTTGACATGCAAATCAGTTTAAAAGTTTTATGCAATGCTTTTACTATATATTATACGGTATTCAACACATTGGTTTTTTTTTACATTGTTGACCACTTCTTAGCCTTTATTTAATCAACCAAGTGATACCACAAATACATGCCTTTCATAGCTCACAACCTATAAAATCCATATACTTTGTGTTAACACAACGATGAGCCAGATTTTCAATCAGTGAAGATTAACTTGGTTAACTTGCCTAAGGTAAGTCCGCTCTATCTCCGACTTTTTCTGATTGAGGAAGCCCAAATACAATTATGTGGAAGGGGAAATGATGCCAAGATGAGTAGAGCTTAATATATGGTAATAATTTGACAGGATATACTTACACAGTGATTAGGATATCTCCAAGACAAGGCAGAGATAGAATAGGAGGGAGAGGAGAGTGAAGGAAAAAGAGAATAGAGGACAAGATGAAAGCTACCTGATAAGGATTTCTGTCTGTCTCTCTGTCCGTCTGTCTCTCTTCTCTCTCTCCATGACATGGAGTAGCAGAGGACGCTGCATAGGCAAACTGTTCCATACCTTCACTGATAAGCCATGTCTATCAGGTTGGGCCAATGCTAAGCAGATCTGACGTGCCTGGAGTACCAGTCAGAAAGCACAAATTGCACATATCACTTATTATAGCATGTACACAGTTTTGCAGTTGTGGCAGACACAGGTACTAAGGTGTGGTGTGTAAAAAAAAAAAAAAGTAAAGAATCAAGTGTAGCATTTAGCTGACATGCAAAAAGATACACACATACACAGAGACAGAATAGTATGGATAGTAGTAGGATAGTCAGTTAATATATATCTTCACAATACGTGACTGAGCATTTGCTGAAACAGAGCATCCAGAGTAATGCAGTGTGTTTGTGTGGTAGTGTAGTACATACATCTTAATGTCTGGCTCTGTGTCCTGTGGACTCATGCCTGCCAATACTCCCACTGTGACTGAGTATATTTGACTAATGTACAACGGCCACAAGCAAGGATCCTGCAATTGTAATCACATGTAGTCCCCCCCCCCCCAACCAAACACACACAAAGACGCACTCACACACTAATATTCACATGCACAGAAGTGCTTCTTTTACATCATGTTCTTGCATCAGTTCCCTTATTGATTGTGAAACAGAGAATGATATACCTGAAACTTTGTTGGAACAGCTCATGTGCACCTCTTATTAAAGCAGTACTGAGGACCATGCGTACTGTACCCACTGCCACTGTCCTTAGAAAGCTGCAATAAAAGCCTGAATTTACCTTAAATCCTAAAGACACCTTAAGGTGTCATTTCACAGATACCTTTAACGCAGCCAGTGTTGGGGAGTAACGGATTACATGTGCCGGCGTTACGTATTTAAAATGCAAAGTATGAGTAACTGTATTCCATTACAGTTACTGCTTAAATGGGTGATAATTAGAATACTATGACTTTGTTGAAGTTTCATATGTCAGGCTATCCTCTCTCTATCCCCTCTCTAATTTTGGTAACTCCACGCATTGATAATTCCCTGCTGTTACTCATTTTATATTAAGATTTAAAAATCTAGTTGGTATTGTTTTCAGAACACACATGTTTATTTACAGCAAGCAAATTGTTAATGCTATCCATCAAGTCTAACAGGTCTATGAAGCAGAGGTGTGGACTCGAGTCACATGACTTGGACTCGAGTCAGACTCGAGTCATTAATTTTATGACTTTAGACTTGACTTGAAAAAATGTTCTAAGACTTGTGACTTGACTTGGACTTTTACACCAATGACCTGGGACTTGAATTGGACTTGAACCGGTTTACTTGAAAAGACTTGATATTCCACCCCAAATCTAAAATTTTACACGCATATTATATAGAAAGGGTGCGCCATTAATTCAGTTCATTCATTCAAACCACACTCCGTACGTATGTGTGCGTGAGCTGTAGCACAGCCAATCAAATTAACCAGATTTTTTTTATTTAAAAGAAAAGAAAAAAAAACGCTCAAAAATGCTGCAAGGAGTTATTTTTTTCAGGTACATAAACTATGAAGTAGTCAACAAAAAACAGAAATGCAATATACAAAACATGCAAGAAGAGAATCACAGACAGAGATGGAACAACTTCCAACTTTGTCCGACAGTTGAAGTTGCATAAAGAACGGTAGGTTCTCTTTTGCTACGATGAGATAGCTGACTTCATCTAACTAGCAAATGTTGTCCAGGCTACGTTGGTGATACAGTTTTTTTTAATATGTATGATATTTTTGTCATGTGATTTTAAAGCCGGTCCTACAAGCGCATCCAAGAATAACATGCAGCTTATCTCAGAACTGTCGGTGAAAATTATTCTTGGAGCTAAGTTTAATTGAGCTGCATATAGAGGTGCAATTTCACAATTTGTGTATATTTTCCAAGTTCACTATTTCGTCATGTGTTGAGAAAAACACAGATTTAAAAATTACATGGTCTAATATTTACATTTAGCATAACTGCAACATTCTTTTTTCGTTTTTTTTTTTTTTTTTTAAAGACTCGAAAGGACTTGAAATTCAAAATTCCAGACTTGTGACTTTACTCTGACTTTTACACCAGTGACTTGAGACTCGACTCTGACTTGCCTGACATTACTTGAGACTTGACTTGTGACTTGAGGATAAAGACTTGAGACTTACTTGAGACTTGCAAAACAATGACTTGGTCCCACCTCTGCTATGAAGTAACTTCAGCTAACAATATTAGCTTGGTGGTGAGTAGCCTTCAGTAATAGTAATAAATCAGACAGCAATAGTACAAGGTGGGCCATTTATATGGATACACCATAATAACATGGGAATGGTTGGTGATACTAAAGTCCTGTTTGTGGCACATTAGTATATGTGCCACAAACATCTTGCTCTTGATGAAGGCGGTCGCACTTTTCTCCTTTCCTCCTCCTCCTCTCCCTTAGCTTCCCTGCTTAGCCTCTTATGTCCTTGTCTAGTCTCGTGTTTTTTGTATTACTTTTCCCTGGAACACTCTCTCACAGTCTGTTCTCTAAAACCTGAAAGAGGAATTATGGATTGGATCAACTGGTCCCTAAATGCAATTGACACCCCTTTCTCAACGAGAAGTTTGGGCTTGGTGAGCCTAGGTGCTGAAGATATCTACAGTGGGGCAAAAAAGTATTTAGTCAGCCACCGATTGTGCAAGTTCCCCCACTTAAAATGATGACAGAGGTCAGTAATTTGCACCAGAGGTACACTTCAACTGTGAGAGACAGAATGTGAAAAAAAAATCCATGAATCCACATGGTAGGATTTGTAAAGAATTTATTCATAAATCAGGGTGGAAAATAAGTATTTGGTCACCTCAAACAAGGAAAATCTCTGACTCTCACAGACCTGTAACGTCTTCTCTAAGAAGCTTTTCTGTCCCCCACTCGTTACCTGTATGAATGGCACCTGTTTGAACTCATCATCTGTATAAAAGACACCTGTCCACAGCCTCAAACAGTCAGACTCCAAACTCCGCCATGGCCAAGACCAAAGAGCTTTCGAAGGACACCAGGAAAAGTATTGTAGACCTGCACCAGACTGGGAAGAGTGAATCTACAATAGGCAAGCAGCTTGGTGTGAAAAAATCAACTGTGGGAGCAATCATCAGAAAATGGAAGACATACAAGACCACTGATAATCTCCCCCGATCTGGGGCTCCACGCAAGATCTCATCCCGTGGGGTCAAAATGATCATGAGAACGGTGAGCAAAGATCCCAGAACCACACGGGGGGACCTGGTGAATGACCTGCAGAGAGCTGGGACCAAAGTAACAAAGGTCACCATCAGTAACACACTACAACGGCAGGGAATCAAATCCCGCAGTGCCAGACGTGTTCCGCTGCTGAAGCCAGTGCATGTCCATGCCCGTCTGAAGTTTGCCAGAGAGCACATGGATGATACAGCAGAGGATTGGGAGAATGTCATGTGGTCAGATGAAACCAAAGTAGAACTTTTTGGTATAAACTCAACTCGTCGTGTTTGGAGGAAGAAGAATACTGAGTTGCATCCCAAGAACACCATACCTACTGTGAAGCATGGGGGTGGAAACATCATGCTATGGGGCTGTTTTTCTGCCAAGGGGACAGGACGACTGATCCGTGTTAAGGACAGAATGAATGGGGCCATGTATCGTGAGATTTTGAGCCAAAACCTCCTTCCATCAGTGAGAACTTTGAAGATGAAACGAGGCTGGGTCTTCCAACATGACAATGATCCAAAACACACCGCCCGGGCAACAAAGGAGTGGCTCCGTAAGAAGCATTTGAAAGTCCTGGAGTGGCCTAGCCAGTCTCCAGACCTCAACCCCATAGAAAATCTGTGGCGGGAGTTGAAAGTCCGTGTTGCTCGGCGACAGCCCCAAAACATCACTGCTCTCGAGAAGATCTGCATGGAGGAATGGGCCAAAATACCAGCTACTGTGTGTGCAAACCTGGTAAAGACCTATAGTAAACGTTTGACCTCTGTTATTGCCAACAAAGGTTATGTTACAAAGTACTGAGTTGTATTTTTGTTATTGACCAAATACTTATTTTCCACCCTGATTTACGAATAAATTCTTTACAAATCCTACCATGTGGTTTCATGGATTTTTTTTCACATTCTGTCTCTCACAGTTGAAGTGTACCTCTGGTGCAAATTACTGACCTCTGTCATCATTTTAGGTGGGGGAACTTGCACAATCGGTGGCTGACTAAATACTTTTTTGCCCCACTGTACCTATTCAGAACCATGGTAACATTGTTCTGGCGGATCGGAGCTGGCTTGGCCCTGACTTATCGAAGAATTAAGAAAGCGGAACCGGCTGTTCAAACCCTCACAAGGCTGCCCGCTGGGATTGGAACGATGGGAGAGGCGTGAGTTTCTCAAAATGGGCTCATTGAGTGCAGCACGGATAAGATCTTGGAGAGGCTTCGGCTGCTGTGAATACTCAGAATAAGATCTCTGATTGCAGACTGGATACATCTCGGAAGGGCTAGCTCGGAATAACATCTCTGGGCGCAAATTGGATGTCATCTCGGGGAGGCACACTGCCGTGAGTTCTCAGAAATCGGCTCCTTGAGCACAAGAAATGACAACATCACAGAACGCAAGTATGGCGAAGCTCGCGGCTCTCCAACGGGAGATTGAGAGACCAGTGTTGGACTGTAGAACTGCTTTGAAATTCATATGAGCTGTTTGCACTAAAGTAAAAACCACCATCACTTCATGCGGATACCCCTTTGGCGCCAGCTGCGGTCTCAAGGCTGGAGCTGAACAACAACACCCTGATAACAACTGTGTTTAGTCTGTTCCTTCCCATTCCATGCAAGGCCACCTGGGTTGGCTGGAAGACTGTTTACTTAGCCTAGCAGGGCGAAGGACACTGTCTCAGCTGAACTCTGGACACGCACACACATACATACAGTGGGGCAAAAAAGTATTTAGTCAGCCACCGATTGTGCAAGTTCCCCCACCTAAAATGATGAGGTCAGTAATTTGCACCAGAGGTACACTTCAACTGTGAGAGACAGAATGTGAAAAAAAAATCCATGAATCCACATGGTAGGACGTCCTGTCCCCTTGGCAGAAAAACAGCCCCATAGCATGATGTTTCCACCCCCATGCTTCACAGTAGGTATGGTGTTCTTGGGATGCAACTCAGTATTCTTCTTCCTCCAAACACGACGAGTTGAGTTTATACCAAAAAGTTCTACTTTGGTTTCATATGACCACATGACATTCTCCCAATCCTCTGCTGTATCATCCATGTGCTCTCTGGCAAACTTCAGACGGGCCTGGACATGCACTGGCTTCAGCAGCGGAACACGTCTGGCACTGCGGGATTTGATTCCCTGCCGTTGTAGTGTGTTACTGATGGTGACCTTTGTTACTTTGGTCCCAGCTCTCTGCAGGTAATTCACCAGGTCCCCCGTGTGGTTCTGGGATCTTTGCTCACCGTTCTCATGATCATTTTGACCCCACGGGATGAGATCTTGCGTGGAGCCCCAGATCGAGGGAGATTATCAGTGGTCTTGTATGTCTTCCATTTTCTGATGATTGCTCCCACAGTTGATTTTTTCACACCAAGCTGCTTGCCTATTGTAGATTCACTCTTCCCAGTCTGGTGCAGGTCTACAATACTTTTCCTGGTGTCCTTCGAAAGCTCTTTGGTCTTGGCCATGGCGGAGTTTGGAGTCTGACTGTTTGAGGCTGTGGACAGGTGTCTTTTATACAGATGATGAGTTCAAACAGGTGCCATGGATTTTTTTTTCACATTCTGTCTCTCACAGTTGAAGTGTACCTCTGGTGCAAATTACTGACCTCTGTCATCATTTTAAGTGGGGGAACTTGCACAATCGGTGGCTGACTAAATACTTTTTTGCCCCACTGTATACACTGATATGCACACACTCATCCCCCCTCCCTTTCCAAACGCCTTCGACGCTTATTCCCTTCCGATGCTGACGGTGGATCAAGGAGACCAGCGCACGCAGGCCTGGATGTACTGTCTAATTCGGCTGTCTCTCATCCTTTACCCACCCCTGTTGCTTGTCATGTGTTTCTTTGGTGTATTAAGAGTTTTTTCCTGTTCTCAAACTGATCTCCCTGTTGGAGCTCAGTCTGGGGGGAGTTATTTTTTTCTCCTTGTGGTGCATTTTCCATTGTTATACCTCTCTGACCTGTCTTCCCCATGTGATGTTTTGTGTAATGTATGTATGGTCGGAGGGTAAGATGGCGCCGCCATTGCGTGCAATAGGTCGGCAGTCTTATGAAATTTCCCCTTGTGGGACTAATAAAGGTATATCAATTCAATTCAATGTGAGGGAGCAAACTCCTCAAGATGGGTGGTGACCATGGTGGCCATTTAGAAGTCGGCCATCTTGGATACAACTTTTGTTTTTTCAATAGGAAGAGGGCCATGTGACACATCAAACTTATTGGTAATGTCACAAGAAAAACAATGGTGTGCTTGGTTTCAACGTAACTTTATTCTTTCATGAGTTATTTACAAGTTTCTGACCACTTATAAAATGTGTTCAATGTGCTGCCCATTGTGTTGGATTGTCAATGCAACCCTCTTCTCCCACTCTTCACACACTGATAGCAACACCGCAGGAGAAATGCCAGCACAGGCATCCAGTATCCGTAGTTTCAGGAGCTGCACATCTCGTATCTTCACACCATAGACAATTGCCTTCAATGACCCCAAAGATAAAAGTCTAAGGGGGTCAGATCGGGAGACCTTGGGGGCCATTCAACTGGCCCGCGACGACCAATCCACTTTCTAGGAAACTGTTCATCTAGGAATGCTCGGACCTGGCACCCATAATGTGGTGGTGCACCATCTTGCTGGAAAAACTCAGGGAACATGCCAGCTTCAGTGCATAAAGAGGGAAACACATCATCATGTAGCAATTTCAAATATCCAGCGGCCTTGAGGTTTCCATTGATGAAGAATGGACCCACTATCGTTGTACCCCATATACCACACCAAACCATCACTTTTGTTGTTCCAACGGTCTTGGAGGGATCCGTCCGATGTGGGTTAGTGTCAGACCAATAGCGGTGGTTTTGTTTGTTAACTTCACCATTCACATAAAAGTTTGCCTCATCATTGAACAAAAATTTCTTGAGGAGTTTGCCCCCTCACATATACTAATGTGCCACAAACAGGACTTTAATATCACCAACCATTCTCATTTTATTACAGTGTATCCATATAAATGGCCCACCCTGTACTTTCATCCCACATAGCAAAATTGGTATGACCTGGACCTGGCCCACACAATGTGCTTACACATGGCCCACATACCGCAAAGAATGATGGCCCTTTGGTGGCCCAGATGGGGTTTGCCATTGGTGGCCCACACATGGGCCAGCACAACGCCATCTAGTGATATACACGAGTAGGTGACTAGGTTTTGGATAAAGTGTAGTGTACACTCACAAACCTGTCAAACCTGCATTTGAAACATTTGGCTACCATAGCAGTATAGTATTGCAACATGGCATTTGGGTCTTCTAACTAAAATAGGGAAATAGGAACATAAATAGTGCCATCATTGCCAGACCTGGCCCACATCTAGTTAACATACACCCTGCCATGACACCAGCCAGTCAGAAGTGCCAGCTTGATGCCAGATTGACTGAGAACACTTTTTTCTTCTTGGCCTCAACCTTGGTGCTTCTCCCACGATTTATGGAAAAGAAAGAGCTTTATTAATAAAAAAGACTGAAGAAATTAACAACCTGAGGTGGGACATCAAAAGGCTGCATTTGATAAACACAAATATAAATCCATAATAAAAGAAATTTTACCATTGGAGGAACTCCAGTGTTGATTGCAGCTCCACAGGGTAGTGTATGTTAAAGCAGTAGTAGCCGCCAAACATCAGGCAGATGGCAGAGGTTGAGAGAATGTTGTGATGCATTCATTGACAATCTTCTTGTCGATGTTCAACACGAAAGTCAGAACATGAAACTAAACAGCTTCAGCCTGATGTGAAACAAGGCAGAAGAATCTGTGGTGCCTTTGTACAACACATTAAAATATAGCTACACTAATTAGACAGTTTCCATTAATACACCCATCTCCGAAACAGATCTCTAAACGTGCACTGCTTATGTTACTAGGCTAACGTTAATGCTAGACATGAGCTAAAGCTAAGATAACTTTATAATTTGCACCTTCACTGTCTGTAACATCACACTGATAAATAAACTAACTTAGATTATTTTCTTATGGAAGTAAATGAAGACAAGCTGTGGTTGGGGTTAAATTGAAAAAACATAAGTATTGTATCTATGAAAACGGAGAGTGTGCCTGGCTGTAGTCCACAGCAAAACTTGTGTGGAGCTGTACAGATGTGGAGCCTGATGCAGTGCACTGATTGGCCAGTTTGAATGCAGGCACTGATGTGTAACGATGCTCCAGACTTCAGGGGGAAAAAACCCAGTTTTGAGATCAGGTGCTTTTAAAATGATACAGTTGTAGTTACCATCTAAAAACTGAATTTGTCTCCATATGATAATTAAATATGAATTGATTTCACTCAACAACGTAGTATGTCTGTCGTTAGCTATAGGTCTATCAAGTTGTTTTTGGCTTTTAAATTTTTACATCCAAATATTTCCCTAACACAACATTATTTCAAGTATGAAGATGTCGGGACATATGTACCTGTTATATTACAATTTGAAGAAGAATATGCTGTATTAAATGCAGAGTGAATCAAGAATGGATTTAATGTAAAGTGGATTGGGTTTCTTGAAAAGCGCTATCTATCTAATCCATTATTATTAATATGTGAAATTAATGCAAAAATCCCAATGTTATACTACAGCATACATCCATTACCAGCACAACCATACTTACATTTAGAAATAAAACCTCTATTTCTTTCCAATAAATAAATGTAAAAACCATAGTGTTTGAATGTTATAAGGTTTATGGAACATTTCTGTTAAAAAACAATGCAAGAGTGCTTTACAGTAGGGTTATGTGTTTTTTTTCAGAGAAAACATTTACAAAATAATTAATTACAGTTTTTGCCGATTAATTAATTTATGGCAATTTCACATCAAATCAAAAGTTGTAAACTGGTTTATAGTTGTTGTTTTTTTTTAATTGGTTTTTCCTGCCATAGTTTTACTTTTTATCACTGTATATAATATATACAGTATATAATAATATATAATATATGGATATTTTTTATATTGTACTTTTTTACAAACTCAGACCAATTGAAAAGTCTTCAGTTTTAAGATTGATGATTTTTGATTGATGATTTTTTTTATAAATAAAATTTCTTCTTCGTATTATTATTGTCTATTAGTAGTACCAGGTGCTAGTTTCTGACTATACCGAGAACAGTGATAGCCCCTTTTCACTAGTGCCTACTCAGGATGGCTCTAAATTGCTCAGCTTAGTTTTAAGGGGTTTCCATCAGGTGGTAGTACCTGGTACTTTTTTAGTACCTACTTGGCCAGGGTTCCAAGCGATCTCTTAACAATATGCTTTAATACCCTTAGGCAGTACCATTAGGAGGCATAGCATGCATTTTCATGCATTTATTACTTCTAGGCTGGACTACTGAAACTTCCTGAAAAACTCCCAGTGCTGCAGCAATTTGAATCAGCTGACTAAAAAGAGGCCCTATCTTATCTTACTGACTTTATAGAACTGGATCACATCATTAGAACACTCCACTCTCATACGTGTGGTTCCTAAAGTATTTAAAGGTACAATGGGAGGCAGATCCTTCAGCTTTCAGGCCTCTCTTCTGTGGAACCAGCTTCCAGTTTGGATATGGGAGACAGACACTATCTCTACTTTTAATAATAGGTTTAAATCTTTCCCCTTTTGATAAAGCATATAGTTAGGGCTGGTTACCCTGAATCCTCCCTTAGTTATGCAGCAATAGTTTTAGGTTGTTCAGGGATTCCCATAATGCATTTAGTGTCTTCAGTCAACCTTTCCACTCACTATGTGTTTACGCACTTCTCCACTTAATTATTCAATATTATTCATCACTGGCTGTCTTCTACTGCATGTCATTGTCCTGTCTTCCTCCCCTAACCGCCACGGTAGATGGTTGCTCCTCCCTGAGCCTAGCTCTGCTGGAGGTCTCTTCCTGTTAATAGGGAGTTTTTCTTTCCCACTGTCACAAGTGCTTGCTCATAGGTGGTCATAGGATGGTTGAAGTTTTCTGAGGGTTTTTTTGTATTATTGCAGGGTCTTTGCTTTACAATATAAATCACATTGAGGCAGCTCTTGTTTTGATTTGGCACTATATAATTAAAACTGAATTAAACTGAATTGAATTGAACTTCATGCCACCAATTGGCTAGTCAGTGCCATCAGTCAATGAGTCTTGAGAGCGTCTCCTTCACAAAAATCAAAACCGCCAGTTTTGAAACCCGGCAACGAGGGAAATGGCTGCAAAAAATCAACATTGTGGTCCCTGAGTCTTGCTATAATGACCTCACATGCATTAGGTGGTACTGGATTGTAATGGAAAACCACCAAAACCAAGTCAAGCTGAGCAGCATCGACTTCAGATGAGTTTCCATACAACTGATTTTTTACAAAAATATCTTACTATTGTTGGTCTACATGTATGATCTTGTGTCTATGTTTGCAAATGCAGGTATGCATATGTGAAATTAAATTGGTAGAGATAAATATTTCTAAAAGTGCTAAAACGCTTAGAATATGATCAGATCTTTAAAGTTACAGCACCAGATTTCAATAGATTGCAGATTGCAGTCAACTGAATACTGTTTTCCTACCCCTCCCAATTCAAGTCCATACTCCTAGCTATGATGGCCACTTCAGGACAACCAACTCTGGCTGCCATTTATCTGTAATGAATACAGGCTGTCAGTTCGCTATTTGCCACAGCAATATTTTGGGTGTCTGGGTCAATTTATTCTGGAGGAGTCATTAAAACATTGTCTGATACAAGTCAATGAGTCAATGAACCTCACTTCTGACCAATGAGAGTGATGCTGAGGTGAACTGTTAAGGATCTTCTGAACTTTTCTGGCAGCAAGCTTCACTGTTTTTGGCACTGTTAGCTGCTGTTAGCTGGTGTCAGTGCTTAGCATATAAACACCAATAAGATGTGAGAATGCAATCAGACTCTTTATCAGAAGAAAAATGTGATTTTTAGGAAATAAAAGTCCAACACTAGTAGCATAATATTAGCTTACAGCCAGCTGTTTTTGTTTTTTCAAATTTCAAATTCAAATTCAAATTTTATTTGTCACACACACACAACCATACACAGTATGACATGGGGGTGAAATGCTTGTAGCTGTACAATGCCCGACCATTAAATGACAGAAGAAAAGTTTTAGCTGGCTATTTGTTCTTAGTAAGCTGTCTAGAGACTGGAGAGAGTAGTGGAGAAGGAGAGAGACACAATCAAAGGAGATTTTGAAAACACACATGCGCAAATGCTAAATGGTCATACACATTTTGAAGAGCTATTTCTGATCTTTATATTAAAGTAAGGAGTACTACATGAAATAAAATAGTGAGGTGAAATAGTGAGGTCCATCTTAGCCACTGTATGGAAGCTGGCAGGTCAACAGCCTCCTGTCTGTTTCTTTTTAATGGATTCATTTTAGGTTTATGAGAATATATCAGTTTCTTGGAAGACATATGTAAACATCATATTTAAACGGATCGATGTATATTTATATCGCAAAAAAACGTATTTAGTTTTTTACTAAATAATGTAACAATTACTTACTGTATCTTTAATGCATTGCAGTGTTTGAATGAAACTATATTTAAGTGTCATTCTTACGTCATTATGACATCTATTAGATGAAATAAGGACATCAAAAAAAGAGATTTGTTATCTGATTTTCATCTTTCACACTTTTCCCAAGTCACACTCCCTTCTGGCCTCACTCGCCTGTCTTTTTAATCATAGCCCTTTTGTCCTGATTGAATATTTATTGGCTTATTTATTCTTAATCACAGACAGCCGCTTGTCTGTCCTATGAAACCCAAAGCCCCCTCCACCAGAAGGGAGTGCACACACACACATACACACACAGACACACACACACACACACATACATTTATACACACATACACATACATGCACTCTCACATAGTCATGCACACACACATTATGTCTACACATGCTCACATACACAAAGTTAAATGCACAGCTGAACCTTTCTTCTTGGGTGCCCCTGGCGATCTCTCAGAGGGCCAGTCAGTAGCTCAGTAAGGGGCAGTCAGTCAGCGAATGAGTCAGTCTGTTAGTTAATCAGTCGGTCAGTTAGTATCGTGCCTGTCAGTAGTTTTTTTTTTGCTTTGTTTTATTTTAATGTATTGATATAGGGGTATGTAGGGAACAATTAAACTCCGTTGGTCATGAAATTATCCAGCAAGCACATTTTAATATTTCTAGGTTTTTTCATTTTATTTTAAGTTAATTTCCAAAGTTGTTTTGTTATAATTTGTTCTGGTTTTTGTTGTTTTATGGTACTGTGGTTGTTTCCTTTGCTGTAAATATTTGCCAGTGGAGAGGGATCCTTTTGCGTGAACCTCAAAAAACCCAATAACACATTTAATGTAGATTATGCCATGCAAATATCAAATATCTTATTGGTTGTGGGACAGAACATGGAAAAAGTGACAGAGGAGTTCAGCAGGAAAATTGGGTAATTTTTTTCTGCAATTACATGGGAGTTCAGTGCTCATATGGTTTGCCAGCATAGTGAGAACCATGGCCAGTCCATTAAGTTGGAAGTACCTGCAAAAAAATAAAATAACTTTAACAAAACCTTTGAAATTGTAAAGATGAACATAGTTCCCACTTTGAAGGTGACAATTGCAAAGTCCTATTACGCTGCTTAATTACTTTATTCCTAGAACAGATATGGTATAAATTTCAACTGCTATGAGCGGTGTGCGTCCATTCATTTAATTTTCATTCACACATTTTATCCTCCGTCAGCACTCTTTGATATATGTCTGCAAGCCTGGAGAATATTATCCCACAAGAAACAAAATGTGTCTGTCTGGCCTCTGTTTTCTTCCAACTAGAATAACACCAGGTAAATGACACTCCATTTACACTCTCATTGTGTACCCTCTCTATCAGCCTGTCTTTTCCTCATGCTGTCCTGCTCTAATTAAATCACCATAGTCTCAGTGTATCAATTCTAACTTTGCTATTGAGATTTAATCGGGTGTGCAGGAGACCGGCTTGGCGGGCCGAGCAGTCCTTTTGTGATAGTCCCATCTGTTAGTGACACAAGGGCCTTAGTTTCGGCCTGGCCCAGAAACAGAGAGGGGGGTGTAAGTTGGATGACAGGATGGAAAGATCGACTGCTTCTCTTGCTGCAAATAAATTAATTCATTAATTAATACTCCCACCTTTCCATTCTCATCTATAAATCTAGGCTTCTGCTCTCAAAAGGTACGTATAAAATGCTATGATTCTAAATGACTTTATGGGTTTTTTGCCTTTTTGCTTGAGCTTTTCCACATTTGTAGGCAAACAAATAAAACCAAACAAATAAAAAATATGCTTACAAGAAAACGCCAAAATGGTATAAACGCTATGCAGCTAAGATGATACACGCAGACATTCATAATACAATAAATAAAGGCCACAAAAAGGGTGGGAGGACTGAGGAGATCAGTTTTTCTTACTTTCGAGCTCCTGTGCTTCCAATCACATTCAACTCACCTGCAGTTTTATCTCCCTGATGCTGGTCACCTGCTACAACTCACCTGTCTACATACTCATTCCATCCAGAACTACAACAGCTCAGATGCACTCACCTGCCTGTCATCCTGCTCACCTCTCATTTGTGGATCATTGGAAACAAAGATCACCAATCCCACTCATCTTGCCACTCGCAAACTTGTTCAATCACCCTCCATGGAGCCCTCCGTTTCCTTGTCTTTACAAAAAGCTCTCTCCCACGACTGATTCACTTCTTGCCAACCATATTCTACTTGGAGTATATCTCCCTTGTTTCCAGTTGCCTCCAGGCTTGAGACTCATGCTTCAGCTTCATGTTCCACTTCATGCCGGTGAATAAATATTTGTTTTATTAATTTCTGTTTTGTTAATTTCCTGTGTTGTGGATCCCTTGAGTCTGCTTTTTAGTTCCAACCCATGTACCGGCCTTATAGCCCCTTGACAGTAAAAACTGGCCCAAAAAATGGACCCAGCAGACCTGGACAGTGAACTTAAATCAGGGAGCAAGCACGAGCAGGCCTTCTAGTTTCTAGGAAAACTGTGTAAGACAGTCTATGACAAGATCCTCACTGCTGTGCAGGAGCTGGCTCCGCCCCCAATTGTTGCACCAGAGGCAGCTGCCCAACTTTTCTCCTCAGCTGCTCCTTCACCGCCCATGCCTGTGTTTCGCGATGCAATATCCCGACGCCTGAACTTTTTTCAACACCTTCTAAAGAACCAGCTATGCATAAAAGCTGAAAAACTACCATCACTTTATTCATAACTACAGCCAAGTGACAGCACCACTTACTTGCCTTACTTCCCCTTTTCCTGTTTGACCAATAACTTCTCCATCTCTTATGACCAGGTTCTAAGTACACAAAACTAGATGCAATTTTCCACCAATACTGACTAACCAGAAGCAGAACTTGGCCAAATTCACCTGTCACTCCCAAATAAGTAGAACCATTTCATTCATTAAGTGCTGCTTCTGGTGGGGAACCCTGGAGAGATGTTAAGGACTTTGTGACTGCTTGTTCCACCTGTGCAAAAAGGAAGAACAATACCTGGTGGCCCCCTGGCTTACTTTAGCCACTAGCCACCCCCACAGACCTTGGTCCCATACTGCCCTTAATTTTGGTACCAGCTAACCTGTTCCCGCCAGGAAGACAGTCATCCTCTCCATAATTGATAGATTCTCAAACTCTGCCCATTTTGTTGCCCTTAATAAACTCCCAACAGCTTCCAAAACCACTGAATTACTGGTAGATAGACTGGTAGGCTTTCCTTCGGCCCATCAACCGACAGCGTCACTATGCGGACAGCCACCAAACTCCTGCTTCCCATGTACAAACTTGGGGAGAAGGTATGGCTTCGAAACATTCCCCTAAAGCTCTCATTTTATTGGACATGGTGAGACTGAGTCTGTCATCATTCTGTAAAGTTCAAGTTACCCTCATCCATGTGCATACACCCAACGTTTCATGTCTCTCAGGTCAACCACGTTCCCTCCAGTCCATTGTGCTGCTGCTTTTTGAGTCTAACTCACGTAGTGGCCTTTTTGCCCCTTGACATTTTTCTTTAATTACATTTGTGAAATGCTGCTGTTATCATGCAGCAACAAAATTTGCACAATATTTGTGTTTTTATTATTGTGTGTCCTATAGCTACTTGTAGCATAGAGTGCTATGAGAACTGATTAGACCTGTTGAATGGAGCTTTGTTATTAGTGTTCTGATCTGTGTGACACCGCCAGCTGCTTTTTTAACCTGCAGAGGTGCTGATTGGTGGAAATGTTTTTCAGGAAGTGAGCGTTAAAGCAAAATCACCTGTTTCCTTACATCAACAGTAGGTTGGTAGTTCAGAAGTCTGGAACTTGACAGTGCAAGAACAAGGGGACGATGATAGTGGTTACAGCAGTGATGGAATATGGTTATATTTAGGTCTGTGGTATGATTATGATGGTGAGATTAGTAACTGTGAATGTGATAGAGACGACTGGTAATGAAAATGCTATTTATGTTCAAGTTATAAACTAATTCCAACTGGGGTAACTGAGTTGTTATTTCTAATTGTTTATTTCTGTACAAAGATCTTCGATGGTCTGAAACAATTTCTTACATCACTAAAATAGTTTCCCATTAATAACAACATTCAGACACTACAACAAACACAATGCACAGGCAGGGCACCTCAGCTGGCCTCCACACGCCAGTTGACACAGGCCTGACCTCTGTTTTGTGTGTGTCCAGCCAGTTGGCCATGCTCAGGGTGGGCTGTCACTCTACTCACCTCTTGCTGCCAACAACAGAGAAGGAGGAGTTGTAAGGGTGAGGTGGTGGTGGGGGCAGTCTGGCAAGGCTTAAAGACAGAAAGGGAGGATGTCTGGAAGGCCATATGAGAGTGTGTGTGTGTGTGTGTGTGTGTGTGTGTGTGTGTGTGTGTGTGTGTGTGTGTGTGTGTGTGCTTGGTGCTTGGTGCTTGTCCCTGCCTCCTGGAGTCACTTGGTCAATTAAATTTGCATTGAGGATAAATGATTTGCAAATGATATACAAACAAGTGAATTTCCCATCCTTAAGTGGCTGTCAGAGGTTCAGGGTTAAAGTGTACGGAACAGATATTGCCATTTTGAAAATGACATGAAAAAATCAAGAAACTTAACAGAAATTTAGAAATGTAATAAAAAAAAACACCAACTGATACAAAATAAAACAAACACAAAGAAACGCATGTAAAACAGCTGTTATACAACAATCATATATTACTCTTTATGTTGTTGGTTTTAAATCTCATACTTTTAAAATAATCATCATTAAAATCTGTTATTATATAATGTTTTGTTATTACTTATCAGCACTTTATGGAATCATTGAAAATGTTTACCACTGTTGTTATTCTTATGCAGGTGGGAGAATCATAGAGCTGGTAGTGGGATGCTTCAGTGTTCTGGCATTGACGAGCTGTTTTGCTCTATTACAACATAAACCCAAGACTATAGCACAAAGAGATGTTGTGGAAACGTAAATGTTAATCTGGCAGCTGATGATGAACTATCCTTCTAGCACCAGTGATATGAATGCATATTCTCTTCTATTCACAGAGTATATGCATTTAGATTTATTTGAATGTAAATGCTGTGCATTCACATTATCTGCTGCATTTTGCATTTACCAGACCATCTGATCCTTTGGCACTACTGGTCCAATGCATTTCCACAGTATTCCTGTGTTCTACAGTAATCTATATTTACAATATAACAAACTATAGAGCCTGCTACACGTTCATTGCTATTATCTCTTACACCGTTCATGTTCATAAATATTTCTTCGTAGCAAATTAGTGTCAGCTTAAAAATAACTAGAAGTTAATGTGCAGCACTTTCTTGCACAACCATCTTTTCAGAGTCAAAAGGGGAGAACATATCCAGTGAGCAGCAGACCTGACTGCTTTGAGCTGACATGGAGGTAAGAGTAACTCAAATAAACACTTTTTAAAACCAGGATATGCAGAAGAGTATCTCTGAATACAAATATTTCAAATATAATATGTCTGCTGTGTAAAGGTATGGTTCTAATAAACTTTTATAATTATTTACATTTCTTTATCTTTTGCTTCCAGAGTGGTCAGGAACAATCATTTTCAATCATTCTTCTTTATCATTTTTGTTGTTGTTGTTAAGCTATGCAACATTGACCTCTGAATCATCCAAGCATAAAATGTGCAACAAAGTTATAATGAACAAACCAGTGTTGAGGCTACAAATAACAGACAACTTAGAAAAAAATCCAAACAATTTCATATTGTATCTTTAGGCACTGTTAGTAGGAGCCTGTAACCTAAACACATTTTTTTAGTTGTATCTATGAAACATGGCAAAGACCAGTTAGCCAAAAATGTGGCCTAATTCAGCATGGTGTCCAGTGTTTCCTTAAAAAATGAAAGACAAGTTCAAGACAAAAGAAGCGCAGGCGTGAAATCTATTTAGCAGATGAACAGTATGTGGAAGTCATGTCCTCAATAAATAAAAAAACATCCAGAAAAGACCAGTGTGTGTGTGTGTGTGTGTGTGTGTGTGTGTGTGTGTGTGTGTGTGACAGAGAAAGACAGAGAGAGAGGGAGAGAAAATAAGAGATAGAGCATCAGGCATAGAGGAGATCCCCTTCTGGCTATCCTCTAAGGGGTTGATGATACTAAAGACACTGGAGAGCGCCCCGGCTGTGACCCACCCACACACATGCACGCGCGTACACACACACACACACAAAAACACACACGCACCAACCCTCCAACCATTCTGTTCTCTTTACAACTTTACAAAATAGGCTTTTAATTTAGCTGGGCGGCCGGGGCGTGTGGGGCCCGCCAGCATCAATCATCATGAGGAGGTTGAGGAGGCTAGGCCATCCCCTGGGCCCTCTCACTGACGAGGACATCCCTGCAAGCGCACACACACACACACACACACACACACACACACACACACACACACACACACACACACACACACACACACACACACTAAAGCTCAAGCATACAACCATCTTCCTTCTGCCGTTCTATACAGACACACCTTCTTGAGACCCCAAAACCTTATCATTCTCTCAAACACACATGCACATGCTCGTGGACAGACACACACACAGACAAACCCTCTGTCCCCTCCAGGCTTTAAATGATTAAACCAGATGGGGAAATGGAGGGAATATGTGGAAACAAACCATTGCTTTTTCTAATCTTTTATTTTATTTAATCATTGGCAAAACCAGACTAAACCATATGACAGTACATGTATGTGTGTGCTCATTTTGTATGCACCCAACCCAAGTCTGCCTTCTAGATTATATTTTATTTTTCTTTCTCTTTTTGTCATCTTTTTGGAATCCTTTGTACAATCATGTTCTCCTCTAAGCCAATTTGTATTTGCATTGCAAACATTCATTTCCATTTTGGGTTCATGTGCCTACCTTCTTTGTTAATTGGATTTGGATCGTTTCCAAATGTTCAATGTGTACCCAGTAATAATTATATTCCAGAAGAGATCTGTATGAATTTTGTCACATCCTTGACGGCTTGTCACCAGATCACCACGTGACATTGATATTTTATTGCATTTGAAGGATGCCTAACATGCAACAAAATATGACCAGGATATTATCTTTTATTTCTAAATCTGACGACACTGAGGTATTCTATTAGTGTTCTATTTGTTTCACTCTAGACTGTAAAGTCTGCATTTACTAAAGTACTGCAGCTAAATTATATTTTTAGATGTTTTATTTACTGTTGTGCGACTGACATTTTTCAAAGCTATACTTAAACAAGCTACGTGTCACATTAAAGGAATACCCCCAATAGGCAATATTAAATTCCAATAAAAGATTACAGAGGTCAGTAAAAGGCCAAAAACTGTGTATTAAACACCAATTTATCATGACTTTCGCTGCCTTCTCCCACCTAATTACCTTATGTAGGGTAATTAGTTTCTGTTGCAGGGCAACTGCAGAAACATATATGTTTTCACAAATGACTAACATTTGAACTATATCTTTGTGAGATGTTTATGTATTGTAGCACCTTTCTAAGTGTTCAAATTTGCAAGAAAACTTACATTATTGACTTTTTAGTACTCATGTCAGAGTTGGTGTCATCAACAGTGACTGAATTAAAAATATTGAAAGCAAAGGTTTCCTACATCAGCTGATGGGGTCTTTCATTTGATAAAGCTTGTAGGTTTTTGCTGAGAAAAGAACAATGGAGGCATTCTGGACTTTTCAGTTTCAGTCAAGTGTTACTTAAATGCATATTTTGTTTACATGAAATAGGCTAAACTTGCTAAATCCCATTTTCATTGATCACAGAACATTTAGCAAACATTTTCTTTTTAAAAGGCCAAATCCATATTCACTGACCAACATGTTTTTACAATTACCATGTGCAAAAACATGACTATGTAACACTTACTAATGGTCTAAAAGTCCACATAGTACCTTTCATGATTTTTCATAATGTATTTGTTTTTTTTACCAACCCCGGACTATCTGCAATACAACCATTATCTTTCACATGTCAAAAATGTGCCCCTCAAGAGAAGGAATAGGGCCTAAACACTCCTGGCTAATCATGGAATGTCATCCCATGTCCACTTGTGCACAACTTACTGACTTGACAGTTGGTTAAGGTCTATTAGTTTTTCTTCAAAACCTTTCACCATTATTGTGGTGATCAAAAGCTGCTGGACAACTTACACTCTTCCATGTGCCTCACTGCATCTTATGGATGGGTAGAAAGAAAGGATTCAATGTAGCAAGGACAAGTTGGCATAAATAATGCTTAAACACCGGTCTGGTGTGGCATACTAGGATTTGTGGCTTTGGTGCATAACATCTGTTTTCCTACTGGGAAAGTCTGCATTCTTGACATTATTTTCACTTAATGAGAGTTTCGTCAGCTCTTGATTACAAAGATAAGAAAGCAAAGGTAGTTTTGCACATTACCACTATTAAAGGCTCAAACAGAAAAGCAAATAAAAATTCAGTGTGTTAAAACATGTCAACAAAGCCTATATCATTACCCATTTTTCCCTCAAAATCTTTCATCTTAGTGATTGAAGAAAAGAAGGAAGCAAAATTTGACCAAGTTAAAAACCTGACTGCCCACCAGTCTCCTATATAGTATATGTGCGACATCTCTCAACCTTTCTTTCTCCCTCTCATCTCTGTCTCTCACTACCTCCGTCTTCCAGGTCGTGTGTAATCAGATAAACTGAGCCGAGAAGTGCGATAAGAAAGGGGCTCCCTGGGGTGCTATGTCGCTCCCTCCTACACCCCTCCTTTTCCCCCACCCCTCATCCCTCCTCCACCACTACACCCCACCCATACACCCCCCCTAGCTCTATCTTTGCTGCCAGTGGCAATGGTGGTTTTAGTATGCATAGAGCTGAGCTATCTGCTCCCCTGCACCTTGACTTCCCCCCTATACACACACACACACAAGCGGCAACACACACATGCGCACACGCACACACAGACACGCACGCACACACAGACACACACACATCACAATATTCACCCATGCATACATATAGACTCACCCATATTTTACCACAATACAACATGTCACATACACTGCTAATGATATGTAGAGAACGCTGTTCATAGCAATTATAACAAAGTGTCAAAAACATACACAGACAATAGGTCTACTTCAAAAACTTGTATTTTAAGTCACAGTTCGATTTATCGCTAAAATAGATCGGGTTGGCAGTAAAGTAGCAGTCTCTTTCAAATATCAGGAGGGCTGACCTCTGATGTGGGAAAGAACAGCAGCTTCTCTGCAGTTTTTTCTATTTTCATCTTTCTTCATTTCTCTCCATCTGTCTTTTTCTCTATTATTTTTCAAATAAAAACAATGTTAAGAATCTCGTGCTAAACCTAATCGAGTACTTTTGGAGCATAAACCTAATAAAACAGTGTTTGAAAATAAAGCTTGAAATAAAGAAAGTAAAAAAGTAACACCAAACTAACTGAAAGAAGGTCCTACCCAAGAGCTGAAGTCTCGTGAATTAAAATTCCAAAGACACTCCTAAATAGTCTTAATATCTTTGAAACTGTGAAACATTTTGTTGGAAAAAGTAACTGACATGTAACTGAGAATGCACTTTAATTGTCAGTTGAATAACTGGAAGTAATGACTTGAACTTTCCAAGCCACGCATTCAGTTTTAGATCAATGGGAAACTGGAGCCCATCGTAGTTTACTTTGAAAAAACGGATCATGGTGTAAAGACCCTTGTAAATCTTAAACTAATACATCTGGGACACTATATTTATATCTTTCAAGTGTTCAACCTGCCTGTTTTTTTACAATACATTACATTTTATCTTTTTTGGGGGTCTTTTCATTTTACACCTTATTTTAACGTCTTTTTGATTTGGCTTTGTATGCCTAAGAGTTCTGTATAATCTACTACATAAATATGTTTCCCTGGCTTGAATAGGTTCATATAGTAATCTCTACTTCTATGTAAATCTGTTTATGTACTAGCTTCCATTTTGCAGTATTCATATACCAAACCTCCTTATTTAGTGAATGTTACATATAGTACAACTTGAAAGTAATGTTAACACATAAACACAGGCACATTAGTTTATACCTGAAACGGACAATGACTCAAACACTTTGACAGGATGATCACATTTTATTTATTCTGGGAATAGAATAAGTCTTATCCAAATCTGGCCACTAACAAGTAAACTGGAACTGTCAGGTGGACTTTGTCTGTGTCTATTGGGGGACATTGGGGAAGTAGTTGTTAGACTCTGCAGCTAGCAGCTGGTGATAAGACAAAGGCAGGTTGTTTGCTGTCTCCTGTCCTGCCCGGCCATTAATGGTAACCTGCTATCTGATGGAGGCTAGGCTGGACACAGTCTTTCTGACTGACCCACTGGACAAGCTTAGGCTGTGTGTGTGTGTGTGTGTGTGTGTGTGTGTGTGTGTGTGTGTGTGTGTGTGTGTGTGTGTGTCCTCCTGTCTGAAATCAGTCTGCTATCACCTCCAAGCCTTTGAACCTATAAATTCATAGTATGTGAGTGTGTCAGTGGGTACATTCAGACCTTATAATTGTCTTTATACATGCTCAGCCAACGGAGTGGAGCTGTAGCAATCATCCTGCAGAATTGCTTTGTCATTGTTCCTTGTGATTAGAAGTGGGCATGTGTGTTATTTTGCCACTGGCTTGTCAAATGGCTCTTCCTGTGTCTGCTGCACCCGCTGAGGGGAGACTTTTCGTTTGTCAAACCAGAGTTTGTTGATCAAAAGAAAAAAAAATCTCTTTCACCTTTTTCATGTCAACATCTCCATCATTTTGTATAATTTAATCAGTTTAAGGACAAGCTTAAACCTCAAGTCTGCAATACACATCAAAATTTGGTTTATTAACACAGCACATAGTAACCCAGCGGTCCCCAACCTTTTTTGCGCCACGGACCGGTTTAATGTCCGACAGTATTTTCACAGACCGGCCTTTAAGGTGTTGCGGATAAATACAACAAAATAAAACCAGTACCGGTATCAAAACAAAAGAAGATTTATTCATAACACACGGGAAAAGACCCAGGAAAACTGAGTTAGCAATAAAAATAATACAAAAATAACGATAAAAACCCCGAGAACCATAAATTTCACACCCGAGCCTCCACTCTCGCGGCCCGGTACCAAATGACTCACGGACTGATACTAGTCCGTGGCCCGGGGGTTGGGGACCGCTGTAGTAAACCACTATGAATTACTCTTCCTCGCTCTTGTGTTGAAGAGGCCATGTTTTCCTGCGTTTAGACAGCTCTACTGTCAGAGACAAGTGATCAATATATTTGGGGTTGAGTGATCTGCTGTCCCTCAGTGTCTCAAAGACAGCCAACAATTTTCACTTCAGTTCCATTCAAGTCCATCTTCAACTTCTCTGTATAAAAAACATGACTGGCAGATCACTTCACAAACCTCTAGAATACCTGACGGGATAAAAACACCAACATTCAGATAAAAAATTAGATGGATATTTTTTTCAAATATCTCTAAAACCATTGCTTTGGTAAGCACCTGTGCAGTATGAGCAATACAACTTATATAATTCACTTTATATAATTACTCTAATAAACATTCCAGTTTAGTGGGTAGTTTGCTAATGCCAGTGTTTATTAATGCATTTGAGCTTGTTCTTCGACAGCTGATGCTGGATAACGATGTTAAGAAGTGTTTTGTTTTGTTTTTTTATAACATTTTATAAGGTGACACATCAGTGTGCTTGGTTTGACGGAAGGCCTCTGTAAACAACAGAAAACTCTTTTTACTTTACTTTTCAGTAACTTTGAATGCCCACCTAAAGTAGCATGGCATGGCATGTCAGTGTGCTTCATTTGACCCGAGGCCTCAACAAACACACAAATATTTTTTCTTTAAAGGGTATAATGTACATGAGAAATATACTGTAAACATTAAAGAACATGAATATTACTGGAAAAAAGTAGGGTCTGCATTTGACTACATCAAAAGAGGCTCGATTTTAGCAAGTAAGAAGTAAAGAAGTATTAAAAATCTCTACGTGTGTACCATTCCAAGCATCACTTTGAACCAAAGCTGAGCCTGCAGCAAAGTGAAGTATACAGTTCCTGCAGACAGCAAAATCCAGGCTGCACTGACCAGAACTAAATTCTAAACCAAACACACACACACACACACACACACACACGTACATAGGCACTACAGAAACTTGGACAATGGCAGCAGCTTCTTTGTACCCCGTGTGACTGCAGCAGCTACTGGCTGGGGCTGATGCAAAGCTGATTAACAGGACTCATCTGGAATCAGTGACAGATGGATAACCTGTCCTGCAGGCCTGGGCACAACCAGAGCTCCAGGAAACAGGTAAACCTGGTCAGAGCTCCGTTTAGTGACCACAATGTAATCAGAAGATTTACCAGTCAAGGTGCACTTGCATACATACTGAATAGAAACGCACAGCTGCAAACAACTGTTTCTGACAATATTATTCACAAATGCCTCAGCTAATAAATCCGTTTCTTTGGATGGTCCAGGTGCCATGAAGCTAGCTAGGTTTCTGAAATGGCTGAAGTAAAACTGGGTTTAATTTAATCTTAATGTAATTCACTGGGATGATTCACTGGGATGAAAGAATAGAAGTATAGTTTAAGGTTTACATCGATCACATTTGTAACCTGTGCAAAAAATGGCTTTTCCAATACATACAGAATAGGCGTTAGTATGTTAGCAGAACAACAGATTTACATGAGATGTGGGTGTAGATCACACATGTTTTTACAGTGTACCAAGTCTATTTTTCAGTCACATTATGCTCGTACAATCTAAGAAAAACAGACTTGGAGTGTACAATTAAGCCCTGTTGCCAGATTAAACAGGGAATATTTATGTGTATATTTATATACAGATGAGCTACAATATTTTTCATACATATTGTTTCTTAAATCCAGTACTCATTTAAAGTTCAGAATTACAGAAATATCTCACCTGCACTACATAAGTTCTCCCATTTTCTAAATAACAACAGTCACCACGATCATCTAAATCCAAATCACAGAAAGAAAGAAAAAACAGGAGGTGGAGAGATTTTAGCAAAGTCTAACATATTAGCTTTTGGGTAATAAACCTTATTCCTGCTGTGTGGCTGGGGCCTCTGCCAGTGGTGAATGCAACTGCCATAAAGTGATGTACATGGAATTGTTTATAGGTAGGTTATATGTTTCCAGTCATCCATGAATATACACAACCCAAAGTTTTCTAGGAGAATATTACCCAAAAGATTCAATTCAGTTTTATTTATATAGCGCTAAATCACAACAACAGTTGTCTCAAGGTGTTTTATATTGTAAGGTGTCTCTGTTCTTTGTTTTCTCTGTGTAATAATACAGAGAAAACCCTGAAAATGCTAATGTTCAAATGACCCTTTATGAGCAAGCACTTTGGCAACAGTGGGAAGGAAAAACTCCCTTTTAACAGGAAGAAACCTCCAGCAGAACCAGGCTCAACATCACACAGCGTCTCCTAGCTTGCCTTCTTCCTTGATGGAAATTAATTAACTGAAAAAGATGGCTGAAATGTTTTATCACCAGTGAAGCTGACTTGGCATATATAAAAATGACATAACATCGGCCCTACAGATGTATGGTAATTGGAGTTATTCCACAACATTTTTAAAGTGTATATGCTCACAGCTGCGACTTTAAATCACACAATATCAGTATGGCAACTTTTGTAAAAAAAATAAAAAATAAAATATTTTTTCTCTGGCAAAACCAGAGAAAAAAATATTAGTGATCAATGCAAAAAAAAAAAAAAGGTTGTCTGTCAAAGCTGGCATGTCTCCGATCACCCCACTGTAAGGACCATGCTGTCTTTCTCAGCATTGTATCCCACATCATATTTCACACTTGTTTTGCACCCAGTAGTTGATTCCTCTAAAGAATGGAATTAACTTAATTTCTGTCATCTTTGGCCTCTTGTCAAAGGCTCTCCACTCATTTGTTCTTATTTTGCTATTGTTTTACATGAACATGTTTGGCAATGTCAGGGTGGGGTTGGAATAGTACATAGGTGGGGGGAGGGGGGTGCAATAATTAGTGTTGGTATTGAAAAGTAATAACAGTATGGATTAATGTGGGAGAAGTGGAGTGTAGCGCATCATCGAGTGAGACAAATCCAATGCTGGGAATTAGCAGACAAAGCAAGAGGCAGTCAATAGGGATTATGCGGGGGCTAAGCTGCCCCACTTTGGCTTGGGGAGGAGGAGAGGTGTGGGATGCCATGATGGCAGTGGTGAAAGCTTTAGGACTGATACTGATATACACTTGTGCCGGTTGGCTTGCCATCGCCACCTCTTCAGCAGATGATGCGCTGATGCAGGGTTGAGGAACAGTGGAGATGGCACAGAAGGAAGGACAGCAAAAGAATGAAGATAGGCGTCTTACACTTTCTTTTTAAGTTCTCATAGCTCCACCCACTATCTATGCAATTGTGCCCCTCTGTATATAAACTAGAACCCTCCTGCATTTAGGAGAGGTGGTGCTGCAAGCAAAGTCTGTGCCAGCTGGGCAAACACTCAGGTTGACAGAATAAACACCTTGCAAATAAAAGTAGATTATAAAACCCCTAGACACAGGAGCAGCACAAGTGTCAATGCATAAGCACGTCCACACTCACTCCTTCTCTGCATGGAGAAAGAGACTGGAGGTTAGACTGATATATCTCATCTGGTTGTAAATGGCATTGCATATGTGAAGATGTTTTTACTGTGTTGCATTTTCTGGTTTCTGCAGTTACTTAACTGGAGACTGTAGTCCTTGTCCTGTGAAAACTTTGATTTTGCACTCAGTCTCACTTTATTTGCACTTGCTGTTTTACTTTCTATTCACTGTTTTGTTTGCTTTCTCACATTGTTTTGTTAGGTTTAGTTCATTTCATAAAAAAATGTATAAAAATATCATGGTTTCTGGCAAAACACGCTTGTTCACAACAATTGGCCTGGATATAGATTAAAACACTCTTTTTGGCCTTTATCATGATAAAAAGACTGTATTGGAAACTGTTGGTTTGCTGAGTTCAAGGAGGAAAAGCCTACTCTGGAATTAGGAGGTAACTCCGCATCTTTTCTGAAAATTTTTTTCAGTAGCTTTGAATTTGGCTTGGCTTGATGTCACTACTGGTAGCATGAGGCAAACGCTGGAGGAGCCTGGCCCCTAAAGAGGTTGCACAGATAGTACAAGTCCAAAATGGCACATTAATATGTGCCATTGCCAGGAGGTTTGCTGTTTCTCACAGTATAGGACCAAGAGTATGGAGGAATCCAGGAAACAGGGAGTTACTATTGGAGAGCTGGACAGGGCCCTGAAAGGTCCTTAACTCATTTGCAGGATCGGTCTTTACTCCAGAAATAAGGAACAAGATGACTGCACTCTGAGACACGAGATTTCTAAATTTACTGATGGTGCGTAAATGAAGCCAATCCTAGATGTTTCGATAATGTGCACGGTGATAGTCATTTTTTATTAGGATATAAGATTCCTCAAAGTGTTAATGCAAATGTGTTAATGTGTGTTCCCTAATAATCCACCCTGGATGACACACGGAGTTCAACAACTTATTCGAACAAGGAACAACGCTTTCAAATCTGGGGACCAGGAGGCATACAGTGCTGTCAGGGCCAACCTGAGAAGAGGCATCAAGACTGCCAAGCAGCAGCACAGGAGGCGTATCGAGGCCAGGTTTGAGAACAACACAAACCCAAGGCAGGTCTGGGAGGGCATCAGGGCTATCACGGACTACAAAAGAAGAACACCATCACCCTCAGCCGACAGTTCTACTCTGGCTGAGGATCTAAATCTCTTTTATGCCCGTTTTGACAGGGAGAACACCGACCCTGTCCTGTCCCCTCTCCCCTCAACCGACCCTGCTCCGGTCCTGAGCACTCATGAGCTGAGGCGTGTGTTCCGGAGCATTAACACCAGGAAGGCGGCCGGGCCGGATGGAGTGCTGGGCCGGGTGCTAAAAGACTGTGCTGCGGACCTGGCGGACGTCTTCACCTCTATATATAACACCTCGTTGTCCTGTTCACTGGTACCATCCTGTTTCAAAGCAGCAACCATCGTTCCCATCCCAAAACAGTCAAATGTCACATGTCTGAACGATTTCAGACCTGTGGCACTCACCCCCATTCCCGCCAAATGCCTGGAGAGACTGGTCATTAAACACATCAGAGCTGCTTTTCCACCATCCCTGGACTCGCACCAGTTTGCATACAGGGAGAACCGGTCAACCGAGGATGCGATCGCCACAGTGCTGCACACATTACTGAAGCACTTGGAACACAGGAACACCTATGCACGGCTCCTCTTTGTAGACTACAGCTCGGCTTTTAATACCATCCGGCCATACAAACTCCGTCCCAAACTCCACCAACTGGGACTTAACTCCTCTCTGTGCAACTGGATTGTGGACTTCCTCACTAACCATAGACAGAGTGTCAGAGTGGGTAAGAACACCTCTTCCACCCTTGTGGTCAACACCGGTGCCCCTCAGGGGTGTGTTCTGAGCCCTCTGCTATACACTCTCTTCACCCATGACTGTATTTCCTCCTGCGCGTCCAATCTCATTGTTAAGTTTGCAGATGACACCACAGTGCTCGGACTTATATCCAACAACGATGAGACAAACTATAGGACAGAGGTGCAACAACTAGAGTCATGGTGCCACGACAATAACTTGGTCTTAAACACCAAAAAGACCAAGGAGATCATTGTAGATTTCCGGAAGAGGGGTCATAACAACCATCTGCCTCTCTTCATTGGCAGTGAGGCGGTGGAGAGGGTGAGCAGTTTTAAATTCTTGGGGGTAACTGTGACCGAGGACCTGTCCTGGGGCAACCATATCACCTCAGTTGTACGGAAGGCCCAACAGCGCCTCTACTACCTGAGGAGACTGCGGAGCGCACACATTCCCAGATCTCTGATGTTGAACTTCTACAACTGTGCCATCAGCAGCGTTCTGACGTATGGATTTCTAGTGTGGTTCCCCAGCTGCACCAAGGCCGATCAGCAAGCACTCCAGCGGGTGGTGAAAGAAGCTGGCAGAATTATTGGAACAAGTCTGCCAGAGATCAGTAATATCTTCCCCACTCGCTGTCTGAGGAGGGTGCACAGTATCCTGCGGGACCAACATCACCCTGCGCGCCACCTTTTCCATCTGCTGCCCTCAGGGAGAAGGTACAGGTCTATACAGGCCAGAACATCCAGACTGGCCAACAGCCTGTATCCACAGGCTGTGAGGCTCCTGAACTCTCTGCCCCCCTCTCACGGACAATAACCATATCCAACTTCTTAATAGCAATGAACTGGTCTGCATTGGTGCATCATATCTTTATTCTCTTCCCCCTCCTGCCCCCCCCCCCCTTTCTTAAATAGATAACTATCATATCTGATATCATATCTCACAGTACAATAATATTGAATGGGTTGCATTGTTGTATTTTGTCATGTTTCTCAGGTCTTTGTCTGAATTTCTACGAACATTATTGCTAAGGATTGTCTTATTGCATTGGAGTCACACTGGGTTAAATATGTACACTTGGGTTTTAAGGGGTATTTATTATTTTCTTCTTTTTTTTGGGTTGTATGGAAGCCCCAAACGCAATTTCATTGTTCTTGACAATGACAATAAATAAATAAATACTAAAAATACTAAATACTAAAACCAAGGTAATTCCAGCTCAAGTAACTATTTGGTTAGACCATGGTTTTTAAGGTTTTTGGGTCCTTGTACAATCATCACGGCAACCAGCCTCAGTTTTATCTGAATTTAGAAGCACAAAATTGGAAGACATCTATGCTTGTGTTTTTTTAAGACATATCTGTAGTTCAACTAGTATATGTATGTGTGTATATATATATATATATATATATATGTATATATATATATATATATATATATATATATATATATATATATATATATACATATATACACGTGTGTGTGTGTGTGTGTATGTGTATTTATTTTAGTCCTTGTCCTGTGAAATCAAAGGTGATGCACTACCTTCACTGCTGCTCTGCATGAGCCTCAACACTCTAAGCCAGCTCATCACAAGGGGCAGATTTGGATATAGTCAAAAGTGACGAAGAAGCTAGAGGTGGGTGCTCTCTTCCACAGCATGTATTGTATCCTGTCTTCCTTCTTTGCCCAACCAGTCATAGCAGATGGCCCCGTCCCTCTCTGAGCCTGGTTCTGCTGGAGGTTTCTTCCTGTTTGAAGGGAGTTTTTCCTTCCCACTGTCACCAAAGTGCTTGCTTATAGGGGATCATATGGTTGTTGGGTTTTTTTCTGTAGGTATCATTTTAGGGTCTATCTTACAATATACAGTGGCTTGTAAAAGTATTCGGCCCCCTTGAACTTTTCTACATTTTGTCACATTACAGCCACAAACATGAATCAGTTTTATTGGAATTCCACGTGAAAGACCAACACAAAGTGGTGCACACGTGAGAAGTGGTATGACAATCATACATGATTGCAAACATTTTTTACAAATAAATAACTGCAAAGTGGGGTGTGCGTAATTATTCAGCCCCCTGAGTCAATACTTTGTAGAACCACCTTTTGCTGCAATTACAGCTGCCAGTCTTTTAGGGTCTGTCTCTACCAGCTTTGCACATCTACAGACTGAAATCTTTGCACATTCTTCTTTGCAAAACAGCTCCAGCTCAGTCAGATTAGATGAACAGCGTTTGTGAACAGCAGTTTTCAGATCTTGCCACAGATTCTGGATTGGATTTAGATCTGGACTTTGACTGGGCCATTCTAACACATGGATATGTTTTGTTTTAAAAGGAGATAAGATATAAGCCATCAATGCATATGCCCTACCAGTCCTGAGACACCCAACTAGAATAATAAACTGTCCAAAGAGGAATATAGATGCCGCTGATGTCAAAATATATCAATAACTCTAGCATATTTGGGCTAGAGTTCTGATATGGTAAATGGACTGGTTCTTATATAGCGCTTTTCTACTCTCCTGGAGTACTCAAAGCACTCTATACAACACGCCGCATTCACACAAGCACTATTATCTATACGTGCTTTCTAACTATCATTCATATGCACTCATACTCCAATGGATGCATCGGAGAGCAAGGCGGGGTTAATCTTGCCCAAGGATATTTGGCATGCAAACTGGGGGAGCCAGGGATTGAACCACCAACCTTCCGATCAGCAACTGATTAATGAAAATCACATCCACAATCCAGAATGAAACACAGAGCATTCATAAATACACCAGGAAGATGGCCCCCAAAGATGAACTTCTTCTTGCATCCTTCGGGGAGTGAAATGCATCTGAGAGAGAACGGTGTCACAGAACGCACCTTCTGTGGTGTATAATGTACAGAGAAGCTTCACACAACACAGTTATGAGGATTGTCATTGAAATCCAAGCCTTTGCATGGGATGTACCGTCATCAGATGTTGGAAGTGGCAGACATGAAGAAATCCTAAGAGTGGCTAGAAAGGGGCAGCTTAAAGGGCAGCACAGAGGCGCTGAGCATGGCAGGACAAGAACAGGCCGTAACCACCAGAGCCATGCCAGCAGGAGTCTACCGTCAAGAGACAGAAGAAGACTGCAACCCCGGCAAACAGCAATAGAAAGAAGGAGCACAAGAGTATAGGATCTGAGACAGATGGACCAGGTGGTAACACAGCATTGGGAGCTGTAAACCTAAAACTGTAATAGTGGCTCCAGCAGACTCCAGCCCAGATACAATCAGAGGTCTCTGCCTAGAGAAGTGCAGTTCCAGGATAAGTTAACATACTGTGCACAACTGTCAAAGTCACAGCCCTAGGTAGAGGATGTGAGTTTGGGAAACACACACACCGTGGGTTTTTTTGTGTGTGTTTTTTTAAATATAACTTTTGAGTATATTTGAGATTTAGATATTCAAGGAAATGTACGTAGATGTAGAAGACATTGCTAAGCCATGGTTAAACTGCCATCTTCCACCTAAATGTTTCCCTTTCTGAAACATCCAAAGCTGCTTTTGATCTACTCTGCTGGTCTTTTGTCTGCTTTGTATTTGAAAGCCTGTTTCTTGCTACTGTCACCCTGTTGCTTCCTGCTGCAGTATGTGGTCAGCATTTCCTCTAAGCTTTAAAATCGATCACGTTTACACTCGATATACACAAAAAGGAAAAAGAAACATGCAAAAAGGTTATTGTAACACCTAAAAGCCTCTTCAGTTAGGACCACACACATCCCCCCCGCCCGCCCCCCCCACCCTATACATGGTGTTCACTTTTCTTCCACGTCATTTTATTATTTTTTTTAAGCAGTGAAAGAAAGAATAGCTTGCTGGCTGAGAGGCGCTTGTGCTGTTTTCATTTATTTATGTATTCATTAATTCATTTATTCATTCCTTTTTTCTCTGTATATAATTCTTTAATTTTTATGTTAATGGCCACATTGGGTGGTGGCCGGGTTTTGATGACATATCTCCAGTGGAGCTCCTGCGATGGCTTAGCCCATCCAAAAATAGCTGTGAAATCCAACGAAATAATAGAAGGGTGGCGGTAGTGATGGAAAGAGTGGGGGATGGATTTGAAGCAGATGAGGCTTTGCATTCGAATAGCATGGTCTGTCTGGAGTGAAGGGACATCCCCCCAGCCCCCACCCCAAGCACTTCATCACCACCACCACAACACCCAGGAGAGAGATGGAGAGAGGAGGTGTTATCGGGTCCTTGCAGCCACAGTCCTGACTTGTTACTGAATATGGAACGTGGCAGAGGACCAGAAAAGTGAGTTGTCTTTGTTTTGTCAAGTGTGCCATGACAAAATGCTGGGGAGCCCCCACCATGACCCCTCCAAACATACACATATACAAAGACACACATGCAGGTGACATAGCTTGGAGCCTGCTTGTTTGACCTACTAATCATATTTGCATAAATATAGACACACATACAGACACGCAGACAGAGAGATTACAGGGTTTGGAGGGCGGTATGTTGTGTGCATGCATTATGTGTGTATGTATGTTTGACGAGTGACCAAATAACGCGCACAAAATGTCTTTTATAATACAAATATACACACACACACACACAGATGAAGAATATGCAGACACACACACGGACATTCCTGGAAAATATATTTGAACATGTAGTCACACAAACACACAACAAGACTCCGTCTTCACTGCAACAAGTCCTGCTAAATATTCATGAAGCTCGACAACAATAGTGTCCGTCCATCTACCTCGAGCTGGCCCTTACTTCCCCTTTGCTGGTGTTTTAGTCTCTTGTCTATTAGACTGCTGTGTGTGAGTTTCCCAGCTGATGACTTGATTCAGGCCTACACCACCAGTATTTCACAAATTCTACACATGTTCCAAAACATGTAAGAACATATGTTCACACAAGTTGAAATGAATCTGATGCTCCAACAAAACATCAGTATCATAATATGGAGAGCTGAAGATTTGGACAGCTTTGTCATCACTGAGTACTTCATGAAGTAGAAATGCCTGTCAGATTATTGGAGACATGGAAATAGCCATAGGTGATGTGGGATAGGAATTACATCAGGGATGTTGGAGTTTTCATGGACTATGATGCTTGCAGAAACATCGTGATCTGTAGTTAGAGTACAAAGCAGACAGAAAGAGCCTCGTGAAATGGAGGTACGCACAGGAGAGAAGAGGAATGAAAGTTAGTAAATGGGTAGATCGATCCAGACATTAATAGTATCGATACCAACACTTTTAATGCAATAGGATTGGTATTTTTTTCTGTGCTCTATAGTTTAATTTCTTTTTCTGAAAATGAAAAATATACCTCAAACACACACTATGAAAAATGTCTGAACCTTTTTTGTAATAAATGTCAAGACTTTTCTATTTATTTATCACATTTTTAATAGAAGTTGCCCAAAAACGCTTTCAAGATAGACCAGAAACACCAAGTTTCAAAATACATGAAAAGATGAAAGGTGTGATATATTGTGTTAAGTAATTAAAGTGATTCAGTGTTTATTAAAAATGTGGTCAGAATTTACAAATTGATGCTGATTAATTTTACAAATCATTACACACTGCTCTAACCTACATATACGTCCTTTAAAAGTTAAAAGTATCTCTGGTGACATTGGCAATACAGGCCTCTATTTACTTGGTATTGGATCAACACCAAAATTTTTAGAATCACAAAGCACCAGTAGAAGCTACACATAAAAGTGAATGAGAGGGAAACTGGTTTAACAGTGAAGCTGCAAGGAGCAGAGGTAGTGAAGTTGGATAATTTTAAATATCTGGGGTTAACCATCCAAAGCAATGAACAGTACACAAGAGATGTGAAGAAGACAGTGCAGACAGGGTGGAGTGGATGTAAACGAGTGTCAGGGGTGATTTGTGACAGAAGAACAACAGCAAAACTGAAAGGGAAGATTTACAAAATGGTAGTGAGACTTGGTATGGTGGGTCAGCTAACCATGGGTCAGGGATGGTTTGGAGGCAGTAGCATTAACAAAAAGACAGACGGCTTAACTGGAGGTGCCACGTGTAAAAAATGTCATTGGGAATGACCAGAATCGACAAGACTAGAGGATCTTGTCCATTCTGGTACATCAGAGCAATAGCTCAGGTTGAGCAGTTTGGAGAGGAAATTAGAGAGGCAAGGAGATGGTTTGAACATGTGCAGAGGAGGCATATGGATGGATAATGCATTTAATGGACAAAGGATGTTAAAGACAGAGAAGGAAGGAAGGAATGACCACAGAGAAGATTCATTTATGTGCAGAGGGTTGGTGACAGACTGTTGGTGTTGCAGAGCTGTGTGACTACATGTGTGTTCATTACAGATATGATATAAATCAATTTGATTAAAAGTCTGAAAAACTGCAAATCCATCAATTCTCTTTAAAATTATCTTAATTGTCTGCAATTATTTTGTATTGTGGCTTCCCTGCAATGCAAGAAAATCGCTTTCAAATATGCACAATAAATACCTAGAATATACATATGCAAATACATATAACCAACACTCTACAACAGAACAAAACCCCCTTTTGGAATTTTTGTGTTGCACTTGAAAGCCTTGGTCACAGTTGTTTGCTGGCATTATTGCATATGTAGCACAAGTTTGGGGAAGAATATTTAAAGGAATAATATAAATGTGATTTACTTAGCTTGTAACTTCAACACACCTGCCTTATTTACTATTACAATACAATTCCAATAGTGGAGAGTAGGTTTGTAGTGGCAACCATACCATCAAAGCAACGTTTAAAGTAATATGTATTCTCTTAAATGCTCCCATTGATATCATATGCTACTGGAAAGCAAACAAATGAAATGCTTGTAAAACTGATTTCTGAAAAATAATTGTTTTCCCACATCCATGTATTGATGTACATCCAGGATGAATGTGGGGAATCCAGGATAGTTTATGATGTGTTATCAAGGAATTTTATTTCAGATACTCTGTCTAATTCAATGATATTTATTTTCAGTTTCCTATTGGTAGACTATGTGCAATTCTCAAATATTATGCATTTTGTTTTACTCAGGTTCAATGTTCATTTATTATAGTCAAACCTTCAGATTATTTAATCCATTTTCTAGTTCATTCAGAAGTTGTTCCGAGTTATTTCCACAGCACAGTAAGTCGTTATAATCTGCAAATAATATTCTTTTCTAAGACTTTGAAATTGCACATATGTCATTAGCCTACAATATGAAAAGCAGTGGCCCCAAAACTGATCCTTGGGGAACCCCACACGCAACGGGTTTCGGTTTTGATTTGATGGCATTAATTTTGATCAATTGTTTACAGTTTTTAAGGTACACATCTGGAGCAAGTCAGGGTATCTTGCCCAGGTGTACTTTGGTGTGTTGACTCGAGCAGGCAGGTATGAAACCACCAAACCTTCCACTTAGCAGATGACCTGCTCTACCTCCTGAGCCACAGCTACCCCAAGTACACGTGCCCACACAGTGCTATAAAAAGTATTTGCCCCCATCCTGATTGTTTTTTCACACTTAGACAATTATACAAATTACTTTTTCACACAGGGAAATAAAATCATCATATAAAACCAGCATTTTATGATCACATGGCTTATTTTTCACTAATATTGAAATTTGTTTGATGATCTGAAACACGTAAGTGTGACAAATATGTGCTAGGATAAGAAATCAGGAAGGGACAACTATGTTTTCATAGCACTGTGCAAACACACACACACACGCACGCACACACACGTAGGGTTAATAGGCTGCCAGTGCTGTCTGCATGTGCTTGTGGGCATGGTGGCTGAGGTGTGAATGTGTGTCAGATGGTCTGGCAATGTAGTGGTGCCCACAACTACAGGGAGCAACCCACATACACACACACACACACACACACACACACACACACACATGCATACACAATTTGTAAGCAAACACACACACCTTGTCACAGCCACACAGAATCCTGTTTGCTCAATCTGCAAGATATGCTTCCATGAATATAAACATACACACATGCTAGGGTTGGAGTCACAAACCTGTTTACCTGCCTGCTACTCCTGTTCACCTACTACTGTAGTTTGTTTAGGGTTGAATTTATCTACAATGGAAAGTATCAGTTGTAGGTACTTGTTAATGAATGGAAGTTAAATATTTTGTTCCTGTTTCTCTTGCACAAATTCTTCCATTAGTAGTTTTGGTATTGCATGACGGTCAGAGTACTCTCCCTGCTAGTCAAGAATTCAAAAAATTACTTGATGCTATTGGATAGACGATATAAAGGCTTTATTCCAAAGATACTCACATCATCTGCTGTTTTGTTGTTGCTGTTTTTTGTTTGTTTGTTTTTTTCTCTGCAGCATATACACTGCTCAAATTGTTTTTAAAGGAACACTTTAAAAACACGTCAGAGCTCAATGTGAAAACAATCATGCTCTATATCTGTACTGATATGGACTGTGTAAAGTGTTAGGAATGAAATGGAATGAAATGAAGCAACACTGAAAAATTAGAAAGATCAAAACGGGCAAATTTCGAGGCCCCAAACCACAGCTCAATTCATGTTCAAGCCATTCACCTTTGTCAAAATCGCTGTCAAACCTAAGATGAGGATGTGGGCCCAGCTATTGAAATAGTACTCAGTAGTTTGTATGGCCCCCCACATGCTTGTATGTGTGCCTGACTATGCTCCTAATGAGACCACAATGTTGTCCATGATGATTGCCTCCCAGATCTGGACCAGGGCAACACTGTGCTCCTAGACAATCTGAGTTGCAACCTGGCAGTGTTGGGTGGACCAAAACATAATGTCCCAGAAGTATTCTATTGGATGTAGGTCAGGTGAGTGCAGATTTGATAAAGGAATTGATGCCACTGATACAAAGGTATCAATTCCTTCATCCTCTGGGAGCTGCCTGAATACTGACATGAGGTCAGGCCTTTTCAGGGAGTGGATCAACGCAATATCTAATATTACAATAAACAACAATCTACAATCTACAACAAATAACAGTGTAACATGTGCCTAACAGGTGTGTTCACCTGTCACAGAATGAGGAGTTATTATACAGCTTTAAAGAAAAATGGTAGGAATGATTTTCTGAAGCTTTCTTTTATGGCAGTGAGGTTCAAGAACAAGAGAGAAAGAGTTTGGCTGCCTCAGAAGTGTGGAGTGGAGCGGTTGTCTATGATGGAGAGCAGTTTGTTCATTGACCTCCTGTACCTCACTGACTCAAGCACCTCAAAATTCTGACCATTGATGCTGGCATCTCTGACTCTCATGCTGCCACCCTAGCAGACAACAGCTATATGTATATATCTGTATCTATCTATCTATCTATCTATCTATCTATCTATCTATCTATCTATCTATAGATAGATAGATAGATAGATAGATAGATAGATAGATGTGTGTAGATATACATATACATATACATATATATATATATATATATATATATATATATATATATATATATATATATATATATATATACATACATAGACATACATATATATATATATATATATATATATATATATATATATATATATATATATATATATGTATGTCTATCTATCTATATATATTACAGTTTTTTTTTATTGGTTTGGCGCAGTTTTCACAAGCAATTGGTACATTTTCAAAACTCTTAGTACTTATATCACAACAGATCATCAAAAGTGCACGTTTTTCAAACATTTCAGCATATTTCCAATTGTGTCAGTACAATACACATAATGACAAAATATCCTTTTCACTACACAAAATAAGTGTTTCATCTAAATAAATGTTTTGTTCACAGTTACTGCCTTTCATAATGTTATCACTATCAAATTTTTGATTTGCACCTCTTATTATTCAGTTTAATACATTTGTCTATCATTTAATTCAACTGATCTTAATGTTTAATCAATGAATCCTTCATTATGTCCATGGATTTTCAACTTGACTGATTGTTGTCTGGTCATTTGTAAGTTACACATTGCTGCAAGAGCAAGAGGTGGTGGTGCTCCTCGACAGAGAGGTGGTCTTCAGAGAAATGTAGGCAGAAGACAACGCACCATCATCTCTAATGAAGTCCGGGCCATCATTGTTGACCATGTGGTTAACAGAGGCTTTACCATGGCTGAGGCTGCCAGGTTGGTACAGCCTAATTTACAAAGGTCAACTGTCAGCTCTATCATCAGAACTTTTCGCCAAGAAAACCGGTATGTCTGCTATAGCAACTTCACTTCTAAAATATAGTACTCTATTGTATACATGAACAACATGTAATTGTCAGTTTACAGTAATGTAATTTGTAATACTTCAATATTGACAGTATATGATTGTCCTCAGAATTAACAGGAGACAACCTGGTGGTGGTCGCCCACGTGTTTTGACTGACCAGCAGGAGTTGGCTGTGGTGGAAATGGTCAGGGCAAGGCAATGACATACGGCTGTCTGAAATCAAACAGGCTATTGAGAACAACAATGACACCTTTGCCAATGTGCCATCAATTAGCCTTCCAACGATTGCCCGGCTTTTGAAGAAGCACCAGGTTTCCATGAAACAAATTTACTTCGTTCCTTTTGAGAGGAACAATGTCTGGGTGAAACAACTGTGTTCAGAATATATTCAGGTACAACACTAAACTGGCATGCAATTACTGTAACAGTACTGACAACTATTAGTTGTAAAAAAAAACTAACTAAATTATCATTTTAGAGGGTGATGGAGCTGGACGCTGCTGTGAATCATCACAAGTATATTTTTGTTGATGAGGCCGGTTTCAATCTGGCAAAAACTAGACGCAGAGGACGTAACCTTATTGGACAAAGGGCTACCATCCAAGTCCCTGGACAACCTGGAGGAAACATCTCAATGGGTGCAGCTATATCTGAAGATGGTGTGGTAGGCTGTAGACCAGTTCTAGGGTCATACAACACTGAACACCTGATAGTTTTTTTTTTAAATGAACTGGAGCAGGCCTGTCAGGGAGAAGACATTGTCTATGTTGTTGTGTGGGACAATGTCAGCTTCCACCATGCACAGCTGGTTCAGGAATGGTTTAAAACACATCCTCGCTTCATGACACTCTATCTTCCACCATATTCCCCTTTCCTCAACCGAATTGAGGAATTCTTCTCTACATGGAGGTGGAAGGTGTATGATCGCCATCCCCATGAGCAGGTCTCCCTTCTTCAAGCCATGTGTGAAGCTTGTGGTGATATAACTGCTGAGCAATGTCAAGCCTGGATTCGTCATGCCAGGAGATTTTTCCCACGGTGCCTGAACAACGAAGACATCCATTGTGATGTTGATGATGGCCCAATGTTAATAACCGGCTTGATTAATTGTGTAAAAGTGATAAAAATAAAATAAAAAATATATTGTGCTTATGTAAATGACTTGTTGTTTTTTCTCCCTTTTTTGTGTGTGTATATATGTATATATTATATATATATGTATGTGTTTTGTTTGTTTGTTTTGGTTATGCCTGAACATAAGTGTAATATTTGCTGTGTAAAGTTTTACAGTTCAGTTACACTCATTCATCACCAAGGACAATTTGAACCGCTTACCTTGTATTATTTGCTCCTGAATGAAATGATTGGTAAAAGTACTACGTTGAAAAAAGATCTTACTGTTTTGTTTGGGTGAGTAAAGCAAATGTTCTCAGAATATATCACAATGATCATATGTTCTGCAACAATGATTAAGTCGAATGAAAATTTGTGCAAATACAATGAACTCATGACATCAGATTTGAAAGAATGACTAGTGGTGTTACAAATGTGATCAAATGTGAGTTTTGTACTGAGAGATTTGAAAATGCACACTTTAGTTGTGAAAATAGTACCAAACCAATTAAAAAAACTGTACAACCCTCGACCTTCCAATCATGGGGCAACAACTCTACAGGTGTATGAGTGAAAGGCAGGAAAAAGTAAGGGATGGTTTCACACAGTTTTTTTGTTGGGAAAGGTACTTTTTACATTATACATGCTTCCCTTAGACAATATTATTAAAAAACACTGCATACATTTTTATAAAGCGAAATGAAGTAATCAGTTAAAGTTCAAGTATGTCTTAAAGACAAGTAGGCCTGGATGAACTGTAATGTTCTACATTCAGATGTTTCTGTTGCTTTTATATTTGGCCCTACTAATCTTAAAAGTATTGTAACTAACCAGGTAATTACTTTGGATTGAATTAACTTGGCCTCCAGTAACAATGAAGGATCTTAGAGTCATTTTTGACCAGGACATATCCATCAACATGTACATTAAACAAATACTTGGGAGTGATTTCTTTCATTTTCACAAAAGAAACATCCTCTCGGAGAGATACTGTTCTTATATTTATTACTTTGAAGGTAGCTAAACTCTTGTAACTCTCTATTATTGTTTTAAAAGCTCTCTGAAAAGCCTTCATATGACCCCAAATCCAACAATTAGGGTACTGACAGAGACAAGGAAAAAGTATAATGGGAGGCTGATAGGGCCTTGGACGTCCCTTTCTGATAAATCTTGCATGTATAGTTAGGCTTCCATAGCTATGCTGTCAAGGCTCAGGCTGCTGATTGACTTTCCACAATGCACTGAGCCTTTCTCTTCACTTCCTTATTATCAGTTCATGTGTTTATATGAACCAACTGCATTAACCTTCTTGCTATTGTACGCTTTTGCTATGTGCTCTAGTTTTTTTCTCTTCTCTTTGTTTAAAAAAGCATATTCAATATTAAAAAGGCTCAAGGACAAAATACTACTGAGGAGTTTATTTCCGAGTGTAGTTTCTATCAGTTTGCTTGTTTATGACTCTGGAAGAGTTTTTGTTTCTACACCAAAAACCTTTATCATTGATTTTTTTAAGATTCTGTCAGCTTCATCTTACATCTCTAGTTGAAAGAGCTGAGAAGGTAGAGTGGGTCATCTACTAATCAGAAGACTGGTGTTTTGATCTGGGCTTATCAAGTCTGTGTCCTTGGGCATGATACTCAACCTCAAGTTGCCCCTGATGCATCCATCGGAGTGTGCACACACGAGTCTTTAAAAGGCGTCGAATTAAGATGGACATCACTGAATACCATCTTTTTCTGAAAAAATAGAGTTACATGGTAGTGTGGGGGTTAGCACTACTCAAAGCCAGGGTTGGGGTTTTCTGTATATGTTTCCCTGTGTTTGCACATGTTCTCTCTGGGTACTCTGGCTTCCTGCAGGATCCTAGAAAGTTGTATGGGTTAGAATGTTGGACTGGCAATTTGTCCAGGTTGTACTCTGCCTCTAGTCCTACGACAGCTGAGACAGACTCCAGCCTCCCTGTAACTTGGAATTAGATAAATGGAAGTAAAAGGATGTTAAGCATAGTTATCTCTTTATGCCCACTCTAACGTGTTTTCTTAGGTGAGATCATGCTGATTAATTTTTGAGTTTTTTATTTCCCACAAATGATAGTGTGCTCAATTTAAAATCTTTGAGATCACACATGACTTGATTTGTGACTGGTTATGTTCTGAGCTCTTATGTTGTGTCCACCAGTTAATGTATGTTGCTCCACTGTCTCATTTTTATTCTCTCTCGGTCCCTGCGTCTTTCATTCTCTCTCGTGCCATCTCTCTGTCTCTCTGTTCCTCTCCTCCCCCTCTGTCTTTGCGCTCCCTCTCTCAGCGGTAAGCCCTCTAATCTCTCCTGTTGAATCGCCTGGCAGACACATACCCTCTGTCTGCGGAGCCAGTAGGGAAGCTTCCTGTGCAGGTGCACCACAGAGCATGCACGATAGGTGCAGAGAGCATAGCAGCTTTTGGGTTACAGAGCAGGCTGGGCTTCGCATGACGGGTATGTTAAGTGTGGGTATGGTAAGTAGAAATGACATAGGAGGTATCTTGGACAAGATAGGCATAGGAGACTCTGGGTATAGTGAGGATCGTAATAGTGGGGGGTGGGTGGTTATGAGTATATGTCAGGCAGAGAGCATGTGGAAACCTCAGCATGTATGTCAGCCATGGTGACCACACTGGGACTGGCAGATGGTGGGCACAGTGAATACAGATCATGGCAGACATTTTGTGTACAGTGAGCATGGCAGGAATGGTAGCATTGTTAGCAGTCACAGTGCGACCCCATGCAGCGTGGCAGGACCAGGGGCCAAGGTTGTTGGTCGCATCTGGACTCAGGCCCAGGCTTTCTGAGATCCAAAGAGACATTTCCTTTTTCCTCATTTTGCTGAGTGGTTAGTAATTTTTGATAGTTGGTAGCTTTCCCCCACGTTACTGGCATCTCTTAATCAATGTTAATTGGCTTGGAATTAGCATATGTTAATTAATGATATTTACTTCAAATTAAAGGTATGAGTGGTCCCAGAGGGTTTCCTGTTCATCTAATTAGAACCAATTAGCTGCAATTAACACGTGTAAATGAGACAGCACTGAGTCCAAAACAAACAGTGTGTATGTACAGGCTGCTGCCCAGCTTCCCCTGTGTTGCTGAATATGCATGGGCCTGTGGTTGCTTTTGTGTCTTTTTTCTTGTGTAAAGTGCTGTTAGAAAGTATTTGACCTCTTCCTGATTACTTTTTTTTTTTGCATGTTTATCACACTTATATGTCTCAGATCTTCAAACAAATTTTACTATCAGACAAAGAAAGCCCAAATAAATATAAAATGGTGTCCTCAAATGATAACTTAATTTATTAAGAAGTATCCAAAACTACATGTGTGAAAAGTAATTGCCCTCTAAACCAAATAACTGGTTGTGCTACTATTTGAAGCAAAAACTGCAATCAAGCATTTGCGATAACTGGCAATGAGTCTTTGACATTACTATGACAGAAATTTGTTGCACATTTCTTAACATATTTGTGTAAGTTCAGCCACGCTGGGTGATTTTTAAGCCTGAATGGCCTGTTTAAGGTCGTGCCAACTGGATTTGACTTGGCCACTTCAAAACCTTCATTTATTTATTCTTTTTTAGATTTCCTGGTGTGTTTCCAACTTTTTTTCTGCTATATAAGTACTTTTGAACTTCAGGGAAAGAACTGGAATCCTCCTTAAGGATGTTCTTGTAAAGAACAAAATTTATAACAAGTTGTCTAGTTCCTGAAGCAGCAAAGCACCCAAAAACCCTTACACCACAGTGTTTGACTGTCTGCATGCTCATTGATGCTCGCTTTTACAAAATGCTGTGTTAGTTTTACAACAGATGTAACTGCAAACATTTCAAATTCCATTTTTGTATCACCACTGCACAGAATATTTTCCCCAAATTTGGGGAGTGGGATTATCGAGAATGTTTTGGCAAATGTGACACAAGCTTTTATGTTTTTTTTTTCTCCTTGGCTCTCCCTCATGGATGCCATTTTCTGTCCAGTCTGTTTATTCTTTTTGAATCATGAATAATAACCCTAACTGAGGCTCGCAGTTCTTTATTTGTTGTTCTAGATTCTTTTGTGACCTACGCAATGACTCACAAATATGTAGCTATATTATATCAGGTGTCTTATCGTATATTTTACAACACACCAGAACTAACATCCCTTCCCAGCACAAACAAATAACCATTCAGGACCCTTTCACTCCCAGTTTCCCTGCTCACATCCTCAGTGCCTCTCCTATTTTTAGAGCTCTATTGCCAAACTAATTTGCTTTACAGACCTTTCTATCAAGTGAAGAAAATCCCGGAGGTGTATTAATTGAAATTCAGTCGACGGCACATCTTGTTTTGGTCTAAGAAACCACCAGCCGTGCTGAGTGTGGAGAGTAATCTCACACAGGGAAAATTGCCAGGAAATGAGAAGATGTAAACAAGGGAGAAGGTAGAAAATAAACAGAAGTCATCCAAGCATCTATTGCATCTCACAGTACTCTATTAAAAGTATACTGCCTTTTTATATATAATTTTGGCAAATACCATCTTGCTTGGCTAATAAAAAGGGCTAGATTTTTAAAGCGAGAAATCACAAATGCAGTCTCTTTCTGTGGTCAAATGATGTCGCCAACTTTTTAAATCAGTTGTAAATACATATTCAGAGAATAAACTGGGATGCTTAAGTCAAGCTGCTATATTGTTCAAGTTTGTTAATGGGTGGGCCACAAGCTTAACGCCACAGAAAACTAGCTTATAGGCTTATCCTAATTATTGTCTTTCATCAGTCGTTAAAGAATTTGTGACGTATAGAATACATATCTGGCTGGTGTTGTTGTTTCTAGGGAAATAATTTCACCCCTCAAACAGTCCCTGGCCTGATTACAGTACAGGAACTTTACAGTTCTCATTGAGCCACTAATATAAACCCCTGTGCTCATACTCTCTGTGCCTGCCCAGAATATGCAGCAATTTAGGTATCATTATTTGGATCTAATGACACTCACACATACAGGGATCCAGACACCAACCCTGAGATTGGTCATCAACCTCCTCTTCTACCTAAGCTAAAAGCTATTGTGACGGTCAAAGAAACTTGATTCTTTTCTTTTGTTTGTTGCATTTTTAGTGGGAGAAGTGTTTCATTACTCATCCAGAGTGCCTTCTTTAGTCTCACCTGACTGCAAGTTTCCCCAGCCTGGGGGTCCCATTGTATAACAACTAACACTAGCACCACTGACTAACAGTGGGCTGTGAGCTCAAGTTCATGATTTTTAATATGTAAATTGTGATTAGCATGTGACCAGTGGCCATGACCACCATTCACAGAGAGAATGGCTACAATTACAGCCATGTAAGATGGTGAAAAATGTTCTCTGTGGTCCCCTCCACAGTTCAGAGATGGTTGTTCTCTTTTCACATAAATGTCCTCCTTGACTTCCTGTTCAAATCAGCCTTCCTTCCTCTCCAGAATGTGCACATCCCCATTGCTAAAATAGTGGCCACTGGCCTACGGTTTTAAATGAACTGTAGAGTCCTAGCTTGAAGAGATAGCTCTTCTGGGATATACTCTCCATTTAGCCAGAAGTCGCTTGGTTTTCCCAATCTATAATTCTCAGCATTACTCTGTTTAACCCAGTCCTTGGAAGGCTACACAATTTTGGGGTTTGAAAGCAACAAAGACCCATTGCTTTTAAAAAATGCATCATAGCTGTTCCAATACTTTTGACATGTCAGTTAAGCAGTGGTTGTCCTTTGTCTCTCCTGGATCACCTGGAACATTCTTTAGTCACCTTCCCAGCTTTGACAAATGTCCAGCTGGGATAATTATATTTACTCGGGGTGATGTTTTGGTGTTCTTCTGCCTCCCTGGTTGTCGTGTTTGCTCTGAACACACAGTGTTTATATATCTTACATAACCCATACAGACTTCGTAAAGTCTGGGTATAATCTGTGGGCTCCAGTCAGTAGTGATGTCCTGTTCTAACTGCTTCAGACAATCGGTCACCCTTTCCCTGTAACTACTACAAGTGTCTTGTTTCAGGGTATAATAGGTATTTTTGTCAATGAGCAGTGACAACATTTTCTTATGATTGTCTGGTTTAGCAAAACCTACCGTGGTCTGCCAGAAGGATGATGACGTTGTTCCCCTTACTGAGTGATGTGAGCGCCTTCCTCTCCTCAATGCTGATATTGTATATTAATGATCGTGAATCCAACATCAAAGCGCATTGTTAATCACTATTGCTATTTTCCGTTGTTATGCAACTGCTTTGTTTATGAGGTTAGTGAATCTACATTGACTTGAGACTGAAAAAGTCACCTTAATGAATGATGGCACATTTCTTCCTCTGAAACTCAGGTCGTCTGCTGTAATCAGATGAACTGAGTCAACTTTCTGGGATTTCCTTACCTGGATGACTAGCCTGCCTCTAGACAAACTGTAAAGGTCAAGGTTTGAGTTAAAATAAAAATACAAGAAAATAGAAAATCTGTGGGAGAAAAGGTGTGTTTGTTTGTGTGTATGTCAAATATTTTTGCTTTGTTCTGGTTCCCTTGAAAACACATCAGATCTCAATTGGGGTAAAAGAGTCATGCTGTATATCAATACTATATTGACTCTGTAATGTGTTTGGTATGTGCTTGAATGCATATTTAACAGTGATGGGGCACACTCCTAATTAGATGAAAGATGATGCTCTGGGGGTTCTCCTCTAAGATTTGAAATAGGACATCACTGAGCTCCTGGACAGTCTGAGGTGCAACCTGGGAGCATTAGATGGACTCGGGGTGAACCTGATCTCATCAGGGTGCAAGGGCTGAACCTGCCAGTTCTGGTATTCAATGGCAATTGAATTAACTGTCTGTGCTATATTTACTATCTGCACAGTGCTGAGTAGAGGGCCTATTTGAGCACACTGGGCCCTCAGACCACCTTCATGAAGTCTGTCTGATATCATCTTCACACCAGAGGCCTGCTGGAGGGCATTTTGTAGAGCTCTCCCAGTGCTCAACCTGTTCCTCCTTGTACAAAGGAGCAGATACTGGTCCTGCTGATGGGCTAAGGACCTTCTATGGCCCTATTCTCCTCTCCTACAGTTACTACCTATCTCTTGGATTCTCCTCCATGCTTGTGAGAGAGAGAGAAAGGGAGACACGGTGAAGGAGCTGGACCTGCTCAACCTCTATAGATAGTTAGATAGAATTCACCAAGAACAACTCATATTAAGAGTATGTTAACTGTAATATATTTTGAGTGGAACCATCACTCCAATGTCACATACTTTGCTATTGCAGAGAGGAATGTGTTTTCAGTTGGAATTGAATGTGTCACAAATTTAAATTCATGTTTTTCTACAGGGATGAGTTCAGCCACTGTTTTCTCCTTCCTCACTTTGCTTGTATCTGGATTCCAGGTTTGTCTGGATGAGTAAAATCTACAAAGAACTTCAAAATAGCATTGTCTGCTGTCTGGGCTCAGCTCCTAAAGAGACCTGAAGCACTGGCTAGAGTGTTCTGGCAGACATAACACACATCCTTTCATTCCACCTGGGTATTATAACTTCTCCCCCATATCCATCCTTTTTGAAAAACCCCAGACTTCAATTATCCATCCAGCATTGGCAAGGTATCAATAAAGAACCCAGCAGTGACATCCGCAACTTTCAGTGCTGTTCTTTAATCATGAATAGATGCAGATTATATTTCTTTTTGTGTCCTTTCTTCTCCACCGTCAACCTCACCTAAACCCCCACCACTACCTATCGAGGTAAAAGAAGGTGTCTTGGTGAAATCCCTCCCAGCTCAGAGCAGTGCCTAATCTTGAGTCACTGGTTGTGTGGATGCAGTATTGACAGCTGCTTCTGTGTACGTGTGTGTGTGGCAGACTCCCCTCTTAGTCTCCAGGTTTAGAGGCAGGAGATGGCGAGGTGCTTCAGCATACTTACCACTCTAACAATCAGGGAGGTGGAGGGTGTGGGGGTAACATTGCAAAAGGTTTTGCTGCTCAAAATATAGCATCCACTGCCTTTGTTGGGTGATAAGGGAAGGTGGAGGGTGGGAGGGTGGAGGGATACGTGCACACAAGGAGTGATCTTGGGAGCTGAACAAATCTGAGAATGGCATTATGGGCTGGTAAACACAGATGCCATAAGAGGCTGCAGGATTTGCTGTTTTCCCATTTTCTTTCTGTTTTTTTCTTTTTCTTTTTTTTTTTTTGGGGGGGGGGGGGGTGCCGAGAGAAAGGCACAATGATGAGATGTGCTAGTGGAGAGATGGAATAAGACAGATGAAATCTATGGAAAGGAAAGAAAAACAGGAAAGGAAAGGAAAAGATTTGAGCAAAAAATATAAAGACTTGAGGTATAATTTCCACATTTTTTTATTTTATGAGGTGGGCCACTGTCACTACCCTATCTCATAATGTAACTATATATATGTGTGTGTGTGTGTGGTAGTCTAGTAACTACAGTTGTACTGAGAAATCATTACTTTGTTTAGTGCTGATTGACACAATATGAATTCCTAGACTGACTGCAGTTAAAAAGGTTGGCTTATTGACTGAAACAATTCCAACTGGAAAACTCGTGAATCTGTGTTGCACCTGAATAGTAAAAATATTACTTTCCAAAAGTAATATTTCGGTCTCTCTTCTTTACAGACTATATGATCTGAGATGATCAAAAATGTGAAGAGAATCATAACTGAGAAGAAAAGAGAGCCACTGTGCTTTGACCATGCGCAAAGTAGAATGCAGCCATCATTACTTTACATATACATGTACATGCATGGATACGCTTGGTCCTTTGGGTGCCACCAAAATAGTTTCAATCAACTGAGACTGCAAGACATCAAAAATGTATTCTGTTGTTCTTACTCATTTCTCCTGCAAATAACCTTAAATATAAGAACTCACTGTTTACCTGTGTACAACACGTTGAGTTAACCTTTGCCTGTCTGATGAGTTTCTAATTAAATGAAAAAAAAGAAAAGAAGACACACACACATCATCAGACATCAGCCAATGGATATCTCATACCTGTCAACAAATACATTCAGAGACAGAATATTAACCTAGATGCATCCAATCAACACAGTGCTAAAAGGTGATTGATCTGTAGCACTCACACAACAAACAAACTAAAAATGGATACAAAAAACATTAGCTACCAACTCCTTTCCCTACAGGTTTGACATGTGCTGAAAAATACTATTTAAAAAAAAAAAAATATATATATATATATATATATTATTTGCTTCATTTGTGCATTGCCGTGTTTTTGCCGTTTGTATACATTTTCAAGAAGCAGGAAAAAAAACCATCACCAGGTGCAGTCTGGACTCTTCCAGTTGCAGTCACGTCCTGTTCACATTATTGCATGCTTTGATTCTGGCAGAAAGAATCATTGAACACGTGAAAATTATCAGAAAGTTTGAAAAGGTGATGCAGTTGTTTGATTGCTGTTTCTGTTTAAAAGGTACAAAGTGTGCATCTGAAGCTACGAGTTTATGTCTCTGTGCAGCAGCAGTCTTTAATTTGCTGGGAGTTGTCATCTTGCTTTGCTCTGTTCTGAACTCGGATTTCCTTTGAAGCCGGTCTCAGAATTAACTTCCTGTTCTTCTGCACAGATTCTCATCCACAAACAACTAACCGAGTCTTAAAGCACATACTTGTACACATAGGAAGGAATACAGGACAGCTGCATTCCTGCCAGTATTCAGTGTTTTGGCTTGAGGGAAAGGAGAACTTTCACCCTGCCATCGGCTGCTCAGTGGAGATAAAAGATTCCAAGTGTTTTTACCTGCGTTTGTCTCTGCCGCTCTGTATCTGGGAATTATACCAGGGAGCTGGTCGATAACGCCACTACAATCAGGCTTGCCACAGTGAGTAGCGTGTTCTCCTTTCAGAGCTGTCAAAGAGGAAAGACAATGCAGCACACCTGTAGTCTCCACTGAGAGCTTCCTCTGTTTTATTGTCAGCACAGCACGCTGGGATTGCGGCTGTGGCTCACCCCTCTGGATACTCCCTTATACTGTACAGAAAAGACTAGATAGAAAGACATGTACTGCATGCTTGCTCATGTATTGGATGCAATCATGCAAAATGGAAGTCCTGCTGCTGTAGTGAAGGACTGATTTCCAGTGTAATATTAAATAAAATAATAATTTAGAGTGCATACGCGAGCTTTCTTTGGCAAACAGAATCTGTATATATGCAGCACCTAACTTATTATTTTTCTCCCTAAACATTTACTTTTTTCTTCCAACAAGAAGAAAACTGAACGAGATTTTGAAACGTGATTTCTGGTGTTTAAGAACACGCGTTATTTTGAAACTGGAGAACAGAGATGTTCCTGATCATTCAGGAGTCCTCCTGGTAACAGTGTTGGAATTACAGACATTAAAGACGTTTCATGTGTGCAGATTTTTTTTGTTCCAAGAATGAACTTAAGCTTAACATTTTTGTACGTCATTGAAAGCAAAACCATACACACAAAAAGCTTAAAATAGTCAGAAAGTTTCCGTATTATTTCATCCACTACATCACTGAAGGTAGACTGAATAAACACTCCTGTGTCAATTTCCCTTTTTTTCTTTTTTTAATTCTAAGCTCACTACTGTAGTCTCAAGTTGTCCTTTCATTGGCTAAAGCCTCACTGCCACTGTCAGTATCTCACATTATGTGTGTCATTAAACATGCGCAGGAAGTGATGGGTTAGGATCATCAGTATCTTTATTAACAAACATGTTACCAGAAACACAGAAAGGCAGAAAATGAAACAAGAGTTCTGCTGTGCTTTAAAAGTCAGGAGTGTCTAACTTATCCACCTGGACTGTTTTCTGTTGCGGTCAGTGGATCAGAAATGTAAGTGATATGAGTTTGCTGCTGATCAGTTTTGAACTGACAGTTTATGCAGTATTAAAGTTAAACCCAGAAGACAAGCCCTGAAGGAGCAAATTCACATATATATTTTATTTATTTAAGTAACCTTAACTTTAATAATCCTCTCAAACCAATTAAAACCTACAGATCTATAATGACATGGGACATGAAGGGCAGGGACAAGGATTTCTCTGAGGATTACAAAATGTAAACAGAGCAATGCGAAACAAAAATAAATTGAGCTCATCTGAATTGTCCCTCCGACCAGGGGATTGCATCACTCCTCTGAAAGACACAGAAAAAGGAGAAGGCCAAGAATGTCTTTCTCCACCCCTAGCTGTGAGTGTGATGCACTTGTGTTATTTGCAAACTGAGAAACGATACAAAATAAAGAGAGTGGACATATTTCTGATTCTGTGTTGTTCAGGTATTTTACTGGATGCAGCTCTCTTCTACACAAAATTAGTTTTTTCTTAAAAACAGACGAATCTTTTCCAGGTGTAAATATGTCAGCTGTGATTCTGTGGTTAAATGTCCTGTCCTCGTGTGCAGCACAGAGAGGCTTCAGTTGGATTATTTACCTTTTCATTTATTTATTCAGTCAGTCAGTCAGTCAGTCAGACTCATCTGTAGTTTCATTGCTGTAAAGGGATTCATTGTTTTGTGTCTCAGTATATAATCTGAGTGAATCATGGAGTCTTCAGTGGCCATAAATTGTATCTCCTGGAATTTCCCCTTTCCCCCAAAGAATAGGTGAGCTTAAAACACATTTCACGATCCTCAACAGAAATGTAAATTACATGTGTGTAGAAGAACATGGTCAATATGACACATAAAGTATTTTATTGATGTTTGTTGCTACATATTCCCAGTAAATACACAAATGTTGCCCTTGCTGTTCCTTAAAAACCTGCATTTTGAATAACAAACAGAGAACGCCAGTAAACAAAATCTTTTTCTCTTTGTTGCTTCAAAACTATGGGCGATTGCACGTTAAGTTCTCTACTTAAATGAGTTTGCACTCATTCTGTCTGCAGATTCATTTTGTTTTCTCTTCCTGTGTTGCCTTCAAAACCTCCCTTTATTCCCCCTGTGCTGTCTTTTTATGCAACTTTTAAATTGATTTCATCTTTTCTTTCCAGCACTATAATCATCCCAAAAAGCTTGCAACTTGTGAACTTGGGGAACACTAAATCCCCTCCCCATCCTCTTTCACAGACACACACATACACGTTTAGACACACACACACACACACACATACTCGGTGGCGGGGATCTTAGGCATTCACGGGCTGATGATTCCAATAATCCAAGTTCAAATACAATTCCTGGATCACAGGATTTAAATGACATTATATAGAAATTAGATTTCACATCTAGAGCAACTGAACCTCCCTCGATCCCATCTCTTTCTAATTACACTACTTTCCTCCCTGAATCTTCACCAGACTCTTTCTTCTGCTCCTCTTTTTGTTCATTCTGCTTGAATACAGCCTGGGATATTCTTTAGCTGCACAATGCATCTATTACAATACAAAGTAACCCAGGAGCTGCTATATATTCCCAATGATGGCTCCCCGGTGAATTTGGAGCTTGTGTGATTCATGGTGGGCTGTAGTGTTACAGAAAGCCAAGGCGAGCCTGTCGAGTCACCTACCTGTAAATGACATAGTGATATTTACAAGAGAAGGGACAGTTTGACTAATTTTATTTAAAATTGTCTTTGGAAAGCGTTTGAAACTGGAATCACAAATCTGCTGTCAATAACATAAGTTCTTCTCTGAGATGAGTTGTAGATGACGATGTAGTTTTCATTTCTGATGTTATGTTTGCACACATGGGGCTGTCTCATCAACATATGAATGACATCAAAGTTTGCTACATGTCAGTGTGTGTGTCTGTTTGTATATTTTATGTGTCTGTAGAGCCGGAAGGCCTTAAAAAGCTCTGCTCACTAAACTAGCTTGATAGATGGATAGACATAGAGCATGGGATGCCACCATGGTTTCTGGAGGAATTTAAAAACAATAAAAACATTTTTAAAAGGCATTAAAAATTTTATTTTACCTTTTTTTAAATGATAAACAGAAGAAATAAAATCATCGCAGTCAGAGTCAGTGAGCATTTCCTTACAGTGTATAAAAACCTTTACAGCTCATTTCACAGCATTAGCACTCTTAAAGGTACATTTGATTGAATTCATTAACCAGATGTGAGTGTGAGGGCCCAAAACTTGAAACCATATGAACAGAGTGAAGGTTACATTGTCATGGTTTACAGTGGTATACCAGAACCAAAAGAACTGCTGATTCTGAGATGATCAGGTGAGCACTGATTTTTCATGTAATCTACATTTAACTGCATTTTTCCAAATGTGTTCATGATCTTATGCATATCATAATGTAAAAGAAATGTCAGCAGTATTGAAAGTTACTAACAGCGAGAAGCCATTTAAACCCACCAGTCACCTTCTGAGATCTCTACACTCAGGAATCAGGAATGAAAAGTCTTGAACAGTCAGACAATAAAGACTTGTGAAAGTTTACAGTAAGCCAGCGAGCCTGTACTTCAACCCAACAGAAAACCTGAAAATGGCTGTGTATTTCCCTCATCCAGGCTGGCTGAGTGTAAAGGGATATAAATAAAATATAAATGAGCCTTAAAAGTATTTTAATCCACTGCCTATAGCATCAGAGCTCTAGTTCGTGTGTTATAAGACATATGAAATGTAAACATTCCCTAGTGGAGGGATTGGAAATAAAAGTTTTTTTGTTTTTCTGTTATTTGTTGTTGTTTGTTTTGTTTTTGTTTTTTCTCTAATAAGAACCGTTTGAAACAATCCTGTTCAAAGTTGTTTTAAAGATCTTTACCACACTACTCTTTCAAAGACCCAGTCCAAGCACTTAATGCATAAAATACCAAGACTTAATCAGGACTATGTAAAATCACAGTTTAAAAACCAAGATAAGGGGACTAATTTGTTCTGGGCACACTAATATCCTGACGTTTGCTGCTCACTCACTAACATACTAACACCAAGTGGTTTAACTATTTTTAGATCATGTTTTCACTGAAACACCAGGTTAAATTCTAGCTGCCTGACTTTGATGACCAGAGATCAAAAATGAATTTAATGATACTATGCTACATATGGGTGTCATGGAGGGGCAGTGGTTAACATTGGGTTTGCATCTTTTGAAGGCTCTCCCGGTGTCTGCGTGGCCTTTCCTCCCACAGTCCAAAGACATGCTTGTTAGGTTAATTGATGGTTCCAAACTGGGTGTAGGCGTAAACGGATGTCTGTCTCTATGTGTTCGGCCTGCTGTTAACTGGTGACGAGTCCAGGGTAGACCCCACCTCTTGCCCCATGACAGCTCCAGCCCCACTGTGAGTCTGGGTAAGCAGAAGAAAATGGATGGATGGACATATTATATGGAAGTAATTGGCAGAAATAAAGAGTTTTATTTCATGTTTATAGAAGTACATTCCGATCTATTTATATAATGCTAATATCAAGAAAAAATATATATAATTATGTAAAGAAATACTTATGCTGGATTACATTTTTATTAACCTAATGAGGGAAAATTCTTAAATACGGTGGGAAATCACAAGAATATAAAGATATGTGCAAATGTTCCCTGTTACTACTTTTTCTGGTGTTTTCTGAAGCAGTTGAAGCATAATTGAAATCTTCTATCAGAGCAGCATCGCAGATCGAACATATGCATTATGTTAAGTTCTTGGTGAACGTGTAAAAATGGCTACATGTTTTAAATCTGTGCTTTGAATTTGAAGTTTACTGTGAAGGTACAACTGTGCACTGTTTTTAATGGTAATAATGGAGCATGTCACCAAGCTCACTGGATAGTTTTTCTTATATCTTCTGAATATCAATAAAACTGTAGATAATGTTTCTATTAATGAATTTTATGCAAAAATGAAGATTTTACATCCGGCAGCGTTTTTTCCTGAATTCCCATGTCCATGCAGCTGGCTTGGTGAGTGGAAAAAAACCTTGGAGAAATTATGTAAAAAAAAAAAGCAGAGGAGTTTACCTTTTTTTCTCTGGCTACATTTTTTTTGTGCCTACGATGACCTGAATAAATTGTCCCAGCAATAGTTTACCTTTAGGAATTGTAACCAACCACTTGAGTGTTTGCTGTAACAGGAATGTGGAACTGTGTATGTCTGTGTGACCAGGCGAGATGGGTGTAGATAAAAGGATTCTGCCAAGTCCTGATTAGATCTGCTCCTACGTTTGTCTTCCAGTATCAAGAATTACATGATTTATTAGAGTGTGTTGGGGCTCTGTTGTTGGAGGGTGTGAACTTTCCCACACCTACACCCCACAAGGGAGTGCATTCCCGCAAACTCCATGCAAATGAAGTTACTAGCTCGCTCTCTCTCTCATGGGTCCCTGCAGTTGTTTAACTCTCTCCTCCCCAGCTGAGGCACCTCAGGGTGACTCAGATAATTTTCTCCATTAATGAGCTCCATGATTGCAAATAAGCAACAACGAAACAACAGATCGATGAACTGCCAAGCGTGAGATTAATTTGTTTAATACAAGGCAATTTATTATATGTGGTGAGTTTGAGTGGATGGTGGAGAATGCTACATTCTCTCTAAAATTCAAATAAGTGAATGTACAAACTTAGGAATGTTCTCATTTAAACAGTCATTTTAAATAAAGGGGCTTAGAATTGTAGATACACAGTATGAGCCTGGACTCACTGACATTATCACAACATAACTAAACTGGGCTGTTCAGTAACAAAGAATGTCGATACACAAATGATTCTGTTTATTTGGTGAACTGTGTCTGTTAAAATACTAAATAAAGTAAACTGCATTGTATGGAGAGAACAACGTGGTAACCAAAGAGCACATGAGTTGTTCATTAGTATCTTAAAGTATAATCTAGCATATAATCTATCGTACTCACACGCTGCTATTACTGTACGTAGTTTAATATAAAGTAGTTTATAGTTATCAGGAATATCCATAATGATATAGTTTTGAACTGTATTTTTTGTTTATTAATGTAAAGTAATAACTTCGTTTGTACTTCTTCACGACATATTTTATACACTAAAAACTAAGTTTTGATGTTATGCTTCATCCACGTCAGAGTCCACTTGTGGGTGCTCAGTGCCCCTTTTCCTGTTAAATTCCATTTCCATATTTCTCTTTTGACTTGTCCTGCAGGTATGTTGAAGCCTCCAGCCTGTTTTAGAGCCCTAGAAACAAACCATTACAGTGATTGCTAACTGTCCTTATAACTGGCTCATGTAGTTAAGTGTATGTCTTAATAGTGGATTAGTTCTAATGCACAACTTAACTTATCTACATAATAATGTTATTGCAACTGATATAGTGTGGAAGCTAATTTATAACTATCAATATACAACTAAGCTATACAAGCTATATTTTGTGAAGCTATGGCGTTAGACTGTAAAAAAAACAAAGATGGAAATAGCTAGTAGGTCTGAAAATTGAACTGCAGATGTGCCTTAAACTTAAACGCTTTCCTGATGGCTTTGTAAACTCAACTGCAACATTCAGATAATGCTATATAATACAACACTTAATAACATCAAGTTATTAAGTTCACAGTTAGAAAAGAAGACAAATCAGTGTAATTCCATTGGCTACAGTTTTGTTAACCAATGAGTATGCACTGTCTCTTCAGGTCTACCTGTATGTCGCGATCAACACAGCAACGAGGAAAGCTTGAGGCTTGAGGCTTCGTGGCCAACGTTACAGTGGCCTGATGACTCTTTATATATAGTTCCTAAAAACTCGAATTGGACTGTGAAATCCAACCAGGCGACAGTGGGAATGAAAAACTCCCTTTCAACAGGAAGAAACCTCCAGCAAAAGGTTATCATCACCTCATAAGGCTGACTTTAAAGCACGACATCACTTGAAACTGTTGTTGTGTTTATGGAGATAGTGATGTTGTGGTTTCAGGTACCTTGTTTCTGTTTGAATGTGATGTGTAGGCTGTAAAGGTGGCAGCATTCATCTCTGATTTATTTGTAAATAAATACCAAAGTTAGCGCCTATCCCCACACGCCCCATGAAGTTTCACGTTTGATATGGGTTCACCTGACACTATCAGCAAATAAATGAGTACCCAATGACAAGAATGTGTGTGATGTTCAATAGCTGGCAGACTTTCTATTCTTCCTCCTCACTCAGGGCTCAGCTGGACATTCTCAGAGGGGGTCAAGGTGAGTACTGTTCCTCAAAACTGTTGCTAACCATCAGTCTGCCAGCTGGGCTAATTTACAGCCCACCCTCCTCCACCATGCCATGTCCAACCTCACACCCTTCGCCTTCAGTGCCACTCTTCTACTGTTCACATGCTCTCTTTCTCCCTGCCTTCTCTGTATTCACCTCTATCTCTCTTTTTTCCATGGTTGGGTGTGAAAGCGCCAGCAGCACGCTCCAGTGGAGACAAATCAGACCTTCCCAACTGTGTCATCATAAAACATCCTTTAGGAAGGTTGCGACCTCCTCACCCTTTCAACTCATCTGTAGACACAGTGAGTCAGGAGAGGAGGGGTGCCTTCCATGCAGCAGCATAACTAGCCCATCCCCATTATCATAGAAGAATCAGGAAGTGATAGGACTGGTGACAGAGTTCAACAAAATGCATTATATGATTAAACGCTCTCCAGTAAATGCAGCGCATGCAGCGCACTGGAGAAATAAGTGTGGGGAAAATGCCAATAAATATAAGATGACTGTTAACAGTCACTTTGCTCCTGTATGCAGTAATTATATTGGAGTAAATAAACTGAGTGCTACACATACATAAAGCACCTTCAAGAATAAACTAGCACCTCAAAAGCATATTTTAGATGATCTACATTTTGCAGGCACTGTAAGGCCACTCTGGGGAAAAAGTGACATCACTGGTGCTGCACACAGTTCAAACTGACTCTGTTTATGTTAGTTGTGTTGTGTTGTGTTTTCTCAGCAGTGGCATCAGCGATAGAGGGTGCTAAGTTAGCCTTATGTTGACATCACAATCTGTCAAATATTATACTTGAAATGTGCAATTCACTTGTATTTTTATTTTTATTTTATTTTTATTCCTATTTATTCTATTTATCCCCTTCGTATATTTTATTTATATATGTCTCTGTATTTATATGTGTGTGTGTGTGTGTGTGTGTGTGTGTGTGTGTGTGTGTGTGTGTGTGTGTGTGTGTGTGTGTGTGTGTGTGTATAATATTCTGTAACTGTAACTTCTGTCGGTGCTGTGCTTTTGGAAACCGAATTTCCCAGAGGAACCCACCCGAGGGATTAATAAAGTTTTAAAGTTTTATCTTATCTTATCTTATCTTAAATATGTCAAGCATAACATTATGCAATTTGAGGGGACACCTTGTGTTGTTTTTTTCTACAGCTGATTGAAGCAGTATGTCTAATTTTTCATAAACATTTTTTCCACAACACTGAAATAAGAAAAAGGTCTGTAGACTGTAGTTAGTCTAGGTTTGCCCAAAGACTAAAGGAAGCAAATCATCTCTGAACACTTGGTGTTTGGGGTCAATTTATCCTGTAAAAATCAGGACAACATGTTTGTAGTCTAAGAGAGTGTTACATGGTGGATTTGATATTTTATAAACGGCAACACATCCGAAGAAATACTGCGACTGTGATTCTTGGCAGCATGGTGAGGTTGTCAGTCCTGATACTACTGTTCCTGTGCAGCAGGATTGCCCGTACTGTGTCAAAAAACAGCTCAGTACTCAAATATGGCCATGGATATGAGTTAGATAAAGAGTTTGAAGTGTACAGAATAAAGCACTGTTTGAATGTGTGATTAAAATGCGACTTGAACCTTGTGCTCACTGACTTGCAATCTGTAGTGATTTGAGTGGCCTGTAAGACTAGAAAAGCACTGTATAAAGGCAAGTACAGAACATTATAGCACTCTGAATATGTGGATGTGTGTATGTGTACCTCAGCGACAAGTTTTCAAATATGTATGAGCTGTTTTTCAGTCAGTTTGGCCAAATTTGGGTATTTATGTGATTTTCATGTAAAATAGGTGTACCTAACCTGCAGACACAAATAATGAGCTATGCCTAATGCGCAGACCCCCCCCCCCCCCCCCCCTCCCCTCCAAAAAAGACCTGGCAATCCTACTGTCTGAAATAAACAGTCTGTACATTATTGTAGTTGGCACATGTTTTTGTACTGAGAGAAGACTAGCTGTTGCCTTTGGATTTAGGCTTGACGACTCTAGACTTAAGTAGAACATGTGAGATTACCATGTTTGACTTAAAAAATAAATATTTAATTCTTGTAAAAATAAAAAGCTCAAAGCAGACTTAAAGAACTCTCTTTCTTACTGTCTCTCTGTCATTATCTAAACAGCAATTTCTCAATGCTGTGCTAACAGTGTCTGATGTGACATCCTTCACAAAAACACCAGTTTATGGAAGCCACCTTGATATTTAGTGGGTTCTTATTTTTCAATTATAAAAACATATTTACTGCATGATTCTGTTTAAGGTGTTGGGGGGTTTCTTTACTTTAGCTTCAGAGATATCGTGGTTTTGTTTAGTACTTTATGTCCCAACAATTGTTTTTCAAGCTGTCCTTTAAGTGGCTATCTTGGTTGTACGCAGTATCGCTCCTGCAAAGATTACACTCCAACACTTGAAAAGCATATACTAGCAGTCACTTATACACTCATACAGCTTCAAGCTGATCCAGCATCAGACCTCCTATTGCTTTAACCTGATGGAGCCATCAGCCAGAAGCCAGACAGGGACCAGTTGTTCTCATGGTCTCTGCTGCAGAGCTCTGACACAGGGAGAGACAAACAATTTGGCCTTCCTCCCACAGTCACAGCTCTGGGAACTAGCAGGGAAGGCAACTATGGGTTTTGTGTGTGTATGTGTGACAGAAAGACAGAAAGAAAGAGAGGTATTTCAGTGTGGTAACAAAAGAGACAAGTCATATTCACGAACCTAAATTTAAGTGTAGAAAATGTAACATACCTGTGTAGGGAGATCTATTTACAGCCAAATAGTTTGCTTCATGAATATCAAGGCACTTTGCTTTAAACAATAAGGATAGGTATATTCTTTACATGTAGACAGCCTCTCCTTTGTCTTTCCTAGAATTAAAGATGTGCAAATGCAGACTGTTTGGTCAGCTCTGAATTTTACCACACGCCTGGTAAGACAGCAAGGCTTTTTGACACAGGTCTAGGACAGAGGGAAATAGGGTCGTGTGTTGAAATGGTTAATGTGAATCTTAATAGAGGCGGCAATGTCATTATCTCCAAATCCGCTGAGCCCTCTCGACCGGGGGTGGGGGTGGGGGGGGGGGGGGGGTCACACCATAGTCGACCACTTTACATCCCGAGCGTGTCAGGCCGAGAGACCGGGGGCATGACTGCCAATCCCATCCGGAGGATTTGTGTCGTCTTCCACCAAATTCAGTAAGCGCATGCAGACTCATAAAGGTGGTTTGAATTAAGGAATTTGTCTGGGAGACATGGCCAAAGTCAACGAGCTAGTTTTGCCTTTCAGCTGCAAGAAGACAGGATGGAGGGATCGGGAAGGGTGGGGTGGGGTAAAGGCCTGTTCAAGGCACCTGACTCATACTGCGTCCAGTGAAAACAGGCCCAAGTAAAATGAAGCCTGCCTGCTTTTAAATGAGATGAACATTGTCAGATTTACACACTGCCATGGTTTCCACCAACCCCTGATAATCCTTTCCCAGAAATTTCCCAGAATAAATTGTCCTATTAAAATGAAATGTTGCCCATATAAGTTTAATAAATTGAAAACGCTTGTTTGAATCCTTGGTAATTTGGACAGAATCCCAAGCATGTAGCAAAGGCTGCAGCAAAATAAGATTATTTGCTATGTATTATAATGTATGCAGCAGTTTTAATGCGACCAAACAGTGTCATCAAGCCCCCCCATGAAATGTGTGCTTATTTATATGCAGTTATTCAGGTATGCAGTAAATTCCAATTACTTCTTAAGATTTCTATTTAGCATGAGGGCGAAATATGACAGGGATGCTCTGTGTTTTGAGCAGCATTGTAAATCTCGTTAACTCTTTGCAGCATATAGCTGGAATTCTGCATTCATGGCAGGGACTGCACAGTGCATATGATTTTAACAGCCAGCTAAAGTCCTGCATGTGTTTCTTTTTTATTTTATTTTGGTGGGGTTTTTTGTTTGTTTGTGGGTTTTGTTTTGGTCTTTTTGTTGTTGTTTTTTTGTTTGTTTGTTGTTGGGGGGGGGGGGGGGGGGGTTATAGTTAAATTATAATACAAGACCCCCGTCTTGTATTATAATTTAACTATTTGCATTCAGAAACTACAGAGAAATGTTGATTTTCATGAAGTAATATTTGATCTATCACAGGATGCTTTGACTTTCCTGCAAAACAAAACTAATACAAAGGTCTTGAATAGACTTTTTAATGAATAACTGATTTGTGATACAATCGGTTAAAATAAACAATTATGATCTGGAAACTGCATCCTAAAACTGCTTTTGTGTTTCTATTTTGCAATTTGGGAGATTTTGAGGACATTTTCCAAATGTGTGTGGAGGATGTCATCCTCAACTGACGTGTGAGACAAACAAAGGAAGATTAACTTACGGTTATTAGTAACACACAAAAGAGAACTTTATAATCTATGAATGTGCTTTTATTTTTTAAGTAATTTAAAAGCATTTCAATACTTTAAGCTTTTTCTTTCATCTATAAAAATATCTCAGAAAAACAAAAATATATAGCAATATCATGCAATAAATTCTCATTAAATAAACGTTTACTTTAATGAATCATGTCTTCTTCGTAATATTTGTGCTTGCAGTTAAATAAATTATCTAATCTTTGGCTATGTACATTTAATTTAGTGCATTTAACAGCATACATGTAATCTTCGGTGTGAGCCATTAAAGTAATTTGAAATAATAATTAAATAAACAAATGTATTTAAAATGTGTATTACCCACAATACTATAGAGAAAAAATGGTTTCGTTTGAATAGGTGAGTGGGTGTCTGTGGGGATGTTTGCTTAGAGCAACATAAGGTCTGGGACCAGCTGTGGATTTTATTAAAAAGTCCAAGAATTCGCATCAGATTTCTCATGCTGCTAATTTTACTGTCTCGTGTGAGCTCTGATTGTAGAGTACTGAGGAGGGTGTGTGTGGAAGGCTTTGCCCCCAGGAATACAAGGACCAGCCCTGGATCGCTGAGGAAAGGCCCTCGCCGGCAAACTCATGCAAAAATCTAAGAGAAACGTGTCTCTCTGCTGATCTGCGATTGGGCTTTTATTCAGTGGTGTCAAAACAAGTTTTTGATGGAAGAGAAAAATTCAAAATGGAACCTGGATGTACTTTGTCTAACCACATTCATTTAATTTGAATCCATTTGCATTTATTGGTTTATTTTGCACTTAAATGCCTTGTGCTTTCTGTTTTTATCACAATGGTGAATTTCTGGAGTAAGTCATTTATAAGTGTGTCTTTAACTTCTGCTTCTGTGTTGAGCTATGTTAGGAACTGCAGCATAAGTGGATGGCAGATGCTACTACCACCTCTGTGCTTAGTCCCCCGTGCTGGGCCCCCAGGGGCCCTAAATCCCTGCTGCCCTTCCCTGCAGCCCCCCTTCTGACATGTAGCATGCCGAGCCGAACGGCGCTTTGCCTATGCATTAGCCATCCATTTCCAGCGGCTGACACCTCTCCAACATAAAACCGTAAGGCGGAGGTAAAATATCTCTCTCCTGGCGAAAATAAAGCTTTGTCTGCCTGCTGATCTATTGGATATAAAAATAAAGCCGCGGCTTTGAAGCAGGCTTTACCTTATGCGCGCCTCTGGTTTTGGCGTACACAAAAGCTCCAATGAAAATGGATAGCGCGTGACTGACCGCCGTGCGTCCAACACAGAAGCATCACTCACTGCACTTCTTATTCCTCCTTCTCCTCCCCATGCCTCTCGAACAGCCCGTTTTTTTATTACATGGACGTTGTTGAGGGCTGAGCTGTTTGTTATCGATCAGTGAATGTCGATAATTATGCTGGGATTTAAAGTCCAATCGGATTTGGAAATTTGTACGCCTCCATATTAAAGAATAAACAGGGGACGCTTGATTCCTGTTTGATTTTGATTTTTTTTTTCACTGAGGGGTAAATTTAAAGGTACAAAAATACCCGACTGTTATTCCTCAATATGGGTGTGTATATCTTTTTCGATGAAGAAGATTTGGTGGGAAAACAGCAGGGATTTTCCTACATTTCTCCTGCATTTGCACCTTCTATTCAGGCCTGTGGATACAAGCTATAGTTTTTTCCCTGTAAAAATAATTACTATAATAAAGGAGACCACGGAATTTTAACTTCTGTGTCATCACCGACATACAGGCTACGCAAAAGTAGCAAAACAGCAATCACATTTACTTTTAAATGAGCGAAATTTTAGTTTAGTCCTAGGATTTTCCTCAGAATTCCATTTAGAAGACAATTCTACGTTTATTTCTGATCTGTCAAAGTTCAAATTGCGTTATCCGCCATAGGGCATAAATCATGTGAGCCCGTTGTCACTTGCGGCAACTGAAAAGAAAAAGAGTTTGGTCGTTAAAGAAAAATACATCATTTAAAAAACTCATTCATGGCGTTTATTGTTTTCCACTTCTTTGATGATTTGGGGATAAAACTGCTGTTGAACTGTTTGGTATTAAAAGATGTGTTTTATTATGTACAGCTGTAATGTGAGTTTTAAAGGAAAACACGAGTTTTAGCCGTGGAAGAAAGAGAAAAAAACCTTAATTTCAACATGTGAAAGCCTCTCTGCTATGCTTTATAGTTTAATGTAGATTTATCAGCAGCATCCGGTACTCCCTCACTCCATGCTTACGGGCATTTTTTTTTTTTTTTTTTTTTTGTATTTCAGAGCGCAGAAATCTGCTGCCGTGGCTGCAACAGCGGCAGCAGCTATCTGGCGCTCTGCAGCCATGCAGCTCGTCCCCTGAGCATTGGCCAGCGGGCGATAATATCTCAAAGGGAGTGGTTATCGCCACACATTATATTATAATCATTAGTGATCCCAGCCCTTTCACCTCGACTGCAGAATAAGCGCAGAGTACCATTAATCTAAACTAGTGGAACTGCTTTAGAGCCTGCTTCCCAGTGGCTTCATGCAGAAGCATTTCTCACAGAGTCTGACTGCAGAATTTTCATCTCAGAAAAAAGACAGTTGTAGGCTATTATTATTATTATTATTATTATTATTATTATTAGTAGTAGTAGTAGTAGTAGTATTTAATTGGCTGTGAAGGTGAAGTTAAACCCACCTGGTTTAGACATGGGAAGGAATACTTGTCATCATTTTCTTTTTTTTCTCCAGACCGTTTCTCTACAATTACATGACTGTTATTCTTCATGCGGGCTTTAAAATTCGATCACATATGACTTGAGGCATAGAAACATTACACTTCTGAAGAAAATGAATATTCCGAACGTTTATGTATTTCTCATATACATTAGTTAGAATCTTGCCTAACTACACTGACATAAAAAAAAAAATCAATATGCTAATCTTTAATTCTTTTTCTATTTATCCAGGACTGTTGTCTGTCAAACGGAAATTACAAATAGAAAAAAATAAATAACGAAAAACAACATTTGCAAATTAACCAGTTGTACTATAATAGATGTAATGCTGAGGTGTAGATGATGGATGTTATATTCTGACAACCGTAAATTGGAATTATATAAATAATAACTGCAATACTGTAAACTCGCTCTTTACCCGGATTAAATTCGCCCCCTAGAGGAACGAGCCGGACTCTGGTGGCGGCCTTGTTTCTAGCTGACCCGGGTTCCAGACAGCATTACTGTTCTGGACTCCCAAGACCCAGTTCACTGACTCCTAAGATCACACACAAAAACAGGGGATGTAGATGGGTTTGGATGGTGGAATCATGAGCCTCAGAATATTAGCTTGTGTGTGTGTGTGTGTGTGTGTGTGTGTGTGTGTGTGTGTGTGTGTGTGTGTGTGTGTGTGTGTGTGTGTGTGTGTGTGTGTGTGTGTTTGGGGAGGGGAGGGTGGGGTTCGGAGATGAGAAGGGACAGCTGTAGGGAGATGATCTATAAATCCCATTGGATTTCTCTCAGCACATGCCCGGGCCGGAGTTTAGAAGTCTGGAAAAATGTTTGCTTAGAGTTGCGCTATTGGCTCAATCTCAATAATCCACAGTCAACCTCGGCATATGTTTCGGGGTGGGGGAGGGCGGGGGCAGGGAGACATGGCTTCTTCTTTCATGTTAGCCATTGGGCCTTTTCTGCTGTACGACCAGCGCGTGGTGGTTTGCGTGGATGGATGGATGGTTGGAATTTTGGTCCTGGCAGTGTGTGATAATGCCAGAAGAATGACTGACAGACTGAGCAGGACAAGGACAGGGAGGTGCCCATCCCCTTCTCCTCCCATACAGACTCGGTTCTTGAACGTGACGCTAAAGTTGTGGGCGCTGAAACAATTTGCGCAACCAATAAACGGCTCTCACGCGTCCTGGACACTGTTAAAATGCGTTTGTGGGCTTGTAAGCAAAATACATTATCTGGTTTTGGTGAACTCTGATGAATTTTGGATTGTGTTTCCTTGCCTGTTTTTTTCTTCTTCTTCTTTTTTTTAATAGCAGAAACACGTGTTACTATTTCAACAAAAACAAAAACTTCACTTGGACTATCATTACATTTATTTAACAGACATTTTTGTCTTAAGCTACTTGGCAAAAAATTTCTTATTTCTCGTGGACTTCCACTTCAAGTGCAATTTTCCAAAGATGAAAAACTATACAAATGATCTTAAGACAGACAGTTTGAACGCAAATGAAGTTTTTTTTATTATAAAATAAACGCATTCATACGGTATCAGTGCATCTAATTATAAATTATGCATGTCAGCGTCTGATTGGAAGTTATTTTGTATAATAATAATAATAATAATAATAATAATCCTGCAGAGAGCCAGCACACAGAAGAAGAGAGCAGCGAACTGTATCGAACCGTCCTCCCTGCTCCTCCCCGGTACACTCAGTTGATCAAAGCTCCAGTCGGGGGTGACATTTCTCTAGGTATTAACGGAGTCCACCGTCAATCTGCCCCCTTCTCGGCAGCCTGCCCCCGGCTGCAAGGAAGCATAACCAGACTTTCTCAGCCATGGCTACTCTGGAATCTTCCGGTGCCTCTGTCTTATATTTTACCCCTTTCCCACAATCCATCTAATCACCTGCTCGAGCTTCTGCATTTATCCCCCCCCCCCCCCCCCCAAAGTCCTTCCTCTAGCCGTGCCCCTCATACATTGTTGTGGTGACATTGTGTCTCTAAACTGAGCCTGGAGGAGAGAGGGGAGACAAATAAACGTGTCATGATTAGAATTAATGATTGCATGCATCTTCACAGCCTCATTCATTACCTCAGATTAATTATCTCGCAGTGTACCAGTTCACTTGTCCGCACTTCATAAAACCCAAATCTCCTGGGCTGCTTTACAGCACTTATGGCCCTGATACAAGAACATCCCCTTTCTTAGCATGGCTAGCATGGCCTGTAGTGATAAGAATTACACTTTGGAGGAAGAAAAGGATTTAAGGTGAGCAAAATAAAAGTCTTCTTGGCGAGAAACATTAAAGTTAAATTACTGATTAATTTGGCTATTTGATTTTCACTCTGGCAACAGGCCTGCTGTCAGCAAATCCTTCTGAGAAAAAGGGTCAAAAAGGGAAGAAGAAGTTTTGTTTTCTTCGATTTGAGCGCAGTGGCTGTGCCACAAATTCCAATTTACAACTTGTGCCTGCATCAGGATGAAAATATGGGTGAGAATAAAAATCTATTGCTAGTACAGGATTACAGTGGTAAGGTTAAAACCATTTTTGCATTTAATAGTGTCTTTGCCCGGAGGGGAGTTGAGATATTTTTAAGCCTATAGCCTATGTTTTGATTTCCTTCTATTCGTGGATTAATCTGTCTCCATGAGATGAGCTGAATCTCTCTCTCCTTCTCTCTCTCTCTGGCTTATTTTAAATCAGGCAGAGATTATCCCTACTGACAGGCTATCAAAGCATCTTCAACACATGGAAATAACAACTTTTGTTGTTTACGCGGTACAAGTTTGTGTCGTGATAGCGCGTGCAGGGAGTGCGAGATTTCTTTGGCTATTGTTGGATTCTGCAGGACGTTTTTAGTGGGGGGGGAAAGACGAAGAAGAATGAACTCGGCTTTATAATCCAAAAGGACACGCAATACTTCCGTTGTTGATTTTGGAAAAGGGAGCGCTCAGTTGTCAGGCAGCTTATTGACCTCTCCGCCTCTCCCTGTCCTCCCTGATGGAAACAGAACATGAAAGATGCTTCGCAATAAGGAGGCAAGTGTGGAAACGGGTGAAACGAAACAAAGGAAAAGGAAATGAAACAAAAAAGAAAACGAGTGAAAAGGGTGCTGTGTGTGCGCGCGTATTTCCAAGCCTTATCTCTTTCTTCAAGCCAGTAACACATGTCCTGTTGAAGGGGCGCTCCCCAGACGCCGGCCCGGGAGGGAGGCAGCTGGACGTGAATGAGCGGGTGTTTTACATGAGAAGCAGCCCATATGTAAAAGGTGCTGGCGGGCTGTTGCTACAGAATGAATGGGTATCCTCGGGTCATCGGTTCTTCTTTAAAGTGCGCACTTACTTTAAGACGATTTTGTTTTAACAGCGACGACAAATGCGTCGTTTTCTTGCTGCAAATGAATTTATTAAATTATTGTCACACAACAGTCTCTGATTAATTACTCAATACTACTTTCAAATGCAAATATTGGCCAGATAGTGGGACGAAATCCATTAATTCAACGAGCATGCCCCCCTCCCCCCAAAGCTAATTTAATTGAGCAAGAAAAAAAGTGTTAAATCCTCCAAGCTTGTAAATAATCAACAACACATAAAAGACGGCTAATAATCCAGCCGGCTTTTAGGCTCGTGGTGTTATTTACTAAAGGTGAACTTAAAGTGGATTGGACGTCCCTAATGAATCGTCTGGGTCGCGAGCTCCCGACTGGCGAAGAGAGCAAGCTGTCAACTTTAGAGCCTCTCCGTCTTTCACTTCCATGCTTCCTCTCAGTCACACCAAAGAGAAAGCGGCTGGTGTGTATGTGCTACTGCTAAGGACAGAAAAGCGTCACATCTCCTGAACCCAGTCATCGCTTAATAAGATCTCAGCAGTGTGCGGCTTCCCGCTGCGTAATCAAACATTTACCTAATGCATGGTGCGTTCAATTGCAAGGCTGGCAGCTAAGATTTTAACATACAGCTACTTTTTTCTGTTTTAAAATGACGAAGCCTCCAGCTATTAAATAATAAAGCAATCACACATCAACAACTTTACAGCAATGAACAAGGGAACCACCGCCATGCAGTATGCGCTACCAGCCTCTTTATTCAGAAGACGCCACTATATAGTCTCTACCTGCTCAGATTTGTCCCTCATGTGTCTCCTCGTGGCCAAAAGACACTTTGCTCAGCAGCGGAAACGTTGTGTCTCCCTCCGCGCTGCTCGCCTCCGCCGCGGCTCCTTCCTCCAAACACATTCACTAACATATGACAGTTTGCAGGGAAATTCTTGACAATTGCTATCTTGAGTGTGTGGCATAAATAGCAGGCAGAGTCCTCGCTGGGTTATGATGGGGCGGCTTGATGGTTGCTTCCATGGCACAGCGCTGATTGGTCCGGCTGCGGCCTGACGTCAGGAGGCTGGAAATAAGGCTGGGTTGGAGCTTTAGGACCAAGACAGTGTACTAGAGATCGAGCGCATCCTTGCGTACGCACGGTACTGGAGATCGAGGGGCATCCCAGCACACTGATTACAACCGGAGCGACCGGCGAGTCCCAGCATCCTATCACAAACCAAACATCCAGGATCATCCAACAGAGAGGAAGGGAAACACTCTTTTTTTCATCTTCTGGCTGTGTGATTTTGTTTCTCGCCGGGTTTTGAACAGTGGATAAGATGCCATGTTAAAGTACTCTGAATTATTTGTAGGCGTGCGTGTCTTCTTGTGTGACAGCTCTGCCCTAAAATCGTTTTATTAGAAGCCTCTGTCAGCACTGGCTGCCATACGACGCTCTTCTCTTTGGCCGATGCGTCACCGGGACAACCAAACCGGCTCCCCTCTTCTCGCCTGAGCCGATCGGCAGCTTCCTGTGCTGAACACCTTGGTTGAATTTTGCCACGGATCCATAAAAGGACTGATTTATTTTTTTCAACCTTTTGACTTTTCCTCCAGTGAGGACGCGATCGCCAACCCTTCCTGGTTCTTTGCTTTTTGGGACGTTGAGTCTTTTTACGCATGCAGGGAGAAATCTGTGGTGACACCTGATCGACTGGCTTCTCTTGCGCACGTTTGACCCAGGAGCTCCAGGCGAATCGGGGAGGGAGAGAGCAGATACTCGGTCAATGCTCGGCCTGTGCTGTTGATTTGGTTTGTGTGTTTGCTTCGTTTGTGGGGGGTTGTTGCCCAGCCAAAGCCATGGTCCATTGCGCCGGCTGCGAGAGGCCTATCCTGGACCGCTTTCTGCTCAACGTGCTGGACAGAGCCTGGCACGTCAAGTGCGTGCAATGCTGCGAGTGCAAATGCAATTTGACAGAGAAATGTTTTTCTCGAGAAGGGAGACTATACTGCAAAAACGATTTCTTTAGGTAAGCTCGATGAAGATGGCAGAAACCCTTTGAAAAGTAATGTTTTTGTACTCCTTCGCTCTTTTACTTTTCTTTTGCATACGAATAATACGCAGCAGGTAAGCAGGGACAAACCATGAAGGAAATTATATAAAGATATTTATATATTTTCAAAAGAAGGACCAAAGGTAGTTATGGCACACAGTGAGACGAGAAAACTATATAAGAAACCCTACAAACATTAGATTAAACTGCAAACGACCTCAGTCTACCGCAAATTTAGTGGAAACATCTGTATCTTCCACGTTATTTACCATTTGAAAATATAGTCTATTAATTGTAGGTGACCACCAAAAAAAGGAAAGTATTTCTTCGTGGCTCAGACTGCTGTTACAGTTCAAATCTGCTCAATTATAAGTGAAGAAAACCTAAAAGATAACACAAACAAAAATGACAGAACATCTGGTTAGGTAACAAAGAGAATGTCCTTTTGAATTCTCTAAATAAACGAATAAAACGACCCGTCCCGTCTTTTGATTAGTAGTAAGTAATTGAAAGCTTGTTAACTTGGATTCTTATGCAAAAACAGCAACAAAAGAGGAGCAGCAACATTAAACGCGTGTGCGCTTACTCTCAGCAGGGGGAGGGTTTGTTAGGAAATCGAGGAAATCACACTTGAAGGGGTTTTTTTGTTGGGTTTTTTTTTACAGCTTGTTGGCAGTCGTGGGAGCTTAGAGCATCAAACCGGCGCTAGAGAAACCGCTGCCCGGTGTGTTTGCTCAGTCTGGCTGAGGAGGACGTGATAAGTGGATTTGAATAGTAAACTAGTTGAAAAGATCAGGTCCGCAGACGATGCAATCACAGACGTGCAGTCAACAAGCACCGCACGCAACTCAGCAAACATTGTTTAACAGTGAAGTAGATGGCAGGGTGATAATTTATGAGCCAAAATCCAACCTAGTTTTTAAAGACACCTCAAATTGGTTTATTTACTGAAGCTCGACGCTTAAAATACGTGTTTGCAAAGACACACAAAAAACATGTAAAATAGAGGTAAAAATGTAACAGATGAAATTTTTGTGCAAAGGTTAATGCAGAGAGGAGTTCGCGTTTGTTTGTTTGCTGGCTTTATGTTTTTTTTTTAAAGAGGCAAAGCTACTGGTCAGCATTTTCTTTTACAAAAATAATTAAAAGTACAATTATAGCACAAATTATTATTATTATTATTATTATTATTATTATTATTATTATTATTATTATTATTATTATTATTATTATTATTATTATTATAGCATGTGATATAGAAATCTCCTAAAATAAAAAAACTATCTCTGTATGAATCTTCATTATTTTTGATCCGTTAAAATAATGATGGAATTAAAATGTCACATTTAACAATATTTATGACTCGATTTCATTCCTTAAATTACGCTGATATTTAATAGGATGGATTAATAATAAAATATGTATATCATACAAAGATATATATGAGAGAGAGCAAGACAGAAATAAATGATTTGTATCCTTAAGACACAATTATAACTTCCGGATGTTTATTTTGAATGTTTATTTTTGTGTCCGTTATATAAGTCGGCCCCATCACTTTGGTGTTTTTCCTTGCTAAATGTTTAGATCATTGTCTCTTTAAAGCAAATACATTAATAAACAATAAATTAAAAATGCAGAACACCCTTAATAGCAGGAGTAACCACCTCCATCCCCCGCAGGCGGTTCGGCACCAAGTGTGGCGGTTGCTCGCAGGGCATCTCTCCTAACGACCTGGTCCGGAGGGCCCGGAGCAAAGTGTTTCACCTTAACTGCTTCACCTGCATGATGTGCAACAAGCAGCTCTCCACCGGCGAGGAGCTCTACATCATAGACGAGAACAAATTCGTTTGCAAAGACGATTACCTAAACAACACCAGTGTAAAAGACACCAACCTCCTCTCAGGTATGCAGAGTCCTGCACGTGTGTTCTGTGAGTGTGTGTACGCAGGGCGAGTTAAATAATAATAATGATAATAATAATGATAGATAGATAGATAGATAGATAGATATTTATTTATTTGTTTATTTATTTTTAAAGATGGACTTAACGTTTTCAACCTCACAGTGGCTTCCTCATTTCCATGACACAGCGCACGATGGTTTAAAAGCGCGAAATATTTTCTTTTCAGTTCAGATGATGGTTCTTTTGGCCTGATATGTAGCTGTGCTCAATCTGTTTTATTTTCATAATGTCAGATTTGGCTTTCTTTTTCTGTCCTTCTTTCTTTCTAATTAAGACTGTGCATTCTTTACTTGATATTTAAGCCTCCTCCGCATTCATAAATTCTGCTGTTGGTAAATTTTCATTTTGTAAAACAAATGGCTGTATGTCACAAGTAAGGCCCGAATTCAGCACAAAACAACATCACTACAAAACGATAATTCCGAAATATAACTTCTAGTTAGCAGTGTTAGCGTGTGTTTGCACTTTGTCAGTGGTGATAATCCACCGAGTTAAATGCACTTTTAGAGACTCTGGCGCTTCACTGCTACGATAACACTGCTGTGTGAATATTATTCTAATATTTAGATGTCGTTTCTGCAGTAACGGCATGCAGCGACCCGAGTTTATCACCAGACTCTCAAGACCAGCTACAGGATGACGTGGTCCTAAAGGACACAGAGATAGCCGCGCTGTCCGACAAGGAGACCGTTAACAACGAGAACGACGACCAGAACCTGGGAGGGAAGCGGCGTGGCCCACGGACCACCATCAAGGCCAAGCAGCTGGAGACACTGAAAGCAGCGTTTGCCGCCACTCCAAAACCCACCAGACACATCAGGGAGCAGCTGGCCCAGGAGACGGGCCTCAACATGAGGGTCATCCAGGTAAAGAAACAGCTGCACCCAAGCAGGAGCTCTGCTTCAGCCTAAACTCAGTCTATAAGTCTATATAGACCATTATTTTTAATTATCATTATTTTATCAAATGCGTGTTTCTAAATGTGTGGTCCATGCGGCCTCCTAATGCAATCCTTGATGTAGTATCATAACTTTCGTGGTCCCCGGTGATTTAAACACGATTCTGTAGTAAATCATCTAAATCGTGCAATGTGATGCTTTCAAATATTATGGAAATAGATTCAGGGGACACCCAGGGGTTGAGGAGGTGGGCTCGCGCCTTTTTCCGTTTTATAGGGTGTTACGCACCCATTAAAAGGTGTGATGTAACAGCTTATATTTTATGGAAAAATGTCCCAGCCAAGCTGCCAGACAGCAATGACCGAGCAGGCCCTCATCCCATCAGGGAGGCTCCACCTCCCCAAGCCTCCCCTCTCATATCCTTCACCCCTCTTTAAACGAGGCCTCTTCCCTTCAAACTGCGCGGTCACATCGAATTCATTAAGCCAAAGATTGGCCGATGGACGAGGTTGATTTGGAAATGGGTAATTTATATGGGTATTTTTGATTCTTGGCGCACACGACGGGGCAAAGTCGCCAACTGGCGCCGAGGTGCTGGGAGCGCTGGGAGCGCTAGGAGTCCTGGCACAGCGCTGCCATCACGTTTTGCGACCACATTTAGCCACGCTGTGAGCATTTTCAGCCAAGTGGAAAGGCACAAATCTGTTTCAAGGGTCTTCAGATTGTATCCTCACAACAAGCGTGCGTTACAGAAGGCCAAGTTAAACAACAAACGACACATACAACCAACTGTATGTTATTATCATCATCATTATTATTATTATTATTATTATTATTATTATTATTATTATTATTATTATTATTATTATTATTATTATTGATAATCCCAACTGATATTATTATAAATCATGGTTTACTTTCAAAGTCTATTGTGTGACACAAGAATTGGAAATACCTAATAATAAAATGTCTCAAATAAATTATATTTACGCGCCAAAATCACACAAACGTAGCCCTAAATTTATTGCAAAGTAGTCAAAGTAGTAGTGTCATTTTTTTTAACTATGGGAATACATTTTTGTTTGTTTGCTTGTTTGTTTAAAAAAAGGCAAAATGCTTTAACGTAGAGTAATACCGAAAACGTGGAAGCGGGGAGATAGTGCTATTTAATGTGTGTGCGCTTGAGCGAGGAAAGGGGAGAGCATAATTAAAGGAAGCCGGCCTATAGATTAGGAAATGATAACCTCCAAGAGTCCGGTAATATATTGGTAACAACCCGCCTATTAAGTATTAATTGGAGATTTTAAACCCCTGCTGCTGCAGCCTTCAGTCGGAGTAAATGGAGGGTTAAAAGATCATTAGGGAGGTTAGATGGGACTGTCGCTCCTTAAACGATAATTGGGCGCAGTCCTCTTCGCCGCAGAGCCTTGCGAATTTAACGCACTGGCTCAACACGCTTGCCGCATACAGCGCGGTTATTGACTCTAATAAGAAGACAGCGGAGTAGGTGCCAAGGTAAACATGATACCTAATTACACTTTCCTTTCAATGAGGATACATTTAAATGCCGACGTTTGTTTGCATGTTCAGAAAAAACAAGCAAACCATTGTTTGTTTAGATATTTATTCATAGAATAGCAGCTCTAACCCCTCCCCGGCCACCCCCTTCCATAATCTCCATTTCTGCCTCTCCTCTCGTCTTTCGCCATAGAATATTGACGTGGAATCGAAATGGCGTCAGCAGTCTATTGCATATTTTCTGGGCCACATGATGTGATACACACGTACGCGTGTGTGTGGTTGCGTTTGTTCAGGTCTGGTTCCAGAACCGACGTTCCAAAGAGAGGCGGATGAAGCAGCTGAGCGCACTGGGCGCCCGGAGGCACGCGTTTTTCCGGAGCCCGAGGCGAATGAGGGCGCTGGGTGACCGGTTGGAGCCTGGGGAGCTCATCCCCAACGGACCCTTCTCCTACTATGGAGGTATGGTTGCTTAATATTTTCTTTCTTTTTTGACACGTTAAATTTCAACCTGGTTCTGACTGATAATGTGTTCGCCAAACATTGAATTGTTAAAAACAATTCAATGCATCATCTGTTATTTCCTATTAGCCGGTCATTTCTTCTTAATGTTTTGTCTTATATGCCATTATCCTATTCCCGGGGAATTATTTAGGTCTATGCCACTTTTTAAAGACGACCAGTGAGTAGCGAGCACACTAGGTCTATCCACATTTAACCGTCTTCGTTCTTTTCACACAATATTAAATGTCAAATGAGTGCATAATGTTAAAAACTAAAATGTATGAACAAGCAGTGAAAATGATGTAGTTTTCCTACTTACTGTTATTTTGGATGTATTCAAAAACAAACAAAAGAGGCTATACATGTTTTAGTCTGGGTCATCTCATCCACAGGCTTTAAGAAATGGCTTAGTATGGAATTCACTTCAAGTGAAGTTAGTTTACACCTGAGTGATTTCATACCAACGCGGCAATATTTCATCAAATGCTTTGAAATATCTGTTAATTTTCAGAGAATTCCATTTGTGTCTGGGCCTTTGTCCTTCCTGCTGAAGCAAAAAGTCTAATAATATTCTGCTGAGCTGAAAAAATTGGTCTCAGTAGGTAGAATCGCTGATGAAATGGCCCCCATTTTAATTAATTTTGTGGCCACGTTGTTCTCCCCACCCAATTGCAGTTTTGATTTAAGTGTAACGTGCTCTGTGACTAATGTAGCACAGCGAAGGTCTCTTTTTCTCTAATGCAAATCAAGCTATGTATATATATTCAATGAATTCCTCAACATCCCTGGAATTACTTCTGCAAACCCATTGTTCTCAGTCTGAGCTAATGGTGATATTTTTTTTCTACTTCTCTTGCATCTGCAGATTATCAAAGTGAATACTATGGTCCAGCAGGGAACTATGACTTTTTCCCTCAGGGGCCACCATCATCACAGGCCCAGACCCCAGTTGATCTCCCCTTTGTGCCATCCTCAGGCCCCACAGGCAACCCCCTTGGAGGTATGGACCACCCGCTCCCGGGCCACCATCCCTCCACTGAGGTGCAACGTTTCTCCGATATCATGTCCCACCACCCAGGGGATTCTCCCAGCCCAGAGCCCGGCATCCCAGGGCCCCTGCACAGCATCTCGTCAGAAGTGTTCGGCCCTAGTCCTCCTTTTACCTCACTGTCACTGAACGGGAGCGGATACAATAACCATCTGTCTCACCCGCCCTCAGAAATGAACGAGGGCACTGTGTGGTAGCTTTGCGAGGGAGCGGACTTTGCTGGCCAGAGATTCAGTAATGAAGGGTCGTGAGATCTGGAAGTGTTGGGGGACTGAGTCCAGAACAGGGACACGGATAATGACTGGGTTAGGGCAGTACCATAAACTATTTTTTCTCCTTTTTTTTTGGTGATTTCATATTTATTTATTTATTTATTTTCCCATTTGTTGTTCTTTTTGACAGGAGAGCATATTTAGCATAAAAATGATGCCCCAAAACACTGCAGCATTACGTTCGGGTGTTTTGATTGCTTCTTTCAACTCTTACCCCTACCCAGCCTGCATCCAAAAACTGGACTGAGACATCTTGTTACCCCTCCTGATTCCGGTCAGTGGCACGGCAGAGCGACCAATCCCCCAGTCCCCCTAACACTTAAAAAAAAGGAAGAAAAAAAACCTTTTCAAAATCTCCTGTAATATGTCCTAAACATGAAAACATCCTTAGCTACTGTCAAAGACTTCAATAGCTTTACAGAGAGAGAATAAAGGGGCTAAGGGTTGGTTGTGTGCTGACCTGGCACAGTAGGAAGGCTGAGCGGCATTCAGACTATGTGCGAGGAACTAGACGCGTCCCTTGTATTTATTCAGAAGCTCCTCAGACCTCTTGCCTCTCAAGGCTCTGCCATATTGACACTTAACCTTTTTCACAATATGTTTCTGGAGGCCAGAAGAAATGACAGTTTTCTCCTCTGCCTGGACTATTTGTTTGTTTCGGTTTCAGAATTTCAACCAAATCTGAAGAAGGCTGCCTTCAAAAGGCAAACCAGTAAAAGACTCCCTATGGATTGCAAGCCCTTTATTAAAAATGGAAGTGAACTTGAAATGGTGAGATGAAGTCTACCTTCTAAAAATCTTGTACTGGGGTTCTAAATGGGACTTAGAACAGTCAACTGTTTACGTAATATATTCAATTCAGGAGTCCAGAAGTCTCGAAAACCACGTTTTAGAACCTCTCAATCCATATAAAAATGTTCCAAGCAACCAACCAAACTTTTGTATTGATTTCATTTATATTGTACGGAGATAAAAACACATTTGCTGGGGTTGTGGTTCACTGTGCTAGTTTGTACGAGATGTTGTTTACAAAAAAGGTTAAAAAAATAAAAACACGAGTAAAGTAGACATTTGACAAATAAAAAAAATAGCACAAATATTGTTAAAGTGCTTTGCACCATCATCGCAGAACGTGTTGAGACAAAATGTAAGTGTTAAAAGGAGTAATCGAATTCTTAATTTTTTTAGTCTGCTGACGATACATTCATAAAACTGTTAATATACTTAGGTTTTATTTTTGTGTCTTTAAAGAAGAAAAATCCAAACTATTAAAAACTGATGATCAAATATGCAGCAAGCAGCTGCTACATCTCTTTGAATATCAAGCCCTCATGGTATGTCTTTTATTGTTCCAATAAACCTAAGCTTATGTGACCTCCAGTGCATATTAGACCATTCACTGTATAAATACCACATGTTGACAAATGTGTTTGTAATAAACTAGAAAATATACGTCATTTTTTTTGGGAGCAGCTATCTTAAAGTATACCAGACATTACAGTGCATTGTGTTTCACAAAGTATTGAAGGTACATTACAGCTTTTGTCCAGTTTCTTGAACTGTGGAATAATTGTCCTTAATTGCAGACACTGATGCTGATTGGTTAAATCTGAATAACTGGACTCGAAAATGATGAGCACATTTAAAATGGCATTTGGTGGAAAATGATGAAAAGACAGAAAGAAACAAAAGCAGAAGTCTAAATGAGAAGAGTGATGGAAACATGCAGTGTAGGTTTGTGATGATGATCCTTACCTGTCATCACAGGGTTTTCTTCTCGTCCCTGTTGCAGTGTTGCAACACACCCTAAACTCAAACAGAACAACAACAAAAAAACTTTTTTGCTGATTTTACTTTTTCTCCCAGCAACGGAGGAATTCAGTGGACCAGTTTGCTGCAGCGAACACAAGGGGGAGTGAATACACTCCTCATGCTGATGCAGTTTCTCCTTCCAGCTGCTTTGGCTCCAGCCTCACATTCTTCCATTCAGTTACTCGAGGTCGTCAGCTAATCACGAGCAGTTTGCTGTGCTACTGTGAAGGACAATGATGAAATTGCTGTGGCCGTGGCTCTCGTGTTTGTTATGCTTTTCTTAGCGGGCTCCAGTATTATTATTCCCTGTAGGTTTCTGTTCTTTCAGTGCAGTCTGGCGGCTGGGAAGGACATCTCCCAACTTATTTCGGCGAACATAGCTGCAGTAATAATCAAGAAGCCCAAACACCGAGGCGTGATGTTTTTGCAGGAAAAATGGAAAAATTTTCATACTTGTACGGAAGCGAGTCAGGCGGTGGGATTGTGGTGTGAATCTGGGGAAACCTTTATCTCCCTAACCCCAGCCTGTGCAGTTAGGACTGTATGCAATCCCAGTTTTCCTCCCTGCCTCCAGACTGTAATCCACCATGAATTAATCATGGTCTTGAGAGTTAACCAAGCTTGGGGAGGTGGAGGTAAAGGGTGTGTGGAAGGATATAGGTCTCTGTTGAGCCCCTGCGCTTAGAACTCCCCCTCCCCCCAGTCCACCCACCCACCGTAGTAGCTCCACGCACCGGCGACTGACCGCCCCCAGGGCCACAGCTCTTTAAATTCAAATCTCCTATTGATCGCTCATCAGCTGTTGGTGCAAACTGACCTTGTAGGCTAATACTGGAAAAATAAAATAAGCCTTAACAGCAGTGAATGGGTTTTAAATGACATTTTAAATCTCTGAGTCAGGACATTTGAATAGCCTACACACCCACTGGGAGCCAAAATAAGTGCACTTTTTGTGCATGTGTGTGATGAGAGAGGATGATGGGAAGGAGGTGGGTGACAGTAGTGACAGCGTGTGTGTGTGTGTGTGTGTGCTGGGGGGCTTTAATACTTAAAGGATGGCATGGGGGTACAAAATGGTTTACTTTAGAGTACAACAGGGGATCTGGCCCAGCAGACAAACACTGACATTCTCTGAGGGGTTTTTTTTTTTTTTTGGAGGGGGGGGGGGGGGGGGGTGCACTCTCCATATGAGAAGCATTTGGCTGCTAGTTTTAAATGTAGAGTGGCTCAGCTGGAAGTGTATCCTCTCCTTGGAGCGAATGTAGCATAAGCACACAAACACATGGCACTGGGCCTCGTTTCTTCTCAAACAAATGACACATGTTGGGGGAAGCCAGCTCCTTGGCCAGAAATGAGAAAACGCTGTTAATCAATGGAGCGGGTTGCTTGATCGCTGAGCCTCATTTCCCTGGCTCAGTACTCAGCCAGTGGGTGATACACAGTCGTGTAACAAAATCTGATAAGCTGACCTCTGCTGATGAGCTGTTTGTTTTGCCACCTCACTGGTCTTTACACTTCCTCCTCTTATCAAACACAGAAGGATGTGTTTAAGTCAGACCATTTTTTTCGACTTTTTTAGTAATGTTGGGCAGCATAGTCTACAAACACCTACTATTTTACAAAGAGAGGTATAAATCAGGAGGGAGTTAACCTAGTGTTTAAGGCACTAGGTGCATTAAACACCTAGTGCCTTTTATCTGTTTTCAGAATAAGAAAAAAGATGCTCCACAGAAACTGATTGGTTAAAAGAATTGTTAGGAATAAGAATTATCAGACCTTTTAGCAATTACGAGTCATTTTAGACATTATCAGTGGCTGAGAAGAAAAAGAAGAGAGAGCCATCTCAAGAAAATGTTGATTTTACTGCAAACGGCTGATCAGGAAATCAAAGAAGTGAACTAAAATCGCATATGGTCCTATTTTTTATTGGCAACATTTTGTTTGGTTCAGTGTGAAAAAAGTTGCTTCATAAATATTTTATTGTTGCTTTAAAACACTCATGCACACCTATACACCCCCCCCCCCCCCCCTAAAAAAAAAACTTTATCAGTGAACAAAGAGAAGGTTCTTCCTAATATTTAAATTTAGCATTTTTAATCATTCTGCTACAAATGTTACCTTAGAAGTGCTGAATTATGTGTGGCTTGAAAATGTCACTTTTGTTTTTCTAAATATTCTGGTCCTGCTTTGAGGTAGCTTGCTTACAGATAGTGATGAGTATATATTCATCTGCACCAAAGTACAAAGTAGAATTTAAACAGTGTGAACAATAAATAGAAGATTTATAAAACATTTATAAGACATGATGTGAGGCGAAAGTATTGAACGAGAGCTCACAAATAAACAAAACTCACACTACAAGCCATCATAATCCACATTCCAAAATACCATTTATTACTGCACTGTGTATCACCATGATATAGGTTAATATAAAGGTAGTTACTGATAAATCGAAATTACTGCCTCACAAATATAAAAACATATACTGACAAGAACGACTGTTTTATTGTTACTATTTACAGTTAAGTTCAAAAGTGTTTGGACAACAACACAGTTATATTTTCAGATTTTGTTTCTCTTCATCACACTCGTCAGTTTTAATTCAAAAATAATTCCTCATTTTTATAAGGCCAAAAACATTTGGACAATCTAAAATAATTTTAAATATGAAGATTGCTTTTAAAACTTAAATGAAAATGATTAGCAGTTAGTGATCGTCCTTCCTGATTCTCTGATTGTTTGCATATTTTTACACTTGTTTCAAAGTTTCAGATCATCAAACACATATTAATATCAAACAAAGAAAACACAAATAAACAAACAGTTTTTAAATGATTTCATTTATTAAGGAGAATAAAAAGCTTTCCAGATCGTACAGCCCTATATGAATGATTGAGACCCGATAATGGCAATGATAATATAAATAACAGGACTTTATATAAAGGCACCTTTCAAACCCCCCACGTTTACCTTACATTAGTACAGTAAAATATCCCAAACCTGAAAATCCTTTGCAGTCAGTTACTACCTGAAGTCTAGAACACCAGGATATCCAAAATGCAGCGTTTCCTTCCTCGAGAAACTATGTCAACTTTTGCCCTGGCTGACTTTGACTCTTATTTCAAGAAATCTGGCCAAACTTATTAAAGAACAAAATGTGACTATCCAGAGTTGGGACCAGGAAGCAAAGTCTTACAGACCTCTCTGCAGCTTTTCTCCTCCTATCATCCCCCAAAACCCTAACCCCAAAGGCACTGTGTATGTTTCCATACAATCGAAAGACAAACCAAAAAATAACCAAATAAAAAATTATTTTAAAAATTAACAAAGAATAATTTAACACCCACAACTGTACCTAAGTGCAAATCAATTAAATGGGGGCTATTAAACAGGTCTCTCTCTCCTTTTAGAAAATTATATAATAATTGATCACCGTATTGATTTATTCTGCTTTACAGAAACCTGGTTACCCCTGAGTTATATTGTCTGTCCTCAAAGCACAGGTCAAGGAGGAGGAGTGGCAGCAATCTTCCACTCCAGCTTATTAATCAAACAAAGACCTAGAGCATTAAAGTATACCTATAACCATAACTAGCAATGACTTTATGAGTTTCTTCACATATAAAATTTTAACCATTTGACAAAAAAATCATTCACAGCCATCCCACAGCAGTGCCACTGAGTAACTCTAATAACCAATGATGTTTACTTAGATTGGACGACCCTTTACTGTGTTCGTTTGTAGTTTTCCAGCCCTTTATATCTGTGAACTTGTCTATGTTTAGCACATAGTTGTGACTGAAAATTATTTTTCTGTTTAAAATTTTAAAAATCTATATTCCTCCAACTATTGCAATTGGTTCTTTAAACATCTGTCATTAAACCAACAGAGTAATGATACCAAAACACAATTGTGGCTGTTGGAAGGTGTGCATTAAATGAAGCCCAAACATGCAGGATATGATTAGTGCCCTGTTTTCCATACAAAGCCACGACCTTACACTTAAAACGTTTAGGTTTTTGCCTGGTACATTAATAAAACATGGCCAAATGTATCAAATAAAGTGAACAATTTAGCTATTTCTTATTGTAACTGCAAAATAAATAAAAACATTATACATTTCAAAGTTCTGTCCGTAGTGCTCGCCTCTGACAAAAATCTCAGTAAATGTGACTTTATAAAAGTGAATGTTTTACTTATAATTGGTAGCCCATTGCTCTACGATTTACATAAGGAAATTGCCCATGTAACAAACAATGTGTTCACCCAAAGAAGAAAGTACACTCGTCTAGCAAAGTGGAAAGTACTAATTTCCCCCTGGAGAATGTCCTGATGGTATGTGAGGTCTGCAGGTTGGCCTGATTAGCACGTGCATGGAGTGTGTCTACACCATCTGACCCACTGAGTGATATTCATTTGTCATTCACATATTGGAGACCAACTGCTGTGTTTGTTGCTCAGGGCAAGGGTTTTCTCAATGAGTTGTTTGTGTATGACTGCACTGGCAATCTCTCATCATATTACAAGGAATCCACACTTCAGTGCAAAATCTGTTTATAATTTCTTGTTGTTGAACTTGTGCATTTCCTTTCATGAACAGTGTGTTTTTGAATGCATATTTTATATAAAATTACTATTTTATAAATATGGTATCAGTATGGTTTACAAGGCCATGCTGAGCTAGTAAATTAGTTGAGTGTGTTTGGAAATTTTTCTGAAATAATCTTAGACTAAAGTCAGACAAAACAGATTCTCAGCCTTCACACTGTGACACTTGGTCAGGATCATGGGTGTTATTTTTAACAGAATCTTTTAGTGTCAGTTTGAAGTGTGCAGGGTTGTCCAGTAAACTTCAGGAAAACATGCTCTGCTAGTATTAAAGGAAGCCTGTTGCAGATGGGCAAAGAAACATAACGTGGTTAATTTTGTCACAGGTTGTATTTTGACACAGAAAATCATCTTTTCTTAAATTTAAGGGGATAGCTATGTTACCTGAACCCAACCAAGCAGAAACTAAAAATAAAAATTCAAAATAGTAAAATTATTTTTTTAAATGATTATGTTGTCAACAGCAATAGGAAACATAGTTTTAAAGATCCCTATATAGCATTATTATTACTTTCACCTTCAGATCAGGATTTTGCCCATGAAGGAGAGGTCAAAGTTCAGATGTGACATAATATTGTAAATCTTTCTGTATGCTGTAAATACACACCGCACTTGTAAGAATCATAACTTCTAAGTTATAAATGCTTTTTGTCAATTTTCAACCAATAAGTCATCAGGCTGTCCTTGAAGAGCTTGTTGTAAGCCACATTTTAATGGATTGCTAACCTGACCCCACAGTACAGCCATATAAATGGTAAATGGTCTGTATTTGTATAGCGCTTTACTTGGTCCTATACACAATCATCCACCCATTCACACACACATTCACACACTGGTGATGGCCACAGCCGCCCTGGGGCGCACTGACAGAGGCGAGGCTGCCGGACACTGGCGCCACCGGGCCCTCTGACCACCACCAGTAGGCAACGGGTGAAGTGTCTTGCCCAAGGACACAACGACCGAGACTGTCAGAGCCGGGGCTCGAACCTGCAACCTTCCGATTACAAGACGAACGCCCAACTCTTGAGCCACGATCGCCCCCATATAAGATCGTATAATATTTTATCATAATTTATAGATGGACAAAAAGGCCAAAACATAACACACACACACACAACACACACACACACACACATGTATATATAGATATAGATATATATGCACAAATGCACTCATTTAGAATTGTTTACGGTGTATTTCCCCTGATAAGCAAATTGATTTTTGTTATTTTCTGCTAGCTTAGCATTTTTTGCGCTTGCATTATCTGGTTGTGTTTGAGCAAGTGGCTGCATGCACCAGCGTAGAAAGCCCTTATCACCCAAACACACTGTAACTTAAGCTCCAGGTGCTTGCTGCCATGTTACTGTACTCAACACACATGGCCATGTTGCTAATTAAAGCAATCCTATGCTTATCCTGAGGGGGAAATACCTGGATTACCAGGATATTTGCAACTCAAACCTGAGACATGCCTAATCAATTTAAGGCCATTAGACAATTAATTCACTTTGGTAAAGGGTGGTATTTACAAATGCACTAATCTGGCTCCTAAGTTGTCACTGTGAGTGTTGATGAGCATTATGTTCATATTTACTGAGTTCATAATGAGTATTCAGAGATGAGAATGAGCAAGTGACACAAGAAAGGAATAAACACATCTCCCAGTTGAGCATTAAGTTATATTACGCTACAGTTATGAAAAAGACATCTGGATTTCCATTGAAAAGCAATAAACCTCTCCAACACCAAATATGCATTTTAATGCTCAAGTGAGCTTCAGCTACAGTGTGATTTCTCAGTCCCGATCTCATACCCTGTTATCAGTTAGTATGAACCTGTATCTACATCACATTTATTTTATTTATTTTTTATTTTAATCTGCTATAATGTGAAATTTGTCTATCATAAAGGTTGTCTAGTAAAACTTCAGATTTAACCTTTTTATATTAGTGGAAAATTAAAAAAAGAAATCAGGTAAAGTCCCCAGGCCTAACACTGTTTACCTAGCTAACTTTGGTGGGTGAGAAAACTTTCTAATGTTAGCAAGCTAAGATGTTCTCTAATCCATTCAGCTGTTGGGAATCATATTGTTACTTATTAGTGCAACCTTTTGACCATAAAATTAGTAACATGAACAGAACACATACAAGAGGATCACCATTTATATGACATAATTTACTCAGTCACAGGAAGCTGTTGCGTAACATCATCAATAAAACTCATGAGCCTGTCCTTGTCAGCATAGAACAGTAGACACTGTTGCAAGTTATTGCCAGTGCAATAGATGTGAGAACACACAATTCAATTCCTGGATTCGTCCATAATGTTAGACTTATGAATTTGTATGAGGGGAAATACAGTGTTATCTCCATCAGCTGCGTATGGCAGAGAAAATTAGCTTATTTTGAAAAACACTAAACTGCTGTGGAAGCTACTCTATATTTGTTAAGTTATAACTAAAGAACCTGGAACATCTGGAAGAACAGAAAAACTTTTATTGTAATTTTATTTTAATGGAGCGGGACAGAACAGTAACTAATATCAAGAAGAAAATGATGACTTAGTACTTGGTGGAGAAACACTTGCTGGCAAATACAGTGGTAAGATGTTTCTTGCAGTGGTAGGTTTGCACACATCTCAGGAGAAATTCTGGACAACTTCTCGTTACAGAAACTCTCTAAACTCTTTAGGTTTCTTGACTGCCTCTTGTCATGCCAAAATTTCAGCTACCTCCACAGACTTTCTACAGGACTGAGGTCTGGAGACTGACTGGTCACTCCATGACCTTAATGTGTTTCTTCCTTAGCCACTCCTTTCTTGCCTTGTGGTTTGTTTTTTGGTCATTTTCATGCTGAAAGACCCATCCATGACCCATCTTTCTTTCCTGTACCCAGAAAAACAGCTTGAAAGTCTGTTTCTACCATTCTGCTTGACTGTGGAGGTGGTGTTTTTAGGTCATACTCAGCATTGCTATTCCTTCAATTGAATTTTATTTATAGAGCGCCAAATCACAACGACAGTCACTTCAAGACGCTTAACATGCCGGCTTGAGTTGATGCCAAAGAGCTTGATTTTGGTTTGAGCTGACTACAGCACTTTCTCCCAAGCCTTCTCTGAAACATTTAGATGTTCACTGGAAACGTCAGTCAAGAAACTGATTCTTTAGACAGGTGTGCTTTATACACATATCAAGTTGGTATCAGGCATACCTGTTTTTGACTGACTGATTGTTTTCATGGGCACGCATCCAATCTGTGGGAGCCAGACTTTTGGCTGGGTTGGCTTGCTGAGATTTGGCAGGGGATCAAATGCTTATTTCACTCAGTGGTATGCAAATCAATTTATAATTCTTATGTAACGGGGTTTTGTTTGTTTGTTTGCTTTTTGTTTTGGTTTCTGTGTGGTGGGGGTTATTCTGTCTTTTTTAACTTAAAATAAGCTACTATTAAAAAAAATCATCAGTAGCCAATAAGCTCATATACGTCACTGCCTCAGTAATCCTAGAAGCAATTAGGTATAAGATCAAGGATTCATGTAGAGAAGCCCTCCCATGGAGGTGGAACCATCATGGACAACCAAGACCCTGCAAAGGATGTACCATTTAGAGGTTGAGGAAGTGGCAGACATCAAGAAGTCTATTGGCTAGAAGAGTTTAATGATCCAAAGGTGCATGAGGCTGCCACAGATGAAAAGACTGCACATCTTTTCAGACTGTGCCCCAAAGACTACCACCACGTAATAGCAGGAAGTAAAATATAAGCTTTGACCGTGTACTCTGGAAGGAACAAACAAGTAGCTGGGATATTGTACAGGAACATCTGTACAGGAACATCTGTGCTGCATATGGACTAGAATCCCCACTTCCTGATGAGTGACACCACTGAAGGTGGTTGAGAACAACAGGACTAAGGTCTATAGACAACCAGCTGCTGGCCAGCCAAGGAGGCTCAGTGGTGGCTGACAAGGAGTAGAAGATAAAATAGAGAAGTACCAAAAGCTCAAGGAGCAACAGGGGCAGATGTTGAAGGTAAAGTCCAAAATGATCCCAGTGGTAATAGGAACATTAACCCTGAAACTAGAAAAGTTCCCCCAGCAAATTCCAAGTTCAGTGTCAAAGGTCTCTGTCAGAAGAGTGCAGTCCTAGGAGCAGCTGAGATCCTGCACAGAACCCTCATAATTGAAAAAGCTGCATACATATACAATATGTGCATACATATACATATAGAATATGTACAGAGAAAAACCCAACAATCATATGACCCCCTATGAGCAAGCACTTTGGCGACAGTGGGAAGGAAAAACTCCCTTTTAACAGGAAGAAACCTCCGGCAGAACCAGGCTCAGGGAGGGGCGGGGCCATCTGCTGTGATTGGTTGGGGTGAGAGAAGGAAGACAGGATAAAGACATGCTGTGGAAGAGAGACAGAGGTTAATAACAGATATGATTCAATGCAGAGAGGTCTATTAACACACAGAGAGTGAAGAAGAAACACCCAATGCATCATGGGAATCCCCCAGCAGCCAACACCTATTGCAGCATAACTAAGGGTCACCTGGTCCAGCCCTAACTATATGCTTCAGCAAAAAGGAAAGTTTGAGGTCTAATCTTGAAAATAGAGATAGTGTCTGTCTCCCAAATCCAAACTGGAAGCTGGTTCCACAGAAGAGGGGCCTGGAAACTGAAGGCTCTGCCTCCCATTCTACTTTTAAATACTCTAGGAACAACAAGTAGGCCTGCAGAGCGAGAGCGAAGTGCTCTAATAGGGTGATATGGTACTACAAGGTCATTAAGATAAGATGGGGCCTGATTATTTAAGACCTTGTATGTGAGGAGCAGGATTTTGGATTCTGGATTTAACAGGAAGCCAATGAAGGGAAGCCAATACAGGAGAAATCTGCTCTCTCTTTCTAGTCCCTGTCAGGACTCTTGCTGCAGCATCATCATCATCATCATACATGTATTTCCATGTATGTTTGTAGATGTTTCAGCAAATCACTGCAACCATCTATCAAATTTCTTCTGTTTATCCAAATGAAAGTTCAAGGCTGAATCAAGACTTTTGCACAGTACTGTATGGCAGGTATTTGACAGACACTTAAGATGAGTTCATTTGTGGGATCACTGCCAATCACTGCAGTGGCTCATCCCCTTAAAAAGACATGTAATACTGGCTTAATATTTACTGCCCATCTCTATTCTGTACTATTGTACACCAAATATGTATTGTACTTAGTATATTACATTGTATTTTACCTATGCAACATTGTTTCTAGCAATGAACTATGTTCTTAACTTCCATTAAATTCCAGTCTGACGTTTATCCATACTGTCTGTATTTTACAGAACTGCAGAGTGGGAAAAACAGACTAATATATTAGCAGTGCATTGTCTTTAACCTCAGAAAAACTGGCTTGAATATTTCCGGGGAATAATTCCAATTAAAACTGGTCTGTGCAGTGCAGCCAAGCAGCTCTGTTATTCAATTGCATTAGAATGAACGATGCAGCGGCATGCAACGATGCAGTTAACAGGAATTAAAACCATAGGCAAGATGACGGATTACATGAGAACCGAGGTGTGTGTGTGTGTGTGTGTGTGTGTGTGTGTGTGCGCGTGTGTGCGTGTGTGTGTGCATCCATGAACACGTTCTTTCTCTTGTTTGCTGTTTTGTCAAAGTTGTATATACTGAATATTGAAACGCGTGTACTTGAATATTAAATCAAAATGCTTGAACACTGAAACATGATTTTAGGTCTATGTTGTGGCATGATTTCAGTGTACTTGTCAGTATTTGCCAGCTGTAGTTATTGCATGATGTATGGCTCTGTTCTTGATGTATGCATGACAGTTGGCAGTCATTAATCATAGTTAGAAGATAGGACATGGTGTAGGGTCCATTTTCTCACTTGCGGTGAGTCTCATATAAGTTAATGTGTGTTCTTGAGGTCCGAGGCACTGCAGGAGTGAACTGTACAAATACATTTCATATCATTCAACTGTACAAGAATATGAAGTTTGCAATCACATAGACAATCTCGCAAATGCTGTTTTGGCACTTCTTTGAACAAACACTCTGTGTGCATCTGTGTTAAATTCACTGCAGGACAACTTTACTTTTCCTTTCCAAACTTCCCTTTGTTGTTCTGCTCAGCATCATGTTTCTTGTAGATGTGTGGGTGTGACAGTCAGAATCAGACTCAGCAAGTGTGTCTGCACAGGTAAAACACCATTGTTGTGACACACCCACCTTCACAGAGTCGACTAACCATGCATTTAATTAGAAACAAAAGCTGGAAATAATTAATTAGACAGCAGTTTTTTTTACCCTTGCCAGAGTTCATAATGGAGCAGATAGGCTGCAGAAATCTTACAGAAAATAATTCACTAAACATTAAAAGGGAAGAAAGGCCTAAAAACAAATGGTTGAACAGTGTTGAGTGTTGAAGAGTGCTTGGAAATAGTATACATTGATACAACAGATCATCTTGTCATTATGTATGCAAAAGATACAAACTACTGAAAAATGGATAATTCAGTGTACAGTGTACCTTTACCAGATACTATACGGTGGGACAGTTGGCTGTTGGAGTCCGTTACTTTAGCAGTTTGAATGTGAGACTGCTTCACCATAACTTTTGTTTACATTCGACCAGCGTTAGAGGCATAGCTGGTACATGTGACTCAATGGATTATAAGTTATAGCAAATTCACCTTTTTCATCTTATTTTGATGTTTGTGAACATGAAGGTTTATGATTCCAGGAAGCTGAGGGTGCTGCAGTTCCATTCACACTCTGATGATTGCTAAAATGTCCATTTGTTTGTTTGTTTATTTGTTTGTTTTACATTAAAGACTACACTCTTGGAATCTATTTGTATCTTTCCAGTAACTTTTTCAGACTTAGTGCCATAATTTTTGTGCATACGCCAACAAAATCTCCATAAACATTTAAAGCCAAGAATCAGCGTTTTATCCGAGGGGAGACTGTGCTATTCAGTAAGCTGTGGAGGTTTGTCCAGTGCCGCATGTCAGTGGGGGGATCTGCGGGTTTCTCTGTGAATTTCACATGCCCGTGGCAGCGTGCTTGGTGCTTGCTCAGATTTGAAGTTTAATTTTCCACTGTAGAAAGAAGTTTTCTTCTGTGAGAAGAAAGAGAGTGTACAGTGGATGCTAATGTTTGTGTCACTTTTTATGGAATCAAACTCAAAGTAATGTCCGTACTTCCAAGCTTTAAATGCTGCATGGTCATACTCTGTCCTGCACTCTATTATCCATTGTTGATCAACACACCTCTGTTATCACAGACATCACACACGCTTACGTCATTGTCATGAGACACTCTCACAAACAAACAAGCATCTGCAAGCGCACTTACAGGAAAATCACAGTAATCTAATTACTTTTTTGCAATAGTAATCCCTTACTTTACTCATTACTTGAAAAAAGTAATCAGATTACTGCACGTTACTGCCTATCTCAAAATTTGGTACGTGTTCTAGCACATACATGTGATTCATGGTTGATGTTGCTCATATCACAGTCGGATCTCACCGCTATTCTTGCATCTTCAGAGATGTTCCAACTCTATTGTTCCTCCTTACTCAGCTCTCTATAATTGCCTATCTCTCCCACTTTTAGTATGTTAGCCCAAAGGGTCATATGTTTGCTTAGTTATTAAATTTCACCCTCAAAGTGAAATGTTATTAATAGGAAATAGTTATTTCATGTAATGTTATATCTTTTCAAAAATTTATTTCTATTGCTATAATCTTCAAAAGAACAAAGAATGCAGTGGGTGACCCTGTTACACCACAATCAGTGTAGGTCTTGAGTTGTTTCGTTCATTCTAACCTGTTGCCTTTCTGTCATATCATACTGCAAATTTCAAAGTGAGATCAGGGGACAATCTGACATAAGTTCATTTCAGTAACAAGATAAGGACAAACAAAGAGGGTTCAAGAGAAACGACACACTTACACTCCAATTAGTGATTTTAAAGCCCTGTGCTAGACCAAATGCCGAAAACAGAGCTCTTCCTTAATGAGTAATTGAACCATAGTATCCAATGGGCCTCTTCCGTCACTGTCATGTTCAATGAGTGCCTAAGTTACATTTAAATTGCCCTCCAGATCCACAGACATTGATAAAGGGTTTCTGCGAGGTAAAAAGCATGCTGGCTAATTCCTTCAGGCTGGGCTGAGGCAGACCAGTTGCTGTCCATCACTTCCTTGTTATTTGCATTGGCCCCAATCAGTTCAGAGTGGTGATCAATGCAGAGTCAAAGTGAGCTTTCTTCTTGCATTAGATACTGCATTCCATCACACTGTGTGTTAGAGCAATATTTTAAAGCGAAATAGCTGTTAGTAAAAAGGGGGAAAGCTATATAAAGATGTCACCAACAAGAAAGCTGATGTATCATAGTACTAAGAAACCTGTGTTTTCAGAAAAGGACACAGCTTTGACATAAGGGTTACCTTGTGTTCAGGCAGACATAGCATTAGCATAATCTACTGAGGATGCATCAATCAGAACTGAAGTATTGGTCTGATACTGACCAGAAACACAGGAATACATATCTGGGAGAAAAGAATATCATGATTGACAAATTTGTGCGATAATGTACAGCTATGTGTAAAAGAAACTTTTGACAGGACTCTGTGCAGTCCTGTGAAAAAAGTAAACAAACCCGTGATTTAATAGTTTGTAGAATCAGGTTTTCCCGCAATAACGCGATACAATAATTTTTAGGATGGCTACACCTTTATCAGCATTTCACATTATTGTAGAGGAATACTGACCCATTCTTCTTCTCCTGTTCAGTTCAATGAGATGTGCAGCCATTAACAGTTAACATCCATCTTAAGGCTACGCCATAGCATTTAATGTTTAAACAGCTTGATTCTTTCTTGAGAATGACCTAATTTCAACCAAAATTTAGCTTTTGAAAAAAATGCTTTAGTCTTTAGTCGAGAATAGACGGGTATAAAAAGGACTTCATGGTTTATTCAGTGGCTGCAAAACAAGCCCAAATCCTCACCTCTCACCAATGTGCTTAACAGTTGGTACGGTAAATATTGCACCAATGTGCAGTGTTTGGGTTTCTCCGAATATACATTATGCACATCTCCACTTTGGTCTTGATTGCTTAACTAAACTTGGAAAACGATTTTTTGTTTGGGACTCTGGGGCCACGACCAAAACGGAGGCCCCAGAGTCCCAAACAAACGTTCACAAAAAAAAAAGAAACTCACAGGGGAGCAGAGTCCAAAACACAGTTCAGGTGGCCGGCCAGGGGCCCGATAATACAGGAGGCCAGGATGGGACAGTTCAGGAGGCCGGCCACGAAGAAGGCCGTGGAGGCGCACAAAAGGTTCAGGAGGCCGGCCGTGCGGAGGGCAATGGCGGCCACTCAGGCAAAGAGGGTCCGGGGGCCGGCCGTGCGGAAGGCAACGGCGGCCGCTCAGGCAATGGCGGTCCGGGGGCCGGCCGTGCGGAAGGCAATGGCGGCCAGTCAGGCGACGGCGCCCGGCCAGTAGCCCAGCCAGCGGTCCAGAAAACGGCCGTTTAGCTCCACACCCAAACGAGGCTGGGCCAGGCGAGGCTGAGGGCACGGAAGCCGGGACCGCAGCAGGCGGAGATGATGATGCAGACACGAAGGCTGGACCAGACGATGATGCAGACACGAAGGCTGGACCAGACGAGGATGCAGACACGAAGGCTGGACCAGACGAGGATGCAGACACGAAGGCTGGACCAGGCGAGGCTGATGAGGACGCTGAAGCTGAAGCTGGACCAGGCGAGGCTGATGAGGATGCTGAAGCTGGACCAGGCGATGCTGATGAAGACGCTGAAGCGGAGGCTGGACCAGGTGCAGTGGGTGAAGATGAGGATGCTGTGGCCGAGGATGCGGGCACGAAGGCTGGACCAGACGAGAATGCAGACACGAAGGCTGGACCAGGCGATGCTGAAGCAGAAGCTGAAGCTGGACCAGACGAGGCTGAAGCTGGAGATGAAACCGGGCCAGGCGTGGATGAAGCTGAAGATGAAACCGGGCCAGGCGTGGATGAAACCGGGCCAGGCGTGGATGAAACCGGGCCAGGCGAGGATGAAGCCGGACCAGGCGATGAAGAAGCTGTAGCTGAAGCCGGGCCGGGCGAGGACGAAGCTGTAGCTGAAGCTGGGCCAGGCGAAGCTGACGCTGTAGCTGAAGCTGGGCCAGGTGAGGATGAAGCTGGACCAGAATCAGGCGTGGATGAAACCGGGCCAGGCGTGGATGAAACCGGGCCAGGCGTGGATGAAGCCGGACCAGGCGATGAAGAAGCTGTAGCTGAAGCCGGGCCGGGCGAGGACGAAGCTGGACCAGAATCAGGCGTGGATGAAACCGGGCCAGGCGTGGATGAAGCCGGGCCAGGCGATGATGAAGCTGTAGCTGAAGCTGGGCCAGGCGAAGCTGACGCTGTAGCTGAAGCTGGGCCAGGTGAGGATGAAGCTGGACCAGAATCAGGCGTGGATGAAACCGGGCCAGGCGTGGATGAAACCGGGCCAGGCGTGGATGAAGCCGGGCCAGGCGATGATGAAGCTGTAGCTGAAGCTGGGCCAGGCGAAGCTGACGCTGTAGCTGAAGCTGGGCCAGGTGAGGATGAAGCTGGACCAGAATCAGGCAAGGCTGAAGCCGAGGATGAAACCGGGCCAGGCGTGGATGAAGCCGGGCCAGGCGATGATGAAGCTGTAGCTGAAGCTGGGCCAGGCGACGCTGACGCTGTAGCTGAAGCTGGGCCAGGTGAGGATGAAGCTGGACCAGAATCAGGCGTGGATGAAACCGGGCCAGGCGTGGATGAAACCGGGCCAGGCGTGGATGAAGCCGGGCCAGGCGATGATGAAGCTGTAGCTGAAGCTGGGCCAGGCGAAGCTGACGCTGTAGCTGAAGCTGGGCCAGGTGAGGATGAAGCTGGACCAGAATCAGGCAAGGCTGAAGCCGAGGATGAAGCCGGACCAGGCGTGGATGAAACCGGGCCAGGCGAGGATGAAGCCGGACCAGGCGATTATGAAGCTGTAGCCGAAGCTGGGCCAGAAGAAGCTGACGCTGAAGCTGGGCCAGGTGAGGATGAAGCTGGACCAGACGAGGCTGAGGCTGAGGCTGAGGCTGAAGCTGAAGCTGGGCCAGGTGAGGATGAAGCTTCAGGCTGAGGCGTGGCAGTAGCAGGTGGTAGCGCTGCAGGTGATGGTACTGCAGGAGGCGGCGCTGCAGCCACAGGTGGAGAAGCAGCCACAGGTGGAGAAGCAGCCACAGGTGGCCGGACGGGATCCTCGGGCCCCCCAGCCGACGTGGCAGTCAGTGTGGCATGAGGCTGGACGGGCTCCTCGGGCCCCCCAGCTAGCGAATTAGGAGGCTGGACGGGCTCCTCGGGCCCCCCAGCAGGCGAAGCAGGAGGCTGGACGGGCTCCTCGGGCCCCCCAGCTAGCGAAGCAGGAGGCTGGACGGGCTCCTCGGGCCCCCCAGCAGGCGAAACAGGAGGCTGGACGGGCTCCTCGGGCCCCCCAGCGAAAACAGCCGCAGAACCAGTGGGCACCGGGGCCCCCGGCACACATGAAACAAAACCAGTAGGCACGTGGGCCTCTGGCACACATGAAACAAAACCAGTAGGCACGTGGGCCTCTGGCACATATGAAACAAAACCAGTAGGCACGTGGGCCTCTGGCACATATGAAACAAAACCAGTAGGCACGTGGGCCTCTGGCACACATGAAACAAAACCAGTAGGCACGTGGGCCTCTGGCACATATGAAACAAAACCAGTAGGCACGTGGGCCTCTGGCACATATGAAACAAAACCAGTAGGCACGTGGGCCTCCGGCACACATAAGGAGGGCTGCAGCTGCGCAGAGCACTGACCCTGCTCAGGCAGTGACAGCCCGGTGCAGTTCACAGCTGGCATCTTGGCCTCCAGGGGTCCAGAGTAAGCCGAGGGCAGTAACCCAGCCTCTGGGGAAGCCCCGGAGTGAGCAATAGTCTCTATTGTTGCCAGCTTTTGAGGAACAGGTCCGTTGTAAAACAGTTCATCTCCCTGCTTAGAAACAGCGGTGGAAAAATAGTGTGAATGTTGTGACTCAGCCATTAACTGAACTATGGGTTGTAGCGATGCTAGCGGTGGTGGTGGCTGAGTGGCTAACTGGAGCGGCGGCAGAACAGGTAATTGTGTCCGTAGGAAGGCTAACGGTTGAGCTGCAGACCTGAAAGCTTGTGGCTGGACACAGAACTGAGCTGGAGAATGGCGATACAGTCCTGGCTCGGAGGGAGCGGCAGAGACAGAGTCTGTCGGTTTTCCAGAGGGTTTGTACACGCCCACTTGCGAAGGATCTGTTACCACGAAGGTAGGTAAGCGACCCGTACAGTCTCCCATCCCGCTCTGAATAGCCCCAGAAAACAAAGTCCCGGAATCTGGGGAAGCCAATGCATCCCGCTCACTCACCGCCTCGGGCTGCTCGAAAGTAAATGCAGACGGGGGGTGAAGTCCAAGGTCCAAAAGAAGAAACTCCTGCTCCCACGAACAAAGCGAGCCCAGAAGCCATGGGAGACCGGTCACCAGACGCTGTAGCCGCCTCTCTATAGCGCGCTGGGACGTGCCACCCGGGTTTTCCAGCCACAGGTCGATGAGCTCCTGTGTGGCATCGATGAGAGTCTCTCGTAGCTCCCTGGACGGATTAAGCGCTGCTGGGTCCATCTTGTGGTCGCGTCGTACTGTCACGGTCCGGGGCAGCGGCCGTGTGAAGAGTGGAAAGGAGGACTCAGATGCAGCACTTACTCAGATGTGAAGGTGATTTATTGACAATACTGAACATAAAGTGGAGATGGCAAACAGAACTAAGGATGAACTAAACTGGGAGAAACTACACAAAGGGAGTGGCAAACCTGAACATGAAGGGAGAACAGCAGGGAGAGCACGCAGGGGATTCACGGAGAAATGCAGAGTACGCAGGGTAACACAGAGGATGAACACAGACGACGCGACGAGGAGCAGAGGAAATCACACACTATAAGTACACAAAGAGACACTGGGAAATCACACACAGGTGGGGGAAACAGCTGGACCTGATTAACCTGACGAGACAGGGGAACACTAACACCAGGGACCAACAGAGGGAGCACAAACCCAGAACCCAGTATCTAAAATCCCAAAACACAACCCATCCCAAAACAGCCCATGAATAATAAAGAGAATAATAACAATAAGGGACACAAACACAAAGTCACTCAGTCATGGCCGCAGGACTATGACAGATTGCATTTATTAAGGAAAATAGCTATGTCCGTTTATTGTAAATTGTGAAAAAACTAACTATGACTAACTACATTCATCTGAAAAGCTGAGCTCCATTCCTCTATAGCCAGTACTCAGTCCTGACTACTGCTACATCTGTTATTAATTACTCAAATATTAAAACAAATTCTTTGTCTAATACTCAAATTTGTTTGATGAGCTGTACCATTCAACTGTGAGAAATATATAAAAAGTGAATAAATCAGGAAGTGGGCAAATACTTTGTCACAGCACTGTAAATGTACGTATATTCATAGGACAAACATATCCTGGGAAGTCTTGATTGATTAGTAATTCATGAGTCTGGTAAATTGAAAAATGCTGTGGTGGGGGAAGGTTTGGGAAAAATATCCTTTTGGGAAAGAATAATCCAGTTAAAACACAATTGGAGCTTTTTTGAGTCATAGCAGCTTTGCACAGTAGAGTTTGTGGGAAAGGAAATTAAGCTTTCAATTAAATAAACAGCATTCCTGCTAAAAAATGAGGACATTTCTAATTTGTGTCATGTGCTGCCCAGCAAAGGTCTTTTGTATTTGTGCAAGCCACCATAAAAACAGAGCACTATGGGTAGCACATTCACAGTCTATTTACAGTCTGGGTTGTCCCTTCTACTTGCAGAGAGCTCTGTTGTCAGTGGGTGGCAGTATACAAAAATGGGATACAGACAGTCTGTGTTGTGTTGCTGTTGGTCTGTTACTCGGCCATGGAGAAGAGTGAAGTTATAAGATCCAAAGAGCTAAAGTGAAAGCAAGTGTCAAACACAATGGAAAGTGCCCATTGCAGCCACTGTCTGTGGTTTCCATACTGTGCTTTTTTAACTTTAAAGGGTTTTGTCTCAGTTCTCGTGCTGTTGTTCCCTTCCTTATTCCAGCCCACTTGTCAACCAGTCAGGATTCAGCAGATGCATACCTCATCTGCGTCCTGCATTGGCATTGGACTGTATAAAAGCGCTTCTGTGGTGGGTGAACAGAAATGTGTACGCAGATGGAAACATTTGTAGGACCATAAATTATGTTTAAGGGAATCATACAGCTAAGAACACCAAAGACTAGACAGGGGGTAAAAAGTAACCATTGTGGATTAGTTTGAGTGAGTCCTGAGCTCAATCCAACTGAAAATCAATGGAAATTAAGAGTTGTGACGAGACCCAACATAAACCTCAGGAAACTGTTGCAGTTTCCTATTAAGAGTAAAACTGCTAGCTGCGATGTCTCCAAAAAACCTTTTGAATGATATGAAAAATTACAAATGATTAAATTAAATATACCGATAATTTTTTTCTGTGCCATTTTTTGTTTGTTGTTTGAATTAAAATAATATGTCACATAGTATATCAGAAGCAACATGTACCATGGATACCAACTACTTGTGTTAGTTACCAATTATTTTGGAGAAAAAAGTTTTTTGTAAAAAAAACTAAAAGGAAAGATACAAAAATAGATTAAATAGAAATGTTTCACAGTTATTTCATGCTTTATTTATTCATATTTTGTTTATGCGATTATTAACATGACCTACTCATCAGGTCTCCTCCCAGTGGGACATGCCCCGAACACCTCACCCAGAAGGCACCCAGGAGGCATCCTTGTCAGATGCCTGAACCACCTTTCAGAGGATTTCCGCTGTATCCACAATCTTGTTCTTTTGGTCACTACCCACAGCTCATGACCATAGGTGATGGTAGGGATGTAGATCAACCGATAAATTGAGAGCTTCGCTTTTACTCTCAGCTCTCTCTTCACCACGACGTACAGTGTTCGCAACACTGCAGCCACAGCACCAATCCGTCTGTCGATCTCACGCTGCCTTTTCCCGTCACTCGTGAACAAGACCCTAAGTTTAGATACCTAAACTCCTCCACTTGGGGCAGGGACTAGTTCCTTACCCAGAGTGGGCACTCCACCCTTTTCCAGCTGAGGTCCATTGCCTCAGATTTGGAGGTGTTGATTCTCATTCCCACCGCTTCATGCTCGGCTGTGAACTGTTCCAGTGTGAGCTGGAGGCCATCACCCGATGAAGCCAACAGAACCACATCATCTGAGAAAAGCAGAGAGGAGATTCTGAGACCACCGAAGTGAAAGCCTTCCGCCACTTGGCTACACCAAGAAATTCTGTCCATAAAAATTACAAACAGAATCAATGACAAAGGGCAGCCCTGGCGGAGTCCATCAACCACTGGAAAAGAGTCTGACTTATTGCCTGCTATGCGGACCAAGCTCCTGCAACAGTTGTATTAGGATCGAATGACCTGTAGCAATGGGTCAGATGCCGATTCTCCCAAAGCACCTTCCACAGGACAATCAGAGAGACACGGTCGGAGTCTTCTCCAAGTCCACAAAGCACATGTAGACTGCTTGGGCAAACTCCCATGCACCCTCATGTATACTCAAGAGGATAAAGAGCTGGTCCAGTGTTCCACAGCCAGGACGGAAAGCGCATTGTTCCTCCTGTATCTGAGGTTTGACTAAGGGACAGACTCTCCTTTCCAGCACCCTGGCATAGACTTTCCCAGGGAGGCTGAGGAGTGTGATCCCCCTATAATTGGAATACACCCTCCGGACCCCCTTCTTAAAGATGGGAACCATGACTCTGGACTGATCTCCAAGCAGCACTGTAGAGGCGTATCAACCAAGACAGCTCTACAACATCCAGAGCCTTCAGGAACTCAAGGCAAACCTCATCCAACCCAGGTTGCCCTGCCACCAAGGAGTTGTTTAACTGCCTCATTAACCTCACCCCCCAGAGATAGTCATCCCCCTTGTCCCCAGACACTGCTTCCTCCATGGAAGATATCCCAGTGGGATTAATTAGGTCCTCGAAGTATTCCTTTCACCACGCAATAATGTTCTCACCACCACGACACCACCTTGCGGCCGCAGCTCAGTGCAGTAGCTTCGGCAATGGAGGTGCTGAACATGGTCCATTCAGACTCAATTCCCCAGTCTCCCTCGGAATGCTGTTGAAGCTGTGTCAGAGGTGTGAGTTGAAGATCTCGTGGACCGGGGCCTCTGTTCCCAGCGCACCCTCACTATACGTTTAGGTGCGCCGGATATGTCCAGCATCGTTCCTCACCACCTGATCCGACTCACCACCAGATGGTGATCAGTTGACAGCTCAGCCCCTCTCTTCACCCGAGTGTCCAGAACATATGGCCGCAGGTTTGGTGATACAATTATAAAATCGATCATCGACCTGCGGCCTACAGCGTCCTGGTGCTACGTCACCCAGCGAATAATTCATTTAAAAAAATTATTTCATATTTTTAGATTTTTTTGTTTGTTTTTGTCGTATCTGTGTGTGTGTGTGTGTGTGTGTGTGTGTGTGTGTGTGTGTCGTCACTCCACTTAGCAAGCAGCCAGTTCAGTTTAATGATTTTACATTAAATTTCTTATAAATTGAAGATGAAAATGTTTTGCAAACCTGGCAGCTTTCAAGTCCTTTGCCCATTTGTCACTCAAATTCAAATTCAAATTCAAATTCAAATTTTATTTGTCACACACACACAACCATACACAGTATGACATGGGGGTGAAATGCTTGTAGCTGTACAATGCCCGACCATTAAATGACAGAAGAAAAGTTTTACAATATTTACAATTTACAGTTTACTACAAAATTTACAAATGAACTTAGGAATTTACAGTAAAGAATGTGCAAATAGCAGAAGAGATTATAAAGATAAGGATTATAAATTATAGGAATTATAGGATTATAGGAAATGTGTGGTGGTGCGTGTGGTGACGTGTGTGAGAGTCCAGTCTTATAGTAACGTGTTTGGGAGAGTCCAGTCCTACACCTGGTTCAGGCCCCGAATAGCCTGGGGGAAGAAGCTCCTCTTCATTCTCTCTGTTTTGGCCTTAAGGGAGCGGAAGCGCTTCCCAGACCTCAACAGTGAGAAGAGTCCATTGTTGGGATGGGAGAGGTCCATCATAATCTTCCTAGCTTTGGACTTGCACCGCTTGGTGTAGATGGACAGCAGGTCAGGGAGCTCTGATTGAATGATGCGTTCTGCCGAGCGCACCACCCTTTGCAGATCTCGTCTGTCCTGCTTGGTGCTGTTCCCAAACCAGGTGCAGATGTTTGACGTCAGGACGCTCTCGATGGTGCAGGAGTAGAAGTTCTTGAGCACCTTCAGTGGCAGATAAGATAAGATAAGATAAGATAAGATAGAACTTTATTAATCCCTCGGGTGGGTTCCTCTGGGAAATTCGATTTCCAAAAAAGCACAGCACCGACAGAAGTTACAGAGTTATACACACACTCTAAGTCTTCTGAGGAAGAAGAGACGCTGACGGGCTTTCTTAACCAGGGTGTTGATGTGACAGGACCATGACAGGTCCTGAGTGATGTGGACACCCAGGTATCGGAAACTGTCCACTCTCTCCACTGGCGTGCCACTGATGATGAGGGGTTTGTAATTCCTCGCCTGCTTTGTAGTGAAGTCCACGATCAGCTCCTTAGTCTTGCTGATGTTTAGGAGGAGGTTATTCTCCTGGCACCAGGTCTCCAGGTTCCTAATCTCCTCCAGGTAGGCCGTCTCGATGTTGTCGGAGATCAGGCCCACAACAGCAGTGTCGTCAGCAAACTTGACAATGGAGGTGGTGTCGGATGTGGCTACACAGTCATAAGTGTACAGTGAGTACAGCAGGGGGCTTAAAACACAGCCCTGAGGCACTCCAGTGCTGAGTGAGATGGAGGGGGAGACTTGTTTTCCTACCCTCACCGATTGGGGTCTGTCTGTGAGGAAGTTGAGGATCCACTGACACAGTGATGAGCTGAGTCCTAGATCCGTCAACTTGGTGAAAAGCTTAGAGGGAATTATTGTGTTGAATGCTGAACTGTAGTCCTCGAACAGCATCCTAACATAATTCCCTCTGCCAGTGTCCAGGTGACTCAGGGATGTGTGGAGCAGGTGAGATATGGCATCGTCTGTGGAACGATTAGTCCGGTAAGCAAACTGAAGTGAGTCGATGGTGGGAGGAAGTGAAGAAGTGATGTGATCTCTCATCAGTCTTTCAAAACACTTCATCACAATTGAAGTCAGTGCTACTGGACGGTAGTCATTGTGGCAAGCGGGCTGTTGTTTCTTTGGTACAGGGACAATAATGGACCGTTTGAAGCACGTGGGAACCACAGCTTGGGCCAGGGAGAGGTTGAAGATCTCCGTGAACACCGGTGCTAGTTGATCAGCGCAGGCTCTAAGGACCCGGCCAGGGATTGCATCTGGTCCTGCTGCCTTCCTGGTGTTCACCCTCCTGAAGGTGTTCCTCACGGCATGCTCTGTGATGACGAATGCATTTTCTTCACTGGTGCACTCCGAGCGCACGCAGCCGTTTGTTGTTTTAATTGCTGCGGCGTCGAAGCGAACATAAAACGTGTTCAGCTCATCAGCCAGTGAAGCATCGGCATTCATCATTGAAGAAGCTGGTCGTTTATAGTCCGTTATAGTCCGCAGTCCTTTCCACAGGCTCCTAGAGTCGCACTGTCGTAGCTGTGACTCTAGTTTTTCCCCGTAGCTCCGCTTTGCCTTTCGGACCGCGCTGCGCACGTTGTAGGACGCAGCCTTGTATAGGTCCATATTACCGGAGACAAGCCCTTCATTGTAGGCAGCGGTGCGTGATCTCAGAGCGTCGCGGATGTTTTTATCCACCCACGGCTTCTGGTTGGGAAACGTTCGGATGATAGTTCTTTCTGCTGTGTCGTCCGCTAGTTTCCCGATAAATCCCACAACCGCTTCCGTAAACATGTTGATGTCATCAGAGCTGCGCCGAAATATGTCCCAGTCTGCGTCATCCAGTGCGTCCTGCAGCGCGGCCACCGATTGGTCCGTCCAGCGAGCGACCTCCCTCCTGATTGGTGGTTGCTGCTTTAGCCTTTGTTTGTAAGCAGGTATGAGGAAGATGGCGGAATGGTCCAATTTTCCAAATGCCGGCAGGGGTTGAGCCTTGTAACAGTTCTTGAACGGGGTGTAGCAGTGGTCTAATGTCCTTGTGCCCCGGGTGGGGCAGTTGATGTGCTGGTGAAGGTTGTGAAATGTCCGTTTGAGATTCAATCTGTTAAAATCTCCCATAACACGCATTTATCATTTCAAACTGGTCGATTTCCAGACAGAATGAAAATAGCAAAAGTTATACCTCTATACAAATCTGGAAACAAACACCATTTCACAAACTACAGGCCTGTCTCTTTACTACCTCAATTCTCAAAAGTTCTTGAAAAACTGTTTAAAAACAGACTGGAAAAATTTATAGATAAACATAAACTACTCACTGAGAGTCAGTACGGATTCAGATCAAGCAGATCAACATCATCGGCACTATTAGATTCAATAGAATACATCACAAATTCCATAGACAAAAAGCAATATGTGGCTGGGTTATTCATAGACTTGACAAAGGCATTTGACACTATAGATCATGATATATTAATAAGAAAACTGGAACGTTATGGTGTCAGAGGGGTAGTTTTAGATTGGGTCCGGAGTTATTTAAGTGACAGAAAGCAGTTTGTGAAAATAAATGGTGGTTGCTCCTTATGTATGGACATTGCTTGTGGTGTACCCCAAGGGTCAGTTTTGGGTCCAAAATTCTTCAACTTGTACATTAACGACATCTGTAAAGTGTCCAAAGTATTAAAAATGGTTCTCTTTGCTGACGATACAAACATTTTTTGCTCTGGTGATGATCTGCAGAATTTATTGGAGGATATGACTAATGAAATAAGTAAAGTGAAGTTCTGGCTTGATAAAAACAAATTATCATTAAATTTGAATAAATCTAAACTTATGTTATTTGGAAATAGTAGTTTAAATACAAATGCAAAGATTCAAATAAATGGTGTTGATATTGAAAGAGTCAGTGAAAATAAATTTCTGGGGGTAATAATAGATGAAAAACTTAACTGGAGAGCTCACGTAAGATATATTCATTCCAAAGTATCACGAAGCATTGCAGTACTAAACAAGGCAAAACAGGTATTCGACAGAACATCACTTCATATTCTCTACTGTTCACTGGTTTCACCATACTTAAGCTATTGTGCAGAGGTCTGGGGCAATAACTATAAAACCACATTACATTCACTTTTTACTCTTCAAAAGAAAGCAATTCGAATCATCCACAATGCAGGTTATAGGGAACATACAAACTCACTATTTTTGCAGTCTGAAATATTGAAAATTGACGATATAGTGAAATTCCAAACAGCACAAATTCTATTCAAAGCAAAAAATAAAGAACTGCCAGGTAATATTCAGAGTATGGTTTTTTTTGAAAGAAGGAAGTTATAATTTAAGGGGTTTTTGTAACTTCAAAACAATGAAGGTACGTACTACAAGAAAAGGCTTTTGTGTTTCTGTTCAAGGAGTGAAACTATGGAACAAACTGAATATGGAATTAAAGCAATGTCCAAACATAAAACTGTTCAAAAAGAGTTATAAAAATATGATCTTCTCGATCTATAAAGAAAAGGAAAATATTTAAATTAAGTGAATGTCTCTATTTAAAAACAAACAAACAAAAAATTCATGATGTGATATTATAGTATATAGTATATCAGAAATCTGTTCACTATTTTTATTACAAATTATATCAGTAAGGAAGCTGACTAAATATTCACTGATAATTTATGGGACAGGGGTGGGATTAAATAAGTGTATACTTCTTCCCACTCCCTTTCAACATGTAAATTAATCAGAATGTTTTTTTGTATGTAATTTGTATAGTATATATTTTTTTTCTCTCATTTCTTTTCTAAATGTACTTGTATATTGTTCACATGTTGAAATAAATTACCAATCAATCAAAAGCTTGTTCTCGATGGATTGAACATTGGCTAGCAGGATACTGGGCATGGGTGCGCGGTGTGCGCGAGCCCGTAGCCTGTTCCTGATGCCGGCTCTTTTACCTCGAGGCCGTCGTTTAGGGTCGCGTCCTTTGTTCTCTCTCAGGATCTCCTTTGGCCAGGTTGGGTCCGGAGTTAAACATGGTGAAATGTTCGTGTACTGCAGACCAATAGAAACCAAAGTGTCTCTACTGTAGCGGATTTGTGTGTTTTGCATGATGCTCATGCAAGATTATCGCAGATATAGCAAAAAGTGACGAAAAACTCCAAAAAGTGGAAAAGTTAGGGCAGAGCATCCAGCACGGCAGCCGACCTCACCGGCGCCATTTTGTAACAGCATAAGAATTAATTAGGCTGTGTTCCAGCTGAAGTTTAGAATGTTACAGTAATTTATGAGGAGATGAGATTCCTTGGACACATTCTTAGACCTGTGTCAATTTATTATTTTTTATTGATACTCTGGTGTATGCGCGGATACAGTATGTATGACTCGTAGATGGTATTACTCTGTACTGATAGAGCTAAAGCAAGATTCATTTGCAGTACCTGGGTTTTGTGGTGAGGCACACATTTTCACCATTGAGTACAAACAGGATAACAGGCAGGCACAAACTAAAACAGAAAACATTCAGAATAACATTTAACATATATAAACAAACATAAGAGTGCAGAATACATTCTTTTCCAACAACCACACTCATGCATGTCTATAAGGCTACACTACTATGTCCATGAATGTGGGACATCGTATTTAAAGCTCTTTTAATCAAAGAACTGAAATATGTTCTTAGCATTTTTACTCTACATTAACTGGATTTTCCCCACAGTGCTGCTTTGATGGGCGAACCTTTATCAGAAAATGGCAAAAGCACAAAAAGTATGAACAAAATAATTTCCAGCTTCCACAGCAAGCTGAAGCCACCACTTAATTGAATGCATTTTTACTACTCAAAGTGCGTGTGTGTGTGTGTGTGTGTGTGTGTGTGTGTGTGTGTGTGTGTGTGTTGACTTAATGATACTCAGTCCATTTTCATTCCTGCTGTGTCAAATACTATCTTGTCAAAGTCACTAGTGTCTGAGAAACACACCAAGATGTTAAGATGTGACCAGGACCATGTCTAAAGTCCCAACACAGAAAATTCGGGTATACTTCACTGGCTGAAAACGTTGTGATCCTGCCTCCTCCTGTGGACTTTGTTGCTCTTTAAAACTCTCTCATTGTCTAATATTTCTATAGCTGGCACATCAAAACATCAGCTCCAAGGGGCACCTTGTACAGGTGACATTGTATTATACCTTGAAAGGTGTGGTGTTTTGTTTATTGCATTCATGGTGCAGAAAAAAAAATCACCATAAATTCTGGGTTTAGAAATAAACAGTGATTTGACCTTAGTTTTAAGAACATCATCCACCAAATTCAATTTTTGTTTTTCACTTGATCTTGTGACCTTGCAACAGCTGAGTTTCTCTTATTGTTTCTTCTTAAAAATGATTCTTGATCACTCCTCCAACTCTGAGTTTGCCTGGAAACGTCGTTGTGATGAGGCCCTGAAGCTCTGGTAAAGTTTCTGACTGATAATAGGAAGCTGTCCAAATCCCTCATACTGCCCCTTTGTTTCCCTGGTGCATTTGCAAGGTTGTCCATGCAGGTTCTCTTTTTTGGATTTTAATGCCGTGTAACAGCAAAACGCACACACATATGACTGCTCTAAGAGCTGCAGTAGGAGGCGTTTGGGATCAATTGTGGAAAACTGGGTCTCCACGTGACATAATCTCACATTAGAACAGCCAGCTGTGTAGCAAGCATGCTCACTCCCTGTTTATAGATGGGAAGACTGTATTTTGGGCTTGCCCCTCTCGTACATGTATTGATACCAGTTCACTCGACTGGCTTTAATCTGAAAGTAATGAAAAAACAGTTGGTAATACTTTCTCCTCGTGTTTCTATCACTCACTGTGTGTGAGAGAGAACTGACCTACACCGCAATCTAATGTATCTCTCCTGATGATGAACATGAGGGTTATGTGTATGTGACATCACCAACTCTATCTTTGTCATTATTTTTTCCTGATTACACGGACATCATACAGTCAATCGTAACTTGCTAACACCAATTTTGTAATCAATGTCCACAGAAAATGGGATTCCTCTAGCCACTGGCAATTAATACATTTGTGTCCTTTTTTTAACACTAGAGAGCTGAGTTTGAAATTACCAATGACTGGCTCCCAGTCATTTGCATATTTATTGCAGCTGAGGACGAGGTGGTGGTGGCAGCGGCAATGGTGGTGATGGTGGAGGGGGGGTGGGGAACTGGGGCAAATGATTGATGTGGAGCTCGCCTCCTGCATTACAAACAGCCCATTATTGCGCAGCTAGAGGAAGGGAGAGAGCAAGAAAGAGAGAGAAGAGAAGAAGAAAGAGACAGTGAGCGTGACAGAAAGAGAGAGAGGGAGGATGAAGAGCGGTCTAGCATACAGTTGATTAAAGTTGAAGACACTGGGATCAGTCTGCACTGGAGGTTTTTGTCCACCTGCCGCACCTCTTTCTCTTTCCCTCCCTTTCCTTTTTTGTTTTTTCCCTGCACCTCACGTCCTCTCACTACGTATTTTGCAGTGAAGATAGCTGGGGTGGGAGCATTAAAAGGCTGTTTTAATGGATGTTGACAAGGAGTGGACAAACAAAAGCCAAAGCCTGAGGATTTGCTTGAAAAGATTCAATCAGACATGTTTTCACTACGATTAATTGGTGGACTCAGAGGGGGAGGGATGGCAGGGATGTGGGGATGAAGGGATTGGTGAGGGAGGTGTGAATGAGTGTGATTGTTCTGAATGCCACCCCCCCCCCCCCCACCCTTTCTCCTTTTCCTCTCACACCCCCATGCTTCCCTCTGTCATTTTGAGCGATAGTTTGGAAATGTCCTTTGAATTATGCTAAAGAGCAAACTCGTCCTGCCCTCCCACTACCTCCTCCTCCTCCCCGTGAATTATGAGTATTATTTCAGGGAGGTGGGATGTGGTGAGCCAGAGAACAGGACTATACCACTTTGATTGAATCGGACCTGCCTCTACTTGTGTCAGATACACACTCACGTGTACGCTGATAAGATTGCTGTTATGTGCATGTTTGGGCGATTAGTATAGACAACCATGCCATGACATGGCTCACGAGGTCAAAGACGTCTTGAAGATCTAACCACGAAGCCCATGATGCCATACACGCTTTATCTATATCACTTTGATATTTTTGGCTTTCTTGTTTCATCATAGGCCACAATGGAATCCCAGTGTTTAGAATTTCCAGTTCCCAGTAAGACTCTTTGTCTAAAAAGATATTGATTCATTAGAACTTGGATATTATTTTAAGAATTCAGTATTAAAAATATGCAATTTCTGTATTTTTAACTTCTGGTTTTATTTTATTATCTCACTATTTCAAAATTGTAACTGTTTTCTTTCAGTTCATTTAAAATTCAGTTCAGTGTTATTTATACAGCACCTCAAGTGCTAACAGTTGCCTTAAGGCATTGTTGTAAGATAAAAAAAAACAAAAAAAACAACCTATATTGATACAGAGAAAACCCCAACAATCAAACAAACCCCATGAGGAAATACTTGAAAAACATCCTTTTAGCAGGGGAAAACCTCAAGCGGAACCAGGCTTAAGGGGTGGGGTGATGAGAGGGAGACAGGACAAAAGACACACTGTGGAAGAAAGATTATTTATGACGAATGATTAAATGTAAAGAGGTCTATAAATACACAAAATAACATAGTATTGGCTAGCACCACATATAAAACACCGGGACATAATCACGAGCCAATTAGCATGTAAAACATCACCACAAGTGGAAATGACAGCAGCAACATCGGCAACTCTCAGAAGAAGACAAAATCACGCCTAAGACTGCAAGTCTGCTTCCTGGCCGTAGCTATAGATATTAAACACCACAAAATGTGACTAAGTTTATAAATTTTGCTTCCACTGTGGTCATGAGTGTTTATAGCATTACGTTTCTCAGAATAGAGTTCCCAATAACCAGTGTTTTTGTCACGTCTGGGGCAGAAGTTGTGTGGTGTTTGGAGAGGGAGGACCCAAGTTAGCCAAGAACCAAGATAGCACCCCAGGAGATCAAAACAAAATGTCTATCACCCGCACACTGGGGCTTGTGAAACGGAGTCCCAAAACATAGCTCAGGGGCCCGCCCGGGGCCAGGATGAAACAGTTTAGAGGGTTGGCCGCGCGGAAGGCAGCGACACAAATCTGGAGGTCATAAATCCGAAAAGCAGCCATGCGGAAGGCAGCGGCAGAGACACAAATCTGATAATTGGACGCGCAGAAAGCAGCGGTGGCGACACAAATCCGGAGGCCAGCCGCACGGAAGGCACCGTTCAGGGGGCCGTTCAGGAGGCTGTCCACGACAGCAATGTTGTCCAGCCAGCAGCCTGGAAAGTGAGGTGCCGGAGGTGGCCAAACGGCAGCATTGCGGCTGCAGAACTAGACGAGGCAGGTTGCAGACGAGGCAGGTTGCAGACAACAGCGGTGATGCAAGTGAGCTTTATTGATATTGGGTGACAGTAACACAAAGAGGTGGTGAGAATTACAAAATAAACTGAACTGGGAAAGCTAGTAAGCTGACCTGAAAACATAACATGAAAGGGAGACACGAGGCGAGAAGCAGAGAGACACGGAGAAACACTAAATAACACAGACGAACTGACAACAAGCAGAGGAATATATACTGGCATAAATAATGTTACGAACTTGCGTGTCCATGTGTTTTGGTCTGTTTGGCAGTTTTCTTGGTGTGGGGATAGTAGGTGTGTGGGATTATGGAGTTTTCTTTGGATGATTTTGTTACTTCGCCTTCATGGGATAAAATAGTGAAGTGCAGGAAAGCGGATTTGCTTATTATTGCTAGTTGTTATGATATTCAAGTGTCCTATGGTGCCCACAAAGCGGAGGTTAAGGGCGCCTTGTGTGCAGGGCTGGTGGAGCGAGGCATCCTTCCTGCCCCGAAGGCAGCTGTAGAGCAGCCTGGCGGCGGGGGTGTGAAGGTGGCTCCGGAGGCTGAGCCGGAGCCGGATGCCAAAGGGCCTGTTGACGTGCTACCGGCTGAGGTGGAGTCTGATGCAGCTGAGGTGGAGTCTGATGCAGCTGAGGTGGACTCTGATGCTGCTGAGGCAGAGTCTTAAGCAGCTGGGTCTGGTACGGCCGGGGAACCCCTGGCGGGGCGGTCTACGGAGGATCTCCGTTTGACCCTCCGTATAAGGGAGGTGGAAACCCGTGCTAAAGAGCTTGAGGTACAAGCAAAGCACCTCCGTGTCAGAGCTTGCAGAGCTTTGGAGCTGGAGCGAAAGCCCTCCACATCTGCCTCTAGTCATCCTAGTACGTCCACCGCTGTCCCAACAGGTTTTGACATCACTAAGCACGTTAAACTGGTTCCCCCGTTTCGTGAGGCCGAAGTGGACTCCTATTTTAACGCTTTTGAGCGTATAGCGGCCGCGTTAAGCTGGCCGAAGGAATTTTGGCCACTGCTGTTGCAATGCAAACTGGTTGGCAAAGCCCAGGAGGTGTGTACCAGTTTATCAATTGAAGATAGCCTGGACTATGACATCATGAAGAAGACTGTGTTGCAGGCATATGAGCTTGTCCCAGAAGCCTACCGTCAAAAATTTAGGAAGTGTGAAAAAACTGCCAATCAGACATTTGTGGAGTTTGCTCGTGAAAAGAGTCGCCTGTTTGTCAGACTGCTTTCGAGTCTGCGAAAGCATTAGTGTGCAGTTCCCCTGTTCTTACGGCACCAAATTTCATGTCCCCTTTCAAGCTCGAGGTTGACGCTAGTGCGGCTGGTGCAGGAGCTGTCCTTATGCAGGAAGTATATTGGATCCAGCTCTATCCCTGTTCAAGTGTTCACTGACCACAATCCATTGGTGTTTCTGTCCCAGATGCAAAACTCAAATCAGAAACTTATGCGTTGGTCCCTTTATTTGCAAGATTTCAACCTGCAAATCAAACATAAGAAAGGGATGGAAAATGACATCGCTGACGCCCTGTCGAGAGCAATTTCATAGTTTGGGAATTAAACAATAGGAGGGTTGTTTAATTCTTATGGAAGGGGGTGTTACGAACTTGCATGTCCATGTGTTTGTTTGTGCTTGTGTTGTGTCTTTTTATGTTAATTTAGCTGTGCCAGGGCCCTACTCCGATTGGTGCGTGGATACACTGCCCCGACGTGACTGGTTCCAGCTGGAGGACCCGCCCATTAAAAGGAGGCTGGAATGCTACAGCGGGAGAGATCCTCGCGTTTCTCCTCATGACCCAGCAGTATTCCTGTGGCAGCCGCTGGCTGCAGTGCGCTTAAAAGTTGTGGAAGTGGAGTGGGAAGGGGTGAGCTGCCGTTTCTTTTGATCACCCGTTTTCTCCTGTTTTGAGTTAGTTAAGGAGGTCAGACTCTGTCTTTATTTTTGACTTTGTTTTGGTAAGGTCAGGGGTGCGGGATTTGTGTAGATTTGTTTTGTTTATTGTTTTGGCCTTGGCTCACCCTGAAGTGTTGACACTCCCGTTTTGGTTCCTTTATTTCACATTGTAAAAAAATCACCTTGTATCTAACGGATTTGTTTCTTGTGGCTGCTTGGGTCTTGGGGGGGAAGCGAGTGCCTCACTCATGTTATGGCCTGGCCCTAGACGGGTCGTAACAATAAATACACACAAAGAAATTACAAAAAATGACACACAGCTGAACCTAATAGGCATGAAGAGACACAGACCTTCAAAGTAAAACAGGAAATGCACAACTGTTTTACAACACAAACAGACACGAACAGAGCACAGGGGGAGAACACAGGTAGGAATAATAAAGCACTAAACACAAGAACCAAAACCCTAAGAACTAACAAAGACACATCAAGAAATTAAAGATTATTGATACCAAACAGAAAACACTAGGTCACCAACCCAGGACCTTGACAATTTTTCCCTCAGTAGGTGTATCGGCTCCCAGGGAAAATCAATTTGAAATGTGCAGAGGTTGTTGGTGTATCTGGGTTACTGTTTGGGGCTATGTTTCCTCCTCAAAGACACAAGGCTGGCCTTATTTCCCAATTGCTCTGGACAATCTGCTGTTGAACAGCCAATGGTGGGTAACCTAACTTCACGTGCACCAACTACAGGGGTCTGGCTAGCTATAGGATTTTCAAAGCTGGTTAGGCAAATAGGATATATTTATCATTATTACTAAAGTATATGAAGTGTCATTGTTATTAAAGAAGGCCAAGGAATAGCTAAATATTTGACACACTAAGTATAAAAGTGCACGATGGACAGATGAAGAAGCCATGTTGCCAAGCAATTCAACTAAGAGCTAAGCTAATAGCAACGCAAGCTAGCAAGTTTCTAAAGATACAATAAGTGAATAAAATTTGCAGGTGATTCAACGGAAAGTGTACTTGATTCAGATAAAGCACATAAAGGTTACACTTTGAAATATGTGATTATATAAAGTTTTGTGATTAAACAACATTCACAGTACCTGCCGTACTGTAGTAATCCAAAAGCAAGTCATCACCAGAGGAGTTTCTGTTTTAGAATTAATTTTTTCTTTCTAAGAAATAAAATTTAGAATGAAAATTTATACGGGATAAAATTATTTTATAGTTGATAATACAAAAGTTGTGTATGCTACAAATAGGAGTATTACATTAAACAAATGCAGAATAAAAAATGAGTTTTTAATTGTTTGTTTTTCAATGTATCTAAAACAAAAACATCGTTATCTGGCGGTATCCACCTGAATGTCAGTATGTGACAAGTTAGAAGTGACAGTGTTTTGACCACAGACATTGTCCCTGTGAGGATGAATTCTGACTAAATGGAATGAACTGCAATCTAAAACCTTAGCTGACAGTGATGACCATGGTGATGCTCCATGAAATATCAAATTCAAACTTTAAATCCAAAGCTGACAAAATTCAGATAATGCCCAGTAGAAACATTTTTGTATTTTTTATTAATATTTTAGCATGCATGGGTAACCTAATCACATACTAAGTTTCACTTTCTGTATATACACCTGTAGTGCACTGATTCAGTATATTATGCAAATCCAGAGGTAACGAAGACTGCAGCAACATTAGCTTTGTGATGTTAAGCTTGGGGAGGTACGGCTCCCAGGCAACATCTGTGACTGCTCATCCCTCCTTCCAGTCTGTATCTCCGCCTCTCCAAACTTCAGATGATCCTCAGAAGTGTGGTGAGAAAGTCGGCTTTGCTTGGGTGGGGTGGGGGGGATAAGAAGTGGGACAGTGAGAGTGCGTATACAGCAAATTGGGAGCGCCATCAAATTATACTGGCATTAAGGGGGTTTCACAGGGTGTAATCCACACACCAAAGCCTGCCCGCCACTCCCTCTGTACAACACTAAACTTTTGTCAATGTAAACGCAGCATTTCATGCTCTGCCATTAATCTGTCGGATTAAAGGATGCAAGCCATTTGAGTAGGGTTTGGGTGGGGGTATAGGAAATAGGGTGAAGGGTGGATAAGTAATGAATTCTCCTGATATTAGCTTAATACTTGGTGTCAGGTGGCAGAAATAGGTGGTAGAAGGAGGTACCTGGTTATAGTCATGCATCTTTGTCACTGTCCTCTTTCTACAAACCCACAACTACTTAGACTTCAGTGAAAAAAGTCTGAAATGTTGCTCTATCTCTTTCTCTGTTCCCTGTGATGGAATGGAGGGGGAAGGGTGATGTGCAGTTTATTTCAAGAGGGTACCCCACCTGGGGACAGCACTGGAGAACAAGCTTGTCACACTGAGGGAGATTTGCCCTCTCTCATCTGGACATGGAGGAGCTCACAGTGGGAGCTGAGGAGAATCCAGGCATGGTTTCCAATAGTTGGAGTGTTCTAGGAATACGTTGACACACACAGTGGTGTATCTTTCATTCTGGGCATAAGAATAAATGTTGGGGAGGCAGGTAAGAGGCCTTTGTGTTTTTAAGAATTAAGAGATGCTTTGCTTGTTATTTTGGCCACGTTCACATTAAGTTTAATTACCTGAAAATATTATATAAAACTGTTTGGACTCTAATTACTGCTGTGGAACTGACCATGCCAAAAGTGGGGGGGGGTCACTAGACTGGGGCATAACACCAAATGTCATATTTTACACCAATACTAACTAGGGTTCAAAAAGTAAAAGACACTAGAAAAAACATATTAATGAAAGTAATAAAGATTTGTTTTATCTTTTATAGTGTTTTTCTGTAATGAGCTGTGGTCATTGTCACAATGCTGTAGAATCATTCAACCCTGGAAAAAGAACACTTCAAAGAAATAAGAGATGTATGTAATTTTTTTCATAATTGTAACTGTAACTTCTTGTTACAATTACTTGTAATAACTTGTAGTTCAGAAAAAAACATACATAAAAGAAAAAATAAAATGTTTCCTCCTGATGAGCTGTTGAACTACAAAAAATGAAAGTTAGAAATAAAAAACAACTGTAGAGAAGAAAATGTTAAGAGAAATAACAACATACTACACGTGTCTCATCATGTACAGTCTTATATAAAAATATTTCCCCCTTCCTAATTTCTTATTTTCTGCACATTTGCCACAAAGTATGTTGCTGAAATACCTGACTGTGTAATTGAAATAAAAATTTTAAAAGGTGCTCAGGGGATCACAAGGCAGTCCCACTTCCAAATCAACAGCAGTAAAAAGAAAAACATAATTTAGCAACTGTAAATGCAATAACCGAACGATTAGTCTCTAATCAAAGCATCATTTGCAGCCTCAGGTTTAGGAGTCAAGTCACCACTGCCTCTTGTTGGGCTCGAGCTGAGAGCCCTCTCATTCTTCAGATTCTGTAGTTACCAATCAGGTCAAGTGGAGTAACCAACCTATGACAGGTGTATAATCAGGTAAGTGGTAATTGCCATGTTTAATTTTATGAAACTCTTTTGGTCATTGTATGTAGAGATGAAAAATATTGTGTGTGTGTGTGTGTGTGTGTGTGTGTGTGTGTGTGTGTGTGTGTGTGTGTGTGTGTGTGTGTGTGTGTGCGCAGAAGGGCACTCATGCTCATACACCACCACATGCGCTGCTCTACCTTCTGGAATAAATTGAATGTCTGTCCTCACACTACACTATACATCAAGACAAATAATGATTTACCTACTGCCTTCTTCCCTCTTCCAGCCGGGTGCTGGCTCTGTGGATATGCATTGTGCTGGCTCCCCCTCTAAACATTCTGATGTCTCTATCAGCCTTTTCACTTGTCTCTGTTGTTCACTATCTGTGTTTCTGTTGGAGGCTCAGCCATCACGCTCTCCGTTGTCCTGCCAACTTGTACTGTAGAGCCTTGTGTTCAAGGAGAGGCAGTAAAGATATGTAGTCTTCTGCCAGCTCTTGTTTCTATTGCAGACATCTTAGACATTGTTTGTATACTTGCAGATAAGCAATTATCAGTTTGAACAGTTCTGACTGCCTTATTAAATGGACAAGGAAACTAGAATATCATAATAAGAAAAAAGGCAGTGTCATCACCATCTGGGGCAAAGCTTGTGTTATGACATGTGGTAGATGTTCAAAAGTGAGTATTTTAGCCAAGACCATTATCTGACACAGGTCCTAAGAGATACATCTGACCCTTCAACTGATCCAGCTTCTGTTTGCCAAAGCTTCATCAGAAAACAGAAAAACAGGGACAAAATTGGCAACATTGGCAAGAAGGAACATGTGAAGCTCATGAAATACCAAAGGCTTAGAGAGGAGCTAGAGAAAATGTGGAGAGTGAAGGCAACAGTGGTCCTCCGTGGTAATCAGAGCACTTGCTGCAGTGACCCACAAACTGGGCGATTCACAGAATGACATCCTCTGTCTAGAAGAGTGGAGTCCAAGAAACAATGAAGATACTGTACAGAATCTTTGAGCTCCCATAGAGGAGCTGAGCTTGTAGGATAAAGACAGCAGGGTGAGTGGGAGAGAGTGAGAGAGTGAGACATTTAACTTGGTAGAGACATTGTTAGACTCAGAAACAGAAATTTTGGCAATCACACAGTCTCTATATTTGCCAGCTCAGTCTAAAGAATAAGAGACATGAATTTCCTTCGTAATTACAGGCTCAGCAACAGAAAACACATGCTCAATATTGTCAGGCTTAGGAATGTAAAACTCAGTCCTTTTAAAAACAGAGGTCTTAAGGTTAAAATTTGCTGGCTCAAAGAAAAAGAACAGGAGAGTAGGTCAATGTGACTCATGATAGAAGCTGGCCCATGAAGCCCACCCTTGGCAGACGCATAGTGGACAACAGCGTCCAGCTGAGGTGTGGAGCAACAATGGCAGGAGCCCAGCTTTCTTCTTGAGGGGGAGATTTCAGAGCTATTGGCTTCCAGTATACCAGCCAAGGAAGAGACTGCATCCAAAGTGGGGCTAGTTAATTCCCCTGGCAGCATTACCTCCAGTGGGCAGGACTGTGGTTGCATCAAGGCTAGAGTGCTTGGTGGTGGCCATGTCGAGGGTGGCAGGCTGAGCAGCAGTGCCTGTGAGCCCCAGAGCCCAGTCCAAAGGGGCAGATTACAGCTCCTCAGAGGTTATCTCCAGCTGGTGACCCCATGACAATAAAAACATAGGAAATAATGGTTAAAGCCTTCAACACAGTTTATAGTGGCTAGTTAGACACATTTGACAGAAATGGTGCCAAATCTCAGCAACAGTCACCTCAAGGTGCTTTATATTGCAAGGTAAAGATTCTACAATATTATAGGTAAGATCTTCACAACAGTGGGAAGGAAAAACTCCCTTTTAACAGGAGAAAACTCCTGGCAGAACCAGGCTCAGGGAGGAGCAGCTGTATATGTATAAATATCGAGACAAACAAGGTGAGTGAAGAAGAAAAATTCAGTGGATCATAGGACGCCTAGCAATCTAGGCCTATTGTAGTATCACAAAGGGACAATTCAGGGTGCCCTGATCCAGCCCTGACTATAAGCTTTATCAAAAAGTAAAGTTTTATGACTAATCTTTAAAGCAGAGAGAGTGTCTGTCTCTCAAATCCAAACTGGAAGCTTGTTCCATTCCTCTCCTCTGTGGGTTTGAAAGCCAAAAACGTTGCATCCCATTCTACAGGGTGGGCCATTTATATGGATACACCGTAATAAAATGGGAATGGTTGGGATATTAAAGTCCTGTTTGTGGCACACTAGTATATGTGAGGGGGCAAACTCCTCAAGATGGGTGGCCATGAATGACCATGGTGGCCATTTAGAAGTCGGCCATCTTGGATACAACTTTTGTTTTTTCAATAGGAAGAGGGTCATGTGACACATCAAACTTATTGGTAATGTCACAAGAACAACAATGGTGTGCTTGGTTTCAATGTAACTTTATTCTTTCATGAGTTATTTCATAGACACAGACCTCCAATGGAGCTCTAACACCTCTGCGGTCTTAAAGAAGGCCCAACAGCGTCTCCACTTTCTGAGAATCCTCAGAAAAATGGACCTGAAGAAGGAGCTGCTGACCGTCTTCTACCGCTGCTCCATTGAAAGTGTGCTGACATATTGCATCGGTGTGTGGTTCTCCAGCTGCACCACAGCACACAGAAAGGCACTCCAGAGGGTCATCAACATGGCCCAAAAAATCATTGGACATCCTCTTCCCTCCCTGAAGGACCTGTACAGCACTCGCTGTCTCAAGAGGGCACGCAGCATCCTACGGGACTGCACACACCCAGGACACCGGGTGTTTAAGCTGCTGCCGTCTGGCAGGAGGTTCAGGCTGCTGAGGTCCCGAACAAATAGACTCAAGGACAGCTTTTACAACAGGGCAATAGCCCTGATCAATGTAAATAGCTGACCTGACTGGATACCTCCCTGGACTTTTTAGGGGGAGGTAACAATGTTTAAAACGATAACAATAATATTTATATTTATAACAAGGTGCAATAATAATTAATGTGCAATAATAACAGTGTGCAATACACATACACTTATTCTTCTTTTTTATACTAAGTTAATATACTGTGTTGTGTTGTTTGTTACGTTGTGATGTGTCATATCGTGTCGTGTTGTGTTATATGTAGTGCCGACGTAGGACAGTTTTTCCAATTTCATTGTACTACTGTACTATGTATGACTGTGCAATGACAATAAAGAGTTATCTTATCTTATCTTATCTTATCTTATCTTATCTTATCTTATCTTATCTTATCTTATTTACAAGTTTCTCTTTGTTCACAGCCATTGACATGTCGAAGAGGTTAACACGTGAGGAGCGGATTGAAATTGTGTTGATATCTGGTGAACACAGTAACCGGGTCATTGCAGCAGATTTCAATGCAAGACACCCTACGAGACCACCCATCTCCCATGCTACAGTTAGCAAACTGCTTGCTAAGTTTCATGAAACTGGTTCAGTGTTGGATTTGCCAAAATGTGGACGCAAGAAAACTGTCACTAATGAAGAAACATCAGTGGCTGTCCTAGCTTCATTCAGCAAGAGCCCACAGCGTAGCACTCGCCGCACGTCACTGGAGAGTGGCATTAGTCGAACATCCCTTCGGCGGATATTAGCTACTCACAAATGGCACCCTTGCAAACTCCAGCTACTGCAGCATCTCAACGAGGATGACCCAGATCGGCGCACAGAATTTGCAGATGGGCAAAACAAAAACTGGAACAGGACCCTCAGCTCACGCAGAATATTTTGTTCAGTGATGAGGCAAACTTTTATGTGAATGGTGAAGTTAACGAACAAAACCACCTCTATTGGTCTGACACTAACCCACACTGGATGGATCCCTCCAAGACTGTTGGACCAACAAAAGTGATGGTTTGGTGTGGTATATGGGGCACAATGATAGTGGGTCCATTCTTCATCAATGGAAACCTCAAGGCCACTGGATATTTGAAATTGCTACATGATGATGTGTTTCCCTCTTTATGCACTGAAGCTGGCACGTTCCCTGAGTTTTTCCAGCAAGATGGTGCACCACCACATTATGGGTGCCAGGTCCGAGCATTCCTAGATGAACAGTTTCCTGGAAAGTGGATTGGTCATCGTGGGCCAGTTGAATGGCCCCCAAGGTCTCCCGATCTGACCCCCTTAGACTTTTATCTTTGGGGTCATCTGAAGGCAATTGTCTATGGTGTGAAGATACGAGATGTGCAGCACCTGAAACTACAGATACTGGATGCCTGTGCTGGCATTTCTCCTGCGGTGTTGCTATCGGTGTGTGAAGAGTGGGAGAAGAGGGTTGCATTGACAATCCAACACAATGGGCAGCACATTGAACACATTTTATAAGTGGTCAGAAACTTGTAAATAACTCATGAAAGAATAAAGTTACGTTGAAACCAAGCACACCATTGTTGTTCTTGTGACATTACCAATAAGTTTGATGTGTCACATGGCCCTCTTCCTATTGAAAAAACAGAAGTTGTATCCAAGATGGCCGACTTCTAAATGGCCACCATGGTCACCACCCATCTTGAGGAGTTTGCCCCCTCACATATACTAATGTGCCACAAACAGGACTTTAATATCACCAACCATTCCCATTTCATCACGGTGTATCCATATAAATGGCCCACCCTGTACTTTTAAATACTTTAGGAACAGCAAGTAAGCCAGCAGTCTGGGAGTGACGTGCTTTACTGCAGTGATATTGGAGTGAACTCTTTAGAAACAAATATTCAAGGATATTGAAATTTCAGTAGATGAGGTTTTGCACATAAGACAGTTCTTTGTATTTATTGAGCATAACTAAAAGTGAAGAAACTTTTGAGTATGTTTAAAAGCTTCCATTCAACAACCTTTTTTTTTTCCAAATTATCCATGCTTCATGTGTGATAACAGGTTAGCTTAGTCTGTGTGGTCAGCAAGTAACAGATTTAGTGCCTTAAGACAAGCCATGATTAAGATGTGGCCACAATTTAGGGTGCATTACTATCTTGTGACCTTGATTTCCCTCATTGCTGCCCAACTATTACAAATGAATTGCCACAGTATAATACCTTGGGAGAAGCAGTGTTGAAGTTGCATGTCTTATGAAACAAAACGTAAAAAAGAACAAATCTTAGAAGGGAAATGAGTGTATAGTTCCTATAAAAACATATCTGGTAAAAACGAAACAATCTTAAAACGCAGACCACTATTCATCAACTAATCCTTTCAGTTGTACACACAAACAAACCCATTTAAATGTATTTCCCCACACTGTGACAAGCAACCTCCACAAAATTCCCAGTGTTGGAGAGCATTGCTGCTCCTTAGGAACACCGGGGTTTCTGTCAAATTCTCCCGTGACTCAATTCCAGAGCTTCGTCACACCTCCAAACTGATCTTAACACAGAGAGGAAAGTATAGCTACGGGGTCGAAACTGCTGGTTGGAATTGCACGGAAGAAGTCTTGACTACTTAAATCCGCTTTGATCTGAGTTTCCTGGAGAGGGGATTGCCTGCTTGGTCTTGTGGTAACACTTTTGTACCACCACTGCTTTTTGCATCATCTCATCCTGTGTGAAGAAGTCATACTTTGCCTTTCTCTCCCCCCTTTCTCTGTCTCATGCAGACAACTGCACACAAATGCATGCAAACACACATCCACAAATCCACAGGCACATTTTCTGTCAAACATATTCTATTCCTGTCTTTCTCTCACCCTTACTCTTTTTTCTCTCTCTCCATTTTTTCTTTGACTTCCACAGACACTAATTCCCTTTCTTCAAGGGCAAGCATCTCACGGCACATCATCTGAATAAGACTTTGAGTCGCCGTGCCCTCCCAGGGCTTAAGTCCGCAGAGCCCTTCTTCCCGATCCCCTTTTTAATGTTCTAACACCAGCCTAGTGCCATCAATAAATATTAACATCCAGAGGGATGAGATATGCTGCGGTTAGGCCGTCTGTTCACTGCATGGGTCTCAGGGTGCCTGTCTCTCAGCTGATACTGAGGAAGAATTGTTGAGCCAGTGACCCAGACAAAAAAAAAAGAAAAAGCACTGGGACTGTGCAGCTCTTGTAGCTGCTATTCAGGAAATGTCTCAACCAATCATGCCATTAAATCATCTGTCAAAACTGTTGTTTCACCAAAGCAGGGTGGGGGATTTTTCATTTTTAATAGGTCTTCCAAGACAAAGACATTCTTTGGTCCTCATATCTGACATCCATGTGATTAGCTTTGCACAGTGTTACTCACAGTTATAGTAGACTTAAATCAAAAGTCTTGAACTGATGTGAAATGTTGCTGTCTTTATTTTTTATTTTAACAAAAATATTAATTTGCTCCCAGATATCTAGCTAGATAGATGTTCTTCCTTTTAAATGGTTATGCTCTTAGTCTGGCATTGATAGGGACAGTGAGGTCTGTGATGGGAGACAGCAAAGCCAATTTCTTTAATATTTTGGCTTTACTACAGCGAAGTTGTCACAATGTGTACATATACCCTGATTCTAAATCCCCAAGTTTCACATCCTCAATTCCTCTCCTCATTTTATTCCCTAGCCCTTGTTTCCCACCACCATTTTAAAGCGATATCAGATATGATGTTTGATGCAACTGCATTATAAATAGTTTTCTTGTCACCCAATTACAGCTGTAATTTCTGACCTCAGGTGCAACAATGACAATATACCAGCTGTCCAGCTGCGTATCCCGTCAAAGGTAAAGATACCTACGTAGATGTAGCTCCCTTAGTGAGCTTCAACTCTCCTTGGTCCTCTAGTGCAGCAGTCCCCAACCTTTTTTGCGCCACGGACCAGTTTATGTCTGACAATATTTTCATGGACTGGCCTTTAAGGTGTCACGGATTAATACAACAAAATAAAAACAGTACCGGTACCAAAAAAAAGAAGATTTATTCATAACACACGGGAAAAGACCAAGGGAAACCGAGTCAAAAAAATAACGATAAAAATCGATAAAAAACCCTGAAAAACATAAATTTCACACCCGAGCCTCTCTCTGGCTAAAATCTCCAGGAAAATCTCTGGCTCTCACAGACCTGTAACGTCTTCTGTAAGAAGCTTTTCTGTCCCCCACTCGTTACCTGTATGAATGGCACCTGTTTGAACTCATCATCTGTACAAAAGACACCTGTCCACAGCCTCAAACAGTCAGACTCCAAATGCCGCCATGGCCAAGACCAAAGAGCTTTCGAAGGACACCAGGAAAAGTATTGTAGACCTGCACCAGACTGGGAAGAGTGAATCTACAATAGGCAAGCAGCTTGGTGTGAAAAAATCAACTGTGGGAGCAATCATCAGAAAATGGAAGACATACAAGACCACTGATAATCTCCCTCGATCTGGGGCTCCACGCAAGATCTCATCCCGTGGGGTCAAAATGATCATGAGAACGGTGAGCAAAGATCCCAGAACCACACGGGGGGACCTGGTGAATGACCTGCAGAGAGCTGGGACCAAAGTAACAAAGGTCACCATCAGTAACACACTACAACGGCAGGGAATCAAATCCCGCAGTGCCAGACGTGTTCCGCTGCTGAAGCCAGTGCATGTCCAGGCCCGTCTGAAGTTTGCCAGAGAGCACATGGATGATACAGCAGAGGATTGGGAGAATGTCATGTGGTCAGATGAAACCAAAGTAGAACTTTTTGGTATAAACTCAACTCGTCGTGTTTGGAGGAAGAAGAATACTGAGTTGCATCCCAAGAACACCATACCTACTGTGAAGCATGGGGGTGGAAACATCATGCTATGGGGCTGTTTTTCTGCCAAGGGGACAGGACGACTGATCCGTGTTAAGGACAGAATGAATGGGGCCATGTATCGTGAGATTTTGAGCCAAAGCCTCCTTCCATCAGTGAGAACTTTGAAGATGAAACTAGGCTGGGTCTTCCAACATGACAATGATCCAAAACACACCGCCCGGGCAACAAAGGAGTGGCTCCGTAAAAAGCATTTGAAAGTCCTGGAGTGGCCTAGCCAGTCTCCAGACCTCAACCCCATAGAAAATCTGTGGCGGGAGTTGAAAGTCCGTGTTGCTCGGCGACAGCCCCAAAACATCACTGCTCTCGAGAAGATCTGCATGGAGGAATGGGCCAAAATACCAGCTACTGTGTGTGCAAACCTGGTAAAGACCTATAGTAAACGTTTGACCTCTGTTATTGCCAACAAAGGTTATGTTACAAAGTATTGAGTTGTATTTTTGTTATTGACCAAATACTTATTTTCCACCCTGATTTACGAATAAATTCTTTACAAATCCTACCATGTGGATTCATGGATTTTTTTTTCCACATTCTGTCTCTCACAGTTGAAGTGTACCTCTGGTGCAAATTACTGACCTCTGTCATCATTTTAGGTGGGGGAACTTGCACAATCGGTGGCTGACTAAATACTTTTTTGCCCCACTGTATTTCTATTTCTCACATTTTTTTTTATCTGTGCCCAAAGAGCAATGTAAAAGATCTGTGTGGAAGTGAGATGTTGGGTTATTCCCCTGAGAACTATCACAGCTGGTTCTGGAACACCAAGCTGGAGCTGGCCGACCACTTATTTTCCTATTCCCAGTAGTTGAAAGACAGTGCCACAAGATAGCTGGCGCCAGAGAATCAGAAGGGTAACAACATCTGCTGGAACTACTGGTGAAGAAGCAGTTTGCTGGAGTGGGAGTCTCAGCGGAACAGAAGATGAGGGCTGGGAACGTAGGGCTGGTGGGCTACACAACATGATATACAGAAACAGTATGCTTTTGCAACATCTCTGCAAAAGTGCAAAAGGTGTGACACCGGCACTGTTTTAGGTATTTCCCACATGAGAATACTGTAAGAGATTTTGACAGAATAGGACATGTCATTGATGTCATCTATAAGAGAACTGTAGAAATTACTACATACTAAGTCTATCACCCCTAGACTGATGGTCTGGTGGAGCCCCTGAATAAGACTATAAAAATCTAGGGTCATAAGTTCATTAGTGATGATGAACACAATTAGGACCAGTGATTGGATCCTCTGTTGTTTGCAGTGCAGGTGGTTCCCCAGGCCTCCAAGCAATTTTCTCCCTTTGAACTGCTGTTTAGTAGGAAACCACGTGTGGTTCTTAGAGAAAACTGGAAGGCCCAGTAAAAATTAAAATCATTAGAATTCAGTAAAAATGAAATTCAGCTGATTACGGACCTGAAAGCCAAACTATACACACGTAGTAGATTATCACATGAAACTTTTCTTTAGGCCCAATAATTGCAACAACATTTGTTCAGCAGAGGAACCAGAAATAGACCATTTTCTTCAAAATAAAATTGTAAAAATTATTCATAATCATCTCACAGATATAGCATTATCTACAACTACTTTCAGTACCATTGATATTTATTTAGAGGTTTTTTTTCAACTGATCTTTCTGAGTTAACTGAGACCCCATTCCTACAAAACTGCTCAAAGAAGTCCTGCCATTAATTAATTCTTCGATCTTAAACATGATTAACCTATCTCTAATAATCAGCTATGTACCACAGGCCTTCAAGCTGGCTGTAGTTAAACCTTTACTTAAAAAGCCATCTCTAGACCCAGCTGTCTTAGCTAATTATAGGCCAATCTCCAACCTTCCTTTCATATCAAAAATCCTTGAAAGAGTAGTTGTCAAACAGCTAACAGATCATCTGCAGAGGAATGGCTTATTTGAAGAGTTTCAGTCAGGTTTCAGAGTTCATCACAGGACAGAAGCAGCTTTAGTGAAGGTTACAAATGATCTTCTTATGGCCTCTGACAGTGGACTCATCTCTGTGCTTGTCCTGCTAGACCTTAGTGCAGCGTTCGATACTGTCGACCATAATATCCTATTAGAGCGATTAGAACATGCTGTAGGTATTACAGGTACTGCACTGCAGTGGTTTGTATCATATCTATCTAATAGACTCCAATTTGTGCATGTAAATGGGGAGTCATCTTCACACACTGAGGTTAATTATGGAGCTCCACAGGGTTCAGTGCTAGGACCAATTCTGTTTACATTATACATGCTTCCCTTAGGCAGCATCATTAGAAGACACAGCATACATTTACACTGCTATGCAGATGACACCCAGCTCTATCTGTCCATGAAGCCAGATAACACACACCAATTAGTTAAACTGCAGGAATGTCTTAAAGACATAAAGACCTGGATGGCCGCTAACTTTCTGCTTCTTAATTCAGATCAAACTGAGGTTATTGTACTCGGCCCTGAAAATCGTAGAAATATGGTATCTAACCAGATTCTTACTCTGGATGACATTACCTTGGCTTTTGCTTGTAACAATATCTCAGGCTTCCTTTCAGATTGTTTGGTCCTCCAGCTACCTTCCAGTGCCTCATGGACAGGGTGTTGTGCCCCCATGCTGCATATCCTGCTGCCTGCCTGGATGATGTTATTATCTATAGTAACACCTGCCTGGAGTATATGCAGTGGGTGGCTGTCATACTGGAGTCTATGAGAACACAAAGAAGTGTGACGTTTGAGGGAGGTATACCATCTAGGGCGGTGGTCCCCAACCTTTTTTGCGCCACAGACCGGTTTAATATCAGAAAATATTTTCACACACCGGCCTTGAAGGTGTCCCAGATAAATACAACAAAATAAAATGACAAAAACTGTGGTATTTTGTAAATACAATAATAAAAGCGCATCCACTGTGTAATTGTGTAACTTTATTAGCAGCGTCCTCCTGAAATGCGCCAACAACATTGAGAGTAACATCCTCCTCTCTGCCCCTTAATGCTCTCTAGTCGCTATGGTAACACGTAAAATATTTATTTCAAAATAAGACACACAACTACACCACGGGAAAAGACCCAGGGAAACAGAGTTAACGATAAAAACCCTGAAAAGCATAAATTTCACACGCGAGAATTGAAGTAGTTCCAGGTGGTGTGTTAAATGGGGGAAACAGGCCCTCTGTGCTCCTCCGCACTCCTAACTTTTCTCTCCTGTTTGTCCTAGCCCTGTAGAGAAACAATGCTTAGCGATCCAATGGGCAAGTTTCTAGAGCTCCACTGCTGGGCACATTATGTTGAGCATGATTAAGCATGTGTATATATACAGAAAGTGTGTCAAACAAAGAACTGTGTACAAACCACAGGCTGACACTCATCCTTAGTGGGAGAACTTGTAGTTGCTGCAGCTACAATCTGTTTTAATGAGGTTTAGCTATTACTGTGATGCCTTATTTGATGCCAGCAGCCCTGTAAAGAGAAAGAAAACTAAAATCTCTACTATTTAGCTATTGACAATATGGTAGTTTCATCAAAGTAATTCTGAAAAATTAACTTTAGCAAGTAACTGTCACTTCACTATGGAGGGACCAAGGCTAGCTATTTCTTTCTCTTTTGCCTCAGCAATTGTCATCATCTCTGATTCCTGTTCCATAATTCCTAATTTCATTTTACAAATGTCATGGTGAATTTTAACTGAATTAGCTTTTTTACTTGAAATTCATAATCTGTTATTACTTGGTCAAAAACAATTTATAATTTATCGTCAATTTATATACCTTTAAAAAATAGAGTCAGTTCGGCTTGATTTCCTGATTAAGAATATTGAGAATATCTATGGAATATCAAGGAACTGTTAAATTTGCCCTTTTTTAATGAAAACAATTTCTGATGTGCAAAACAAAATGTGAAAACCCTCAACATTTATAAGTTTCCACACCAATATAGTGCAAGACTTGGCTTAATGACTTTAGCAACTACCGCTATAGGACACTGTCACACTCACTCCTCTTCTCTTGTCCCTGACTTCCAGCTCCCACCCCCGAGCCCAGATTCATTACAAGCTGTGGCCAGGGTATTAAGATACGGCTGCATTAACAAAGTTGTCTCTGTATCTTAATTGAATCTACCCCCGCCAGAGCCGAATCTGGATTATGTTTACCTGAAATATAAGCGGCTCGGCAGACAGAACACGGCCCCACTGATAAAACACTGGGTCTCCCCCCCACCCCCTTCCCCAATCCTAATCCCCAACTGTAATTTGTTCCTCAGTGGCTGTAGCTGCAGCGATGGCAACACCTGATTGGAATTCATTCCAAGAACAGGGAAAGCATCTACAGGTAAGTTCATCTATTAAACAGTGAAGGAACATCTGAGTGCACAGGAGGTTCACATGCATGAGTACAGATCTGGCTTTATCAGCCAACTTTAAACAATATTCAATCCTCTGCTTGCCTTTTGCTGTTTTAAATATCTCTGACAGGTTGATTTGGGTGGGATTTTGGATCTGGGGACCCTACTGGCTTAATGACATGGATGAGGTGGGGACATGCCTGGATGCCAAAGTGAATTTCATAATTTTCCAAAGAACAAAGATTAGGAAGAAAGCACAGGTCATGGTCAAAAGAAATCAAAGTTCAAATTTCCATGTGACCTGTAGGTCCAAGGTTACCTGATTACTGTTACAAAGCTGATGGAGGCACTTTGCTTCAGGTTCAATAATAAAACAGGCAGTTCAGTTTAATTGAATGCTTAGCAAATACAGTGTTGGGGAGTAATGGAATACATGTACCGCCGTTACGTATTTAAAATACAAAATATGAGTAACTGTATTCCGTTACAGTTACCGTTTAAAAAGGTGGTATTTAGAATACAGTTACTTTGTTGAAATAAATGGATTACACGGCGGTACTTTCCTGTTTCATATTGTCGCGGGTCAGGACTGTTTGGGTTTTGTTTGACAGCTACGGTCTTTTGTTCCAGGCGGCAGCGTTACGGTTGCCATGGTTACAGGGCGACGCGCTCTCTCTCTCTCCCTCTCTCTCTCTGCGACTGTGTGTTTCCTGGGTGAGAGAGCGCCTTTTCGTTGTTGTTGTTGTGCTAAGCTAACAGGCAGAATGCTACAAGCATAGCTCTAAAGAATGTAGCATCATGGGCAGTGTAGTCCGTGTTGCAGGGAGAATGGACTGCCATTCTCCCTGCCACACATTATGTGTCTGTGAGCACGAGGAGGGAGAAAAAGGGGAGTGGAAAACTACGAGTTGTCATCGAGCAAAAACGGGAGCTGGAAGCATGTAAATATAATAATAACCACTGCAGCCAAGAAGAGTGCCTGACGAGCCCAGTTGTAAGTAAGCTATTAAGACTCGACTGTACACCGTGTTCGTGTTTTCCTCCGAAAACAATAAGTTCAGTTGGAGCAGTCTTTCAACGCCTCTCTCTGTGTCTCGCAATAAAAGTTGACCCACACAACAAAGTAAAGCTATTTTTCGGCTACGAGCCGACACGGACCCCGCCGTATTAGTCAGAGGTCCCTTTACTACAGTTCGGAGTCGCGGACCTTCAGTAATAGTAATAAATCACACAGCAATAGTACATTCACGTTGTTGTAAAAAGCATGATAATATATTAAGTAATCCAAAGTATTCAGAATACGTTACTGTCATTGAGTAACGTAACTGAATACGTTACAGAATACATTTTGGGGCATGTATTCTGTATTCTGTAATGGAATACATTTTAAAAGTAACCTTCCCAACACTGAGCAAATATCACTCATTATACTAACTGATATTTGAAAACTCCATAATTATTTAATGAAAATGTAAGTAAGTATATAACTCCTAATGTTTCATAGCAATAACGATGGAAAAAAGATACATTTCATCCTGTAGCTTTCCGTATCATTACTATACTTGACCACCAAGTGTTAAGTTTGCATGTTTTTCCCACTGGTTCCCTCCAGGTAGTGCGTCTTCCTCACACAACCAAAAGACATGCCGGGCATTAGGTTAACTGATGTTTCTAAACTGGCCATAGGTGTGAACCTCCGTGTGAATGGTTATCTTTCTCTCTGCATTAGAGAGGGTGATGTCATGCAGTATGAAACATTTCCTGTGTTTGTCCTTGTGGCAGCAGAGGTGAATCAGTTGTCAGAGAAGGTCCTCCACTGCCTGTCCAGTGAAATGTGCAGAGGATGGTTAGGATTATCCATGATGGGTAATGGTTTGTTTAGTGACTTTCTCTTTAATGCAGCTTCAGTAGTGTCTAGTTTGCTGGAACTGTCTTCCTAATCAGTTTATTCAGCCTGTTGATGTCACTCTCACTCTTCAGGAAGACTTAGCATGGGATTAGGCTTCTAAGTGATGTTGCTATCCTCTTTACATGGCCACCTCAAACCATGGCTTCCCCGAGTGTCCAAATTAGGAAAACCTTAAATATTTATTTATTTATTTAAGTATCATCAACTATCTGTTTGTTATTTATTTAATTATGTTTAGGATAAAGTGTTACCAGGTGTTCTTCAAATGATGGAGTAAGCAAATCCAGCTTTGTTTATACTGATGGCCAGCCTGTGAGATGATACAGGTATGTCAGGCATGGGAGACAAAAGAGGTTGCTTTAGGAAAATAGAACGCTTATTTAAAATGAAACCTCAGTGTTCTCAGTGTGGGTAAAGTTCACCCTCTGGCATTTTTAGGTATAAATAATATTTTCTTTTTTAAAGTTTGGATTTATCTGGGCAGTTTTTTTTAACAACACTTTTAAGGAATTCTCAAAGAGGTGAAACGATGATCAAATTATTATTTTCAATTTTTACCCAATTCATATTTTATATGAAAAAAGACACTTTTGAAATTTTGGAACTCAATAATTATGTTAACAACAAAACTGAGAAATAGCATGTCGAGACCAGACAAGGGTACATTTTATTCTGGGATTGGCACTCCACACCCCAGTTCAACACACACATACATAATCTGGCTGGAGACCAAAAGGCTACAGTGACTAATTTTCTATGTGTGTCTGTGAAGGATAGACAGGCCAACACTAGGGGAGGTCCCACATGAGGGATGGGCCTAGATGGAGTTTGTAGGTAGAAGGGTTAGATCTGTTGCCTTTTTGTCCTTCACATCGCACTCTCTCCACCCGACCCTTTTACTTTTACTTTCCTTAGTTCCTCCCACCATACACTTGATCCTTTCTACCTTAGGTGAAGAGCAGGGCACTGCCAACACTCTAGCCCTCAGCAACCCATGTAACATCACAAACTATGGTAAATGGTAAATGGTGCTCTGCCAGAGTACTCAAAGTGCTCTATAGCGCAGTAGGTGACCTGAGCTACAGCCACCCCTTAACACATCAGTGGGATCGGTATGCATTTTGTTATGCTTGTTCAATACAGTATATTAGTTTTGCTGCGATTCTACTTTTGCATTTGTACTCTGCCTGTTGTCATCTGCAAATACACTTCGGCAGGGAGAAAGGCCAAGAAAATTTACTCCAACATGTGTACACACAATAGTGAGCTGTAGGGGCCACTTCGACAGATGCCTCACTCTAGACCTTCCACGGACAAGAAAACAGGTGCTGGAGGCTACACACACACACAAACAGTACTTTAGCCACACTCTCTTATCTCCTGCAGAAGGGCTTAAGATGGAAAGCTTGCTGTACAGTAATTACCACCTACCCCCACCCCCTGCTTACCGCTTCCAAACTTTGCCATCTTTCCTTTTGGTGGCTGTCCCCCGATGGAATATTATCATCCTCTCCCATGTTTGGGTTCATCCCTCTACCTATCTCCTCCCACCTCTTGCTGGCCAGGAAGGAGACAACTGTACTGCTATGTCATAGACTGAGAGCAAGAAGCCCCCCACCCCTCCGGGGTTTTCATGGTGAGTCGGGCTCAGTCGGCATGCACTCGACGGGATGCAGCCTCTCCTTGGGTGACAACACAACATTCTCTGTGAACCCGCCCACCCCTCCACTTTGCTGCTATGGCTCCCATTCCCCCCATCCCAAAACAGATGCTCAGGACGAAGGCGGGCGCCATTCAGGGGGGACATGGGTTAATTGGGGTAGTAGTGGGGGTTAATTTCAATTAAAACTTCAACTAATGGAGGTCAAGGAAGCGTCTGCAAACACCTGATTAAAACAAATGGTCCTGCCAGTCAAAACTTTATCTTGGTCAGCCTCCGGCAGAGTGTCCTAAAGAGAGAAAGAAAGAACAAAAAAGGGGGAGCAGGCAGAAGGAGAGAGAATGACTAATTGGGGGGCACTGCTTATGCAGACACATACACATAGACACACAGCCTCTCTGCAGATATCACGCGTTTTTCTCTATGTCTGGCTAAATGTGTTTATTACAGTTCAAATATAGGAATTTTTGAAATCTGATGATGATATTTTTCTAATAAAGTCTGCTGATATGATACCTGGTAAAACCTCTTTATGTCAATTTATTTAGTGATGAAACCTGTGATAAAAAACACGGAACTGTCAACTGCTGCATTAAACAAAGGATTTACACATCTCATAATGATATTGTTAACATTTTGGTTTGTGGAAAAAGTTTACAAATAGCATAATGTCTCATGACACTTGTGGTTGAGAACTGGTAAAGGATCATATAAATCCAGTGGGCTGAGTGGACGTGGTCAAGAAATTTCATGAGTGTAAATCTGACATTCAAAGTTAAGACTAATCCAGACAGTGTCTGAAGTATTGCACATCATTTGAAATTGAAGGAGAGTGTTGATAACATTTAAAAAAAAGTTTCATTTCCATTCCTAGGAATTTTGGGGGATTCAGTATCTTCTACACTTCAACATGGCAGTAATGCTGCAGCTGCTGGAAGTCCAAATAACCAACCTCCTGGAAAGCAGAGTGTGGTCTGCTCTACCACTATAGAAACTGCCACCCTGTATATATCTTAAAAATCACGTATATATCAAGAGTAAATGAGAACTCTAGCTTAGGGAAGTAACAGAAGGAAAACCTGGGTGTCAGCAGATATGTTGAAGTTAATTTTGGCTTCATTTAATTTATAGTCTAGATTGGTCTAGTTGAACTTGGTTGAAGTTAACTCGAAACAGTTTGGACTCTTTGTGTACAACCTGTGAATGTCTTACTTTCTGGTTTTTGTCACAGTATTGTTCTTTTTTCCCCTCTAGTCTCTACATTGATGTAACAGAACGAGTGTTCGAAAATGAGCAACATTTTTGCTCAAACTGAAACAACTGGGATTCATGCAGAGTTTTCTTTGCTTCACATCTCCAGTGCACATGTGTTTCTCACAACTTCACAGCATAGGGACGACCACTGTTTCAACCAATTAATCAAACTTATTATGAGAAGCTCATATCAGAAGTGAACTATATCAATATGTAACTAAATATAACAGCCCTATCAATGCGTCCATCCAAAATGTGGATTGTATTTCATTCTAAGAGTGAATGAACAGCAATTGGCAGTTTTCAGTGGGGCGGGTTGAGTCGTGGTCCTCACTGTAGCAAAGCTTGCTGTGCCACCCTGCTGCCAACCTGCTCTGCCAGCAGCTTTTGACATCTGGCTCTGGGCCTCAGGGAGAATGCAGGGGATGCGGCCCCCTGCTGCGGTTAAATATGGTGCAGGGTTACACCACACATCCCTTATCACTTAGCCGCTGTCTGGCAGCTAACACCACCACTTTCCCCAGATGATTCATATTAACACTTCTTCATATTTATACAGTAGCCACAAGCTTCTTTTAGTGACAAGTTAGTTTCTTTTTGTGTTATTAGTTTTAGAAATTGGAGACTGTGCTTTATAGCCAGGAAACTGTGAAAAAAAAATACACATATATATATAGATATATGTATATGTATGTATATATATGTCCTGCTGGTTGTAAGATACCAACCGGGCATAAGAGGATAATAAGACAGCCAAAGGAGGAGATAGGAGAGAGGAGCCAATGACATCAAATAATGAAGCTCTTTACCATGCATGGAGGGTTTTATGGATCAAGCTTAGCAATTGAAAAGCATAGCAATACCATTTTGGTTGGCAAAAGTAAATATATAAGAATGCTCATTCAATTTAAATAATGCAACCAAATTATACAACAAAGGAATTTTAGAGAATGTACAATATAAAGAAGTATCCGAGATGAAAAGATGATAAATGGGACTAACGTGTCTGCAGGGTCACAAGTGTTCTACTGACTATTACACAGCCTTCAGTACTTGTTCAATTTTTTATATCACACTGACATCAGAGCAGTGTTTTGTCACCATCTCTGCCCCTCTATGTTTGTGTTACTGCTTTCCAGTTGTGACTGGGGGTAATGATTGGTGAGCCATAGATCCGGGATCCCATCAGTTAAAACTACTCACAGTGACAGATCTCCTAAGAGAAACAGAGAGAAAGAAGAGCTGCTGTTTCCATCTTTAGTATCCCTCTAATAGTCTCATAGTTACCACACCCCCTATCCCTTTTTTCCTGCTTTCTGTCACTTGCACCTAATTCCTGTCGTTTTCCTGTATTCTGTGATTTTCTACCTTGTTTCTGTCTCCCTGCATTATCCCCAGCTCTGGAGTTTAATACTAGCAAGAGACAACTACAAGTTTATTATCAGGAAAGCACAAGCCAGCCCTCTTTGTAGCTGTGGGTATCTGACACATCACAACGCCCTGCTATTGAATCACAGTCACTTCTGGTGGTAAACACACATAAAAAAGAACTTTCAAAATATATTTTTTTAGTTTATAAGATTTGGATAAAAATTTTTAAAAAGTCAAATAATACATAAGCTTCTCTTTTAATGTCTAATATTAGTGCTGTCAAGAGATTAAAAAAAAATAGAGATTAATTAATTATGATTTTTAATTAATTGATCTAATTAATCTCTTTTTTAATCTCACCTAAAAATAGCTGAGGAAAGCCCTCAACTTATTGTGGCAGACCAAAAGACTGATATAACAAAGAAAGTGACTTTATAAAGTCATTTATTGTTTAACAAACGTTAAACAGATGCAACCATTTACATACTGTTGTATTCTTTTGTAAAATAAGTGGAAAAATAAATACAAATAAAATCAAATAAATTAAGTGCTGCAAGTTAGCACATCAGAGTTGCTCTTTTCTGAGCAATACAGCACTGAAATTCCTCTGCTTCAGATAATGAAAAATAAAACTGACATTGCAGTGCTGCAAGTTAGCACATCAAAGTATTCTTCCATCACAAAAAAAAGTGCTGAACATCAAGCAATCTATTCTAGTAGGCTACAAATGACACAGCAGCTATGCTGACCACATGTGTCTCATTTCTTCTTCCTCAGCCAGTCGCTAAGACACACCAGCCTGGTAACATTTTCTGGAAGCAAGGCTGCCCTTTTCTTTTGCACTATGTGGCCTGCAAGGCTAAAGAGTCTCTCACAGGGTACAGAGGTAGCTGGGGAGGCCAGGTACTTTTGTGCTAGGACTGACAGCTTTTCATAGACTCCTGAGTGAGCATACCACCACTGCAGGGGACAGTCATCAATACTGATGCTGGGTTCTGCTCTGTAGCGCTGCAGCTCTCCAGACTCAATTCCATCTTCTGAGTCAGAGTCAGACCCCAGAAGGAGTTCGCTCCTCCTCTTCTTCTGAGCTGGTCCATCATCCTCTGTGGAGGGCTGGAGACTATCTGCTCTTCTGGGCTCTGCTGCCTGGAGCATATTCTCCAGAATGGTCCACACCTGAATGAATGAATGAATGAATGAATGAATGAATGTGATTAAAACTAAGTGCTTTTTTTTTATTTTATTTAATCTTGTAAAGAACTTTGTGTTCCATATAATAAATAAAAGTTTGATTTGATAATGAATTGGACTCATTAGTCCAGCTTAACCTTATTGTCCTACCTGTTCCCTCTTTTCTCTTGGAAGACATTTCAAATCCTTAAACCGTGGATCCAATGCTGTGGCCACCTCGAACCATATCTCGTTGCCATTAGCTCGTCGTGCTGCCAGATCCTTCTGGAAGGCATTCTTGAACTTCACCACGTAGGCAGGATCATCATCAGTAATGTCCATGACACGGTACAGATGGCGAAAAGCAGGCAGCACTACAGAGCAAGAGACGTAGGCCTCACCACCCAGCAGCTCTGTCACATACCTGCAGAGGTGGAGAGGTTTGCTAAATAAACCTAGCTGGATTCATTTAAATCAAAGTGTAACTGATTTCCAATTTAATTGTCCTTAAAAGTTCCTTGTTATGTTCATTAATTTTGATTTTACACATGTAACAGTAGTTTATATAATTAAAATGGGAAGGTGTTTATTTGAACTTACTTGCATGGTTCAAGCAGGAGCTCCAGCCTCTGCAGTTTCGCCCACTCAGCTTCGGTTGGCAAGACCAACCTGTGGTTCTGTTGGTCCAACGTAGCCTGGACAGCCTCTCGGTTACATAGGAGGCGTGAGACCATTGCGAGAGTCGAGTTCCACCTGGTGGGTACATCCTGTATAAGTTGATCGCTCTTCTTTCCGAGTGCTACTTGTTGTTGGTTAAGTTCTGTGGTACTCGCAGGGCTTTGTTTAAAATGACCAACAATCTTGCGGCACTTTGCCAGTACACCGACAAAACCACTGCTATCGAGACATACCGTGATGGTCCTCTGGAGAATGTGAGCATTGCAGGCGATGTGCTCATATGGAAGTGCTCTCATAGCAGCCAGCATGTTTGCTGCGCTGTCTGTGCCAATGGTGGATATCTTGTTTTCAATACCCCAGTCATTTGCTACCTTGAGGAACTGTTCGGCGCATTTATCAGCAAAGTGCCTGGTTTCTGTTCTCATGACGGTCAGTGCAAATGAGTTGAGGTTCCACTCACTATCAATAAAGTGTCCAGTCACCCCAAAATAGCTGTGGTTGCCAGCTGAGGTCCAGTGATCTCCGGTTATAGCAACACAGTTGGGAGAATCCTCCGCCAAAATCTCAAGTTTGTTTTTCTTTTCGCCGTCGTACATTTTGCTGATTTTGGTCGTTACTGTAGTCCTGCACGGCGGCTTGTATGACGGGTCATTGGACGCAATTTGCAACACCTCTGTCAATCCTTCGTCCTCTACTATATTTATCGGCCTACAGTTCATCGCTATCCACTTGGCAATAACATTAGTCAGCCTGTCGGTCGCAGACTTGCTCATACGAGGGGTATTCTCTAGTTTTGTTTGGCGAAAAGCTTTGCTCTGGCTTGCTATATTGCTAACGTCTTCACTGCTAGCTGTTGCTGCACTCGCGGCTGGGTGCTTTGCGTTGAGGTGATAGGCCAAACTTGAGCTGCTTCGGTGGTAAGCAAACTCCTTCTTACACTCTAGGCAGACCACTTTACCTTTGTCAATGGTGCCGTCGGGGCGTTTATGAAATACAAATTTCCCGTTCATTGGGCCAACAACTCTCAGATGCGCCTCCATATCCACACTGTAAGCTAATCACCACTTCTCACCTTGACCTCACGACGTGACTCCACCCCCAACAAGTCAAGCACAAGGAGCCCAGCACATAAAAACGGATTTTATAACATAGCAACTCTCATACAAAATCAATGACGTCAAGAGATTAAAAATTAGATTAACGAGATTAAAAAACATCACACGCTAAATAGCATTGTAATTAATTAATCGCAATTAACGCGATAATTTGACACCCCTAATATTACTATCAAGCAAGCATGAAATAATACATTCTAATAAGAACGTGTGTAAAGTAATAATGTGTGCTATTTTAGTTTTTGGTGTAAAATAACTGCTTTAGCATTTACATATTTTTATCATACTGTAATTGTCATGGGTCTTTGACCCATCATTTTGATTTGCGATCTTTTATTCTTAGTTAGTTATAATTGTTTGTTTGCTGTGTCTTCCTTGTCTGTTCCCTAATCATGTCTCTGTTTATTCTCCCTTTGTCTTTGTTAAGTCTGTATTTCTCAGTCTCAGTGTTAGTTTTGCTTCCCCTGCCGGTTGCCTGACTGTGTTCCATCTCCCTAAATAGGTCATGTGTGTATTTAAGTCCTCAGTTCCCTCTCTTCTTTTTCATGTTGTGATCATTGCAGCTCTCTACCTGGTCAATGCCCCATAATTCCCCCTTGTCAACATAGCCCGGCCCACCAGTCACTCAGCCGTCTGGCATTCTGGAGGCATCTGCTGCCTGAGCCTGCCAATGTGGGATTTCCAGAGTCTGCATCACCTGTGACTAGCACTGCCTCATCTCAGTTTGCTTTTTCTGCATCAGCCAGTTCAAAGACTATGACTTCTACTTGTAAGTCAGTGGAGATAGATATTAAGACTGGGAAGTTTATGTAAAGACTGACTTAAAAAAGCCTGAGAGTGGTGTTTCTGAGCTGAAGAATAAAAATGATGGATTTTCTTGTTGTGCATCAGAGTCGGCGGCTGATCGTGCTTCATATTGTGTTTCTGAGTTGTTGGGGACTGGATCTTTGTGTGGTTTTTCTGAACTGGCTGATTTGAGAGCCGTTTTTTGTGGGCCAGCTTTCCCTGAGACAGCTTGTGTTTCTCTGCCAGTTCAGTCACAAGCTATGAACTATGCTTCTGAGCTGGACACTGCAAGAACTGTTTACTTGTCACAGCCAGTGTGTTTAAAAACTACACCCATGCCTGTTCCTCGGGTATGGGTGGCTGGCATCTATAGGTCCCTGCACCTTTCCTGGCTTCCAGGTTGAGGACGGCTGAGGCCAAGTTTATCCCTGCACATGTACTTGTTCCTCGGGTGTGGATGGTGTTCGGTTGAACCCTGCGCTCATCATAGTTCTCAGAGTGAAGGCAGATAGGATCCAACCTGTCCCTGCCTGTGCCAGTTCCAAGGGTGGGGGTGGTTAGGGTCAAGCCTGTTCCTTCACCAGTTCCTGTTCCCAGGGAGAGAGTGGCCGGCGTATCAGTCATTAGTGAAGCCCTCTGTGTGCCGTGCATGGTCCGGTGCAGCTGTTTGGCCTGATCAGCCAGTCTCCAGAAAAAAAAACATTGAAAATATACCATTCATAGCTGATATTAAACCAAAACTCTGAACAAAATCTACTCCAAGCCATGTTATGTGTTCAGTGTAAGTTGCCATGATAGGCTGTATGGCAGGCAGGCAGGAATGGTGGACCCAAAATGCAGGACTCTTGGAGACGGGACTTAAAGTCAAAATGCAGCTTTTATTGCCGGAAAAACTCTTCATGAAAATAAACGCTTACAAAAACCTCAAAGGTGAAACTAACACGAGACAAACACACAGCAAGAAGAGGGTAGCAAACATTAACGACATGACAGAGAGCAAAGGCAAAGACAGGGCTGAAATACACAGTGGAGTAATCAGGGAATAGGAAACAGGAGGGAGACATAGCTGGGAGAAACTAGGGCTAATGAGACAGGGGGAAGTAAAACTAAATACACTGACATAAGACATGGACCTTCAAAGTAAAACAGGAAACAAGAAACAAATCACAGAGACGCAGACTGAAGTAAACCTACACTAAACATGAGGGCACAAAAAACAAACCTAAGAACTAAACTCATAACCAGGACCAAACTGAAACCTAGAATAATAATCAGAACAGCACAACTAAAGAATCAGAACATAAAGCAAAGTACAGAAGAATACCAAAACACAAGAAACTGAACATGTTGGGTCAAAATGACCCAGAACCGTGACAATTATAATGAATTGGAAAGCAAAAGGGAAGGTGTCTTTGTGATACTGAAAACTTTGACGTCAAGCTCAACATACCTCACTAATCCATAAAACTTCATGGTTACACCCATAGGCTTGAACCAAAACAGCATTTTGCGACAGGAAGTTATTTACACTGTTACAGTGAGATATGACACTGACACCAATGTTATCCAAAAGCATTGTAGTGATGATTATGAGTTTTTGTTTTTTTTATGTGTCATGAATTTTATTTTACTACAATTTGTCAATCCCTTTGTAAGACTCCACTGGAAATGAAACTGGCATTAATAAAATCAAAGTATTTATAATACCTAGCCATTTACAGTATCAAGAGCAACAATGTGCCCTCTAATAAGCACAGATAATATATTTTAGCTTTTAGCATTGCATGTATGTTTTGAATGTAATTCGAAGCTCATAATGAGTATTTGTCACTCTATTCTCTGTATCGGTGTTCTTTGTCTACTGCCACATTTTAATCTTTGCCTCACTCCTTGGTTTACAATCTTCAGTCTCCTCTACCCTCGCTCACCTTTACCTTTCCTCCTTGTCAAACCCAACACCCATGCAACACAGCTTAGACTCCTATTCTACACTGATTCCCACCCACGATAGTGTTGCTAATCCTGACTGGGACTGCTCCAGTACACCCACCATCGTTTCACGTCTCCAACCTGACAGAATGGAGACGATGAGCCTGAAATCTGCTCTGTGGTGGAGGTTTTATCTGGTTCTCTCTGTGTGTGTGTGTGTGTGTGTGTGTGTGTGTGTGTGTGTGTGTGTGTGTGTGTGTGTGTGTGTGTGTGTGTGTGTGTGTGTGTGTGTGTGTGTGTGTATGTGTGTGGGTGGGTGGGACGGCATGTATTTATAAACCTATCTGCCCATCCAAGTTTAATCTGTTAGATGCCAGCTGATACAGTAGGACAGGGTGGGCTCACCTCCTTTCATGCCTACCTGCTCACACAGTGCCAGACTGTCCTCCCTGCAGAGATTTTGCCCTTCGATCTCTCCATGCCTGAGCACAGGTAACACTCAGTGTGCATTGACACCCCTCTCTCCCTGCATTTCTCAGAGCTCAGACTAAGTGTGGCTACGTATGTCTGAGTGTGTGTGTGTTACCGGCAACTTTGTTTCAAGGAGGAATATCTCCCATTTCTTCTCGCAAGTGGTTATGTTGTCATGTTTGTGTGCTCTGATCAGACAGTGCATCATTTAAATATTATATTAAGAACTTATTTGCCCTATGTCTCATAAGCAGGACTAAAAACAGCTTTCTTGATATCACCCACTTTTGTACATGCCAGATGTGCAGGGGCTTGTGCTTCCATGATGGCTTCTCTTCTTGCTCTTCTTGTTTGTTGGATTTCTGCTGCTTGAGGTATTCACTAAGCACATGGTCAGTTGTGTCCATCTTCCGGACAAACTCATGCATCCTTATTTTTTCATCCTTAATAGTGGTCCTGACACTCACTAGTCCTCAGCCTCCTTCCTTGGGTTTACCATATAGTCTCAGGGTGTTGGCAATTTTAACATGTTTGAATTTGAAAATGTGCACTCCCCCCACCACAGCTTCCATGTATGTATTACTTTCAACAATATGCATCTAAAATCCATTTTTTTCATGAATGATATTTATCGCTGTATTTACAAAATGGTATGAGTCATTTGAACATAAGAACTTTCAGTATTAATTATTCACTATTAATCCGCCCAAGTTGGTCAGTCAGCTATCTGGTCTTTAAGTCTGACGTCACTAGCCGTGTCTGGGCTCAAACTCCGCTGCAGGTCCGTAAATCAAACGATCACTGTGGCATCACTGAGAGTTGAAAAACTATCTAAATTCTTTCATCTGTAATAAAATGATCAGCGTTCTGCTCTACTAGGTGTAACAATTGAGTTTATCATCCAGGCATCCATGAAAACGGAATTTATGACATTTAACGGAGTTAGAAATTAGCAGCAAGTTAGCTCGCTAGCTCCCATCTAAATACAATATAGCATGTCCTGACTGCGGGGTTTTGGAAACAAATTCAAACGTACAGCTCTGTTATCACTTCCAACATAAATGAAGACAGAAAACTAAACAGCAGTGACGTTTGTAGGGTTACTGAAGTTTGACTAGCTGGTATATAATGATGTGCTACGTGACCGCTAGCGACACAGCTATGTGAACAAAATATAAACACGCTAACTTTTTTCCACTTGATAAAAGTTAACGTGAGGATTCTCGGTGGTCAGGAACAAATTTAATCTCATGTAAAACCAAACTTCGGCCAGGAGAACAATAATTCATCCACAAGGATGAATAGGGTTAGTCATTCATATAGTGCTGCATGGGCTGGGCTGTACCTACATCGTAAGGTTTTAAAAACTGAGCTTTAAAATATTAGTAGTAATAAAAGCAGAGGGAGGTCAACAGTGATCACTGACTGTTTTTAGGAGCTTTTTGAGATTAAATAGAAGAAAATACAAAGCATTTAACATGTTAACAACATAAAACCCATATTAAACGCAGACTACTTTAGGCCCGGAAGCAGGATTCGTCACGTCATCACTTAAAGACCGGATAGGGAAAAAAGAAAAATAAGCAATTCGTTCATATCTGCTTTTCCAGTTTGGCCAAAATGACTTCACAACTTGCAATATCCCAAATGAAAAAAGAAAAATATCCCTCATTACACTTCACTCCATAGTGCTTCAGGCTGATAAAGTTAACTGACCATGACACGTAGCTGCTAAACGATACCACTGATGCATTCACTTATTGGGGCATCTCTTTTTTTCATCATGATTCAAATTCTCTTTTGCATCCCCCTCTCCTCACCTGTTGAATGATTCTCTCCTTATTGATCATCTACTTGATATTTCATGCTCATTTCACTCCAAATTTGAAACCATGTCTCTCAGGTATCCCCCTCTCAGATGAGAAATCAGTCAGCCAGAGGGGATGGAGTTTCTATGCACTACTCATGTATGTATTTTCACTGAAGTCTCATTGCAGTATAGTTTATTACCCAAATCTGTATTTTAGTAAATAATGTTCACTTCCAGGGCATCACGGTGACATGGTGGTTAGCACTGTCGCCTCATAGCAAGAAGATCCTGAGTTTGACTCCAGGGCCTTTTTGTGTGGAGTGTACATCTTCTCCCCGTGTTTCCGTGACTTCTCTCTGGGTACTCTGGCTTCCTCCCACAGTCCAAAGACTTGTAATTAGTGGGGTTAGGTTAATTGGTGATTCTAAATTGCCCACAGGTGTGAATGTGAGTGTGAATGGTTGTCTGCCTCTGTGTTAGAGACAGATTGGCGACCTGTCCAGGGTGTACCCTGCCTCTCCTGTGGTAGCTGGGATAGACTCCAGCCCACCCACAACCATGATAAGGATAAGTGGAAGAGAATGGATGGATGGGTGTTCACTTCCTTTACATGATCTATCCATTTTGAAATGAAACTTAAGACCCATCCAAGTGTAACAGTTGAACTTGTCAGACAAGACATTTTTTCACTCTTCTATTGTCAATTGCAATTGTAACCTCAGTTTCCTGGTATGGTTTTTCTGCTGCTATAGCCCATCTGTTTCAACGTCATATGACTGTTTGATTAAAAAGATCAGCAGCAACCTAATTAAGTGGCGTTACATGATAGTAACCCAAAACATACCTCCAAAGCAAGAAAACAGTGTTTAAAGTTGATACACATTGAGGTCATGGAATGGCCTAGCCGGTCTCCACACTTCAATCCTTTAGGTTGGAGTGACCAAGTGGCAGCCAATCTAAAGGATTCAGAGGGTTTCTGTACACAGGAGAGGGTCAAAATCCCTCATGAGATGTGTGCAAACCTGATGACCAACTACAAGAGATGTCTTACCACTGTGCCTGCAAACAAGGGGTTTTCCCACCAAGTACACCACGTCATGTTTTACTTGGGGATTAAATACTTATTTCACTCACTTATCAGGATTTCAATTCAGTCAAAGTCTATTCCCCGTTTCAATCAAACCACAGCTAAGGATGGTTTCTGAAAAAAATTCATTGTTGACAGTTCCATGCTAAAACCACCATATAATTAAGTGATTGTGGCCTACTGAGTGAGCACTATCACACCTGATAACAACTGATAATTCAATAAGGGGAGATAAGGTACAGGATGAATAACTATTCCCTCTTAACATCTAGATCGAAGTGGTGCACAAATGACATAATCACAGTGATTTAAAGAACAGGGAACAGAGACTGGCTTTGAAAACATGAGGATATGTGTTACTGTGTTACCATTATAATAATAATGGATTGCATTTATATAGCACTTCTCGAGACCCTCAAAGCGCATTACAATTACACTATTCATCTCTCACATTCACACACTAGTGGAGGCAGCTACAGTTGTAGCCACAGCTGCCCTGGGGCAGACTGACAGAAGCGAGGCTGCTATATCGCGCCATCGGCCCCTCTGGCCAAGACCAGTAGGCGGTAGGTGAAGTGTCTTGCCCAAGGACACAACGACCGAGACTGTCCGAGCCAGGGCTCAAACCAGCAACCTTTCAATTACAAGACGAACTGCCAACTCTTGGGCCACGATCGTCCCCATTATGACAACAGAACTGAGCCACAGACATGGAAAATGTAGTTGACAAAAAGAAAAACACAAAAAGATTACCTCCAATACAGGACTGCTGCCAGATATTAGAACACAGACCTACTGTGTTTAATTTACAATAAACCATAATCCATCTATTGGGCCAATATAATTTAAAGCTCATGTACTACTTTTAGCTCTCAAATTAGTGCTCAGGTCTTTCAAAAGTGTTTGTGAGGTGATGATTTTAATAAAAAAATAATATAAATCTATTTTATTTAAATGTTTTTATATTTGTATATCATTCTGCATTTCAGACTATCATTCAACCACCACCTCCCCATCTCTGCCACTACCAGCTATTTTTATTTTATTTGTATTTTATTTTATTTGTATTTTATTGCTGTTTTTGCAGCTCTTATATTGGATTGCAACATGTTGAATTTGACAGACTTTTTCAAACCCAAAGGAATTTGTCTTTTCATGGGATCAAATTGAGGATCTTTTGTTTAATAGGTGAGTATGTACACCACTATCCTATTGAGTCACTAGTATAAGCCGCATGTCACTGGAGAGTGGCATTAGTCGAACATCCCTTCGGCAGATATTAGCTACTCACAAATGGCACCCTTGCAAACTCCAGCTACTGCAGCATCTCAGCGAGGATGACCCAGATCGGCGCACAGAATTTGCAGAATGGGCAAATCAAAAATTGGAACAGGGCCCTCAGTTCACGCAGAAGATTTTGTTCAGTGATGAGGCAAACTTTTATGTGAATGGTGAAGTTAACAAACAAAACCACCGCTAATGGTCTGACACTAACCCACATTGGATGGATCCCTCCAAGACTGTTGGAACAACAAAAGTGATGGTTTGGTGTGGTATATGGGGTACAATGATAGTGGGTCCATTCTTCATCAATGGAAACCTCAAGGCCACTGGATATTTGAAATTGCTAGATGATGATGTGTTTCCCTCTTTATGCACTGAAGCTGGCACGTTCCCTGAGTTTTTCCAGCAAGATGGTGCACCACCACATTATGGGTGCCAGGTCCAAGCATTCCTAGATGAACAGTTTCCTGGAAAGTGGATTGGTCGTCGTGGGCCAGTTGAATGGCCCCCAAGGTCTCCCGATCTGACCCCCTTAGACTTTTATCTTTGGGGTCATCTGAAGGCAATTGTCTGTGGTGTGAAGATGCAAGATGTGCAGCACCTGAAACTACGGATACTGGATGCCTGTGCTGGCATTTCTCCTGTGGTGTTGCTATTAGTGTGTGAAGAGTGGGAGAAGAGGGTTGCATTGGCAATCCAACACAATGGGCAGCACATTGAACACATTTTATAAGTGGTCAGAAACTTGTAAATAACTCATGAAATAATAAAGTTACGTTGAAACCAAGCACACCATTGTTGTTCTTGTGACATTACCAATAAGTTTGATGACCCTCTTCCTATTGAAAAAACAGAAGTTGTATCCAAGATGGCCGACTTCTAAATGGCCACCATGGTCACCACCTATCTTGAGAAGTTTGCCCCCTCACATATACTAATGTGCCACAAACAGGACTTTAATATCACCAACCATTCCCATGTTATTACACTGTATCCATATAAATGGCCCACCCTGTAGATAGTTACTCCACTTTGAAAAACATCAGTTCCAGTATTGGGAGTTTTTAGCTGTTGCTTTAAATGCAGAAAATGTCAGACACTTTGGAATTTCAGTCTAACTATGTTGGTGTCACCAGCTTACACGAACACAGGTATCTGCATGTGTGTGTTTTTGTGTGCAGCTCAGCTTCCTATGGAGCTTCTCTCCATTCCCACAGTGCCTTGCTCAGTGTAGTCTGTCCTGGCCATCTGCCACACAGGGCAGCAAGCTGGGTGTTGTTGCACCTATGAAACACTGCTGGTGGGATGGTACACAGAGAACAGCGGGGCTGGATATTGTGCTTCACTGAATGAAGACCACCTTGACGCTGTAGATTCTCAGGTTATTCCCTACAATGTATTTCAGTCACAAATATTTTTAAATGCTAAGCACCTCTTTATTAAGCAATAAGTGTAGATTATAGGCTAGATACTTATATAATAATTTGAATCCTCTAAAACTCTCTTAAGCATTTTAAACATAATAAATGGGTTTAAATGGTTTGTAATGTAGTTGGAAGTCTTTATCTCGACATTTTGAGTGATTGTTGATGTAATTTTCAACAACTATAATTTATTATTCGAAAGTGTTAATAGCATAACTGGCATTTAATTAATGAAAACTATGTGTGTGTGTGTGAAAAATCTAATATTTCATTAGATTCACAATCATTGGTTTAGCAAAATCATTACACAGTGTTTTAAAGCTTGAATTAAATGTGTTTAGAAGATTCAAGGGTAGCTTTAGAACATTTTATGAATGATTTGTCATGTTGGTGATTTAAAAGAACATGAACCAAATACCGAGCACAGCAGGCCATGTGGACTAAACAAAGAAACATCTCTAACCATATTTATTAGTGTGTTAATGGTTGTGGTTATATATAACTTGGCTCTCAGTGCAATATTGGATCACTTCCTGTTCCTGTTACAAGTTGTGTGTTGTGTAGCATAATCTGTGTAACTCAATTAATTACAAACTTTCAAGTATTTACTGTAAGCTACATGTGCTGAGCTGTGTCCACAAAAGGACGTGAGCTTGGTACAAAATCTGAGGTGCTCTCATTTTTAGAAATTTGGTCAAATTTATTAAACACCTCAAAATCTAGAGTTGAGGCAAGGAAGCAGAGTTGCAGTCATGTGCACCTCTCTGCAGTTTCTCTCCTCCTGTCATCTCCTTGAAACCCACTCCCCACAGAGACTGTATCTGCTCCCACACCACCAAAAGACAAACCCAAAACCAGCAAAAACATTTAGGTATAAAAATCCACAGTGAAAAAAATAACATACTCAACTGCACGAATAAGTAAATCAATAAAATGTGGACTATTAGACAAAAAAAAGCTCTCTTTGAAATGAAATTATTTAACAATTGATTAAGGTATTGATTTATTCTGCTTCACAGAAACCTGGCTACAGCACGATGAATATGTTAGTTTAAATGAATCAACATACAGAGTACCCAACTGCTTCCATCTAAATGTATATGATCCCATAGGTTTAGTCACACTCTGCTCTGACTAATGAAATAAAAACTGGACATTTAACAGTTTTCCTGAAAATCCTCTTGTCAGAACATTTTTACAATAATGGATAAGACAGTAGTACACAATAAATTTAATTAAAGTAATAGTACTATAGTTAGGTTTAGGGAAGTGATTCCTCCATCGTCATTTTCTAATATGAGTCATTCCATGTCCAATAAACCAAGTTAACCGCTCCAATTTCAACTTGCATAAAAATGTCATGGCAGAATATTTGAACATTTATAATGCTTGTGAAATTTTATCTATGATAGATGAGTTTCTTAAAATGAAAAAGATCTGACAACCCACTTTCAGAATTTTTTTTCACAAACTGAAATCTAAGGTAATCTGAGTCAGCTTTGTGGAGAGCTTTCACAAAATGTCTTCAACACTTGTGAGAGAAATAGATAAACAGATAAATCTCTAATGGGATTCAGTGTAATCTGAATACATGATTATACGATTTGCTGTACTGATGGCTGTTGGGAGTTTCTCTAGAGCTAGTAGGGGGTCTACTTGGAGAACCTGAAAAACTTCAGAAAACATTCTCAATCCATTTGAATGATGTTGGCCGATCCAGTTTCAACTCCTCTGAGAAAGCTGTCCACCAACTATCCAGAAGAATGTTAATTAATTTTTCACTGTTTTTTTCAGAAGCAAATTTGTGAGGTCAGACACTGATCCTGCACGAGAAGGCCTGTATCGCTGTCTCTGCTCTAATTCACCACAAAGATGTTCTGTCGGGTTGAGGTCAGGATTGTGTGCACACCAGGTAAGTCCTTCCACATCAAACAATTCAGAGATGAGTTACTCCTCTTAACTCGGTAACCCTGGTACGCTGAATCATTAGGAGTTCCCTTCACTGGAACTAAGGAAACATCTGAAACTGAACTCCTGAAAACGACCCCACACTATAATCTCCCCTCCACCAAACCCAGACTGGATTTCCAGACAGAGAAGTATAATTCATCGCTCCAGAGAACTTGTCTTCACTGCTCTAGAATCCAGTGGCAGCCTGCTTTACACTAATGCGTTCCAAAACTTTATATTGTGCTTAGTGGTGTACGCCTTGGAACCAGCTGCTCAGGCATGCAAACCCATTCCATGAAGCTCTCCATTTACTGCTGCTGAACTAATCTGGGTAATACTTACCCTAATTTGAAGCCACGTGATGTCTGAAGGTCTGTAGCTACTGACTTTGCAGAAAGTTGGTAACTTCTGTGCACCTCAGCATCCACGGATCTATAGTGGCTTGCAAAAGTATTCGTCACCCTGGAACTTTTCCACATTTTGTCACATTACAGCCACAAACATGAATCAATTTTATTGGAATTCCACATGAAAGACCAACACAAAGTGGTGTACACGTGAGAAGTGGAACGAAAATCATACATGATTCCAAACATTTTTTACAAATAAATAACTGCAAAGTGGGGTGTGCGTAATTATTCAGCCTCCTGAGTCAATACTTTGTAGAACCACTTTTTGCTGCAATTACAGCTGCCAGTCTTTTATGGTCTGTCTCTACCAGTTTTGCACATCTACAGACTGAAATCTTTGCCCATTCTTCTTTGCAAAACAGCTCCAGCTCAGTCAGATTAGATGGGCAGCGTTTGTGAACAGCAGTTTTCAGATCTTGCCACAGATTCTGGATTGGATTTAGATCTGGACTTTGACTGGGCCGTTCTAACAAATGGATATGTTTTGTTTTAAACCGTTCCATTGTTGCCCTGGCTTTATGTTTAGGGTCGTTGTCCTGCTGGAAGGTGAAGCTCCGCCCCAGACTCAAGTCTTTTGCAGACTCCAAGAGATTTTCTTCCAAGATTGCCCTGTATTTGGCTCCATCCATCTTCCCATCAACTCTGACCAGCTTCCCTGTCCCTGCTGAAGAGAAGCACCCCCAGAGCATGATGCTGCCACCACCATGTTTGACAGTGGGGATGGTGTGTTCAGAGTGATGTGTAGTGTTAGTTTTCCGACACACATAGCGTTTTGCATTTTGGCCAAAAAGTTCCATTTTGGTCTCATCTGACCAGAGCAGCTTCTTCCACATGTTTGCAGTGTTCCCCACATGGCTTGTGGCAAACTGCAAACGGGACTTCTTATGGTTTTCTGTTTGATAGGTTTGTAGCTTGAACCTATTCGCTGGAACGTTGAAGGCAATACAATTACACAGCAAGCAAGACACGAAGTAGGCAAAGTTCTTCATGTTTCTCGTGCACGGGAGAGAACCGGACAAACGCCGTTCCTTCACTTGACCCCAGTTGCTCTCGTCCGTTCTCCCGTAACACTGCTCTTTTATTGAGGTTACATGAATATGCATAGGTTCATTAACATATGACGTCTACATACACACAAAGAGTACCTTGCCTTTGTGTGTGTGTGTGTGTGTGTGTGTGTGTGTGTGTGTGTGTGTGTGTGTGTGTGTGTGTGTGTGTGTGTGGTCAAGATGTGACCCTGTGAAGACTCCCCAAAGGCTGGTGCCAGGAGTCTAGCAGGTCGTTCTGAACAAAAGGCTCTTATACTTAAACAGATATACGATTGTTTGCTATGCCATATATCAGCAAGAGAAGATACGACCTCTCCAAGGTGGTGTGTGATCTATGCCAGAACACTCTGTAGAGGAGTGAACGCACTCCCCTCTTCATGCTACACAGAGTTGTTACAGACCTCCTAGGATAAGACATTCTTTCAATCTACAAATGATTATATACTTCTAAGCATATATGAGTAAATATTTCTAAGCATAAATGGCAATCAACAATACAAAACCTAACACTGTTAACAATGCTTTCTTCTTGCCACTCTTCCATAAAGGCCAACTTTGTGCAGTGCACGACTAATAGTTGTCCTATGGACAGATTCCCCCACCTGAGCTGTAGACCTCTGCAGCTGGTCCAGAGTCACCATGGGCCTCTTGGCTGCATTTCTGATCAGCGCTCTCCTTGTTCGGCCTGTGAGTTTAGGTGGACGGCCTTGTCTTGGTAGGTTTACAGTTGTGCCACACTCCTTCCATTTCTGAATGATCGCTTGAACAGTGCTCCGTGGGATGTTCAAGGCTGGGGAAATATTTTTGTAGCCTAAGCCTGCTTTAAATTTCTCAGTAACTTTATCCCTGACCTGTCTGGTGTGTTCTTTGGACTTCATGGTGTTGTTGCTCCCAATGTTCTCTGAGACAACCTCTGAGGCCGTCACAGAGCAGCTGTATTTGTACTGACATTAGATTACACACAGGTGCACTCTATTTAGTCATTAGCACTCATCAGGCAACATCTATGGGCAACTGACTGCACTCAGACCAAAGGGGGCTGAATAATTACGCACACCCCACTTTGCAGTTATTTATTTGTAAAAAATGTTTGGAATCATGTATGATTTTCGTTTCACTTCTCACGTGTACACCACTTTGTGTTGATCTTTCCTGTGGAATTCCAATAAAATGGATTCATGTTTGTGGCTGTAGTGTGACAAAATGTGGAAAAGTTCAAGGGGGCCGAATACTTTTGCAAGCCACTGTAGCTCTGAATTTTGTGTGACCTGACACCGCTGATCAGCTGCTGTCACTCCCAATTACTTCCACTTTTTCTTTATATCACTAACAGGATTCATATACAATTTAAAAAACTAAATACCATTACTTTTTTCTTAGCATAAAATTAAAACATCTAAGAGGAAATAAAATTCCCATCTTATGAAGAATTGGAAGTAAATCATTTGGGATTAACATATGCAGCGTATCAGAAAACAAGTCAGCTCCAATCAATGTAAATTAATTTATAATAAAAGTCGACAAGAATGCCCATAATATATGTTACAAACTAAAAACATTGTTAAGAGAGGAGTAAAGACTGTTTGTGTAATTAATAGATATGACAGCTAGTTTAGCATTTTATCCCAAGAGTTAAAAATTCCTAATGTGTGGTATGAGTGAGAGTCAGAAGATTTACACCTGTGTCATCCTGGAAGATGGCAAAAGACAAATAATAAACATGAGTGATAACAGAAAGATAAGCAAGTAATTGTTAATATTAATCAACATCATTTGCATTATTAGAAACTTAAGTATTTTTACTACATGTGCATTTCACCAGGTGGCTTCAATGTACCTCTACCCCTCTGATTTAACTGTCAACAAAACTGTACTTGGTATTGATGGTTCATCAAAAATACATTAGTCTGGCCATGCCCAGTGATGCACACTTAAGAACTGACCAGACTTAAGGCTTCAGTCAATTTTCATCTAGTACAGTAAAGCAAGTAAACCGTGACCTGCCTTCAAACAACCAGCCCTGTAAATGTCATCTATAAGGCAGACTCATTCGTTTCCTACAAAATAAATTCCCACAAAAGACTGACTGTAAGTATATTTAAAAGGCAAATTCAGCCAGAAAGAACCCTCTTATCCACTCCTCTTTTTTTTCCCAAGAGCTGGAGGTGCTCTTTTAATTTCCCTCTCTGAAAGGTCATTCACAATGTTCTCCATCTTCACCTTAATTGATTCTTTAAATGCAGCTCATCCTGCACAGGGAGAGGCAGGGAAAGAAACCAAAGGGGTGTTTACCTTTAGTTATGGTTAAAGGCTTTAAAATTGTTACCTATCTAGTCCTAATTGCATTGTTCATGTATAGCTTAAAGACTTGATATGTACACCTCTGGCATGACAAAATCTTGGACATAATAAATAAGTAAGTGGAAAGAAAATGGCCTTGTTATTCAGAAAGGCCTGGTAAGCCTGTCTTTTGACAAATGCATTGAAAGTGAACTGGACCTTGGTTGTACTAAATGCCAACATTTTTACAATAACTGTTCTCTTTCAATTGGAGGCATTAATAGTTACAAAGTTGTGGTCTGCTCTTCATCTAAGTCACAATTATAGATTAAACAACACAATCAAACCAAACTAATAAAAGACAAGCATGTCCTTAGAGGAGAAATCAAATAATCATTTAAAGTCCAAGCATGGAAACTTCTGTGCTTGTGACAAAATCTACAGTAGATGCTGCTAGGCGGAGGAGATAAGATTGGAAATGTGTGCCCTAAAGGTGCCTGACCTTTTAAATTCAGGCATTTAAAGTTTAGTTACTGACAAAGCTTGCTCCTCCCAAGGAAGACTGGTCAGTGTGAATCAAGCCTCAATCACAGCAACTTTCATAGGACCTTAGAAGAAGTATTGAGGAGATGAAAAAACTGAAAAAGCACTGTGACCCTTGAGACAACTGCCACACATGTATTCACCAACTCACAGTTTCTGTGGGTCCACCACCAAAAACCATCATGTGTTAGAGCAAACCTCATGTGATCTCAATGAGCTCATGGTGCCCATGGTGTCCTCATCACTGTCCATTGCCCTGAGACTATAACGGTTCATTTGAGTGCAATAAATCTTTAAGAAAAAAATGTGTTTTAAAGTTTATTAACGTAAATCAGAACAAAAACATACAAAGCCTTCAAACTATTAAACCAATTCACAGCATCAAAATGAAAAAATACTTTCTTCCCACCAAAACCCAGTCTGTTTATCGTGGCTAAACACTAACAGAGAAAGATGAACATTTTTCACCACTTGGCAATGTGAAAAAAAAATCCGACCTTTACCATGAAATAAACCAATATTTATATTAAACAATTAAACAATGAACATCGTGAGTAAAAAAAAATGTGACCATGAAATATAGTAACAAAGTCATAAATGATCAACTAAGTAGAGAGTAAGTATTACACCTTTTATTAAAAAGCAATACACAAAACACACTAAATGTAAACTAACTTAATAAGAAAACTGTAAATTATATTATTTGGATTAGAATGAATTAAATTGTATTTACTAAACATTTGACGTGAACTGAGTCACATGCAATTCATTACTGGAAGAAACTGGCTTATATTTTCTCAACATCTTTACAACAATTATTCAGATTTGCTGAACAGATCAAACACTATCAACAAAGAAAAAATGGGGATCAATAGCTTTACATGCTTAAAAAGAATACCAGGTAAACACTGATTTATGTAACTCTTCAATTTTTATCTACAGTTTTTCAAGTTTTCAGAGTAAAAAATGGACATTTTCAAAATAATGAGTGTCTTCTCTTTCAGGGACAGTCTTCAACAGTCCGCTCCATTACAGTAGGAATTTACAAGACTTGCTACAGGTATCTGAGATCCCGCTTAAAGACTTCCACACTCTTGGAAAGTCAGCCACACAAGTCAGAAGTTTCATGGCCTTTGCCGTGGCTCCATGATTATTTATCTGTCTTGATTTTAATCATTTATGAAGTCAATTATTTGTGAAGCAAGATCATCACACATCATCCTGAAAAAGTAACAATTGCAAAAAAGTAAATAATATAAATGTTGATTTGTTCGTCATCACATTTGCAAGAAAGTTTTGATCAAAAACTATCACAACACAAATACCAAATCCAATACCAATACCAAGGCATAATCCAGTAAAACACTACTACTCAAAGTGAGTAATGAGTCACAGTGTATACTGGGAGGCAATTTAATTAGGTTCTTCTATAATTCTGTAATGTTCAGTTTTTTCTTGATGCTGTCATAGGAATTCAAATGAAGTGGCACTTATACACTATATTCCATTTCTAGTCTAATTGACCTCTCAAAGGATGTTAGACTACAAGCCACATTAACTATGCATTCACTTTAAGCACTTTATCCATCTCACATAAATGACCAATTTAGAATCGCTAAAACCTTACTTACATGCACTTGTTTGGAATGTGGGAGGAAGTCAGAGAGAGCCCAGGCAGGCCCAGGTTTGAACCATATAGTGACAGTATTTTACTTAACAAAAACACATAATTAGTGGAGGTGTTGCACTGCACTACTGCATTAGCTGCTCTAAAGGTCAGCTGGTTAGTAGGAAACAGAAAACATACAAAAAAAATATGAGAAAAAAAATTCATCCGCTAACCTGATAGTTCTGCCCTTGAAATGGAAGAGAGCAAGAAGCCAGGAAACTATTCCCCCTGAAACTTATTCAGGTCACTGCAGTTTCAAAATGCACATTAACATTTTTATTATGTAGAAATTACTATTTTTTATCTACTAAATATTAATTGACCTCTAGCCCACTTTTTATATGATAAAGTCAACTAAACTAAACTATAACTACAAACCAGATTCCAAAAAAGTTGGGACACTAAACAAATTGTGAATAAAAACTGAATGCAACGATGTGCAACATAAATCACGGAACAAAAGTTGAAACTGAGAAAATCATTTTAAGGGAAAAATATGGTGATTCAAAATGTCATGGTGTCAACAAATCCCAAAAAAGTTGGGACAAGGCCATTTTCACCACTGTGTGGCATCGCCCCTTCTTCTTACAACACTCAACAGACATCTGGGGACCGAGGAGACCAGTTTCTCAAGTTTAGAAATAGGAATGCTCTCCCATTCTTGTCTGATACAGGCCTCTAACTGTTCAATCATCTTGGGCCTTCTTTGTCGCACCTTCCTCTTTATGATGCGCCAAATGTTCTCTACAGGTGAAAGATCTGGACTGCAGACTGGCCATTTCAGTACCCGGATCCTTCTCCTACACAGCCATGATGTTGTGATTGATGCAGAATGTGGTCTGGCATTATCTTGTTGAAAAATGCAGGGTCTTTCCTGGAAGAGATGACGTCTGGATGGGAGCATATGTTGTTCTAGACCCTGAATATATTTTTCTGCATTGATGGTGCCTTTCCAGACATGCAAGCTGCCCATGCCACATGCACTCATGCAACCCCATACCATCAGAGATGCAGGCCTCTGAACTGAGCGTTGATAAAAACTTGGGTTGTCCTTGTCCTCTTTGGTCTGGATGACATGGCGTCCCACATTTCCAAAAAGAATTTCGAATCGTGACTCGTCTGACCACAGAACAGTCTTCCATTTTGCCACACTCCAGTTTAAATGATCCCTGGCCCAGTGAAAACGCCTGAGCTTGTGGATCTTGCTTAGAAATTGCTTCTTCTTTGCACTGTAGAGTTTCAACTGGCAACGGCGGATGGCACGGTGGATTGTGTTCACTGACAATGGTTTCTGGAAGTATTCCTGAGCCCATTCTGTGATTTCCTTTACAGTAGCATTCCTGTTTGTGGTGCAGTGTCGTTTAAGGGCCTGGAGATCACGGGCATCCAGTATGGGTTTACGCCCTTGACCCTTACGCACAGAGATTGTTCCAGATTCTCTGAATCTTCGGATGATGTTATGCACAGTTGATGATGATAACTGCAAAGTCTGGGTAACACCTTTCTGATATTGCTCCACTATCTTTCTGCGCAACATTGTGGGAATTGGTGATCCTCTACCCATCTTGGTTTCTGAGAGACACTGCCACTCTGAGAAGCTCTTTTTATACCCAATCATGTTGCCAATTAACCTAATTAGTGTTAATTGGTCTTCCAGCTCTTCGTTATGCTCAAATTTACTTTTTCCAGCCTCTTATTGCTACTTGTCCCAACTTTTTTGGGATTTGTTGATACCGTGTCATTTTGAATCAACATATTTTTCCTTTGAAATTATACATTTTCTTGGATTAAACTTTTGATCTGTCATCTACATTCTATTCTGAATAAAACATTGCCATTTGCCATCTCCACATCGTTGCATTCAGTTTTTATTCACAATTTGTTTAGTGTCCCAACTTTTTTTGCAATCCGGTTTGTAGAAACAGGGGGGTTAAACGGGTTAATACGAGCTTTCATACCTGTAAAACAGAATTGCTCTAGATGTTTCTGTAATGTGTGGTGTTTTCATAATGCAATCAAAAGTGTGATGAAACTGATTGTGCTGTTACAATTCTGGTACAGAAATAGATGTCACATAGAAATACAATACTGTATTTCTCTAGCTGGGCCCACGTCCTCATTTTAGGATTGACAGTGTTTTAGTAGGTAAAGGCGAATGCTTGGACATGAACTAAGCTGCAGTTTGGGGAAGGCCTCGAAGGGGACTGGCCACAGCTCCTGGGCCTGGCTGATCCCCATGCACTAAATAGAAGTGAAGAAGTTAAAGACTTGAGAACAAGGAGGGAGGGAGGATGGGGCACGTAAATGAGAATGAACAGTTTGCAGAACTGGAGGGAACCTATATAGATGACAACCGAAAGGAGCGTGTTTGGAGGCGTGGTCCCGCTCCTGAAATTCAGATACATAATCTCCAATTCACTGCACTTAGATGTAAAATGTGACTTTCTGATTTGGCTTTAAAAAGACAGCTCCTTTTCAAGTGAATCTGGTTTAAAGCACAAAAATTAACAGAATAATCCTCAGGGTTAGTTTTTTTTTCTCTCTTAATCTATAGTGTCACACCGATTTACCTTCCCTATCCACTTATCACTTATGTATTGCCAATACCAAGCAGTTTAGTTCATCAAGGAAAATATTTTATCTTTGAAATGTTCAGCAGCAGCAACAGCAGCCTTCTCCATCTGTTTGCAGCCTCCCAAATGTTTGTGAATGATAATGGCTATTAATTTAGTTTTTACTGCATCACTGTGTGTGAGAAGAGCATCTGGAGCATTTAGTCACACCAATAAAATGTATGTACAGACAATGAGGCACTCCAATATGACCATAAAGCTCCATTTTCTTAGTTTTACTCTGCCATCCAGTGCAGCTACACAGGCAAGTCATCATAAAACTGGCTACGGGCTTCTGGTTTGACTTCAGTTGCTCTTTATTCTTATCTTTTGGACAATTTATTCTAGTAAAAATCTTGTATGGCAGATTTTAGAGCCTATTTAAAAGTAGGACATAGCCAAACCAGGAACCTAGTTCCAAATTAGAGTCATAAATGTAGCTCAGTTCATATTCCCTTTTCACTGATGTTATTCTATATAGTACAAATATATTTTTCCATAGGCGGTTTAAGCATCTTTCTACATTATTTGCTGCATTCTGACTCTACATGAAATTTTCTAAATAGAATAAATGCACCTAGATAATATGGAGGACCACAAGAGCCACGTGCATCGAACTAAAGACTTCTGTGCTTAAATAACGAATTGTACAATAAATTATGCATTTGTAAATTCATTTTTTAAAGATATTTATTCAAACATTACTAAAGTAATTTATCAAGCTAAAGAATTAAAATCTCAATAAAAACCTCATTTCACAAACCATTTTGGAATTCCAAATTAAAAAGTCAATTTTCAAAATTGTTTTTAAAACACAATTTAAAAAACAGAAATAAGTAAATGGACTCAAAACTCAAAGATTTATTTCTGACATTTAAAATGGCGATTTCACTATTCATTTGAAAATCCATTTCCCTTTCCTGTTAGCTCACAAATGAGCTATCATATTAGCTATTGGATTAGCTCTGGGATTGGCTATCGTGTTAGCGATTGGATTAGCTATCTCATTTCTGAAATCCCGGAGCAATGCAAATTAACCGCGCGGGAGCTCTCTGATTGGTTGGACAGACACAGGCTGGCTACCTGGAATTTTCTACACTTCTGTTTGTGCTCATAGCTTTGCACTGCTGAAAAGAGCGTGTGCTTGTACAAAGTTAATTCAGCCTCGGGATTTAAACTCTGCCCGATACAGCTAGGTGAAGAGTGAAGGAGCTCTGCTGAACCTCCAAGTGTTCACCTGTGGACTCAGTCTGACTCAGTCCACGTGTTGAAGGTAACGTGCTAACATGCCTAACACTAGCACCACCAAATGTAGCGCTGTAATTTTAAGTCCATCTTAGCTTATGAAAATATTACCCAGCTGTACTAGCTAGCTGTTTTTTGTCATCTAATGTGCTCTTCACAAATAGAGCTTGAAGCTTTGCTTCAAAGGATTGCCTTTCATGTGTTAATGTTTCGGTTCAAATCGGTTTGATGTTTGAAGAAATAATAACTTCCCTCAAATGACTTAAACCAAAAATATTGAGCCTGTTTTGAAAATGTAAGGATTATAAGGAACAGGTATTTGTTTAAAAATGTAAAAAGTAAAAAGTAGTCAGAAAGAAAAACTACTCAAGGAAAGCAAAGATACCTGAAAATTCTACTTAAGTATAGTAACAAAGTATTTGTACTTTGTTACTTCCCACCTCAACAAGTCACTCAGTAATCATGCCACACAGACAGGACACTGTTAAATGTTTAGTCTGATTCACCACGCTGACCACGGTGGTAGAACTTAGGTGTCCTCATTCATTTTCGTCATGCTCATCAGATCCCAGTGGCTTGTTGATGATTGAGGCACCTACTGACCAATCTGTGAGCAATGATTCATGCCAACCAGCAGATTAATGATGTTCATCAGCTCCTCCCCACACACCAGCACTGACCCAGGTTACAAACCTTCCTTTCGTGCTCCATCACTTTTATCAGATCACCATTTGTAATAGTGTTGTAATGCAGGCCGTTCCAGCAGGCCTGGGACAAGTTTCTGCCCAGGTACAAACTCTCACTCACCAATGTAATTACTGCCTTTCTGACACGCTAAGAATCTCTAACCTGTAAGCTAGTGTTTTATCTGTTTTTTTTCTTCTCTGTTTTAACAGAAAAATGAATTATTGTTTATAGCAATGTTTTAAAAATTAAAATATAGCTGTTTTCCCTTTTTTTTCTTTCTTTCACAAGAGGAGTTTGCATCACTGTTCAGGTATCTGTAATTTACTTGACAATTAATTATTTTCATAACTTTTTACTTTTATTCCCTATCATTTGTTTACTTTCTGGTCTCAAAATAGCTTCAGTACTTGAGGTTTAAACACGAATTCAAGCAAATTTCTTCCCACCAATGTGTACCTTCAAACATCAAACCAATTTGTGTATAAATGGAGGGAACATGTATCCATCACCTTGGCTTATCCAATCCAATGTTAATTATATACCACTTTTTAAAAAACCACACGGTTTTAGAACATTGTGACAGTGTGACTACTTGACAGAAAATGACGATGAATCCATATTTTTGCACAGATTTGGCCTTTTAAAGATTCAAAAACTTGTTTTGCCTCCCTCCCATTTCTTCTTGTCGCTTGTTGAAGCTCTACTTGGAACCTTGTTAAGATCCAATCATGCAAAATATGATTTTGTTTGCCATTTTTCAAGTGGTCTTAAACTTTTAATTGTGACTGTAGCTTGTCATTATAACACACACACAGAAACATGAAGAGGGGCGGGTGGGAGCAGGATAGAAATACACAACAGAAAACACACAATAACAAAGTTGGGAATGTAACAGAATAAAATATAATAGAAATAAATAGATCAAAATAGAACAGAGAGTGATGGCTCTTATAAGAGCATTTGGGTTCACAGAGGATTCATACATTAGAATGTACATATAGGCATGTGTATTTGTAAGATTTGTGCATTTAGTATGCACAGGCACACACACAAACACACAGCATAGGAATAAGTTGACAATAAAGTTAGCACAGCACAGTAAAAAGGTTGGCTAGATAGCACTGATATTATTGCCACAATGCATGTGCAGTTTGTGATTTTATTGTAAATTCTCTTTGTGTGAGGGATCTTTGATATAATACATCGGAGGCTGAGACACACCTGGGAGCTGTTAGTTGACTAAGTCATCTGTGGTTCATACTGTCATCAGCAGCCTTCTAAAGGTTGAAGATTTTTCTCAGTCCTTGCCAGATTGTTGTGTCGACAGTGGTGACATGTTTGATTGCCAGAAACAGTCTCTGGTGAGTTGGCTCAAGCCCAAGCTTCCTAGCCTAATGTTCATCTTGTGTATAAACAGGTCAGTCAGACTTATTTTTTGACTATTCACAAATTGTTTTCCTGGTTAGTTCGATGAGATGTAGAGCGCTCAGGTTTGCCCAAGTGTTGCTTAGTTTCAATTAAATTACTTCCTATGTTGAGTTTATTATTAACTTTAAATGCTGCAGCTCACTGAATGTTTATTCTTCGACAGGGAAGGAAGAGTGTGGTGGATTTTCTGATACTGGCCGAGGAGACTTGCTAGGCAAAAAGACTACACAAATGAGTCTCTCATTTGTTTCTATGTGCGTTAGAATGGATGATCACATTCATGAAAGTTGTTGCCTGAGGGCCTAGAGTTGCTGGTTGGTTCAACACAGAGAGGTTCTGCTTCCAGAAAGGAAGCCACACCAAAACAATGGGAAAAGGGACATGTGATAGGAGGCACTGATTCAACCTGATGCAAATTTGAAGGGTTCACTAACACCCGAGGGAAAGAGCAGGAGAATTGCAGCAGGTGAGTGTACTGTGGGGAGATGGGACACTGCTGTCAGCGACCAAAAGACGATCCTCACTCATAAAAGTAGAAACCTGGCAGGCAAAATTTTCCAGTGCTTCCCCCCGATCTCATTTCCCCTCCATTTAACCCATACCACAATGCCTGTGGTGAAAATTATTCAATTTCCAAGCTTCACCTGACACTGAGAATACACAAAACTTTTGGACACTAAATTAGTAAAATGTCTTTGAATGGACCCTCTTCCCAAACCTCCTGACATATCTGCGCTAAATGGTCACCATCTACGCCTGAAAACCAGGCGTAGATGTACCAGGTCCACGTCATTTCTGCTCTCTGGCAATGACCAAAACTACACATTTTTGAATCACCACATGACTTGTCTCCCAATACTGTATTTTTTGGTCATAAATGTTTTTTGCAGTAGGCAATCTTTGCTAAACAGAATCATACTTTCTGTTGACCCACAGTTACTACAACAGATGAGAACATTCAAATTTACATAGTTCTTCAGAATTTGTCAGAGAAGTATGTTGTTCACACGCCCTTTCATGCACAATGGCAGGGCCTCCAACTCTGCTTTCAGTTGCTTTTACCAGAAAATTTGTTGCCAGATCAAATGGGATCACTGAGATGGTGTAACCATGATTCTCTCCAGCCTGTACCACTCTGATGTGTGAACCCGGGAAAACTCTCAAACAGAAGTTGCTGTAATAATTCCAAATGATGTCTTTTACCATGACTGGTACAGGGTGCCTCTCCGAAGTTTCTACCACTGGATTTTGAGGCATTGCACCATAGGGACCAGCCAGATTTAACCACAGCACAATGCTCCTCAATTTATCCAGAACCACGTGGAGTCTTTTTCCACTGCCTCTGTGCTGTTAATGATGGCCCTTCTTTCTTTCACCTGTGATCCAGAGTGGAGAAAAGGCCATGCAGAGACTCACCTGCAAAGTTTCTAGACTCTCGCCACAGGCAAGCACCTCACACCCCGGCCATGTCTGTGGTAGTCACTGACTACTGTAGGTCTTGGTACCTCTCTTTCTCTTCCCACAGCATGGCGAGCTTAAGCGTGCCTCTGACACAAGGATGATGTCAGGTGTCGTCTTGAAAATGTGTTGGAAAACTTGAGTTGTCTGCCAAAGACCGGTGACAGCTGCCAGTCTTGTGTTGTGTTAAAAAGACTTGAAGAGGCCTCAGTATAATGTTATTAGGGGCTTCTCTCCTGCTCTAAGCACACTAATGACTTTCTTTGTGTGGTTTGGCTTTTGGCAGATGGTGATGGGCACTACAGATGCTCTCGGCAATGGTCGTGCCGCCAGGGGTAGTGACCTTCTGATCAAAGGTCCCTTTCCTCTGGCACCTTCCATTTTTAGAGGATATTAAGGTGCATAACCTTAATACACATTACTTCGTTTCCCTAAATTATTGCTCCTGATGAACTAAACATTATTAAGTCCAAATCCTTAAGCAACATCAGTAAAATAATATTTTTGATGATGGTTAATTTTGCATGCACAAAATAAAGACCATTAAATATCAAATGATAAGGCTCTGGAGTTTGTACTTCCTCAATCTCCTAAACCACAAAAATTCAGCGAATCTGAGGAACAAGAAAAAGACAGGAAGTAAAATCACCAAGAATACTAAAGGGATCAGGTACTTTCAAAACATTTTTTCTTGGCCATCCTGAGTGGATAATTTGTGTGTTGGAAAACAAAACAATTTGTTGTTCTTAAAATCACATCTAACCTTTATTTGCACGAGTTCATAGACAAAAGAGAACTGAAAAAAGCTCATCTCTCTCCTCTCTCATATTTACCAGTTTGCACCACAATCTCACCTCTCAATCACCTTGTTATGTAGTATGTGCCCTTAGCTGAAATTTTGCCTAACTGTTTCCTGGCTCCACAGGGGTGAATGTGCCCAACAAATGTGATCTATGGCATACAAATGAGCCCTGTAATTTATTCATAAATCATCATGGCTGCTTTTGCTGGCAGGGCCCTTTTTAATTGTCTTTGATTAACAGTGGCATGTGCTGGAGATAGACCGTTGGCTGTGTCCAGGTCCCCCTTTGTTCTCAGGTAACATCGCAGGTTTCCCAGGGAAATCATGTGTCAGAATGGAAGGAAACCAGTGTTTCAGCTTCATATCAGTACTTTAGTTCTGTGTGTGTGCATAGAGCCACATATAGTATAAATGTAAAGACTGAAACTGAAGCAGCATACATATACACACATAAGCTGCGTACAGTTTTGTAGATGTTGCCAAAACAGGCATATGTGCATGCAAGTAAAAAACATATATAATTTTTGATTTTTTTAAAACTATTATTATTGATATATGGTGATTGGCAATTCCATAAGCTACTTGTAAGTTATAGTTACAGCATAAAATCAACACATTTTTTAAATGAAGCACCTTCAAGGCTCCTATCTCTGTTAAATAGACTATTAAAATTTGATTTTATTAGTTTATATTTGATTTAACCTCTCTATAATGGTTGTCTGTGACTTAGTGTTTAATTGCAAAATAATTAAGGTTTGTTAATGTAATAAATACAAAAGAATCACATCCACTTATGAACAGCATAGGGAATAGTGTCATCGCAACAAAAGCCACTACGCAAAACTGCATTTGCTCTCTTAAGCACACTTCTGACCCTCAAGCACAGTATTCTTTCAGCTCTATTCAATAGGCAGCTTACAATGCCACTCCATCATGTCAAAGCCAATAAACAAGTGTGCTGAAATTGAGTAGCCAGATAGAATGCGCACTATTGATTGTGTTTTTGTTTGCTGTGTGGAAATGCTCATTATCAGTGGGAAAGTCATACTGGATGCAGCTTCAGCCTAGGCACTGACAAGGTGTGTTTCCTTCAGCTGATAGAAGGCTTCAAAACAAATATTGATCTAATGGGCAAATATTCATAGATAATGTGCAACAGCATTTTATATGCAAAATCATGTGTTTTGCCCATTTCTGTCTTTTAGTGGCAGTGCACTCGGTGCAAGGAAAGCACATTAAACAACATGTGTTACAATATTTATTGTTTTTAGAACTTCTTAAAGGATTATATGTCTAACACGAGGACATAAGGAAAGCATGAGTCTATATGTTCTTCACATGTACACACATTTTTTAAATTTAAATTTAGCTGAGCTTGAGCTTTAAAAAAAAGCTATGTTTTAAAGTGCAGATTTTCAGCTTTTATTCAAGTGATTAATAAAACTATAGCATTCACTGTTACAGAATTAACACTATTTTTATACACTGTCCCATTTAAAAACAAAATTGTACAAATTAAGCTCATTTTAAATGTTAGGATTGTGTTCAGTACATTTCAAGAGCAAGGCTTTTTGAAGAGCAAGGATGATGTGCAGAGCTGCAGTAACTGTAAAGGTATAAAGCTGATTAGCCATACCATCAATATGGGCAAGAGCTACTGTAAAGAAGAAAAGTGTCAGACAGCGGCAAAATGTCTTTATATTGAGAAAGAATAATATAGATGTAAAAAATGTGTGTTTGCTTCTTGATTGTTGATGGCTAAGTATAGGTAGCATCAGAAGAAGTTGCACAGTGTCTTTGTGGAGCTAGAAAACACTGCTCAAAAAATTAAAGGAGCACTTGCAATCAGAGTATAGCATCATGATTATTAAACTTCTGGGATATTGATCCGATCGGTTAAGTAGCAGAGAGGTTTGTTCGTCAGTTTCAGCTGCTTTGATGTTAATGAAACTAACAACAGACAGAAATGATTTTGCAGGTCGAGATCACTGACATTGTTTCCCTCCTCATCATTTCTGATTGTTTTTTCACTAGTTTTGCACTTTTTTTTTGTTTTTCACTCTAATCAGTGTCACTACTGGTACCATGAGGCAATACCTGGACTCTAAAGAGGTAGAGTCCAGGTAGTCGAAGTCCTCCAAGATGGCACATTGCCAGAAGGAGCACATATGCTCTCAAGACCATAGAGGGGACTACAGAAGAGACGCAGTTACTCCGGAGAGTTGGACAGAGCAGTAGAAGGTCCTTAACAATCAGCAGGATCAGTATTTGCTCCGTCCTGCAAGGAGGAACAGGTTGAGCACAGAAAGAGCTCTACAAAATGACTTCCTGCAGACCACTGGGGTGAATTCCTCTGACCAAAGAATCTAAAACAGACTTCATAAGAGTGGACGACACCCAACATCTTCTAGCGACCCCTGTGCATACTGCCCATCACCATGGAGCCTGACTGGCATTTGCTATAGAATATCAGAATTAGCAGGTTCATCCATGGCACCCTGTAGTTTTTACAGATGAGAGTAGGTTCACCCTAAGAATATGTCACTGATGTAAAAGGGTCTGTAGAAACCTTGGAGAATGTTATGCTGCTTGTGAGCGTTTAGTATGGGCAGTCACCAACTTGTACAGCTAGGCAACGGCATCCTGACTGCCATTACGTACTGAGATTAAATCCTTGGACCCATTGTCAGACCCAACACGGGTGCAGTGGGTCCTGGGTTTGTCCTGGTGCACAATAATGCCTGGCCTTATGTAGCAAAAGTTCCTGGAAGGAATTAATACCACTGACTGGCCTCTACACTCACCTGACCTAAATCCAGTAGAACACCTCTGGAACATTATGTTTCAGTTCATCTGATGTCACCAGGCTGTACATCCGAGTGTCCAGGAGCTCAGCGCTGTGCGTAACCAGAAGGGACATGGTAGGATAGAGAGCAGAGACTATCTAACCATTTGGAGACAAAACTAGAGAGTAAAGCTTGTGGTAGTTTGAAATGTGCAGAGGAGGGATAATGGATACATTAGACAAAGGATATTGAATATGTAGCTGCCAAGCAGGGGGAAAAGTCTTCATGGATGTAGTGGATATAGTGAAGGAGGATATACAGGAAGTTGGTGTGACAGAAGAAGAGTCTAGCAGTAGATGAGATGAGCACACATGATCAGCTATGGTGACCCCATAACCAGGCAAAACAAGAAGACTGAAGAAGATCTGAAGTCTAGAACAGATGGACATCAACAAATGCTGAGTTTCCTCCCGTGAGATGCTCTGCAAGCTGCTTTCAGCAGCTGCAAACAGGGCTTACAGTGGTTGACAGATGAGGTCAGATGACAGATGAGGTTTGTAGAGCTCTCTAAGCATAGTCTCTTCGGAAGTCTAAATCTTGAGTGTAGCCAGTTGTTTGCATTTTGTTGTAAGCCCTATGCATTTACATTCAATAAGGCATTGTAGACTTTGATATGCCTAACCACTCAATACTGTTTTTGACTTGACTAGATATTGTGAGGTGAGCTTTTTTAAGAAAATAATTACTTGATCGTCCACCTTTGTCAGGGGTTAAAGTTTTCTTTGACAGGTGAGGAACCCTAAGGTTAAGTAGCGATGTAGTGTGGGTGAAAGGAATCACTTAGAAATAAGTCAAAATCATTTGTATTATGAGCTCCAAATTCAAGGGAACATGCCTCACCTGACTATGAAGTGTCTTGTTAGTCAATTGACTAATAAAGCAAACAGGGAACTGAAAATATCTCTCTCTCGCCCTATGGCAGCTGGGATATGCTCCAGCGCCCCCCGCGACCCTGAAAAGGATAAGCGGAAGCGAATGGATGGATGGAACTGAAAATAGGGGACTAAAGTAAAAAAAAAAACAACTTGCCCAGTTTTTTTATTTTGATGATTTAATTTAAATATTAAAAAATAGTGCTTCCCATGTGATGATTATATAAGCTGTTCGGTATATTTATAGAAAATGCACTATATTGAGATACATTGTTATCAGGATAAAAAAAATGACTTATGTCAGGATACAAGAATTTGGCAGCGTTGGCAAAAGTCCAGAGATTCTGTTTTCAAGTAGGAGTACAAACACTATTGTTAAAAGCTGAAGTACTGATTCAACTTCTTTACTCAAGTAAAAGTAAAAAAGTACAGGCTCTGAACTCAGGAAAAAACAGTAAGAAATATCTCTTTGGAGGAGGTTTCTATTTTTGTGCAAAGTTAACTGAACCTTGTGTTATATTAGCAAAATGATAATATCAGCAGATGGGAATACAAACTTTAGTCTAGCTTTGTTTCCTAATTATACTCAGCTTGAATCAGAAGAAAAAGAAGGAAAATAATGTTCCCTTTATCGTAGAGGATGACTTTGCCTCTAAACAGGAAAATTTGTACAGTCGGGGGTTAAAGTGGGAGATTTAGCAGGCGGGGGAACCCTAAAATTGGTTGTAATGGTTCAGTGTGGGGAAAATAACCCAAACTCACAATAATTTCTGTTGAGAGCGCCAGTAAATTTTCTCACTGCTGCCTTTTTTGGTCTTTGTGGATTTACACCACTTAATTCAGCGAGATGTCAGCAGATGTTTCATGTTTCATGTCCTGGCTGATTTCCTTTACACTCAAAATATGTAATATAATTAATCCAAAGTAACTATTTTGTTTTGAAAATGTAAGAAGTAGGAAGTACAGATATTTGTTTAAAAATGTAGGGAGTAAAAGTAGTCCTGAAAATTGTACTTAAGTACAGTAACAAAGAATACTTTGTTACTTTGTTACCTCCCACCTCTGGATTTTGGTCATATTGCACAGCCCTAATTAGCACCAAACACAGAATCCAAATGTAGCAAAAGAGAATATTTCTCAGCTCCTTGGTCAAACTCGTGTACTAGAGCCTGCTAAAGCTGGAGATACTCTTTTTCTAAAAGATAAGAATGCTTATTTTTTTCACCACTTGATTTCTTTGTGTGTCCACTCTCTTTTCTGCTCTTTCAGTTTGTCATAAAAGGACAAAGAAGGCTCTTTCAAGTGCCAACCGCCTGACTATCTTTGCAACACTAACCTGTACAAGGTTATGTTGCTGAGAGGGGGTTGAGGGTTATTCAGAGCAGATTGGCTAAGGCTACAAATGAGGAGGGAGCATTAGTAAAGGTGGAAAAGGTTGCCATCTTAGAGTGAGCATGATTGATGTGAGCACAGCAGCACTCATGCTAGGCCCTTGCTGACTGTCGCTGCAGCAACAGGCAGGAAGAGGAAGTGGGTTGACCTGGGGGTCATTGTGACAAAATGCTTAACAACAGTAGCAAAGCACTTTGGGTTGTGGGTCAGGGTCATATGCATGAACATAGACACAGGTTGCTGCTGTATCTTTTGGATTCAGGGCCTGGAAGTATAAAACACTTCCACGTCGTAATGACTTTAAAGTGCTTCAGAAACACAATAAAACCTTGCAGAGTTGGTAAGTGTACTGGATCACATAACTCATATTTTCATTTCTTTGCTGTAATCATAATGTAGTGTCTGGTATGAATGTGTTTCCCCCCCAAAATGGAATCATGGTCATTTTTAGGTTAAAAATTCCAAGAATGCAGAATTCTTGTTGTTCTTGCCTAAAGGCTAAACGTTGGAAATATTTAAAGCTTTTAAATCTCAGCACAAAAACATGTATAAAATGTATTTGAGCATCTTCAGTTCAGTATATGAGCATAGAAACTCCACAGAATTGCAGTCTACTTGAGTACTTGTAGCTACAGTGTATGTGCATTCTATTTCATGTGTATGTGTATTCATGCCTCTTTTATATATGTACCTGTGTGTCCTTCAGACAAGCTCAGCATGCTGAGCAATAGGTAGCAGTTAGCTGGATTTTATATTCTGAAGCAGAGGCAGAGGAGGCAGACCCTGACCTCAGCTTCAGTCACCCAGAACCACAACTCCAGGTCTCATCTCCATAGGAATCAATAGACTACAGTAATAATGGTGATCTATGGGGCCAACATCAAAGAAGGCACTGACCTTTCCAGGCTGGAGGTTGGGGGATGACCACCAAGCTCCACATGCATGCATGTGTGTGCAGAATAAATGTTTTGTCAAAGAACAAAGCTCACTGATGTGTATGCAAGGTACACACTTGTATGTATACACATCCAGTAGCCCAGGTGAATATATAGAAAAAAGTGTGCATATTCGAAGGCTACCACAGACAGATTTTTATTTGCACATGAAAAAGAAACGTTTATTAAGTATCGTAGTTTGCTTGATTTGCTGTTTAAAATGATTTATTTCATGAATTTGGTTTCATGTCTTGCATGTTCCCAATGTTAATATTGTGAATATTGTTTTTAATGGGAGTCCCCCAATATTGCAGTGGGTTCTAATGATAAGCATATTGAAATGCTTCAGTTTCTCTGTTAGACATTTTTGGCACAATTGTTTCATAATAGTTACAATTCTTGAATTATAGGTGTCATATGTTTGTTGAGGCTTTTCTCAGTTTTCCTTGTATTAAATTGAATATGCATGTCTATATTCCCATCTTTGACTTTTGACCAAAACTCTCTTACACAGTTTGCCCTTAAGTCCAAGTAAATGGACAAAACACACATACATACACAGACCTGTTCTATTTTATAACAATTCAATAATACGTTAAAAAAAGAAAAGAGAGACCAAACTATATATACAATATAACAAATATATAAACTACATATACAGTGGTGTGAAAAAGTCTTTGCCTCCTTCCTGACTGTTTTCTATTTTTGTCACCTGTGTCACAATTAGGCACAGTAAGCCCAGTAGCACATGCCCAGTTGGAACCTGTCACCCAGGAGGTGCACCGGCCTCAGCTGGCTCCTTTCAATGTCGAGGAGCGGCGGCTGTACGCTGAGCCCCTCCCAAATTGCTGAACTCCTCACCTTACTGCTAAGGAAAACCACATGCACATTTCGAAGAAAGCTCATTTCCAAAACTTGTATCTGAACTCAAATTTTTTTCCATGGTGTTAACAAAAAGTTAAAGCCTGCATTAACGGATTCATGATGTTTCTCACCAGCGATGCTCTATCTGGTTCTAAATGGCTGCATAAAATTAGGACACAACTATTTGCAGGCATTGAGTATCAGTTGAAATTATTGATACTATTGGATTAAAACTATTTTCCAGGTTAAATGATGATCTTCTAAATTAGTTAGATGCCATTTCCTCTCCAGCTTATCAGTTATCTAGTTGATGAGTTATACTTTGAGAGTTAGGGTGTCAAGTACTTCTGATTTGAGGGTTTGTATTTTAAAGGAGCTATAGTAGGCAGAGTTGTGCACAATGAAGATGTAAATTTATTAACAAGATAACTTTCCTCTGTGGGAGTAGTGTTCAATTAGCTGCTCTGCACTGTGTTGGTACGAGGCACTGAAGATGACAACAGTGGAGGAAATATAGCCTTAACCTTAGTTGCAACACTTTAAGTGTCATGGTCCTGGGTCTTTTGACCCAGCGTTTTAAGTTTGAGTTTATTTTGTTCATTAGGTTATCTAAGTTCATTTGGTTATTAGACTCCTTGTGTTTTCTTCTCCTGTATTTAAGCTTCCCCTCACCCTTCGTGTTTCATGCTGCATGTCTTATGTTATCAAGTTTGTATTATCATGCCTAAGTGTTTCTAGTTCTTATTATTTCCCCCTCGTGTTTCCAACCATGTTAAATCTCCCCTGCTCTTCATGCGTTTCATGTCTGTGTCTTACGTTGTCAAGTTCTGGTTGTCGTGTCTAAGTCTGCATGTTTCCTGTTTTATTTTGAAAAGGGGTCTTGTGTTCTGTGCTCATGCGGTTAGTTTTACTCTTGCCTGTGCATCATTATGTTTATCCTAGTCAGCTGTTTCCTCATGTGTCTCCACTTCCCCTAATCACCTCCTGTGTATTTAAGTCCTCTGTTTTCAGTGTGTGATTGTCAGGTCGTCTGTTGTCCACGCCATGTTTCCGATGCCATGCCATGCTTCCAAGTTTCTTGTCTAGGTTTTTCTTATTGTTTGTTTAGATTCCCCAGTTTAGGTTTGTGTTAATTTTGCTTCAGTTTGCCTTGCCCTTTGTTTGTACCTTTTCTACCAGCCATATTAAACGGCTCACCTTTTGTTAACATTCAAGTTTTGTTCCCTGTTCCTTGGAGTCTGCGTTTTGGGTCCTTTTCTCAATTCATACAGTCTGCCCTCGCCAGATTGTGACATTAAGAAAGACATCTACTGTGATGAAATCTACTCACCACTGCTGTGTAATCAATTATTGTAAATTAAAATGTTATCAGGCAGAGGTGTGGATTCGAGTCACATGACTTGGACTCGAGTCAGACTCGAGTCATTAATTTTATGACTTTAGACTTGACTTGAAAAAATGTTCTAAGACTTGTGACTTGACTTGGACTTTTACACCAATGACTTGGGACTTGAATTGGACTTGAACCGGTTTACTTGAAAAGACTTGATATTTCACCCCAAATATAAAATTTAACATGCATATTATATAGAGATTGAAAATGTGACGTCATTCAGGGGTAAACCGCAAAGGATTCTGGGAACTCGTGGCAAGAGGTACTAGCGCACGCAGGCTTTCAATTGAAATCAGTCACACAGCGATAAAAAGAAACACAAAAATGTCAAGAAGCCGTTGTATTATTAACTGCAATAGCCGGTCGCATGACAGCCACGGGAAGCCGACGGGTAAAGAGATCGGTTGTTATCGGATTACGTCGTTGAAGAGAAATTGTTCGAACCATGTTTCCGAAGTAACAAAGAGGCGACGGATGGCCTGGATTGCAGCCATTCAAAGACCAAATATAACGTCCCAGAACCCTCCAGCTCACAGGTTACTCTGCTCCAAGCATTTACACGAAGGTCAGTCTGCTGTTGTAGTTAATGCGTCATTTTCACAACATAACTGGTGATATAGGTTACAAGCAAGTCTGGCGCTGAACAGAAATTGTCGCGTTATGCTCCTTTGTTTATTGTGCATAAATAGTGAATTGTCCTGACACAATATTGCGTTTCGCTTCTGTTATTATGGTACACTGACAAAAACATATACTTTTATTCACAGGATAAAACAGTTTTTTGTATCACTAATTGCCCAGTACGATTACAGCATACAGTATTATTGTCACTGCTACATTTCTGTGATGCTACCAGAAATTATTTCCACTGCTAATTAATTACCATTGAGCTCAAAGGTCCTATTAATAAATGGTTAATGAATGTGTATTTATGAAGACAATTTGTGAGACTGGTAAACTTATGATACGTACGATGGTCTTTCGTTCTACACGGTGCATTTCAAGGTCCTGCACCCATCCGTCGGTAAACTGTACCTGGGCTTGTTGCAGTGACCTGAAGTTACTAAACTTCATGAGTGTGTGCACTCACTCCAAGAACCGTATAATTATAAATATGCATATAAATGTGCTACAATGAGATAGCTGACTTCATCTAACTAGCAAATGTTGTCCAGGCTACGTTGGTGATGCAGTTTTTTTTAATGTGTATGATATTTTTGTCATGCGATTTTAAAGCCGGTCCTACAACCGCATCCAAGAATAACATGCAGCTTATCTCAGAACCGTCGGTGAAAATTATTCTTGGAGCTAGGTTTAATTGAGCTGCATTTTAAAGAGGTGCAATTTCACAATTTGTGTATATTTTCTAAGTTCACTATTTTGTCATGTGTTGAGAAAAACACAGCTTTTAAAATTACATGGTCTAATATTTACATTTAGCATAACTGCAACATTCTTTTTTCTTTTTTTTTTTTAAAGACTCGAAAGGACTTGAAATTCAAAATTTCAGACTTGTGACTTGACTCGGACTTTTACACCAGTGACTTGAGACTCGACTCTGACTTGCCTGACATTACTTGAGACTTGACTTGAGACTTGCAAAACAATGACTTGGTCCCACCTCTGTTATCAGGAAATGATCAGCAAAGAGGGTTTTCAGGAAACACTATGCCATTTGTTAAAACAAGATCTAGAGCGTGATTGAAGTGGTGGGTTCTTTTACATTTTGAGAGAATTCACAAAGCAGGAACTCCAGCAACACTTGAAGGAAGATGAACAACTTTAATAATAGACCAACGCGTTTCGGCTTGTGGCCTTCATCAGGGTCATCTTCCTTCAAGTCTTGCTGGAGTTCCTGCTTTGTGAATTCTTTTATCCTCTCCATGCACCTTGGAAGCAGGTGAAGTTGTGCCAGAAAATGTTTTTTGCTACATTTTGAGAGAAGACAGTTCAGTCTAATAAGCCTTGTTGAGGCAGTGACTTTTAGTAAAATCACCCACAATGATTATTTTATACAAGCTGAACACTAAATCAGACAAAAGCTCTGAGTAACGCCCGGGTAGACGACAGATAACAACAAATATAACTGGTCTTTGAGTTTTCCAGCTACAGTGAAGGCGTAGTAGGTTGGAAAATGCTACAATCAACCCCCTAAATTTTGAATTTTTCTTAACAAAGTCAGTATCACAGCAGTATGTCTTTTCCAGAGGATTGGTATATTAAGTACTTTTACAAGTGTGAGTTAATGAGACAAGCAATTGACAATTTTAGAAAATGTGTATTAGTTTGATAGTATTAAGATCTTAAGAGAAAAGCCTGTTCTTATAAGCATGGTGTTAGCAGTACTCTGTCGCCATGTTGTACTTTAATAACATCATGTTTAAGAGTAACGGTGTATTGTGCACAAATGCTGTGGAAATGTTGTGTGGAGGTTGTGTGAATATTGCGTTATTTATCCTTATGCATGTGTTTTGTGTTTTATCTAAGTCAGGAGTGTGTGAATCATTTTGAAATTAATTATTATTTATAACTTCATTTAGATTTGTTTGCAAAATATATGGGTTTAACTGTGGAATGGTTTGATTCAATATGATTTCTATTGTGTGTTAAGTTATAGGTTAATGAGTGAATTCCATTGCATTGAATATCATTTTCACATTTTGTGTGATGGTGGATATCAGTAATAGCTCAAGCTGATTTAGTTTTGTTGAATACTTGGTCAAGGTCATACCAAATTTGAAAATCAGTAAAATTTCACATTACCTACAATGTTTTATAGATCATAAAAAGTTCAGAACAATATACTAGGCCTCCCGGGGGATGTGTTTACAGCTTATAGAAGACAAAGATTTAAGTCAGTTCTGCTAAAGTCAGATAAATATAATGAAATACATCTTTTCAGTATGTAATGCTTCAAGGTCATAGGTCAAAGGCCAGGGTCACAGGAATTAAGAAATAGTGTTTTTCCATTGGATCATCTACAAAAATTAAGGTGTTTTTTTACTTACTGTTATTACTTTCATCAGCATAAAACACCAACGTTTTGGTAAAGCTCTTGTCCTTCGGGGGGAGGTGGTCTCTCTGAGTGCTCTTGCTTACACGCTGCTGGGTGGGTCTGCATAACTTTCTTCCCTCAATAAATGAAATCATCAAATTAAAAGTTGCATTTTTACTCAGGTCATCTTTATGTAATATAAAAACATTTGTTTGAAGATCTGAAACGTTTAAATATGACGAATATGCAAAAGCAAAAACATCAACAGCGAGATAAATACTCCTTCACAGCACCGTATATATTGATAGTTTTGATGCTCCTCATTGCACTTAGACATCAGAACACTGCAATAGAAACAATTGTTTGTTTAACTTCAATTCAGTCACCGACATGAAATCATGTGACACAATTTGCTTATTTTCATTTTCTTTATGTAGTTTTAGTGGCTTGAAGGACATTTGAAATTCAACCCCGCTTAAGACGTAGAGTCTTCCTCAAACACTGTAAAAATCTTCCCAACACAGCTGACATTGACTTTTAAGTACATAAAACATAACTGACATTATTTTCATATTTATCAAACTATCTGGACGAGGCTACTGTCATGCCCACCATCTGCATCAGGATAGAAATGTTTAATCATAGGATAATGGTGATTGCTACAAATACCTTCATATTGATTTGCAGTGAGCCTCTAAAGGGATAAATAGATCCAGACTATATCAGCAAAGTGCCACCATAAACAAAAAACACTACTCGTGCATAAATGTAAACATATTTCTAATGTGTAATTATGTTTACACATGTTACACTTTCAAGGAAATTTAGGACTTGTGCACTTTTTCTAAGGATTATAATTTCCACTTTTTTACCTGACTTCATTACATATATTAAAATATATATTTTACATAAAATAATGCAAAATACTTACACCATTTCTCTAAGCTACCTAAAAATACAAAACTCACTACATAATAATATTTTTTTCAGATATTTGAAAAGAACCTTTAAAACCCCATGATAAGGGTTTTAACTGCATTAATGTAACTGACAGTCATACTTCCATCATTGCATATGAGGAAGCTAGCTGATAGTAGATTATTAATAAGAGATTAATAACTATCATTATAATGTCTGACCATAATGTCTACGAAGCTTATGTTTCAAGTTAGTCGGATCTGTCGTCCATTTTCCGTGATGCTTTGGAACTTGCTTAACACTAAAGAAACCATTTCCCTGACAGTAACATGTTAACAGCTTCCAGTTTTGTTGATGAAGTGGATTTATTAGCTCACAAAATTCCTTTAGCAATACCTTCTTTTGTAATAAATGCATAAACACACACAAACCGCATCAGACGGCTCGATATAGCAGTTCCTTTCCTCCCACCTCCAGGCCTCCATCAACACCCAAACCCCCAGGCACCTTCTTGGCCCTCCCCCAGCCCAGGACCCTCTCTCTGGGGTCATTATGGGCTCTGACATGCCCCGCTGGCTCCATGAATGTTAATGCCCAGTGGAGAGAGCTAGGGGTCCAAACACACACACACACACGCGCGCGCTCACACACACACATGCACACACAGGCTCATGCAATTACATGCACACACCTCTGTGTTTTTATAGAGTATGTTCACAATCTGAGAAAATGGCATACACAAATACAAACACACTCACTTACCCATTCACTAACACACACACATACAATAGGTTCCACACTTGCAGAGGGCCACACACAGTCATGCACAGGTTGACAGACCCACACACACACACCCTCTTGCTATCTGATCAGAGATCACACAGATGGTGGATACGTTGTCCGTGTCATGCAGCCAGCCCGGGGCTCAGCAAAGGCCCACGTTAGCGTAGAGATGGAGAGATGGATGACTCGTCCGCTTTCCTCCTCAGTCCTCTTCAGGGCTCTGTCTTTTTTGCGTCTTTTCCTTTTTATTTATTCACGTCTCTTCTTGTCATCTCTGGGCGTTTCTTTCCTGCTTCTCCTTTTTAGTAACCAAGCTTTTCTGTTTTTACCCCCATCATACCTGACACATCTTCATTTCACCTGATATCAATATATATATTTGTTTATATATTTGTTTTGTTTTATTTCTACATTTACAGTTTTAGTAATTCTTGTAATATGTTTGGGTAATAATGCACGAAATGGCTCCTCCTGTCTGCATCAAGCATTCATTCAGTCTGTTGGCATTTGCTTTTCATCGATTTCAATTTTTGGTTTTAGAATGAAGCTAAAAAAATAATAAATCCTCCACAATACAGCAAAGACAGCAACATGACTTGATGACAGTCTGACTAAATAGAAACCCGTCTTTGTGTGGCTCACCATTGATTTACTCTGAATTAAAGTAGATGTTTATGAAACTGCATTTTGAATTACAAACACTCTGACATGACACTGCACACACAAATGTACGATTAAAAAACAAAAAGACACATATTTGCACAACAATACATGCATGTATATGTAGGTGAACAATACATCCAGAAAATACTGACTGGTCATTAAATGAGCCGACACTATTTTTGTTGGTTTGTTACTTTGCTAAAAATCATGCAATTTTGACTTCAGTACATAATTAGTCATTGTGTTGATTAGTGGTGCTTTCATTATTTTCTGTTCGTTTTGCCTGAGCCGTCTGTATCTGAAGTGTAGGTTTGTTTAGCATTTGTTAATGCTAATGCAGTCCTCCTTATTTGGAGTGTGTAATTTCTACATTCATTGAAGTTTTTTTCTTCATTTTGCTTTAATTTAAGCTGATCTGATTATAATTTTGGTTGCGGCAATTTTGCAGTGCTAAATAGCTCGAGCCTTTTCTCCAGTGTAAATGCATACAACCAGCGATAGGCAGCACAACACATTGGGCTAATAGAGGATCACATTTGGAAGCCATGTGAACATACCTCCCACCGGCGCCTCATACGTGAACACTTTGCTAAGCATCTGTTTTACTTTTAGAATTTTGGTTTTCCAGCGAAACACAATTTTTTTTTCTCCCTTGTTTTGCTTTCTATGCTGTTTACTCTCAACGCTCTTATGTTTTCTCTACTCCCTCTATTCCCCCATCCTGTCCTCATCCTCACATTTCCTTATCCTCCTTCCCTTTTTCCTTCTTGAGTATTCTGGAGTCGAGACAATCAGGCGCTCCAGTGGAATAAGAATTCCTGCATTATTTGATCATCAGTGTTTATTGTAATCCTCGACCCTGGCCCTGCATTTCAAACACAGATTGTGGATTATGGTGCTTAGGTAGCCACTCTCTCTCTCTCTCTCTCTCTCTCTCTCTCTCTCTCTCTCTCTCTCTCTCTCTCTCTCTCTCTCTCTCTCTCTCTCTCTCTGTGTATGTCTGTGTGTGTAGAGGTGCAGTCACAGTTGAAAATAGCTCAGAAATGATATAATGGAACAAGCAACCTGTGTATTTTTGCTTGTGATTGGAGATATATAATACAATTTATCTTAAGGAAGAAATGTGAGAGGTCTGTAGTGTTAACATTTTTTATCTAAATGTCCCCTAAACACAGAGATAGACAACACATGAATGTATGTAAAATTTACAATGCACTGAGTTGGGTCGTGCAGGGTGTGCGCATGTGAGATTGCCATCATCTTCTTGACCCTGCTATTGATGAAGGTGATAAACTACTAGTAATGGCAAGAGAGAACAGAAAAGCACATATGCTGTCCTCAGTTATGATTCTTACTTACAATGTTTGACATATTCTAACACTTTTTTTCTTTTGGTGTAAAGTGTTGTGGCCACACTTGTCACAAACTTTATCTTATAAGATGAAACTGCAGATATTAACTATATATTAGTCAATGCACAGGCCTAAACCATCCAAAAACCATGGTATTTATCCCACCATCCAACCAGTTGTACTACTTCCTTCCTAAAGCTTTTTAATACATAACACAAGACTAATCTCTAAACATATATGGCTCCTACTAAACCTTTCATTCTTTCCATAATGAAACTAACTAGTGCAACGAGCTGGCAAAATGAACTGATTAATCAATTGACAGAATTTTTCTCTTATGACCGTGCATCAGGCCTTTCTGAAAAAAGATGCTGATAAAAAGCTGGGAGAGAGCGTGTGCAGGAACACACAGACTAAAGGCCCAGGCCTGTGCGTTAGCCCATATGGGCTGCCTGAACGAACCAGTACGCTAAACCACAACCTCTCAATTCGTTTTTTTAATAAGTACAGAAATAACAAGCAAAAGCAGAAAATGACACACTGAAGTTAATCTTCACATTTCAGCGAAATCTGTGTCATTAGAAGCTTACTGATGTACTGTAGTGCATATTAGCCACCGAGATCATGCAGCCACTAATTATCACAATACCGCTCCCAGCAAGCTTGCTCACATGACAGAACTGGAAAGCCTATGAATGGCCCACATTCACCAAATCGACTGAAAAAAAGGAGGTGGATAAACTCTGCCCTTCCAAGAGACTGCGCTGCGATTGCTAATTTATTGTTGTTTTAGGTTTCTTTTAAGTGCTTTGTTGACTGTAAGAAAAATATTGACAAACACCGGCTTTCTCCTTAAATTCAGAGATTTACACACTGTGTAAAATGACAAATTAAAGGTGAAAAAGTGAAAACAGCAGGTAAATCTATCCCTGCATTCTGACTTCTCCAGTCCTCATAAAACACATTAAATGAGCTCAGTGAAAAGAAAAACCCAGCTCCATTTACGCACACACATCCACGCACACACACACACACACACACCTTATTGACATGTCTGACAACGAATAGCAGGACATTTTTATCAGCTTGTACACCACTCTTATTTTCCCAATAACTCTGACAGCTTTCCACTGAAGTGTGCAAGACAGAGAGTAGGAGAATGAAACAAAAGGGAGTAGGATTTGCTTTAAAAGAACACACACTCAGATCCAGGCCAAATAGTGCAATGGTAAGCCAATTGAGTGAAAGAAAAATCACTCCTACATGCATAGTGGCAGGCAACGGAAATTTCCTTGCAACCCCAATGACTGGCTATTAATAAATGGAGTAAGAGTCTAATGAGAACAGAATCCTCTAGAGGCAACTCTTCTTTTCTCTTTGCTGCCCTCTCTCTCATCATTCGCTCTTTCACAATCATAGGTGTTAATAAAGTGAACTCCATTTAGATGTCATATCAGCACCAGCTCAGAGTGGCTGCAATAGTATTCAGTCGTACAGTATCTGACAAATGGTGTTATGTATGTTTAGTAGGAAAAGTAACTTTTAATGAGAATGACTTACTTCAATAAACTGCAGCAATGAGATGATAATTGATTATGCGCAATACCCCTTTGTAAGACTGCTTTATGACAACAACGTTTGTTATTCCTAATTTTGCTACATTATTGGCCAAAAAATTGAAATAAAAATCAAAGTAAATATTGATGATATAACTCGGTGTATTTTGCAGGGGCACTGACTTGAGTGTTAATGCTCTAGCTGGTCAGGTGGAGCTGCTTTTGCAGTCTCCAAAAATAAAATGGTTTTAATCTCCAAAGTAACTATTGTTTCTAAGCTGTTAGATAAATATAGAGTGGTGCAAAATATAGCAACTGTATGTAATGTTACAATACTGAGGTAGAAGCATACAACTATGATGAAAGGGACAGCCAGTTAGTTGTTGTTCTAATAAACTCTGCTACAGTAATCTAGATTTTTAAACATTTATTATTTCTTTTAACATTTATATATACATATCATATTAAACTATTGTTGTGCCCAGATTTGTTTTTTTTTGTTTTGTTTTGTTTGTATCTTTGCATTGCAGATGGATTCTATCGATCGCAGTGCCTCAGAAAGATTTACTCACTTTTGCTCCCTTGAGACAAATGCCCGGTCTTGTTAAAATACTACTACTCTGCATTATTAGCTTTATTTTCTTTTCTTTTTTTTTGCTGGGATATATATTATAAAAACTAACATTTCTGAACTTGGTCCATAATTCCTTGTAGTGAACAGCACAAAGAATGAAACTGTTTTTAAGGGCGGCTTAAAAACACACATCTTGATTTTTGATTTGCTGGCCTGAGAACAGCCAAATGAGCACATCGTAAGTTACAATTTCGGCATCACCTGAGGTTTCAATGTCACTGAGCATTGCAAAAATCTTCTAAACATAACAAATTACTAATTAAAGAACAGTGCAGTAGTCAAATTGTGTTAATTGCACAAATCTGAGCAGGATGGATTTCAAATATATATTTGCTACATTTTTTATCTGATTTGTTACCTCCAGATTCAGAAAAGTATGACATTTACGACAATGTCCCGATGTTTTAAGGTGAACAGTTCAACACAAAATTATGATTTGAAGAGACTGAAATTTGAATATTCACTATTACCCCATGAAGCCCCCAGTGCATCCTTCAGAGTATGAATGTCAGATTAACACGAAGCTTAGTCGTAGATAAAAGCATCGCATGAATGTGTGTGTGATTGGTTGAATTAGACTTGTAGCAAGAAAATTCTGTGAGTGCTCAAATGTCCTAAATATGTATCATTCCATTTGCTTAGGTTTAGGTGTGCACTTCCTATGCTCTGGTTCTGTGAGAAGTCCATGCGCCACTGCTGTGTGTAACACACAACACTGCCATCTAGTGGAGTATGTGTGGACATGCTTTGTTCACACTGGTACAGATGAAACAAGATTTACACAGACACACACACAAATACTTAATACACAAATTCTTTTCACAAGATTTTGTCCCTGAGAGAAACACACCATAATAAAAGGACAATGGTTCTCAAAATGGGGTCTAGGGACCTGTAGAGGGTCCTAGAGGAGGATTTTGCTAGGTCCCCTGCAAAATGACAAACTGGGTAATTTCACGATAATTTATTTAATTATAGTAGTGTTGAAAACCTCTTTATAACAGTTTCGCTTTTACATTCTCTAATTGTACTCAATTCCAAAGTTTGAACACATTTATTATGCAGTGCCAACTCATAAAGGATTCCCGTATGAGATCACCAAATGGGAGGTCCTGGAATGTGCTGTGTGTTTGCAGATATTTCAGAATTATTCTACCACAGTACCCAGTTAGAGTCACACCTTAGGGTGTCTGTGTTTCTATTCTCTAGGCATAAATGGAACACAAATATGCAAGGCTGCATTTTTAATTGCTCTGCCTTCTGAACTGTATGCTTTCTGACTTGTGACTAACAGGGAGTGTGCAGGGGCTTGAGTTAATGAGGTTCGGTGAGCAATAGGCGGCTGGCGCTGGTCTTCAGGGGCCGATAGGGCCCATTGGTTCTTCTCTTCTCTCACAGCAAGAAGGAGAGCAGGACAGAGACACATGGAGAGAAACACTGCAATCGTTTTTTATTTTAAGAATAAGAAAGGAAGATTTGACTTAACGGAAAAGCATATAACTTGAGACATTTTTTTCATCCAAATCAGTTAATATTAAAGACGACAATTAAAAAGTTAAGAGTGGGAGACGGAAATCTGAATATTCCTTCTTCAGCTTCTTTGATCTAATATATCTCACAGACTGAGTGAGTTATGTGGGGAGTGATGCATGATTTTTAGATTTACTGAACAACTTCTAGAGGTCCTTGAGAGACCAAATAAAGCCTAGTGTTGTATATCATTCTACCACTGAAGCCTCATTTCCACCTTCGTTTAAATTTTGCCCACAGTGTGTGCAAGTCTTTATAAATGTTTTTAAAAAATGTTCTGTGTCCTCCAAAAAGATGTCAGCAATAGAGAACAGAAAGATTCCATGTTTTTCAACAAGTGCCTGATACTTTTAAATTGTTACTAAATGTCTGAATGCTACATAATGTCAGTCATATGTTGTTATTGGCCAAGAAGTGGGCTACAAATTGGACAGGACACCAGCCCAACACAGGCCTAACACAGAAATACAGACAACCTTTCGCACTTACATTCACACCTTTGGTCAATTTAGAGTCACCAATTAACTGAACAAGCACATCTTGGGACGGTAGGAGAAAGCTGGCGCACCCACACAGGCGCATGAAGAACAACTATAATTTTTAATCCTTGTTTTGTTGACAGCCTTTAGCAAACAACGACTGCCTAAAATCTGGAATAATGTGTTTCTTCCTGTCTCACTCATTGTACTACATGACCTTGAAAAACTTGTGGGTTGCCTTTGCACTGTTTTGTATATTGTCCCTCTGCACCGTAAAGTCCTGCCCTATGTAGTTCATTGTGTTATATACACAAAAGAAAGAAATCCTACCAGTGGTTGGAGAAAGCTCGACTGAAAGACAGCACAGAGGCACTAATCATGGCAGCACAGGAACAAGTTCTCAGGATCCACAGAGGCTGGGGTCTACCACACCAGGCAAGACCCCAGGTGCAGGCTGTGTAAAGATGCCCCTGAGACAATCCAGCACATAACAGCAGGGTGCAAGATGCTAGCTGGGAACATACATGGAACGCCATAACCAAGTGGTCGGCATAGTGTACAGAAACATCTGTGCCGAGTATGGCCTGGAAGTCTCGAGGTCAAAATGGGAGACGCCCCCAAGGGTGGTTGAGAATGACCGAGCTAAAGCTCCCAGACCCCTGGTAGAGGACCCAAGCTTGAAGGATAGACCGCCCCAGGGGGCGGGATGGGAGTTTTTTATATCCAGAGTCTACACTACAATGGGAATAACAGACTCAGCTTGACTGTCATTCAACCATTTGGTGTTATATGAACGAAACACAGATTTTTAGGCCTTGGTCTTGAATAAGAGGGGTCACACAATACCAATGCCAAGTAGCCGTTAGACCTAAAAGCATACTACAGCATCACCCCAGAATAAGATCCAGTCAATGTCACCGAGCCACACATTCATCAATGAGTCTGCAGGACAGAACCAGGACCTGATATGAACCACTCCATGTTCTACTAGCAGCAAAAATAAATGGCTGCTAATATACACACACAAACGCACACACACAAATAGACTATGGGAACTTTATCGGTCTCTCGCTCTCTCCATAACAACTTCATCTCTTTCTAGTTTGAATATTTTTTACACGTTCCTTTATCCTCTATAGATTTGGATGAGGCTGGCACTCCTCTCACTCCCTGCCCTCACTATATCCTTCTTACTGCTCCTCTCTCTTACCTTTGCTTCATCTCACCCCCTCTCTCGTGCCATGATATTTCTCTCCTATTTAAAGGCCACTAAAGATCAAGCTTTAGAAAGACATTTCAATTTACTTACTGGCCTTTGGAAAGCACCTCCGGTTAGATTTGGACGCCATGGTACAGTTAATGGTGTATATCTGTTAAATGGCAAGCATGAGCCACAGCATCGATCACAAGAAGATGGCAGTAGATATAACAGCAGGTACAGAGCATTATCCCTCTGTCAAGGAAAATGGACACTTCTAGTGGATGAGGATTATCTGTTTTAGTGTAAGCATTACATCCCACGACCCCTTAAAACAAAAGGGTTTTCTACTTGCAGCTGTCCAGCATGGGGAGGCAGGTTCAGTCCGCAGTTTTTTTACTCAATTAATCATCAGAGAGGAGAAAGGCTGCAGGCATAAATAATTTTAGAGGAAAGGGTCTTTACAGTAAAGAGTATGTGCAAGGGAATAGCTTATCAGCTTATTAGAAATATGCATTATTTTTAATATTTGTTTCCTACCTTGAGTTCTGACGATCCTCACTTGACAAGAAACATATATCAGTGGAAACTCAACAGAACAGGTAGCGGTGAATGGTACCCACAGGAAAACCACCACAAGGTGTTCAGATGGAATAGATGGAGTATCTAATACCACAGCAACACATCTTTTTATGTAAACTTACTTGCATCCATTTTTCATTAGCTAATGAGTTGCTGTTTATAATTCAGCATGACCCTGTACTATAAAGCAAATGAACCCAAGGCATCCCGAAGAAGCAGCAATCACATCATCATGACCAATCACAAACACGGGCAGGTCTACTTTCAACAGAGTAGCATATTTTACAAAGAGCAAAGTACACTGCTCAAGAAAATGAGATCTCAATGGGAAAAAATCATCCTGGATATGTGTACTCATATGGACTAGGTAATGTGTTAGGAACAAAGGGAAGCCACATTGTCTCATGGTTGGCACTGTTTGCTCTTGTTTTCCACATTCTCCTCATCAGTCCACTAATTCTTAAGACCCAGTTCTTGCTCTGCCAGATTGTTTGCTTAACCAGTGCAGTAATAATGCCCCATCTTGTTAAAGTCAGTGTTTCTGATGTGTTCCAACAGTCGATTCCAACAACAATCTCTTTTTGAAAAAAGACCTTAGAGAAAAAAGTGAATCTGTGAATCTGTGAATGAGGCATGTTGTGTAAGGGCTTTGAGTGCTCAGGGTAGAAAGGCACTATATAAGAACCAGTCCATTTTGCAGTTTTGCCCTGTGAGCCTGAAGAGCTGTTCTGTTGCTGGTTGTCTTTGGAAATGTCTTCTAGTAAATTCCCCCGCCTGCCCTCCCTCCTGTGACCTCCTGCGCCCATTCACGAGCAAACCAGTGCCCACCTCCCAGAATGCTCTCACTAACACAAGAAAGCCTACTCAGCTGTTCAGTTCACTCTCTAGACATCTGCTTAGCTCACCCTTCTGGCCCGCCAGGAACTGTCTATCTTTTCTTCTCCCAGTGAAACCCTGCCCAGTGCCCATAGCTAGCTTCTCTGTAATTCCTCTGTGCAAATAACTAGCCTATATGAATGCCCCTGTACCAGCTGCTTTCAATGATCCTGTGCAAAACCTCTCAATGCATACTCCTGCCACGTGATGCACGGGAGTATGTCGTGCATCAGGATTCCTCACAGTGACCCATATCACCAGCATGAAGTGTAACAATGGGTCCAAGGATTTCATCTTAATACCTAACAGCAATCAGGGGTTTGTTTCCTAGCCTTTAGAGATCTGTGCATCCCTCCATTGATCTGCCTCCCCAGTCCATGCACTGGTCATGCTGCACAATGTAACAGGCTTCACAGCTTCTCCAGAAACATCTGTCACATGGACTCAGGGTACATGATAAATAAACTGTTTCTGCCTTTCATACAAGCACTTTCTACCAAACATTCACACATATGCCAATGAATACATAAGAGAGAAACTAGGATTTAGTGTCTTGCTGAAGGATATTTGGCATGCAGACTGGAGCAGCCAGGGATTGAACAACCAACCTTCTGATTAGTAGATGATCTGCTCTACATCCTGAGCTACAGACCCTCCAGAAGGGTGAAGATACGCTCATCTTTGAAAAGCACCAATTCTAATATTCTATAGTAAGTGCCAATAGACTCCACAGTACCAGGCAGTGAGCAAAAGGACATGTAGAGGATGTCAGGCCACCCTCGTGAAATCTGTTTCTGATTGTTTGGTCAGTGACATTCACGCCAGTGGCCAACTTAAGGTCATTTTGTTGAGTCCTGGCAGTGCTCATCCAGTTCCTCCTTGCACTCTCCTGAAATCTCTTCCATGCTGGAAGACCCAGCAAACCTTCTGGCACAGTTACTTATTGATGTGCCTTACTCAAGGAGTGGGTCCGCCTGTGCAACCTCTGGATAGTCCAGGTATGGCCTCATACTACCAGTAATAACAGTGACCCTAGCCAATAGCGAAAAACAGATCATGAGTGAAAAATGTCAGTCACCATGTCTGTTGTTGATTTCATCAACACCAAAGCAGCTGAAACTGATTATCAACCCCCTCTGCTACTTAGCCAGATCTCAGAAATGTAACTGACTTAATGTGATTACCGATTACTGCTTCAACTGGTAGAAACCAGGGCTTGTTTTCCAACCCAGCACTGTGTTTGTTGTTAGTTTCTGTAGTTCTGCATTCAGTTCTCTGGGCCACCATACTTAAAAATGATTGAAAAAAATGTGCCTTCTGTGTATCTACAGAAACTTTGTTACATCTAAATCAATGTCTAATAGTCTCATAAAAGTAATCTTCAGCTTGTGCTTGGAAAGTACACATTTTTAACAGATAAAGAATAAAGAGTAAAAGTAGTGCATACATGGCACTAAATGTCACTGAAAATCGTATGTGTGGCACAAAATCTTTACAAAACTCTCTATATAAACGTTTTTTATCATCATCATGCTGGCGACAATCATTATGTTCTCCAGCAAAATTCAGAAAAGACTAAAATATACCTCTTAAATGTGCTCTTACGTACCTTAGTGTTACAAAACAACAATATAACTGCCTTCACAGGACTGGACATTCCTGTGAATGTTGAGGACAACTAAGAGCTCATGATTTGCCACCTTTGATTTCGAATACCACTGATAATACGGGACTCCTCGATTACTGCCTCTGGGGACCCAGATCTCTAGTGATCCTCAACATTATAGTAAGGTCAGAATGACTTTTGATTTTCAGTCATTGCATGTTTGAGGTCCATGATAAAATTACAGATGCACAAGCTGTCAGAACAGAATGCCCAGGGAGGACAGCCACAAAGAAGTCAAGATGTCCACGAGTAAATGGCCAAAGAGCAGACATCAGAAAAATTGAAATCAGGAATGGTTTCTGTATCAGGTATGGGCAGATTTGCATAATTTTCTTTTATCTTACACAAATGGGAAACATTCACTGGAGTGTTATAGAGAGATAAAATTTTTGAATTTTCTGATAAAAAAAGATTGCAGACATAAATAAAAATAGAAAAGCTGAAAAAAATCATTAAAACATGTCCAAGAGCATATAGAAAGAGTGGATATGAAAAAATGTAGATATTGTATCAGTTAAGGAGGAAGATCTAATGGTGACTGCCAGAGTGCATCATAAATGTAATAATCTCATAAATGAGATAATGATGGAATTAAACTGGGAGTGCTGTCTAGAACCTAAAATCATAATATTCCATACCTGTTCTGTTTCTATAAAAGAAACACAGATCCTCATTCATTTCACTTATGAATGCATGAATGCAACTAGCTAGCAAGGGTGTGTGTGTGTGTGTGTGTGTGTGTGTTTGCGCGTGCGCGTGTTAGTAATCTGTTTTCTTTGATCTCTCTATCTTCATCTTTCTCTGTCTCACACGCGCGTACATACATGCTAGTGAGTGAGAGGATCCAATCAAGGGCGCTCGAGCTAAAGAGGGGAAAGGGTGGGGGTGGTGTCGAGAAGTGTAAAGGGGTGTAATTTCAGTTTCATATGTCACCCCCCTCAACCCCCCATCCCCGACTTGACAATACTTGAAAAACAATGAGAGTGACCCAGTTGCAGGATTCCAATTAGTATTAGATATGCAACAGTTGAGATTAGAATGCGCCTCTTCCCTCAGTGGGAGGGGGGATGGAAGAAGAGAGGGGATGAGGGGAGGGTGCAGGCGCTCGCTGCTCTGATTACCAGCCAGAGCGCAAATGTCGGGTTGTGATAAAGACTCTGTGTGCGTGCGTGTGTTTGTGTGTGTGCGTGTGTGCATGTGTGTTGCAACAAGGGGTGTGGGGGTTTGGGGGGCAAGATAAGGCATCAGGGGGACACAGCTGAGCATTGGCACACCATCTTACCTACACGCACACACACACACACACACACACACACACACACACACACACACACACACACAGATCCCAGTCTGTCCTGTCTGTCTGCAGAGGGAATATTTATTTCTAAAATAGCTTGACTCCTCCCTGACGGGAGTGGAGGTTATTTTAATCTGTGGAGAGGGAATAGAAGAAGATAGGGTGCTGCTGCTGCTGCTCTGTGTGTGTCTGGATGTGTGTGTTTTTGTGAGTGTGTGTATGCACGCATGTCGCATGACTTTCCGAATTGGGCGAAATGATTACCAGGCTTTTTTAGCTGAGACGTTCTTAGAAAAGAGAGACAGACAACCTGTGTGACCTTATTGTATGGCTGGTGTCTAGGTCACGCAGTCAGAGGAAGAAGATGAGAATGAAAGAATAGGACTTACTCTGAAGGTCATTGCTGGTATTAGTCCATCAGAATATAATGCTTCATCTTTTTTCTCAACAAAGATAATTTTTCCACAGTTAAAATCTGAATCAGCTCATTGATCATAACTTGTCATTAAAAAGCTACCAGGATAACGATTGACTTTTAGTATTTTAACAACGATAAAATTGTCAAAATATTATTATTTTCGATGTAAAGTACTCTTGTATTTACAATTAAACTGTGTCCAAAGTGCAGTAATTTGACAGTTTAGAGGACTTAGCAAGGTTAGATTTACAACATTTAGACTTTAAGATTCCCAAACTGTACTACAATCTCATGTATTTAAAACATATGTTTAAAAATCTGTAGAACTGTAAGTTCCTGCAAGGATGTGAGATGCAATACAGAATGGCACATAAGAGGATGCACACTCCCTGAGAGACAACAGCTGTAAACTCCAAATGATTTTTGGTTTGTTTACTTGTTTTGTTTTTTTCATGTAATATTGTTATAAGCCCAAATGTAGTAAGTTGGTCTTGAGTTGGAATTGCTTTGTCAGCTGTTTTAGAGGTTAAGAATGAGCTGTCAAACTCACTTTAAAAGGCCACATTAAGTCTGTGACTATTTTTCTAATTTTCTAAAACTAATTGCTGAATATTTCCTTCCTGCTCCACCTGACCAGTTGTGTGGGGGTAAGAGCATGGAAATCAAATAAGTGAAAACTCTGAGGACCATGTTAAATTAGGATTTAGAAATATTCACATGAAAAGTGACAGGAAGGTATACTAAAAAGGCCCACACATTAAATCAAAACAAAAAAATAAAACTAATCCAGACTGCATTTGTCATCACTATCAGCATTACAGTTTTCCTGAATTGCTAAAACACATTTCTTGAAGCCTCCACGCATTTACTCAAAACCTTAAACACAAACCCAAAGGTTGTAACTACATTCACAAACTCCAGACTTTTCTGTCAAAATCAGATATCCTGTGTTCAAAAGCAAACTATGTGTTCACATCATAAACACAGCAAGTGAAAATATATTCACCACAGAACATTCGTTAGACACGACATCCAATAACTGAAGACACAGCATCCAGGGCATGTAGTTAACATATATATATAACATATAATATATTTAATGTAAGTGTATTTAACAAAAAATTATTGTGATTAGAGTGATGTGAAGTGCTTAATTAAATTTAAAAAAAATTACATGAAATTTAAAAAATAAATAAATGAAAAGCACATTACTGTAATTCACAGTTCATTCCAAATCCTCATGTCTTTGTCTTTGTCTCTTCATCTTGGTCTGTCCAGAGGACTTCATCCACATCACAGGCAATATTCTCCCTATTCTCTCAGGCAACTGGGAATAAACCACCTACCTACCTATGGTTACCTATGGTTGCTCAAAGGGGGACGTTGCCACCACACTAGCCAGGGACTTCCACAATGGCACATTGAACAATTATGTTCCTGCCTCTCCTTTTTGCCACACTGACCCTGCTTCATCTATGGAAATATATTCATGGGGCCTTTCCAGGGAATCCAGTTCAAACACTCTCTATAAAAATAAGTAGTGGACTGAAAGTGATACAGAAAGACAGACTTATGAAATCGTGTATCTACAGTAAACAAACTGCAGATTTATATACATTACAACATATTTTAAGGTTTTGAAGAAAAGAGTGTATGAGTTTTGCAAATTGTGTCTAAGTACCTGAACAGTGTTTAAGGTTTGGACAAAAGAGTGTTTGATTGGAAAATAAGTTTAGAGAATTTGCATTAGAGAATGAAGTTTAGTGTTTGAGGAATTCAGAAAAACTGTAATTTGTCCAAACTCAGTCCTAATTGTAGCAAATTCAGTAGACTTTCTGTAATCGTCCACAGCATTTTACAGTGTAAAATAGTGGATAATATCTCCCTCAAACTTCTCCTCCTACCAGCCTCCAGCATGGGAAGATGAATATTGCTCAGGCCCTGGATCGTGTTACACACTGGATCTCATGACAGCACATCCAACCTAACAATGACAGTTTAGGGTCACTCTGTTTTTTCCATAACCCCTCCAGCCCTAAAGCAATCAGATTAGGCTATCATACCATCCTTAGACCCTCATACTCTGCAAGAAATCTATATGTTCAATTGGGAGTGTCACCAGCTAAGCTCTAAGCATGCAAGCCCAGCGATTTCTCAAAAGAGAGCCCTTCAGATGGCTCCAGCTGTTAATGTACGTCTGCTTCCCCAATGAGATTCTGAGAGGATAAACAGAGATGGGGAGGATTAGTTAGCGGGGCTATGAGGACAGGATCCAAATTAGCAGCAGCCTCAATCACCCAACCCAATACCCCCCTGACCGCTCACGCGGCAGACTCATAGGGGTTCGTTTTTTGCGCTGTTGTTTACATTCAAGGCTGATTGGCAAGGAAATTCTGATGCGGGGACATGGTCAATTTGGCCACTAATTCCCGCTTCAACTTGACACCCAGAAACCCTAGTGACAGATCCCTTCCACCCTACCTCACTGCTGCACCACTGTATGCCTCTGTCAGATTACAGCCAAGTCCTCATCTGAACTACTAAATTACATCTTAAGTGATCATTTTATTGAACCGTGGCAATTTGACATGCATGCAGTTTAATATAAACGTCCAGATTTGTTCTGTTGTTCTCTTCCCCTGTGCAGTATTGTAATGATGGTATAGAATATACGCGAGGATAGAACCTGGATGCACAGTTTAAAGAATATGTGCCACTTTAAATGAATATTAGTATATCTATCCTTTAAGTCCTCATGATTTCAGAGTGGGTTAAGTGATGAACTTTTTGTTTAGCATTTGATTGAATGTTATTCATTATTCATTCAGAAACTATTAAGTGAACCTCTCTGTATGACGTGTTGAGTACGCCTCTATAAAGTGTTTCTGTCTGTTTCAAATTGCCCGACTTAAAGATGGGCCGAAAAGCTTTCTATTACAGCCCCCTGGTCTGTTTAGAAATCCTGTATCCTTTGAAATCTTGTAGCCTCACTGTGTTGTAAGCAAATGGAAATTTAAAAAAAGAAAAAAGTGCCCGGAAGCGTAACATGTTGACGATTTGTCACCTAGCCTAAAATATTACGCCTCGGGAGCAGAGATGGGCAGTAACGCGTTACTGTAATCCGATTACTTTTTTCAAGTAACGAGTAAAGTAAGGGATTACAATTGCAAAACGGGTAATTAGATTACCGTTACTTTCCCGTAGGAACGCTGCGTTACTGCGTTACTAAAACCGCGATTTTTTTTGCGAGAGTGTCTCATGACAGTGACGTAAGCAAGTGCGACGTTCGTGACAACAGCTGTGTGCAGATCAACAATGGATAATATATCAAGTGCAGGAGAGAGTATGAGCGTGCAGCGTTTAAAGCGTGGAAGTACTGACCTTACTTTGAGTTTGATTCCATAAAAAGTGACAAAAACATTAGCGTCCATTAGCATTGTGCGTGGGAAGAAAACTTATTTTTACAGCGAAAAAAACCCCCTAAACATCCAAGCAACCACCGAGTGCGCAACGACGTAATGGGAAACTCACAGAGAAACTCGCGGATTCTTCCACTGACCGCTGCGGCACACCTGCACCAGGATAAACCTCCGCCTACCCTACTCCTGCTTTACAGGTGAAAATAGACCGCTAGTCTTTGACTTTATTTATTTTCTGCTGTGTTTTACTTGCATCTATTTGAAAGACTGAGTGTAAACACACCAAAAACACACACATTCTGCTGGAATGTGCAGAAAATAGGTTTAAATATTAAACAAATTTATTCAAGTCAGAGAATGTTGCATTTAATTAAAATTTTGCTTGATGCATAAAGTTAAAAGATTAAAACTAATAAAACAAGTTTTAAAAAGGGACTTTTCCATTTGATTACATTTTGTATGATGGATTATGCAGAAAAAGTAGAATTGGGCTGAAAGATCTATCGCTTTATCACCTCTTCAGGTTGTAAATCGTGTTTTTAAAAAGTAACTAAGTAACTAAGTAATTAATTACTTTTGAAAATAAGTAATCAGTACAGTAACGGGATTACTTTTTGGGGGAAGTAATCAGTAATTAGTTACTGATTACTTTTTTCAAGTAACTTGACCAACACTGCTCGGGAGTGAGAGCGTGGGATGGAAGGGCTGATTTATCAGCGAACACTAGCTAGCTTAGTTAGCAGGCTATATTCATAAACTGTATGAGTGCAATACAAACAATTACATATTACTGGTATGTATTATCATTCATCAAAACTGAAGATTTCTGGGATGTCTGATCTACACAGCAAGCCATAATATTTATCAGACTATCTATTACAGTTTTTCTGAACTTGTGAAACACATTTCTTGAAGCCTTCACCCATTTTCTCAAAATCTTAAACACAAATCCAAAAGTCATAACTACATTATATATCCTGTGTTCAAAACCAAACAATGTGTTCACATCATAAACACAGCAAGTGAAAATATATTCACCACAGAACATTCAATGGACACAACATCAAATAACTGAGGACACAGCATCCAGGGCATGTAGTTAACAGGACATGTTTAATGTAAGTGTATTTAACAAAAAAATAACAAAAAATAAAATAAAAAACTTAAATGAAAAGCACATAACTGTAATTCACAGATTCATTCCAAACCCTCAAATCGTGGTGTGGGGTCTGAGAGGACTTCATCCACATCACAGGCAACACTCTCCCTATTCTGCCAGGCAACGTGGGAAAAACCGTCTGGTATGCTGAAACCAGCCTTGACGAGAATCCACATTTATGTCATCACAGGCGTGTTCCATTGCGTCCAATAAAATTTCGCTGGTGTAGGGGTGCCGGTCATAGACCTTCCACCTCCAATGCAGAGAAAAACTCCTGTATTGGATTCAGGAAGGGGGTTGCAAGGTGGAAAGAAAACGTTTATGAAGTCCTGGTTGTTTGTGAACCACACGTATTGGGACAGCACAGTGAAAGTTCACATTGTCCCAAACTATAACATATACAGGATGCACTGCTTGCTGATCCAGCTGTTCACGTGCAGCCATAATATCCTGTAGACCAGCTAGAAATGTAAGATGTGCAGTGTTACATGGCCCCAGGTTTGCATGACACTGGAGAACCCCCCAGTTATGCTTAGCTTAATCCACAAGACGTCCATGCAGGTTAACAGGAGTTGAAAATGTGAGGCCATTATATTATGAATTTATGACCTTTAAAAGCCTTTTTACAATTTTAACAAAATTAAAGCAGCTTCTTCATTTCGCTACCAGGGTGATGAGGCAAGCTCTATCAAACATTTGAATTACTGCCTAAAACAGTAGAAAGCAGTCATCATGAATGGCAAAGATCTGTTGATTCCAACAATACAAGTGTTAAATCACAAACAATCGTAGCCGAGGAGAAAATATATAACTGAGAATGTAATGTAGCTGTAGGAGGACGTGAAAAAGAGTCAGGGAACACTGGAATACGACAAAACCACAAAATAACACGTGTGACTTATAGACTCCTAAGAATCTTATGGCTCTGTTATATTTTCAGTACCAAAGTCTTGCAGTATATGTAAACAACTGTGGCATTAACATTCTTGAATGGTTTTTAAATACTTCAGTTCTTAAATCCCATCCTAACGGCCTGAGAGTCTACATTCATCGGCCCTGCTTACACCAACACGCCCTGATATTCATCATCAGGAAACAGTGAAACAAACAACTGCAAATGAACAAGACAACAAGAAGAACACAAAAAAAGAGCCATGACTACACTTTTTTGTCTCACTTCTTTGTTGTTTTTGTCTATCTCAGCATGGTCCTGTGTTCCTCACCGTGAACTGAAAATGGTATTTGAGAAACAAACAACTTCATTCTGCCGTGCATCAGTAATTAGCTGTGGAATTAGTGGGCTTGACGTGCCTCCACAGATCAGCCAGCCCTCCAGGGAGGCCTGCGGGTCCAGGCAAGCCGCATTTCCAATTATTGTGTTGAATTGCTAATTTAGTTATTGTGCCTGCCGTAATTGTGATGGGTATTGGGTGTGCGATTCAATTTGTTTTAAATATTTGTGGGCTGGCGGATTGGAAATGGAGCTGACCTATCTGCAGGCCCAGTGTGAGAGTTTGGAAGAAAAGGGGGAAAAAATAAAAGTAACCGACTACAAAGATGTTTTAGTCCCCCCATCGCACACGCATGCAGAGTGACACACACTCTTTCTCAATCTCACTCTCCCTTCTCTCATCATCTTAGCATGATCTGACTCATCCTTTCTAAGACTGTTGATGTTAAAAAGCCTGAAATTTAGAAAAATGGCACTTTGATCATCTTCGCGGTACAAGGCGCAAAGCATTAGGCAGGCAGAATACTGATGGCTTTGGTTTGATGACAACTGTTGTGGGAGGCTATACCTTTCTTTTTGCTCATATTTTAGAGCATACACTTGCTGCTGATTAAAGTAATGCAAAAAAGTAACCAAAAGTAGCAAAAATACTTGACAAATCTGCTGCTGATATCCTGGTCCATCAAAACAAAGCATCTTCAGAAGATTGTAGATTCCAGGGATCTCATTTATAAATATGTCCACAGGTTCAGCCTTGCTCTTCCATTTGATGCTCGCCTTGCTTAAACAGGCTCTATAATTATCATTTGTGATTTATGTATTTTAAACATAAAAGTGCCGTGCTATTTCCAATCAAGGTTGCAGTGAAGAAGGTGAGCAAGATAGACAAAACTGCAGAATCGCACAGGCTGTGGTGAATATGCACCCTAAACACAATATTGTAATAAAAGCAGAAGGAAAATCAAAATCTAGTCTCGTGTACACATTGCCTCGAGATATCATTTACACATCAACATAAGGCTTTCACATTGTGCGCTGTAATACTAATTCTTACATCCTGAAACAACCAAAACCAATCTGCAAACCTACAGAAAAATAAACTGAATGAAAATTAAATAAACACAAAAACAGATGAAAAATATAAAACTCAATCAGGAGCTTGTTCTGTGGTAGAATTACTGCCTTTGATTCAACATATCAGTGATGCAGATTAAGTCTTTTATTAAACACACAAGCCTAAATGGTGACTTTCATTCATGCACGTTACACAACTACACTAAGACGTGGCCCAGCTCCTCGGCCACAGCTGAAATGGAAGGCATGCAACAGTTATTATATTACTGCCAGATAAAAATGAAAGGAAACTGAACTATTAAAGGTGTTCATCAGTCATGTACGTGTCAGAGCACAGAGGTGATAGTTGCCTGGAATCCATAAAATCTTTGACAACTTTTCTGCTTTGTTTCTGTTTTTTAATCTTATTGGTTGTTTGTTTGTTTTATTAGTGGATGGTACAGAGCAATGACTTGAATATAAGTTGATGCCTGACTTGCACAACAGTGCAACCTTTGTGCCACACGAGGTGATATCGTCATCCTGTTTTCTGAAATCTGTCCTTTTACTCTTCAAATAACGAGTGATATGGAGAATTTAGCCATTCAATAAAAGACAAATTGGTCTAAATGTGTTTGTAGATGTTGGATTTGAATTTAAAACAATTCCAACTACTCATTGTTGAAGGTGACTGCCCAGTGTGCATGTGTGTGTGTGTAGTGTCCCTCCTTTTATCTTGATTAGACAGATCGTGCGTTTTTCTGTCCCCCTGTCACCCTGAGGTCAATATGAAAGACTCGGGTCTGAATGGACCTCTTTAGGTCTTTGAAATCTCTTGTCTGGCCTCTATGGAAACACTGCAAGTACAGACAAACACAAGCATATACGCACACTGTCATGTAAGCAGACACTCACTTATACTGAGCGGACAACAAAAGGTGCATGTGGGGAAAATCTTTCACACACACACACACACACACAGATGAAGTGAAAACAGCTTTTAACACCTGGTGGGTGTTTGATCATCAATTAAGCTCCATCTCTCTCTCCGGCTGTTCCGTCTCCAGGGTCTTGAGCTCTGCCTCTCCAATCAATCCACAGAACCATCTAACATCCAGAGTGGCACTTTGTCACTTTGCGTGTGTTTGCTTACAAATTTATAATGTCAGTTTCTCTGATTGGATGCCTTGATACTTAAGAAGACAAAAACAATGAAGAACATAGTGGAATTATAAATATTCTGATGTCCTTCTGTCTTCCAGTGTTTGGCCATTTGTTTGTTTTTTACCTGATTGTAAACATATTTTAGTGCTACAGAGACAGAGTATTGGTAGAGTAATATAGATACCAGTGTTACTGTACACTGATCAATAGTTGCTTATTTTAAAACCAAACCAAAGTTTTAGTTTAATCCTGTTCACTTCTTCCACTTTGTCCTTCAATCACAGAATCATAGAAAAATCTGTTTAGCACCACATTTTTGTTGTTCAAATGTGGGTGGTCTGTAGTCAAGTCCACAGTTTTTTGCCAATCTAAACCTTTTTTAAACTGCAGTCAATGACGGCCCAAAGTCTAGAACCCACATGCATCACCAAATATTGTGCTTGCTTCTTGTTAGGCCTTTACTGCAGCCTTCGTTTGCTGCTTATTTGTGAGTCTTTCTGCATTCACGTATTATAAAGCTGAAATGTATCTTCTATTTGGTTCTTATCAGGTGACTGATTTGGCTACTGATGAATATCCCACTTTTTTTAACTTGAGAAACTCATGGGCTGCTTTTGCACTATGATTTAGGTGATAATCTATTTGCACACTGAAGAGTTGTCTGATCAGTTTTGCAGCATTTCTCTGAATCTGAGCAAGATATAATCCTTTACACTTTATCCTCCTACTTCTATCAGTCGTCACATTAGCAATAAACACTAGCGTATTGGTTCCACTGGCAGCAATACGTTCTCATGTCATAATATTGACTCTGCCATGTTCAACATAAGACATTCCCATCATTCCGGTGCAGTTACTCTTGGTTGTCCAAAGGTTTGGAGTAAAAACTAATTTCTTGGTAAACTTCTAAGGTATGTACTTCAACCTCTTCTTCATTTTTTCATTGAACATGTGGTGGTGTACAGAGGTTGGTCTTTGTGCAACATATTATAGAGCCAACTGTATATGCTACATTGGCTCATTGGCTTCCCATGTTAATGAATAAAGCTGGTTAGTTAACTTCATTAGTCCTTTGCAACACAATACATGGACAGCCTTGAGATAATGCCATAACATGCATTTTTTTATATTATGTTGATAATTTTATTGAAATGTTTTAAAGTGCCATATACTTTCAATGTGATTTAGACCAAAAATCTTACATTTCACCTTGAAAGCATGCTGTGTTTATAACTATTTAGTTCAAAGTTCAATAAACAAAATCTATTCCTTTAGTACAATGCTGGAAGTTTAATGTATATACACAAGAACCTAAAGCTTAGAGGTTGTATAAAATGTATAATTGCTTGCTTAGCAAATATAAAACTGATTTTGCTGTATGCTGCCCTTCCTTAATGGTCGGGCTGTATAGTGTGCCTATAGGCAGAGAGAGTGCAAATCTCAGTCCTGAATACAAGCACACCATTCTTTATCTTCTGCCTGTAGTAAAAGGTGACAAACGTGGCAACAATTACAGTCTCTACACAGAAACAGGAAATAATATAGAAGTGGAAATTTAATTTTGACCTTGGAAATGTTATTGAGAAGACCAGAAGAGCAGGTGCCCAGCAAAGGCTTTTAACAGAGGCTAACTGACCCAAAGGAAACACATGTACACAACAACAAAAAAACTACAACAAATAAGCACAAGCTCATAAATCTTTTCACATGCACAAGTGGTTAAGCATACAAACATGCACACCCAGAATAAACATCACAAGCACCGACATCTTATCATAAGAATCCCTTTCAACTATCTTTACGATTTGGAATTGTTTATTATTCTTGAGCTTGTTCCCCATTTCAGACAAACACAAAGCTGATAACCATGAAACACACTTTCCCCCCAAGTGCTGGGAAAGAGACCAAAGAAGAAAAAGATAATGAATTAAAAAAGGAGTAGTGTGGAATAGGGAGGAGAGAGAAAGGGTAAGGAAAAAAGACAAAAGGAAAGGTGTGGGAATTTGAAATGTTTAAGAGACAAGAGAGGAGACGAACAGAGAGAGTGGCAGCAGAACAAAATTAAATCAATTTGAGAAGCGTTGAAGTCATTTGTTTCTAAACACAATCCTGGATGCTGGCTACCTCCTTCTCTTCACCACTGAACAAGTCCACCTCCCCCTGGAACAACAACATCAAACACCTTGTTTCTCATTCAGAGGTGTTGCGTGAGAGTGTAGGTGCGTGTTGTGCAAAGAGAACCATATGAAGAATTATGCGTATTTGGTTAAGTAATATTCATAATCAACAAATACATACCTCCTGCTATGTAAAACTGAAGCAGAAAGGCCTTTTATGCTCAGAAATGTAATCAAACCCATGTGATTGCCCTGTGATTCACACCAAAATGCATCTAATGTTGCATTAAGATACATTAATCTGCTTTATAATTGACATTTTAAAAATAGCACTTGTGAAATTAGCAGAGAAAAGGGGAGAAAAGACTTGTATGGTCAATTACAACTAACACTTGGGCTTGGCACAGGAGCCATTGGACACAAGCCATAAGTATTTAAATTGCACAGAACCAGAGGGCCTGATTACAGCAATGCTGAATTTAGAAGCAGTAATTGTAGTCGCAGGCTCACAATGATGCTATACACAGCCTCTTGTTGGAGGGAATGGGGCTTTCCTGACGTGTATAAAGGGCTTGGAATTGAATTATGAAATCATGTCATTTTGATTAGAGTTTCACAGGACATATGTCACTCCAGTACTCACATACCTTTTACCTCCAAAGCCGTCCATAAACGAAGTTTAACTTTTGTGTGGTTGTAAAGAATTGTTTGGTTTTTTTATTAAAAAGGACTTACATTTGAAATTTCAAGAGTTTTCCAAAACATTTTGTACTAACATGAAAAACGCTTTTCTTTGATTGTATATGTTTTTATTCGGTGCTGTCTAAAACTCTGAGATGAATAAACAACATTTAGTGATGTCACTGAGTAAAAAAGTAGCTACTGTGTTAGATGCTGTAGAACCTCCACTATCAACTCTGATGTTACTGTGACTGTTACTTCCTCATTTATTTATTTTTTATCAGAAATGAAAGCTTGCTTTTTATTGAATTAATATGCATTTGGTTTATCTGGTAAACAAAACAAAACCATCACGTTAGTTTGTCCTGTTCCATAGTTTATATCTTTTATCTAGACTTTTTTTTTTTTTTCCTCATTAACCCTCTCAGGCTCAAATTAAACTTTTTGTTGCTAATGCACAACCAAGTCCTGCAGTGGTACTTCTGAGTAAAAAAAACTCATAAAATATGTATGTGGGGTAATCAGGTTGTTAGCTTTTAACTGTTGCAAATCGGCAACGCCTGCCTTCAGAGGGTTAAAGCTTTTTTAGAGGCACACAAAAGCCACAGAAACAAAGAAAATGTTTTATCCCAAATTGCTGTTTTACAGGCCCAGGACTGAAGTAAAACAAACAGGCAACAAACCGAACTAAACAATAGCATCTCTATACTAATTTGTGACGCTATCAAATGTTGACACAGTTGCATAAATGTATAGTCATGTTGACCATGTGAGACCAAGGAAAGACCGTTTAAAATCCCTGAAGGGCTACCAAGTCCTGTCAAACAGGATCATTGTGGCTTGGCGTTCATTCTGAAAGTCTCTGGAATTGCCTCCCTCCCTGTGGACTTATTTGCATGTAGGCTCAATAAAGCATTGCAATGAAATTTGTGATGGGACATTCTTCCAAAACGTACTCCCTCTTTTGGGGCAAGTCTTTAGCATGAATAACAGAGCCACCAGATTTCCTCACTGGAGGAATCCAAAGCTTTGATTCACCACCAGTGTATACACAGTATACTTTACAAACAAAAAAACTCGTACTATAAATGCAAAACATGGTTGCAAATCACCCTATTAATTATTAAGTTTAAAATATATTTTAAATATTTTTCTTAACTAGAGAGAAACCTCTGAAACAAATATGCAAAAACACTGCATTATCCCAAATGTGCCACACCTATGTTCAGGCTTCTACATATACAGAGAAACCACACGTTTGTCATCAGCGCTATCAGCCTGTGTCCAGGAACCAGTTAACACAGAGGCCTCAGCTACAAAGGCAGACTACGAAATGTCACAAATCAAAAACTCAAAGTTTCACAGCTACTGAGGGGAAAAATACCACACCACAGCCACACCACGATATTGCCTTTTGGTCTCGACTTGATAGGGGCAAAATGCATATTCATGAAGTAAGCAACTTGTGATCCCAAACAAAGTAAAGCCCTGGCTTAGGGAGATTGGGCCCGCCGTTAATGACTTCTTCGTTTTAAGCCCGCATAAGAAAGCCCCCCGATTTCCCTGTGCTTGTAGTCCATGAGAATATTTAATACCGTTATTAATCATTTTTAATCCGTTTGCTTTTAATTAAGAAACAGCATGTTGCTGTCCTATCAGCCTGTGCCAGCGCACAGATTAATTGTAGCTTAAGATAGCCGGCCGTGATTGGTGTAATGTATTAGCTAACAAGACGCCCGGCTTCTAAAGATACTTGTACACTACCTTGGGAACTTGGCACCACTCCAGGGTCTCTCTCTCCTTCCCTTTCTCACTCGCTCTCTCCCTTCTCCTCTATCTCTCGTCCCGTGTGTCTTTCCTGTTTGATGCTGCAGTCAGGCGTCTTTGGGAAACCTTCTCTCTCATCTTGGCATGCTGCTGTGTTTGTAGCACCATTACTCTAATAGCAAGCCAGTCTATCCCTGATGAGGGAACATGGTGAAAAGGAGTCTTTCATTTTGTCCCTGGCCAGGGGCGATACACTGTAACCTGTAAGCCCCCGCACCCCCAACCCCCACGCCAGGCCGGGACTTTTTTCCAGACAGGCTCAATTTGACTCACTTGGCTCCAGGTCTGGATTAGGATGTCAGGGAACTGTGGCTCGATGGGTACATCCTCATTAGCTTGTTGTTTTGTCCTGCTGTTTTTAGCGCTCCTACCAACCGGGGTCCATGCAGACCCCGGAGGTATATTTTATCATATTTCACAGGTGGGTTTTATTTTCCTATCTTTCCAATATTTTATGACTTTATCAGTCAAGTTGTTCCTAATGATGCCACATCACATTTGTTTGGTTTCTGATTTGTTTAGTGCTTTTTAAGAATACAATTAATTTGGGGTCCCAGAGGACCCCCCAGTCAAAAGGACCCAAATCCACTGATGCATTTTTAATAAATAGAAATGTTTATTCGGTTAATCTTTGCCATGGATTCCAAATTAAAATATGATATGGGATCAGGGGCTGTAGGGGGTACTCTGTCAGCCCTTTTCAAGAAGAAAGATTCCACTGATGCCTTCATCGTCTGGTTGGAGAACTTTTGTTTGTTTCCACTCCCTGTACTACCATAGTGAGAGCTTGATTCGTTTTGTCACTGATTCTGTTCCAAACTTCTATAGACAGAATTTCAAGGTACCAGCAAGAAGTGTCAGGATCTTATCTCTAAATGACAATCTGCAATCTGGGGAAGTTTGCAGCTGTGAAGGATCAGGGATGAGAATTAGCATCTCCAAATCTGAGGCTATGATTCTTTGCCAGAAAAGGGTGGAATATCTACTGCAGGTTGTAAATGAATTTATGCCACAAGTGGAGTTCAAGTATCTCAGGGTCTCTCAGGAGTGAGTGGAGAATACAGCTAGAGATTGACAGATGGATTAGTGCAGAGTTTGCAGTGACGTGGATGCTGTACTGGTCTGTTGTGGTGAAAAAACAGCTGAGCATGAAAGCAAAGCTGTCAGTTTACAGACCACTCCCCCATATGGCCACAACCTGTGCATAGTGACTGAGAGAATACAACAGCAGATACAAGGAACTGAAGTGAACATCCTCCAAATGATGTCTGGGCTCACCCTCACACAGGAACAGGGTCATTCAGAAGGGACTCAGAGTAGAGCCACTAATCTCCTTTATCGAATGGAGTCATCTTAGGTGATGTGGGCATCTGACCAGGATACTTCCTGGAATCCTTCTAGGTGGTTCGAGGTGTTTGGGGCAGGTCTAGGAGGTGGCCTTGGGGCTTGCTGAAGAGATTACGTTCTGGCCTGGCTGGCTGTGTGTTGACTTGTTGTTGTTGTTGCTGTTGTTGGTTCATCTTGGTAAGTAAACTATGCTAAAAATAAACTAAATACCTGTTTTTTCTCTTGATTACAACTATGAAGCATTTTGAAGTATCTAAAAGAGATGACAGATCAGTTAGTTGTACTTAGCTTTAAAGTTTTGGTTCCATCTTTTTAAAAGGATTTGTTTTATAATCCACTAACACAAGTTCACTGATGAGTTGGTACATTTTTAACAACAAATAATTTATTTTATTTTTGAGAACAAAGCACACAAAGATTTACACTTCATTTATTTACTGGTTCATAAACACAGTCCCAGTCCTTCGTCATGATGAGCACTCACGTTCCTTTTTTCCAGTAAAGACAATCTCTTAGAAACCTAACTAAAGGTTTTCTTCTAAGACTCTGGATCAAGTGACTCTTTGACCAAAACCCCCCAAGTTCTTTTTTTCTACTGTTTATTTTATTTTTGGTTTATTTTAATTTGTTGTATGAATTTTTTTGTTCTTGCAAATCTGCAAATATTACTTTTTTATCATTCAGAATTTGATTAGATTAACCAGACTTCGTTTGGAACCCCTGTTCTAAAAAGGTACTTTATATTGACGTACCTGAGGTGAATGAAACACACAATGCACACAAAAGCAAATTAACAGTGAAACAAATAAGTGCAGAATTCAGGTTCTGTGCTGCATGGAAACACTCCGGGTGAATAATCACTAGTGTTTTCAACTACAACTCTCATGCAAATGGAAGCTTGCCACTAAAAAAGAATATAAAAGTATGTGGATGTGTGCATAAGTGCATGTGAAGCAGGCTGCGATGGTAATTTAGTGTAAGAAAGAATAAATAGTCCATTTTCAGTACTAATCTTAGCATCTGCCTCAAAGGGACGCTCTGTCTGTCTCTCTCTCTCTCAAACACACACACACACACACACACACACACACAGATTCTACTCTCTCCAGTGAAGAGGAGCCCATTGTGTCTGATGAGAGTTAGATTGGATGGCTCCCCAGGGAGCTGCTCTCCATTAGCTAAGGTGATCTAACAGGTAATCAGCAGATAATTAAAAGGCTTCACTTCTCTGATGGGAGGGGCTGAGATAGTCATGGAGGTATGTGTGTGCAACTCTGTGTGGTGTGTGCATGCACACCAGAACTTTTGCATGTCTACCTGTGTCTGTGCTGTCATTTTTGAATGTCATTAGGGCAAGAGGCTTGTGGTCATTTTGTGCTATGGTGAGACATACATCACTTTTATAGACACTTCATTCTTCCTGGAAAAGTGTCTTTGAATGGATATTGAAAGGCGAAGTCCAGGTCAAATTAGCAAGAATGACTTGCTGTAAACAGATATGGATGAATACTGCAGTCTCGAACAGGCTTCAGGCTAAGTTACCATATCTTGAATTCTCACTGACACAGTAATTGAAACAGTGCCTGGAAAAGTGCAACAGCTTTTGCAACAACTCATTCAAACCTACCAGGTCGAGCCAGCAATGTTACCACTAACATAGTAAATGCATTAACATGTTAAAGAATCAGATGAATAAAATAAATTGTTCACATTGTATCTGAGAAGTCAACTGTGTTACTACTGAAAAAGCTCTGACAACTCAGGAATAGTTTGCTCTAAAGTCACATAACAGCAAATGATTCAAATTTTATCACCAGAAGGAATTTCATATCCAGAGTGGTATTTTTCTTTTTCTCCTGCTCAATACTTCTTCAGCATTATTGTCTGGATATATAGTGGGGTTAACTCTTTGTCAACCATAATGTTGTGTATTTGCTTGAAATATTATTTTTACAAAAATGTGTGTGTGTGATATGTGTCTGTAAATCTGACCTTTCTGACCTGTGCATGATACTCTTGCACTCCTCTCATTCAGGCTCATTAAAGAATGATTTTCACTTTGTGTTACATATATAGTGCTGCATTTCAACCAAAATGCCCATTAGTGCAATCACATTGTATATATATTTCTGAACTCCATACTTTACCAACAATCATACAGCTAGATATTGGGTTCCTTTTTTGTGCCTCTTTTCCACTAGTACCTATCTGGCTCGGCTCGGTTTGGCTCGACTTGACTCCGTTTTTAGGGTTTTGGGAACCATGCAGACATTGAGGACAGCTAGAAGTACCTGAGGATCCCACAGGCAAATGGGAACCACAAACCGCTAGGAAAGGTGCAACCACCAAGTACATGCAGGCAAGTCCTGAGGAGTCAGCTGAATGGTAAGAACAAGATCCAGGTGATCAACACCTACGCCCTGCCGGTGATCAGGTACCCTGCTGGGATAATAAGCTAGCCAAAGGAGGAGATAGAAGCCACTGACATCAATACAAAGAAGCTCCTGACCATACACGGAGGGTTTCACCCCAAATCCAACACCCTGAGACTCTGCGCCAAATGGAAGGAAGGAGGCCAGGGGCTAGTGAGTGTCACTCTCCAGATGGGACAACAAACATCCACGAGTACATCAGGAAGATGGCCACAACCAACCGTGAGCTCAGTGAATATCTCAAGCAGCAGAAACACAAGAAAGAAGAGGAGCAAGAGGAGGAGCCATCATTGAAGGATAGGCCCCTGGCAGATAGATGAAGTGTCTGACATCCAGAAATGCCGAAATCCTACCAGTGGCTGGACAAAGCTGGACTAAAAGACAGCACAGAGGCACTAATCATGGGAGTGCAGAGGAGAAATGCCCCCTAGGGTGGTCAAGAATGGGTTAGGGTGAAAGCATCCTAATTTACAATAGTGACACAGAAAATCAATTAATGAGCTGACATTAGCTAGAGAGACATTTTAGAAGGCCTGGTGACTCAAAAACCTTCAAAAGCATGTTTTGTGTTTGTTTTTTGTTTTTGTTTTTCAAATATGTAGTATCTCACTCATGTCTTCTGTAACACAATTTTGTTCAAAACATAATTGACAAAATAATAAATTTATTTTTTAAATTTTTTATATACATCTTTTATCCATAATAGGTGAGTGTTTGTGCTGACCACCTTTATTCGCCATCACAGCCTGAAATCTCTTAGACAAGCTTTATTATAATTTCTTTAGGCAAGGCAAGTTTATTTATATAGCACAATTCAACAACAAGGTGATTCAAGTGCTTTACAGAGACATTAGAAACAAAAACAAATAAAAAGCATGATTTAAAATAGATTTAAACAACAGTAGATAAAATCAGTAGTTAAAATGTAAGTTTTGAAATTTAAGCTTAAAAGTGTGGATTTGGTGCTTTATTCAAATGCAGCTGAGAACAGGTGAGTCTTCAACCTGGATTTAAATAAACTGAGTGTTTCAGCTGATCTGAGGCTTTCTGGGAGTTTGTTCCAGATATAAGGAGCATAAAAGCTGAATGCAGCTTCTCCGTGTCTGGTTCTGACTCTGGGAACTGATAAAAGACCGGATCCAGATGACCTGAGGGATCTGGAAGGTTCATACTGCGTCAGGAGGTCACTGAGGTATTTTGGTCCTAAACCATTCAGAGCTTTATAGACCAGCATCAGGACTTTAAAGTCTATCCTCTGACGGACAGGCAGCCAGTGTAAAGACCTCAGAGCTGGACTGGTGTGGTCCACTTTTTTGGTCTTAGTGAGGACTCGAGCAGCAGAGTTCTGAATGAGCTGTAGTTGTCTGACTGATTTTTTAGGTAGACCTGTAAAGATGCTGTTACAGTAATCAAGCCTACTAAAGATGAATGCATGGACTAGTTTTTCCAGGTCCTGTTGAGACATCAGATCTTTTATCCTTGAAATATTCTTGAGGTGATAGTAAGCTGACTTTGTTATTGTCTTAATGTGTTTTTCTAAGTTTAGGTCTGCATCCATCACTACACCCAAATTTCTCTTAAATTTTTCTTTAAATATTAAAGAAATGCAGCGAGTGGTTGGAATTTCTAAACAAGTATTATTGCGAAGCCATAACGCTCAGGCTTCAGAGACTCATTTCTAGTTTACCTTGGTTATTGACTTCGCTGCATCCTCTGGTTCAGGATTTTCTCCTCACCACCCTGCACCCTACAGCAGCAGCTGCAGCCCTTCCCGCTGGAGGTTTCGCAGCCCGGCCCTGCCAGCTCCTTCCTCATTCTCACGGTCAGCCCCAGCCCACATCAGTTGTGGCTGGGGCTCAAATTATATGTTACTATGAGTAACACCATTTTGTTTTTCAATGAATCACCTCAATTTGAATGGGCTAACCCAGAGACAGATTTTTTTTAGCCCATAATGACATTAGTTCAAGTGACTCTTTCGTTTCTTTGTCTGCTCCTGATGTAACCACGAGTGGGTCCTGTGTTTCAGAGTCAGCAAATTAAATTTATGCCCCTTGTGTGTTGTCTGAGCCAGTACTCGAGTCACCCAAACATGAAACAATGCAGAATGGTTGACAGCTAGTGAATACAGAGACTGTTAGCCATGTTGCTCCTATGGACTCTTTACTTTTTCAGCCAACTCCACTGGACATTAGTAGACTTGCTCCTGAATGAGAAATTCCTTGTGTTGTACAGCTAGGGCCAGAGTCAGTGACTGCCTTTTTGTTTCCTCGGCAAGCAAGTGTGAAGGGCAACAAGGTGGCAGCCTCCATTGTTAAGCTGGCTAAGAAACTTGGAATGAGTGCCCGGAGCTGGCTGATCAGGTCAAGTTTTGTGTCCCACAGCCATACATGTGCGAACCAGTTCACAATGCTTTTGAGCCAGTCTTTGTGGAAACTGTTCATGCTGCACCTCAAGAGACTGTTTTTGGTGTTGCTTCACCCCCAGACTGTGTTGCTTCCCAGCTGGTTTGTTTAGACTCTGCCTGTGTAAATACGCTGGTGTTGGACTGTATAAGGACTGGTTGTGCTCCTCTGCCTGTCCCTGCTTCCAGGGCAGCAGTGCTCCCGCCTTTCCTTGCACCTGTACCAGTGCAGTACTGGTACAGGGTGGATGTAGCTGGGATCCAGTCTTCTTCGGCACCCATGATGGTCCCCAGGGTGAGGCCAGGACCAGGACACAGTTGACCTCCGCACCAGTACCACCTATTGGGTGGGAGTGGTTAGTGTCCGTCAGATATCTCCACCCTTCCTGTTTCCAATGGGGGCTCTAGAGAGTCTGTCCAGCCAACACTGTCTCCGCTGGGGGCTCCGCCACCAGCTCCACCGTGTCCATCCAGTCACCCGCGGATGCCATGCCGCCACTAGCTCCACCGCCTATGGCTGCCAACACCAACTTTTTGATGCAAAAGTACTATTTTATGGCTTTCAAACTGTGTGACATTTAGCATTTTTCATAGATTCAACTAAAGAAATGTGAACAAACTGTGTTTTTATAACATACAGCTATTAATGAAGTACCTAAAGATAAATTGTAAAATTGATTCCTTGCTAAGTTATGTGTAGACAACACTGGTAGAATAAAGATTTCTCTTGAAAATGGTCAGCTAAAAGGACTGGACTGAAAATCTGTAACAGAGAAGCCAATGTCCAAAGAAAACTCTAAAAAGACCTTAAGAAAGCCTGAAGAACTATTCCCCAAGAGCACTTTAAAAAATTACAAGTATGGCTACTTAGAAGCAAAATATTAAGAAATAAGAGATGGTCAAGTGGTTTAAACTCTTAAAAGCAGAGTTGAGACCACATCTGAGGAGGCAGAGAAATCGTTTCAGCGAGCCGATTAACCTGGAGCAGTGTCCAGCTGTGTGTCTGTGGTAAAATAGTATTATTTTACTATTTCCACTTCATTATCTATTCAGGACCAGTGTGTGATTTGGGTTATGCGCATTGATCTGATTGGTCAGGTCTGTTTATTAAGACTTGAAAAATACCTTTTTTCTTCCTGCCCCCTTTAGCAGACCATCTTCCTCCATCTCACCGTATCACTAGCAACCTCCTGTGTTATACTAACTAGTGATGTGTCGGTCACGAACGAAACGGCTCTTAGAGTCGAGTCTTTGACGTGAACGACACATAAAAAACACATAAAAACTCCAAAACACGTAAAAACTCAGAAGCACGTAAAAACTCCAAAACACGTTTAAAACAACAGAAGTGCTCGAGGATGCTAGGCACAGTGTTGAGCTTTTGTTATGAGCTTTTGTTTTGTTATGTTAACAAAAAATCGGGGTGGGGGGGGGGGGGGGGGGGATGTATAGCATAGCATAGCATACCCTGTAACGTTATTATGACGGACACATTTTATGAGTGAGTGAACTTGACTTTAAGTAACTTACAGGTTTCTTTGAAAAATATTTTTTTATATCCAGGTTCTTCCTTTGTGCTGCCGTCCTCCTCTCCTCCTTGCAGGTCGTGGCAGCGCAGGCTTGCTGTTGCTAAAACTAAACAGAGCTCCCTGAAAGGCACAGCCAATCACATTGGCCATATTTGTCACATGAGGTAGGACTCCAGTAGAGAACTTAATTTAACTCTTTCTGCACCGCTGGGTGAATGAGACGTTGACAGATCTTTTTTTTTTCTTTCTGTCGGGTTTGTTTTTCTTTACTCGAAGAGATCAAATTATTGGTGGGGGCAATTCAATAATCGCTGGATATTGGTGGGGACATGTCCCTTCCGTCCATGCCAAATCTACGCCCTTGCACTGCACAATAAACTTCACATTGTAAATAACAGTTAGTGACAATTTCCAAATGGTTGTATTTTAATGCAAAGAGAAGTTCAGCGTTTACTGTACGGGACTTTGCAGGATGACGTCATTTATTTATTTATTCAGTCATTCGTTTAATTTTACATATTTTAACTAGCCAATACTCTGACATTTCTTGATGTATCTGTCTGAAATTACACATGCTGATTCATTTTGCTGGCAGGAAAGACCAGTCAAAACTGCAGGCTTTTAATCTTTAATAGTGTTTCAGATATTCATATTCAAACACATGTGAAAACAAAATGCTCTGAAAAGGGAAAGGTCAATCATCTCAACTATATATTGAAAAGTATTTGATATGTGAAAAAAAAAAAACTTAACAGCGATCATTATATATGTTCAAAATTTGGACCATAAAAGTTTTCGGTGTTCCCCGTGTGCTTCCTCTTCCCTTGTCTGTATTCATGCGGTCAGTTGTCATTCATTCTTTGTCAGGTCGTCTGTTTTCCTCGTCTCATGTCCCTGAAATTCATATTTCTCAAGTCTTGGTTTTTGACGTTCACGTTTAGTGTTCAGGGTTTTTTAATTCTCCCAGTTTTGGTTATTGTTTAGTTTCGCCTTTGTTCACCTTGGCCATTTGTTCATATGTTTTCCACCAGCCTAAGTAAACGACTCACTTTTCGTTAAGTTTAGTCCTGCCACTCGTGCGTCTGCTTGGGTCCACAACTCAACGGCTACTCGGCCTTGACACTCTAATATGTTAAATTTTCAAGCTCCTCAAAGTACCCCTTTCATTTTCTCAACACGCTGTTTTTATTTGTTAGCATATTTCCATTTCTGCCCTTAATCAGTCTAACCTGCTGCTCTACCAGGTGTAACAATTAAGTTTAACATCCAGGCATCCATAAAAAAAGAATTTATTAAATTTAACGGAGTTAGAAGTTAGGAGGAAGTTAGCTCACTAGTTTCCATGCATGATATAGCATGTTCTGACTGAGAGATTTCTGAAAAAACTAAAACGTATAGCTCTGCTATCACTTCCAGTGTTGGGACTAATGCGTTATTAAGTAACGCGTTACAGTAACTACGTTATTATTGTGGTAACGAGCACGGTAACTAGTTATTATGCCAAAATCAGGAACGCGTTACTCGTTACTGGGATTTAGATAGGCTCGTTATTCGTTACTTCGTGTGGTGGCTATCGCGGAGCTTCCACAGATTCAGTAACATTAGCAGGTGGTGGAGGCCAGCAGGTGCATGAAGGAAAAGGGAGGCAAGAGAAGTGGCCGCCCGTCCGAGTGTCAGGTGAACTGAACTTCAGATAAGACGTTATGACCTGCAGTCTATCTGGGTCAGATATAAACCAAGTTTAGTTGGAGTTTATTTTCGTTGTGCTGACTTTTTCGTACTGCGTGCTAGCTAGCATGACGGGGTTTCTATACAGCTGGGTGGGTGCTATGATGTTAATGATGTTGAACCGTTTGCCAACCGTTCCCTAAAAAACGGAATCGTCTCGTATTCAGAGAAATTATTACGCGTTTCGTATTGAGGTGAAAAGGAACAGTTTGTCCTGGACTTCAGCTACAATGAAAAAGGCACAAAGCTGGAGTTATTCTGTCTTTGCTGCACAGCTGCATCTTCTCCTTTCATTCTCCCCCCTCCCTCTCCTGTTGCTACTTTAATCGTGAAACTGATCAATGATCAGCTGATCAGCTTTTCCCTCTTGTTTGTTTATCGCCCACTTTGCGCCAGAAAGAGGAAACCAGCGGATGTCGCGCTAAACAACAGCAGCATGTTTAAGCTTGATCAGCTGTTGTTAGAATTTATTTAATATTAATTTCTAGTATCAGCTGATGTTTGCTGGAGCCACAGCTGTAAAGCTGCTGGTCATGATATTGGTTTGGTTATCTGGTGAGAGGGAAACATGAAGATGAAACCAGGAGATGTCCTTACTGAATCATCAGAGCTGAACAGGTGATGGAGAAACAGGTTTACCTTTTAGGTGACATGAATGAGTTGAAGGGAAGTTATGAACTGTTTCTGAGAGACTAATAACACCAGGATCCTTTTTTATGTCGCTGACAGCTGGTAACTGTGCAGGGGCGGGTCTAGCAAAGTGTTGCCAGGGGTCCATGTAGGGCATTAACAGGGAAAGGGGGGCACAAAGAAATACTTTTCTTTCTTATTCTCATTTCAAATGTCTAGCTTTTAATAAATAATTATCTGAGTCTTACAACAAACGATTGATAGATATATACATATATACCATCAAGACAGTGAACATCACTGTCACAACAGTGTTTGTTTTCATTCAAAGGCTTTATGATATTTGCTATAATGGCAAATATCATAAAGTCAAAATGCCCGAGCTGGTTTTTTGTCCCAGTCCAGCCCTGTATGCAGCTCATCTGCAGTCTGGTGTTACCTACATCTTCCTATTCGGAAGGCAGAATTTCTGAGTTCTGAGTACAATCAAAAGCACCATGACTGCAGTTTTTGTGTTGGATGTAAAAAGCGCAAATGACGCTGTGACGTAGGCTAGAATCATGGCAGCGGTCAATGACGGTCCAGGCGTGGGATTTCTCTCGTGGAAATGTGCATATTATTTTTTCCTTTGGTAGGTGGCACAGTGCACTTGTGGCAAGTAAGTAAGCTAGAAGACTGGCAAAGTTATGGAAGAAACACATTAACAAGAGAATTTTGAGTAAAACCAAAGTTACTTTCCCTAGTAACTAGTTACTTTGAAAGTAACGAATAACTTGAAGTAACTGAGTTACTTTTGATGGAAGTAACTAGTAATGTAACTAAGTTACTAATTTAAAGTAACTTACCCAACACTGATCACTTCCAACATAAATAAAGGCAAAACTACACAGCAGTGACTTTTGTAGGGTCACTGAAGTTGGACTAGCTGGTATATAATGGTGTGCTACGCGAATGCTAGCGACACAGCTATGTTAGCTATGTAACTTTTTTCCACTCGATAAAAGTTAACGTGAGGGTTCCCGATGGTTAGGGACAAATGCAATGGCATGGCAGGATGCTGTAAACAGACCAAACTTAAGTCAGGAGAACAACTGAGATAATCCATCCACAGTTCAATGTTAGTCATTAATATACTGCAACAACATGGGAACAGAGCAGCTGCGAGATTCAACATTAATCCAACATTAATGAATAAATGGTACAGAAGTGGAGGAAGCAAGAAAAATGAGTTGAATGAAGTTTGACTTGTCTGACTGTTTGGTTTCGCTTAATGCGCCTTATGGTCCGAAAAATACAGTAATTAGCCAGTCAATACAAATCCTGCTGTTCTTCCTTGGTGTCCATCTTCACATACACCTCACTATAAACCTTTTCCTTTTCCACCTCTCTCTTTGCTGTATACTTACCCTTCTAATGTCTATTAGTGATGTGTCGGTCGTGAACGAAACGGCTCTTAGAGCTTAGAGTTTGTACGTGCTTTGTCTCTGGGGGCCACCGTAAATATACTTTTATTTATTCACTCCACATAAAATGTAATAAATAAATTATAAAATACAAAAACCAACTATTTACATTTCAACTTTTAACTATTTAAACTTTCAGCTTTTTCCTTTTAAACAAATTAAAAGTGAAACAACACAAAACACTGCAAACCACAACACAATAAAATATAAATTACAAAAAGAAGATGCACATTCTCTGTCATATAGGCCTGGGATGATTTTTTGGGAGAGTGTTTTCCTGCTTGGAATTGCATACATAGGATTCCATGATGCATGATTAAACTTTCTGAATCCTTTATCATCCGCAAATGAAAATAATTGTGGATGATTACTATACCTTTCTAATGTGACGATGTTGTCTCTTGTTGTTGTCCCTGGCTCTCTTTCTCTCTCTGCTTTGTCTTTAACGGCCACCGTATATATTTATATATAAACATATATAAGTAAAACCATGGTTTTTTACATTAATAATTCCTTTTGTGCATAATTTATATTGTTGTTGATAATAAATTAATTAAAGCAACAAAACAACTTTAAGAGCCGAAAGAGACGGCTCTTTTTAGTGAGCCGAGCCGAAAGAGCCGGTTCTCCCATCACTAATGTCTATTTTCTTTATCTCTCTGATTATCACACATTTTCCTTGTCTCCCTTTCTAAATATTGGGATAGGTTGGAAAAAGACTGATAGTGATATTGTTAGTAATATTCTGAAACCTATTTAAAATAGATACATGTTGTGCATTTGACATTATTGACAATCATGGAAGAGCAGGCAGCAGTTCTAAGACAGTATTGTAAGGCACTTTTAGCAGAGTGTTTACCTTTTATGCACTCTATCCAATATGTCACTCTCACCCACTGCCACGGTCCAAAAGGTCTAGCAGTTATCCGACATGATTTAAACAATCAGAGATATCTATATATCTTTATTGCCACATTATATTAACCTCCTAAGACCCGAACTCTGGCATGCATTTTTAATTTTTCTTTGCTATTTGGGCTGATTGGGACCTGATGAATGTAAAAACAAAGAATTATCTTTTTACCTGATGTAGTTTCTGAGAACAATGGTATCCACATATGAGGACATTCGTTTTAAATTTCTATAGAACAGTGGCAGTATAATGCCCTCGTAAATGGATATCAGGCCCTTGTAGAGCAAAATTTAGTATTGTGGTCTGGAAAACCCAAAATACAATGTCCACATATGTGGACGCCAGGTCCTAGGAGATTAAGACCATGGTACTCCATTTAAAATTTGGGAGTAAAACAATATGTGTTCCTTCAACACAATGGTACTCGAAAATCCACAAGCCAATGAGTTGAGAGGAAAGAGCAGAATAGATCTGAATAGACATGCATCCTGAATGACACATTTGTTGTGGGTAAACATCAACATTAACACACAAATACAACAGTTAGCAAAGTTCTCAAACTCTTGGACAGAAGGAGCAGGAAAACCTCAAAGCTGGAGCACACACAGTCTCTGTTATGAGTTATGAAACAGATGGAGATGGTACTGAGAGCCAGGGAGGAGGTGAAAAGATGCAGCATTTAACCTCTATTATAAAATGTTCGCAGATAGGCTCATACTGTATGTTGAAATGTCACCATTTACCTCAGTAGGGACCACAAAGAATATGAGCAATGATCCCAGAATGTATTTGTGTGTTTGCTAGCATGTGTCTCTGCATTTGCTTGCTGGTATCCATGTGTCCATGGGGTATGAATGTATTTGCTGATATGCATTTGCTTATGTTTATTCATACACACACACACGTACATTCAAGATTTGGCTGTTTTTAAGTGTGTTTGCATGTGCACAGTCGGCAGAAAGGTGGGGGTTAAGCTGGTGCTGGGGCTCCTGTAATGAGTAAGCGTTGGGTGGCCAGAGCTAAGATAAATGGCGGGGGCCTGCCACTAGTGCAGCAGTCAGCAGGATGCACCACGGCCGCAGGCTTGTTTGTGCCAAATGGAGCTAGCAAAATATCAAAGGCCAGCCATCCAGAAGACGCAAGCGTCTGACAAATTTTAAATTAGCCAGAAAGAGAGAGGGGGTGAAGGAGGGGGGAGGTTATAGGGTGAGAGAGGAGGTATTGGTGGTGGTGAGGTGCTGGCTGGAAGGAAGTCTGATAGGTAAAGACAGACAGAAGGTGTATAAAATGAAAAGAGAAATAGAGGAACGGAAGAATGGGACAGACAAAGAGAAAAAAAAGAAACTCAATTATGCAATCTTCTGTTATTCAGCAATATCCATGCCTTCCCCCCTTCCATCCACCCTCTGGTCCATTTTTCTTTTCTTGTGTTGTAGTAATCTCCAGTGCCATTATCATCATTAGCCAGTGAGGCTGTTATTATTCCAACTGCATAGTTCCAAGAATTGCTCGGTCAGGATAAAGGGTGCAACCCAAACAGACGAGTGCAACATGCTCATCCGTGGTGTGTTTGAATACATACGTGTCTGTTTTGGGTCAGTGTGAAGATGTGAAATAATTGTGTTAGGTTACTTACTATCAATACACATATGACAGATTACGGTGACTTGAGTTTTAAGAGGGAGAAAAACATTGTTCTGGTAACTAAGCGTGATGCTAATGTCTGCTCCATACTCAACACGAGAAAGGTTTAACACAATGAACTGCCCTTGTAGTATTCAGTACATTGACTGGCCATTAGTACAGGGTTAACACTAATCCATCAGAGACATACATAATACTATGGCTATAGCTACTTTACTGTACTTCTAAAGTCTTTTTTTTCTCTAAAATGAAGGAAACATAAGCATATATGCAACTAGTTCTGATTTGCACTATTCCCTTTGCCCCTTCAGTGCTCAGTGTACTGGTCAGAAACTTAGACACAGACAGTTATGGCTAAAACAAAACAGAAACTAGGAAAAGAAATGACAGGAAAAAGTTGTGTTGTCTTCAAAGACAGAAACAGACTTTTTCAGTTTGAAAGAAGTTTTTTTGATTTTTGTTAGACAAGCTGCTAATAAACTGTTATGACCTATAGCATAAAGTGGAATAAGTAAACAAGTGAAATTCAGTCTAGTCCTGAATGCAAACAGCAAAACGATTCAGTTGTTCATGTAAACTCCATTTCTACAAAATGGCGCCGGTGAGGTCGGCTGCCGTGCTGGATGCTCTGCCCTAACTTCTCCACTTTTTGCAGTTTTTCGTCACTTTTTGTTATATCTGCGATAATCTTGCATGGGCATCATGCAAAACACACAAATCCGCTACAGTAGAGACACTTTGGTTTCTATTGGTCTGCAGTACACGAACATTTCACCATGTTTAACTCCGGACCCAACCTGGCCAAAGGAGATCCTGAGAGAGAACAAAGGACGCGACCCTAAGCGACGGCCTCGAGGTAAAAGAGCCGGCATCAGGAACAGGCTACGGGCTCGCGCACACCGCGCACCCATGCCCAGTATCCTGCTAGCCAATATTCAATCCATCGAGAACAAGCTTGATGACCTCAGAGCCAGAATCAAGTTCCAGAGAGACATTCGGGACTGCAACCTCCTCTGCTTCACCGAGACTTGGCTGAACCCAGCGATACCAGACCACGCCGTGCAGCCGACGGGGTTCTTTTCGGTTTACCGCATGGACAGGACAATGGAGTCGGGGAAGAAAAGAGGTGGTGGAGTGTGTTTGATGGTGAACAACAGATGGTGCGACAGCACAAACATCTCCCCACTCACACGCTCTTGCTCGCCCAATCTGGAGCTTTTGATCGTTAAGTGTCGCCCTTTCTATCTCCCTCGGGAATTCACTGCGGTCATTGCCTGCACTGTTTACATTCCGCCTCACGCGGACTCGGACACTGCCTTATGTGAGCTACATGAGGCTCTCACACATCAACAAACACTTCACCGAGATGCCGCACTCATTGTTATGGGAGATTTTAACAGAGTGAATCTCAAACGGACATTTCACAACCTTCACCAGCACATCAACTGCCCCACCCGGGGCACGAGGACATTAGACCACTGCTACACCCCGATCAAGAACTGTTACAAGGCTCAGCCCCTGCCGGCATTTGGAAAATCGGACCATTCCGCCATCTTCCTCATACCTGCTTACAAACAAAGGCTAAAGCAGCAACCACCAATCAGGAGGGAGGTCGCTCGCTGGACGGACCAATCGGTGGCCGCGCTGCAGGACGCACTGTATGACGCAGACTGGGACATGTTTCGGCGCAGCTCTGATGACATCAACATGTTTACGGAAGCGGTTGTGGGATTTATCGGGAAACTAGCGGACGACACAGCAGAAAGAACTATCATCCGAACGTTTCCCAACCAGAAGCCGTGGGTGGATAAAAACATCCGCGACGCAATGAGCTCACGCACCGCTGCCTACAATGAAGGGCTTGTCTCCGGTAATATGGACCTATACAAGGCTGCGTCCTACAACGTGCGCAGCGCGGTCCGAAAGGCAACGCGGAGCTACGGGGAAAAACTAGAGTCACAGCTACGACAGTGCGACTCTAGGAGCCTGTGGAAAGGACTGCGGACTATAACGGACTATAAACGACCAGCTTCTTCAATGATGAATGCCGATGCTTCACTGGCTGATGAGCTGAACACGTTTTATGCTCGCTTCGACGCCGCAGCAATTAAAACAACAAACGGCTGCGCGCGCTCGGAGTGCACCAGTGAAGAAAATGCATTCGTCATCACAGAGCATGCCGTGAGGAACACCTTCAGGAGGGTGAACACCAGGAAGGCAGCAGGACCAGATGCAATCCCTGGCCGGGTCCTTAGAGCCTGCGCTGATCAACTAGCACCGGTGTTCACGGAGATCTTCAACCTCTCCCTGGCCCAAGCTGTGGTTCCCACGTGCTTCAAACGGTCCATTATTGTCCCTGTTCCAAAGAAACAACAGCCCGCTTGCCACAATGACTACCGTCCAGTAGCACTGACTTCAATTGTGATGAAGTGTTTTGAAAGACTGATGAGAGATCACATCACTTCTTCACTTCCTCCCACCATCGACTCACTTCAGTTTGCTTACCGGACTAATCGTTCCACAGACGATGCCATATCTCACCTGCTCCACACATCCCTGAGTCACCTGGACACTGGCAGAGAGAATTATGTTAGGATGCTGTTCGAGGACTACAGTTCAGCATTCAACACAATAATTCCCTCTAAGCTTTTCACCAAGTTGACGGATCTAGGACTCAGCTCATCACTGTGTCAGTGGATCCTCAACTTCCTCACAGACAGACCCCAATCAGTGAGGGTAGGAAAACAAGTCTCCCCCTCCATCTCACTCAGCACTGGAGTGCCTCAGGGCTGTGTTTTAAGCCCCCTGCTGTACTCACTGTACACTTATGACTGTGTAGCCACATCCGACACCACCTCCATTGTCAAGTTTGCTGACGACACTGCTGTTGCGGGCCTGATCTCCGACAACATCGAGACGGCCTACCTGGAGGAGATTAGGAACCTGGAGACCTGGTGCCAGGAGAATAACCTCCTCCTAAACATCAGCAAGACTAAGGAGCTGATCGTGGACTTCACTACAAAGCAGGCGAGGAATTACAAACCCCTCATCATCAGTGGCACGCCAGTGGAGAGAGTGGACAGTTTCCGATACCTGGGTGTCCACATCACTCAGGACCTGTCATGGTCCTGTCACATCAACACCCTGGTTAAGAAAGCCCGTCAGCGTCTCTTCTTCCTCAGAAGACTTAGAGACTTCCATCTGCCACTGAAGGTGCTCAAGAACTTCTACTCCTGCACCATCGAGAGCGTCCTGACGTCAAACATCTGCACCTGGTTTGGGAACAGCACCAAGCAGGACAGACGAGATCTGCAAAGGGTGGTGCGCTCGGCAGAACGCATCATTCAATCAGAGCTCCCTGACCTGCTGTCCATCTACACCAAGCGGTGCAAGTCCAAAGCTAGGAAGATTATGATGGACCTCTCCCATCCCAACAATGGACTCTTCTCACTGTTGAGGTCTGGGAAGCGCTTCCGCTCCCTTAAGGCCAAAACAGAGAGAATGAGGAGGAGCTTCTTCCCCCAGGCTATTCGGGCCCTGAACCAGGTGTAGGACTGGACTCTCCCAAACACGTCACTATAAGACTGGACTCTCACACACGTCACCACACGCACCACCACACATTTCCTATAATCCTATAATTCCTATAATTTATAATCCTTATCTTTATAATCTCTTCTGCTATTTGCACATTCTTTACTGTAAATTCCTAAGTTAATTTGTAAATTTTTGTAGTAAATTGTAAATATTGTAAAACTTTTCTTCTGTCATTTAATGGTCGGGCATTGTACAGCTACAAGCATTTCACCCCCATGTCATACTGTGTATGGTTGTGTGTGTGTGACAAATAAAATTTGAATTTGAATTTGAATTTAAAATAAAAACATTACATTAACACTAAACAATACTAAAAAAAAACGAATTCAGTAGCAATTCCAATAATTCACTAATAAAAAGACACAACTCAAGTATGAACTAAAAGGAGAGATCTGTTCATACTTGAGCTGTGTTTTTTATTAGTGAACACACTGTATATATGATATATAAGCAAGCGCATTTGCCTGTAAACATTTTCAGATATTCAACAGATGAACAATAGTTCTCTATCTTAACTCATTCACTGCCATTGACGTCTATAGCCGTCAATGGCAGTGAATGAGTCAATGGGTTTAACTTGCTAAGCTAAAGCAGAGCGATCCAAACATGCTGGTATATAGTTGTGAACCAAACGTGTAACTTGGTCTTAAAACCAAAACTTGGTTGAATTGGGTTTTGAGAGTTAGCTCGTAAAGTCACTTTGGACTTTGTCATTTGGTCATTTGATTATCACATTTAGGGACTCTGAATGACTTTATATGCATAAAATATCCATCCATTCACTTATCCTTTTCAGGGTCACAGGGGGCACTGAAGCCTATCCCAGCTGTCAAAGGGCAAGAGGCAGACCTAACACACAGAGAGGGACAACCACTCGCATTCACACCTATGGGCAATTTGGATTAATCAATTAACCTATCCCCACAAACTGCATGGCTTTGGACTGTGGGAGGAAGCCAAAGTACCCGGAGGGAACATGCAAACTCCACACAGAAAGGCCCCGGCCTGATGGTGGAATTGAACTCAGGACCTTCTTGCTGTGCGGCAACAGTACTAACCACCATGCCACCCTACTGCCACAGTAATATTAATATGCTATTTGTGTTCTGGTCACCACCTAAAGTCTACTTTTCACATTAAATTCTGCATTTGCACGCAAGAGCAGGGCTTCAGTCTCATTCTAATATAAACATCTTCATACACTTCATTCCCAGGCACCACCTCCTGCTTCTGTGGTTCAAATGAGAGCCTGAGCCTGCCTAGTAAGAGTTTTCTTTTACTAATGTCAATTTACGGCCTAGCAAGAGCTCACTCTAATCTTTTCCTACTCATTACACACAATTTCCAGGGTGTTGAGCCAGGGTGCCGATTGGTTCCTTGCAGTGTGTGCAGTGAGGGGTGCTGTGATTGTTTATTATTTATTTATTTGTTTATTTATTTACATCAATGCCCCCTCCTTCTGCTTCCACTTTCTTATTTCCTGGCTTTTCACACAACAACATTTCACTCTCATAGCCCTAGTCTGCATTTTCTATGAATAATTAATGTAGCACTATAGCATGTGGATCTGCTCCCCTTCATCTGTTTCTCCAGAGCGGTCTCTCCCCGATCTGAAGGACAAGTACATCTCCATGGTACTAGTTTAGATCGCCATTCTGCAATATGCTATAACTATAGAATAACCTGCAATATGTGCATTTCACTACATGCAAAATTCATCAAGTGAAAAGTAATCATTTAAATGGAGCTGATGGCAAAAAAAAATGTAATTACCCTACATGTAATAAAAGCTTCCCAAGTGTTCACCACAAAGTGAGCTACTCTGTTGTGCATATGTTAGCTCATTGTCACCTATGTCTAATCTAGCTCTTTGATATGACACATATCCGTTCATCATTCTCAGATAGTGAAAGTTGAACTGCAATTGGCTGTGGTGTAGCAGGAACTGTTCTAAGTCAGGTTGAAATAATTTGCCAGTAGTTGAGTGCATCCTATAGCTCTCTCCATGTGTGGATAGATTTTATTAAAAATGTGAACATCAAAATCATGACAATGAATTCATGAAGAAATATAGTCGTGTAGCTTACATTGAAATACAGGCACAGTGTGAAGGAAGGTGGGGTGGGCCTGAGTAATTAGTATTCATTTCATGATTTAGAAAACAGCGGCATGCTGGGACGTTTACAGAAAGATACACACACAGCAGATACAGAGACACACACACAAACAAACACACACACACACACACCTCTTCTTCTTCCACTATTTAACAATACAAATTAGATCAGATTAAAGCATACGATTTCCTGTTGCTTGTCTTTTATTCTTATTTTCCTGCAGTTTGCTGAACTGCTGGAAAAGTAATGTCTTCACCTTTTTTTCGTTTCTTACTGGCTGAAGGATTTTAAAATGTTATCATTTACATAGTTAAATGAATATCGCCGACATTCTTGAAATAATATTTTCTATTATCTGACAATCACAGGTGGTGGAGGAATTTTTAGAACCAATACTTCACCAAAAGAAGCAATAAAATGAAAACATTTCACTAAAACAAAAATTTGATTACGGCAAATATAATGTATAAATGCTCACAATTAAACATAATAATTCTGAAGAAAATGTTCCATGTTTATTTTAATACATAAATAACAAAAAAATAATAGCTAGATGGAAAGATTTGAACACCATTGGTAACTGAAACCACTAATGGAAAATGAAGTGTTGGCAAAACAGCTGATTAAACATATTGGTTGCATATTTGTAAAACCAAGAGATTTCTAAAGAGATCCTAATCTGAAAGCTAGCTAGGCCTGCACCTGTTCAACTGGCCTGATTTATTAAAATGGATTTAGTGTTTCCACTCCATCACAACTTTCCTTGATAATATGCCTAGGAGTTATTAAATCATTTTTACACTATAATCTAACTCATCTGCATTGGATAGGGTAGTCGAGGTGGTTAGCAAGAGAACAATGTATCCGTTATCTACTATCTGTTACAACGTAGCTGTTTCCACACAAAACACATGTTCAGAAATTATACGTCATAGCTGCAGTGTTTCTGTGAAAACCTTTAAAGGTTATCTATAGATTATCATAGCCTACACAGAAATGAGGGACATTATTTGAGGAAAACCTTGACCCCTGTTTCAATCCACGGGGTCAACGTGGACACTGTGGAGGACTATAAATACCTTGGAGTACACAGAGACAATAAACTGGACTGGGTTAAAAACACCACTGCACTTTACAGGACGGACTGAGATTACCAAAAAGCACCACTGAACGACACAGGAAATCATTCCTGCCCGTGGCCATCGCCCTGTACAACTCCTCCATCTAACACACTGTAAACACTGCAATCGTTACACCCTTTTTGCGCACACTCCATTCTACTCAGTAATGTTGCTGTCAGTATTCTTGATATTTATTTATAATCACCTCTGTCAATCCTTGATATTTATTATTGAGTGAGTTGTATATATTGTGCTATTTCTTAAATCTGTAAATCTGTAACATATTGTATTGTTAAATAGTTTAGTCTGTTACTGTTACTGTACTGGAGCAACTGTAACCCACATAATTTCATTAGGGATTAATGAAGTATGCTGATTCTGATTCTGATAACCACCCACTTTCATCTTGTGTGTCACAATGTAAGACTGAACACTTTATAGAGGCCCATGAAAAGTACAAAGTTAATGTGGTCCTAATTATAGAGTTTAAGTTGTTCCCTCAATGGCCTCTCTGTGCGGTTCTTTAATGTTATTCATTCTTGTCTCTGTATCTCTTTGCTTCAGTTACTGTTTATCACTTCTTATTTTCTTAAGCTAGTCATTTGTCTCCTGTTTCTTGCCTTTATTTGAGTTTCTTTTTTTATCATTTGTATCATATCATTTTAGCCAAGCCTTGCTCACTAGCTGTGTCTACACCTCCCCTAATTCCCTTGTGTGTATTTGTAACCTGTATCCTTTGTTCTTTTTCAGCTTGTTCAGTACCGTCCCCTCATTTCTTCCCTGTTCTTTGTAGATGTAAAGATTTTGGTGTTCATTTTTTCCTCTTTGGACATTTGCTGTATTCCATCAGGGATTTCTGCATTAATCCTGATTAAAGGTTAATATTCTACACTTTATGACAGATCACTAATGCTCATGCAAATGCAAAAAGCTGTTGTTACACAAATTCCACAGGCCATACATAAACCATTAATTTTTGTACAAACACACTACTCTGGTGTAGAGTTAAGATGCAGACTCACATTACAAACATGTTCTTTGCAAATTCCAAATTTTGTTACTTTTCTTGGTAATATATGAAAAAGTATGTCACAGTAGAACACAGGTTTAATTACTGATTACTATTGGAGGTTTTTTGTTTCTTTGTTTGTTTTGTATTAAATAAAACAGATGCCTTTTCCAGTTAAACCCAGCAAACTATAAAACGGGGAAAAGAACAAGCAGCCTGTGGTCAGTCTTTCCCTTAACACAAAAGTTTTGTGAACCTGACATAGGTGATGTTGCAAACTTTTTTGCAACATCACCTATCGATGTGCCATACTGGGGGAGCTGGACTACCTGCAGAATCTGAATGGACTTCTTGTTCTGTCTCATATCAGTGATCACGTTGATCATGTCTCTGATCAATAAATCAATTTACTCTGCCTTACTGAAACCTGGTTACAACAGGATGATTATGTACGTTTAAATGAATCAACACTCCTGAGCAGATTTCTCCTGTATTGGCTTCACTTCATTGGCTTCCTGTTAAATCCAGAATTTTAACTCCTGCTCCTCACATACAAGGTCTTGAATAATCAGGCCCCATCTTATCTTAATGACCATATAATACCATATCACCCTATTAGAGCATTTCGCTCTCGCACTGCAGGCTTACTTGTTGTTCCTAGAGTATTTAAAAGTAGAATGGGAGGGAGAGCCTTCAGTTTTCAGGCCCCTCTTCTGTGGAACCAGCTTCCAGCTTGGATTCGGGAGACAGACACTATCTCTACTTTTAAGATTAACCCTCTCAGGCTCAAATTAAACTTTTTGTTGCTAATGCACAACCAAGTCCTGCAGTGGTACTTCTGAGTTAAAAAAAACCTCATAAAATATGTATGTGGGGTAATCAGGTTGTTAGTTTTTAACTGTTGCAAATCGGCAACGTCTGCCTTGAGAGGGTTAAGCTTCAAACTTTCCTTTTTGCTAAAGCATATAGTTAGGGCTGGACCAGGTGACCCTGACTCCACCCTTAGTTGTGCTGCAATAGATGTAGGCTGCTCGGGGATTCCCATGACGCATTGAGTATTTCCTCTTCAGTCACCTCTCTGCATTGAATCACACTTCTTATTAATCTCTGTCTCTCTTCCACAGCATGTCTTTATCCTGTCTTCCTTCTCTCTAGCCGCCCCTCCCTGAGCCTGGTTCTGTCGGAGGTTTCTTCCTGTTAAAAGGGAGTTTTTCCTTCCCACTGTTGCCAAAGTGCTTGCTGATAGGGGGTCATATGATTGTTGGGTTTCTCTCTGTATGCACTATTGTAGGGTCTACCTTACAATATAAAGCACCTTGAGGTGACTGATGTTGTGATTTGTATAAATAAAATTGAATTGAATATTGTTATTAGTTACAAGGACACTGGCAAAAGGCCAAACTAATTTTAAATTTTTGTTCTGTTTTGTTTGTTATTAAAAGCCATTTAGCACCGAGAGCTTTAATATGTAGAACCAAATGTCAGAGATTCCAAACAATTTTAGGTTTGTCACCAAGGATGTTAAAGTTATTTTCTGTTGTTTTGTTTTCTTTTGTGGTCTATCTATGCTCTATGTGTCTTATCTGTCTAAGAGTTTATATTTTAAAGCTAAATCTCATCATTTTACAATTCATGTTGTTCAGTGACAGTGCTGGAGCCCAAATATTTATTTTTTCACAAAAGTAAGATTTTAGATGAATAATGAATAATGGTGAGACAGTGTGCAGAGATTATAATACATATTTTATCCTTTAAAATTTGTTTTTAAAGACAAATATAGCAAATCAAAATGTAATAATCCTTTATTATAGCACTATTATCACATTAAACTTAATCTTAAACAAATTAAAGTAACTAAAAAAAAGTCAAGCTAATGTTGAATTGACATCTTTCAATGTTTATATTAATTAAATAACCATGACTTTTTTATGAATCATATCTGATGAATTGCAATTACAATGAAATGTTTTTATCCCCCTAAATTTTTTTCACAGTAAAGATTTAAAAAATAAACCACCTTTTTATGTGAAGTGACCCATAAAAATCCATAATTGCAATTGATATCATCAAAAATGAACAGTAGATTGCTGTGATTACAATCCTTGTTACTAGTTTTGCCAGGGTATTTTCACTTTTTATTGGTGTTATATAATTTTATTACATTAAATATGGTTTCCATGCACCCATCTTCTTCTGCTTATCTGGGGCCAGGTCGCTGGGGCAGCAGCCTAAGCAGAGAAGCCCAGACCTCCCTCTCCCTGGCCACCCCCTCCAGCTTGTCTGGGGCAAAACCAAACTGTTCCCAGGCCAGCCGAGAGATGTAATCTCTCCACGGTGTCCTGGATCTGCATCCTCCCGATGCGACATGCCCGGGACACCTCACCCAGGAGGAGCCCAGGAGGCATCCTTATCAGATGCCTGAACCACCTCAACTGGCTCCTTTCAATGTGGAGGAGCAGCAGCTCTACTCTGAGCCCCTCCCAGATGGCTGAGCTTCCCACCGGAAAGGAGATAGGACTGTCGATCTCCTGTTTGCTTTTCCCATCACTCGTGAACAAGACCACGAGATACTAAAACTCCTCCAATAGGGTCAAGAACTCGTCCCTGACCCGAAGTGGGCACTCCAGCCTTTTCCAGCTGAGGACCATGGCCTCAGATTTGTAGGTGCTGATTCTCAGTCCCACCGCTTCACACTCGGCCGTGAACCATTCCAGTGTGAGCTGGAGGCCATCACCCGATGAACAGACCCACATCATCTGAGAAAACTAGAGATGAGATTCTGAGACCACTGAAGTGAAAGCCTTCCGCCACTTGGCTACACCTAGATATTCTGTCCATAAAAATTACAAACAGAAACAGTGGCAAAGGGCAGCCCTGGCAGAGTCCATCACCCACTGGAGAAGAGTCTAGCTTATTGCCGGCTATGCGGACCAAGCTGCAACGGTTGTATAAGGATCCAATGGTCCGTAGCAATGGGCCAGACACGCCATGTTCCCGAAGCACCTCCCACAGGACACCCCGAGGGACACGGTCAAATGCCTTCTCCATGTCCACAAAGCACATGTAGACTGGTTGGGCAAACTTCCATTCACCCTCAAGTATCTTCGGGAGGATAAAGAGCTGGTCCAGTGTTAAACGACCAGGACGAAAACTGCATTGAGGTTCAACTATCCTCCGGACTCTCCTCTCCAGCACCCTGGCATAGACTTTCCCAGGGAGGCTGAGGAGTGTGCTCCCCCTATAATTTGAACACACCCTCCGGTGCCGCTTCTTAAAATACCTGAATTAATTTGTGAGATGTTATGAGATTTGTGTGGCTTTTATACATATTTCTGGATGTCAGGGGGGCAGTTTAAACTCTTAAAATCAGAGTTGAGACCACATCTGAAGAGGCAGAGAAATCATTTCGGCAAGCCGACTGACCTGGAGCAGTGTCCAGCTGTGTGTCTGTGGTAAAATAGTATTATTTTACTAGTTCCACTTGATTATCTATTCAAGACCAGTGTGTGATTTGAGTTATGAGGGCGCGTGTTGCCAAATGCTTTGATCTGATTGGTCAGATCTGTTTATTAAGATTTGAAAAATACCTGTTTTTGTCACTATAGCAGACCATCTTCCTTCATCTCACCTTATCACTAGCAACCTCCTGTGTCACACTAACCCACAGCATGTCCTCCTTTACTATCCATGGAAGCTGCACCCCAACCACTTTCAGCCCAACCACTCTTGATAGCAGAGTCGGGCTAAAAAAAATCAATAAAACTTACATCTTTGGTGAAAACAGCTGCATTAAAGACATTTTTAATGCACAAAATATTTGCACAGATTTCAAGCATTCAGTGTGCCGTGGGCCTTAATGCAGGTATGGTTGGATTATTGAAGGTATCGTTCATATTTACTTTTTTTGAGCGTCTTATTATTTTGTACTTTTTTGTCTTTGTTGTTTATTTTCTGTATTTTATTTTACTTTCATGAGTTATTATTGTATAATAACATTAGATGTAAATAAATCACATCTTATATTGTCTTATCTTACTGTTCACCTGTTTTTGCAAAACTAAAAAATGCTGACCAGTAAAAATGGCTCAGACTAGCCTTTGCTCTCTCTCTCTCTGTTTCTCTCGTTCTCCCTATACACATGCACACAGGCGTGCACATGCACATAATTCACTATCTTTCTGCTCTGTATCAGCCCCAACAGCAGGAACGTGGATACTCAGTGGCCCATGACTATCAGTGAACAGGACAAACAAAATTAATTAAAGTGCCATCATAAGTGACACCTTGCTGTCACCTGGTGCACAGAGGTAGAAAAGTGTCAGGAAACGATGCGCTGTCATGTGAGCTACATAGAGCCAAATCGCCTCATCAAATATGCATTCATATGTAATCACGCAAACAGCAAGGTAACACTGTCCATGGCTCATTCAAATTAAGAATTTTCAATTTATCTTGTGCACACGGATATATGCCCAGTTAATTTTTTTTTAATTTTCATAGGACCTTCACCTTACAAACCCTTTATTTATCTGAGATAATGATAATATTGTTTATCACTGAATCTGAACCAGAGTTCACAGATTACACGTGCACAGACTCCACTAACAAAATGAAGGATTCCTGCAGCTCCCATGGTACCAAATGATAATCCTGATAATCCTTGGTGCTTCATTACTCACTCTTAATCCACTGTTCATTACCCTCAACATAGCCTTTGTCAGTCCCCAACTGGCCAATGTAAGTAAAGATATATCATATCTCCATTTCCAGTCACATCCTTAAAACCATTTGGCAGCAGTCATCATCGTCACTGAAAAGTCACGATGCCTAGCTCCTGTAAATGGACAAAAGAAGAGGAGGAGGGGATGGACAGATTGGAAAGAGGAAGGGACAGCAGAGGCAAAACGACAAGCTGACTTCATATCAGTGCCAAGATTACTACCGCTGAAAGCTGAGGTGCAAAGAGTTGTGGGTAATTGTCATGTTTTTCATTAGTGGTTAGATGAGGATCTGGAGATGAGGGAGGAAATGGCCTCATCATCATCGCTTTGTGTGTATTTGTGCTTGTGTGTATGGGAGCAGGCCTGTGCGTTTGCAGATCACACCCTTGATCACAACCGTCCCCGTTCACTGCAAAGGGAACAAATTGTTCCCCCTTTCTTTCTGATGGCAGGCTATATTCCACCATTACCTCGGAACATTGAAAGAAACAAGCTACCGTGAATGACGAGCCAAAAGATTTCAGGAAGAGCATGAGATGGAGCAGAAAAGGCGAAAAAAAACATGGTGGAGGGGTGGGTGGTTGTAAGCTTTGGGTGGGGGGGTGAGGCCAAAAATAAGACAGGAGATGAGGAAAGAAAATGAAAAGAAATGTCTGCCAAAATTGTGATGAGACACTACAATCACACAGGCTTGGATGAGGAGGGGAAATTAGAGCAGAGGAGAATTGAAAAGGAAACACAGACAGGAAGAGGGGAGCAGAAAGACAGAGAGAGAAAATGAGAAGATCGGAAGAGAGAATGAGTGAGAAGTCACACAGAGAAGTGTTAAAGTGTTCTTTCTGTAACTTTTTAGGATATATTTTAACCACAGAAGAGTGCTCTCTAGCGATTAAACCGGTTATTGTTACAGCAATAATGAATATTGCTTTCTCCTATAAAGTCCCCTCAGCTGAATTTGTGTCCTGCTCAAATGAGCACCAAGGACTTTTGTTCAGTAAGGGCAGAACAGCATAAACTTCTTCTTTTTCCCAGTTGAACACAAAAAGCTTAAAGCAAGCTACTAGCTAGTTTAGTGGATTATCTATGCTGGCTTTACCTTGTCAATTAGCTACCAAACAGTATCAAAATGAAAGTTTGTTAGCCTAGCACCAGATTAGTTGTGCCCTCCTACATACTGGCAATGTGTCCAGATTTAAGGAATGTGCTTTAGCAAGTTTCTGTATCTCTCTGGTCATTTTGTGTCTCTGGGGTTGTTTTGTACCTTCGATAAGTCATTTGTATCTCTTTGGACTCATCTGTATCTTATCTTTTGTTATGTATTTATCTACTTCTGTGGTGATTATTAAACTGTTGGGACCTGCGTGGGCTGGTTCAAAAAAGTAAGAAAGGCAACACTGGCCTGGAAAAATGTTACACCCCTATGATTAGAAGAACAATTACATTTGCAGTTTATAAAGAATTACAATTTCACTTTGTTTTGATATCACTAACTTGGTACACAGCTGAGATTGATGAAAATCGCAGCGCCTCTTCTTTCTCAGGAGACTGAAAGGATTTGGCATGAGCCCCCGCATCCTCAGGACCTTCTACTGCTGTGCCATTGAGAGCATCGTCACCGGATGCATCACCACCTGGTAAGGTAACAGCACCACTTACAACTGCAAAGCTCTCCAGAGAGCAGTGCGGTATGCCGAAAGGATAACTGGAGGTGAGCTTCCCTCCCTGCAGGACATTTACAGGAAGCAGTGCCTGAGGAAAGCGGGGAGGATCATCAAAGATTCCAGTCACCCCAGCATAAACTGTTCAGACTGCTTCCATCAGGCAGGAGGTTCTGCAGTATCCAGTCCCGAACCAGCAGACTGAGAGACAACTCTTTCCATCAGGCCATCAGACTGCTGAACACTTCATAGACGCCTCACCCTTACTACTGGAACTTCAACATTATGCACTCCATATGTATCTTTTTGCACAATATCCATCTGCTAATCGCTGTATATTCAATCTTATTTTATTTTATATATATGTATACACATACGTATGTACATATATATTTGGTATACATATTCAGTTTGAACATGGACGTTATTTGGAGTTGTGGTTGCTCGTTTTCCTTTTGTTTGCTTTGTTCATTTGTCTCTTTTAATTCTATTTTTTTTTTTTTATACTTTTTCAACATGTTCAAAATAAAGATTCAATCAATCAATCAATGTGCATACATCCTTATTTTTGTACATATATTTATTGTTATAATTCTCAGATTCCCATTCTTATATTTTGCTTTGTTCTTATGTTATTTGTATTTTTGCACACCTCTGTTGCTTGTGAAGCTCGCACACAAGAATTTCACTCGCATGTGCTGTACCAGTGTACCTGCACATGTGATGTGACAATAAAAGTGATTTGATTTGAATATTTGCTTTTGGACAAATGAGAAGTTACCAGATAATATGTTTTTTTCTTATTTCATGAAGATATTACCCAGATATTTCACTTGAACTATAATAATCACAGGCATTCACTCTTTGAAAACCATCTGCATTCAACTTTGTAGATGTCTCTCACCATCTTACCATACATTCTTCACATCAGATTTGCTAGGTGACAAAGTTTCTTGGAATTATATTTAATTACATTTTCATTAAGTGTATTTTGGACCTTTATGTTACAAACATGTCAAACTATTATAAATGACTAAGCCACTCATATGTTTTGTCCTTTTATTTTTATGAAAATGTTGCTTTGTGCAGTGTAATTCTGCTCATTGTTTGTGTGGGAAGCCTGTTTTTGCTAGTGGGCAGGGTTTAGAAGGATAAGGTAAACTGACAAACATAAAAGTCCTTATCAGCACTTCTCTCCTCTTTTTTACCCCTCTGTCCCTCCATCCCACCATCTCTTTGCAGTGTTAGCACAACAGCTTCAGAGGTTACCACTCAATTAAGCCTGGCTGTTCATTTACAGCCATGACAAAGGCTACTGTCTCTCTTCCTACCCTCTCTCTCCCTCTCTGCTAACCAAACTTATAATTACAGTGTTGGACAGCGCAATCCAAACTGACCCACTGTAAAATATAGCCATCCATTTGGCCCTTATCCCTTCATCGCCATTTCTCCTCCAATAGGGCCATTGGATGTTGCTCACCCCAAGTCCCTTTTCGATCACTGCAGGCCATTTCACCCCCCCTCACCTCAACTGCCACGCTGCAAAACGTCAAGATGAGGAATATCAGTAAGCACTATCTCCCTGTAATGAATTACTTTCACTTTTAACCCCAGACAGATATCCACTTGAACTTACCACTACAAATCATCTTTTTTTTTTTTGTGGTGCTGGTGGGGGCTTACTCTGATTCATATTGCACCTACACACCTCTGATGATTTTGCCACGTTAAAACTACATATACTAAATTAAAATATGAAGTCAGCCCATTCACAAGTTGCTGCTGCAAGCATCTGTGTGATGGGTTGATCGGTAGGAGACTGAGGTCGATATGAGGGGGGTCTGCAGGGGTATTTATGGTATATTTATAGAAAAAAACACTGACTACACAGCTACATGAGGCTTTTTGGTCATCTTCAGTAGCTCCCTTGTGGCTTGCACAAAACATAAATTTAAATATAGCAATGAAAAATAGATCGTTTTGTTTGTTTTTTTAATAAAACTTATTCTTCATATTCTCCTATTTTAAAAAAGACGGAGCCTACACATCAAATTTTAAAGTGTCTATCACCTGGCACCTTATCCTTTGCTGAATCTGACGATGGCTATCATGTCTGACAGCCCCACAGTTGTGTGATGGTCAATAGGCAGGACGGACTCAAACATAGACTCAGAAAGCAGGTTAAGTGAGTTTATATGTACTGTACGTTGCAGTTTAACCATTTACAAAATCTTCAAGCTGGGATTAATCCACAGTCTCTATTCAGAAAACAGTCATCAGATAGTGGGTCCTTTAGTTTAATCCATGGTTCTCTCTGTGACGTAACACTAAGGTAGGGGAAAAGCAGACTGGAGGACCATGACAGGTTGGTCCAAGATAGGTCTTTCCACAGTACGATAATCCCAAGCACACCTGCAAATCTACAACAGATTGACTGACAAAGACAAGAACCGACAGGTTTTAATGTCCCAGTCCAGGTCCAGAAGTCAACCTGACAAAATGTTGGGGAAGGATCTAAAGAGAGCTGTGAATGCAGACTGGAGAAACCAGAGATCAAACTACCAGCTAGTGGTGAGCAATACTGCAAATTTTGGTATCGATCCGATACCAAGTAAATTAAAAGCAGTTTTGCCAATACCAATACAGATACTGATACTTTTAACCTATAAAGGTTATGCCTTTAATCTGTGGCTGCTCTTGTCTCAGATTTATGTTCTTCTAATATGTTTCTTTAGGAAGCAGCTTCAGAACTTCATCTGCTACCAACAATCACTTTGACTGATGTTAACATTGTAGTGACCTGTAAGAGTTTTATGCATTTTATTTCTCCCACATGAGTTTATATTAATTTATTATAAAATGTGGACATTTGTGATATAATACTGTGTATTTATCGTGTGTAACATGCACATGAGTGGGTCAAACCAGATCAAAAAGATTGTCCATCGAATGTTATCAGCCTTAAGTTACTTTTAAATACTTACATTTATCAGTTTTGTTTAGCGAGTTATCCCTTTGTAAAACTGTAGTTTATTGTTGCTGCAGTCATTAAAAGACACTGACCAAACAATAATGAAAAATAAATGGGCTGAATTTGCATGTTTACTATTTTTAAACATTTATTTTAAAACACATGAAAGAGATATTTCTATGCACACCGTAATAATACTGCTTGAAATAAATTCATCCTCATATGTATTGGCCTGTTGGCCGGCCTTTTGACAGTTTTTAACAGTAAAGAAAAAAGAGTATTTTTATGCAAGCATTGGTTCCTTTTCAATCAGGCAGTAAAGTAGCAACTTTTCTAAAAGATCCTAAGGTGTTATATAAAATGAGAAGATAATATGGAATAACAAGACGGTGTTCTTTCACATGCACACATATAGAACAAGGACAAGTGCTGCGGTTGCAGCTGTCCATAGGACACGCAGCTCCATATGCCCTAGCCAGTGGGAGAGTGGTGGTCCTCCCAGGCCAGCTAATCAATCACAGAGCACCTCCCCCCCTCCCTCCCTCCTGTAGAGGTCATCCCAGCTCCACAGGGCAGGGTGCAGAGTCCAGAGCGCTGTGCCAATAATCACCATTTCAGCTGAGGTATAGTTTATTCCAGTTCACCATCTCAAGTGATGGAAGGTCAAAAGAAAGAGGGACAAATAATGGAAATAAGTTTTGAGCTAAACATTTAGATGATCTGCACGAGTGACATCTTAACCACATGTTAGTACCCACATACTCCTCTTTTGAGTTATGCTAAATCGATCGAACAGGATAATTTACTGATCCAATTAATTTTTTATACCTTGAAGCTTCACTAGTACTTTACTTTTGAGTAAATTTAAAGAGATAAAGAAAAAAGAAATATTTGTAATTAGGTCTATCAAATTTATTTTATTTTATATATTGATGTTTTCACATGTGAAATCTGGATACTGCCACGAGAATCCGGTCTGATCATTGTCTGAAGTTCCCCTTCTCACAAAGTTCATAAAAATGCACTGCATATGGAGTTTTTGCATATCAATATTATTTTGCACCATCTGGAAATGATTTAAAGGATGATGTTGACTTTCTGTTTAGACACTTCCTGTTATATTTTTTCATGATTAGTCTGTTTGCTTCTTGTCTATGTCACACAACAGAACACACCTTTCACAAGTTTTCGCCGAGTTTCGTAAAGTTTTGAAACTGGATTTTTTGGAAACCCGTATTCAAAGGCTGTGGATAATTCAGATCCCTCTTTCGCCTCAGTGCTGATCTGATTTAATTTTTAATTTAATACTATTCTAAAAAAAAAATCAATATTATATTTTTTCCTGTGGCCCTAATGCTCCTTTGTAGCCAATGGCTTCTATTTCTGTGCTCACTGTCTTGTTCTGTGCGAAGGAGTTCCTCCTTTCTTCATTTGTTTACTGAATACTGCTTCTCTTTCTGCTCACTGCAGCCTACATGTCTCTACGCAGCAGCTGCTGAGTCACATGACAGCAGTACAATAAAACCAAGCAGGGCAAAGTAGGAGGAGGAGGAGCAAAGTGTGCATGCACAGACATCTGACTTTTGATGATTTCTGTGTGTCCTGCATTTGGATCCTCCTCCAGTATGGCTTCTTTTTTATGTGTCTCGCTCGTGTCCGAGGTAGGCTCGGCTAGCATGAGGGGTCTAGCCTACAGACTGGATACAGCGTGTAGTCTTACCGCTATGCTATCCAGCTGCTATACACAGCAGCATGTAGTGGTAGGCTCCACAGCCTGGAAGTCTCACTTTTCTACTCTCCCAGAGTACTCAGTGCACTTAATACAACATGCCACATTCACACAAGCACTTTCTTCTACTAACTAACATCCATTCATACTCTGATGGACGCATGGAAGAGCAACTTAGGGTTAACATCTTGTCCAGGGGTATTTGACATGCAGACTTTGGGATCAAACTACCAACCTTCCAATCAGTAGATGACCTTCTCTACCGCCTGAGCTACAGCCTTACTTACCTTGGCCTCAGCTAATTCTGCCGCTCCTCTCCCACTGTGCTGCCAGTTGTGTTTCTGCAATCAGGTCCCACATTAAAACCATCGTCCATGTGCTGAGTCCAAATCTTGCATTTGCTTAAACATGACAATATGTGCACATGTGATGTGCACAGTCATCAAGTGTACCTATCATACTTCATGATTGTGCACTTTCCATGTGGAAAGCAGAATCTCAATTACATTTCAAAATTAAATATTAAATACTAAATAAATATTAATATTAAAACCACAATTCTTGAAAAACACAACGCTATGCTTGCAAACAAGGGTTTCTCTATCAAATACTGAGTCATGACTTGCTTGGGGATCAAAACATTATTTCAGTCAATGATATGTAAGGCAATTTATAACTTTTATGCAATGTGTTTTTCTGGATTTTTGGTTAATAGTCGATGTCTCTCCATTAAAATGAAACTATCATAAAAATCTGAAACTTCCTAAATTATCAAATTTACAAATTTAACAGGTGATCAAATAATTGTTTCCCCCAGTCTACGTCCTTGGTGGATGTAATTACACTCTTGTTTTTTGGAAGTTTTCGGCTTTAATTTTTGTGGTTTTTTTGCTCGACTGATACAGCTTCTTGTCTTAGACAAACTTAAGGTGAACTTTAGTAGTATGCTGATTGCAGTGAGCACACGCCTGCTGTTTTACAGTGTTTTCACTCACTAACACACGCATGGTGATGCTCAGTGCACAAGACTGGTAATTTGCACCTTTATTATTATTATTTATTGATTAAATCTGTTTCTCAAACAACTTTAGACATAAGGGGGTGTTATTTTCTAGATGCCTTATTAATGAATATTTTTCACATTTTAACTAAATCTCAGCATTGTTTAGTTATTAGAAAGTGTTTCTTTTCAATATCTTTTCAATTAGTTTTTGCTAAGTGGATCAATTCCTTCATGTGCTCATTATAAAGACTATATCTGTGTCCTGTTTAATACGTCTTTATTGACATCATCATTTTTTTACATTTCTTTTGATGGTTTCATGGGATCTGATTTTACTGGTTTAAAAGATATTTCTTTAATGCCTGTAGACAAATAGACAAGTTCAAATTCAAATCCATGACTACAGCTAATTCTCTTCCAAGAAGTTCACATAGAGGGTCATCTGACTGCTACTCCTACCAGTGTCACATCCATCTGGCCTGAGAGGTGTAATAGCCCTACTAATCTTCCAATAATAGCAGTGGGACTGGGGACATGTCAAGAGGGCACCACAGACCCACATTCCCCCAAAATCAATACTCTACACCCCTGAGGGGGAATCCTGCTACCCAAGGGGATGTCAATACAGTCGATTGGGTATTAAAGAACATTTCATCAGCCTGTGTGACAGCAAAAGACAGAGGGATTGTGTGCTAAGGGTCACGGAGGGCATCCATGGAAACCCATGTATATTAAGCCCCTCAGGAAGCTCGAAAGATGGTGTCCAGCCCCCCCAGACTATCAACAGACTCCATCACAAACTGTGTTGTCTTATGTCACAGCAGTATAGATGCTGATTTTATTCTAAGCAGTAAACAGCTGAAATAAATTAAAGGAATACTTTGAAAAACATTTGATCTCAATGGGAAAAAGATCATGCTGGACATCTATACCGATATGGACGAGGTAATGTGTTAAAAATGAAAGGGTGCCACATCATTTGATGGAAATTAAAGTCATCAACCTATACAGGGCTGAATTCAAAGACACTCTGAAAATTAATGAATGGAGTAACAAAGCTAAACTATAAATAGTAGGTGGGTTACAATGAGCAAGGGTTCAAGGTATATCTTGCAGTAGGTGTACACAGACTGATGCTGAATGCAAAGGAAAATAATAGCACCCTTCAGAAATATGAGAAAAACACTGAGAGGATAAAGTGACTCTGCTACACCGCTGGGGTATTTCACTGTTTGTTCGTTAATGCCGTTAAGCTTGTTAAAAACATTTGCAAGAAACCCAGTTACACTTAGGTTTGTCTCACACACATACATGCATGCACACACACACAGAAATAGATAAATAAAGTCAAACTATATTTAACTGAATTCAAGGGATCTCCAGCTGATACGTTTCCCCTCATTATTCCATAAAAAAGATAAAGAGATGAAAGACAGAATTGATTGCTCAAGAAGAAGAGAATTTGATTAGAGCTTGCCAGAAATGATCTGATGGAGCCTGTGTAGTTCTTGTAAAACTTTGCATAGAGGGAACAGCCACAATATAAAACGTACCAGATAGGAAGAGAAAAGTATAGAGAAAGGAAAGGAACAGCTCATGAGCCGGAGCATACAACATCATCTGTCAAACATGGTGGAGGAAAATGGCATGGACATGTGTGGCTGCCAGTGGAACTGTGGTGCTAGTGATTAATGATGATGTGACTGCTTATAGAAATGGTACGACGCATTCTTAGGTGCACACAGTTTTATCAGGAAACAAATTAGCACAAATTATTATTAGCAAATTCTAACCATGCGCTAATTTGCCAGCATTATAAAAACCAAAACAGAAACTGGCTTTCTTCCATTTGCAACAGGAATGTGCTGCTGTTGCAACTTTTCTTACCACAATTATAATGCAGTGTTTGTTCCACTTTAAAAAAAAAACCCTGCATCAGGATTTTGCTTGTTCTCACCCAGCCAAGGCCACAGGATTGGCAGTGTTCTTGCTGTGCCCGCTGCCTCTGTGCCCTGCTGCCCTCCTGCCTAGCCACCACCATCTGTTCCCTGGCACAGCCCTCAGCTCCTGTGAAAGGCAGGCCGAGATTGCTGATACCCTCACACCATAAACAAAGGAGGAGGAAGTGTGTGTGTGTGTGTGTGTGTGTGTGTGTGTGTGTGTGTGTGTGTGTGTGTGTGTGTGTGTGTGTGTGTGTGTGTGTGTAGATCAACTTTTTTATCACACTCTGCTTGCAAAAAGTTCTTGAAAATAAATTGAAAAACTCCAATTTTCAGCTTAAAAATTGAGATTTAAATTCAGCTGATCACTCAAGATCATCTTCATGCGGACCCCTGGACTGCGCTGCTGCTATTTTAAGATCACTCCAGTCCTGTAATGTCCTCTTGTAGTTGTACCTCTGCAATGCATGCTGAATCTCCACAAGTGAATATCATTTTTGGGAAATAGACACAGGGAGTCAAGAGGAGGAAAATCAGGCCAGGTGGCAAGTGGAGATTGTATGCATTTAAAAAAATCTGTATTTTCGGCGTACTCTGAGCTAGTACATGATGGCACTGTACACAGCAAAGTTAAGGCAAGTTAAGGCCTGATGCATCTCACTTCGACGAGATCACAGTTGAATCCTCTGACAAAAGTGTCATTCTGAGGATTTAATTTAATTAAAAGTGCATAACCCAGTGAATGTTGAAAAAGTGATGAGAATGCTCCTTCTCCTTGTATGCTTTCTGTTTTTCAGTCTGAGGTCCGTGGAGAAACCTCACAGCACACAGTGCATGTCAGAAGAGTGATCTAAAAATAGCAGTCGCCCAGGAATTTGTTTGAACATTCCCAAGAAGATTTTCTTAAACTGATGCTTTGCCATATTTGATTTAGATGATTTTTATGGATAAAGTTCCATAAAATTCTGATCACACTGATCACACTGACTAGATCTATACATGCGCAGTTCATCCTCAGCCATCAACCAGCCATCAACAGCACACAGCAGGACAGAAGTGTGCATATTAAAACAGTACCATGTATAAAGCCATGGCTTGAAGTAATGTGAAATGTGAATGGTGTAAATTGGAATAATGACAAACAACAATGGCAATGATTGGCATCATTAGGAAATTGGTTGATATGTTATATACCGCAGTGATAACGCACTATATTTGTGTGCATCTTGTCTAATGCCTAGACGTTTACATCTGGGACAGCAGCATCTCTGTAAAGCGTGACACCAAGGCCACAGAACTCATTTTCCCCTCACCTGCTTAGACTCTTGACCTTTAACCTTCAAGGTCAAAATATTTTCTCCATAAGGCTCTGTGTCCCAAATGGGGAGAGCGTCTTTTGTAACCACCCCAGCTCTCATCTGTCACCTCTTTTGTTTTAACCTCTTTGGCCATCACTCCTGGGAGGGTGGGGGTGGGGCTTTATTTTATGGCCCTGATGTGTTATGGGTACTGGTGGGAGGACAAGGATAGGTGGGGCTACAAATCTCTGACTAGAACCTAAAGCTGTCAGTGGTGCCCTAGGGGCCCTCAGGCGTCAGCCAGCACGGTCACCTTGAATTGGTGGGAGAATGAGATGATGACGCGCACACGCACGTACACCAGAGCGAGATGGCAAATAGAGAAGATCTCGCCATCTCCACACATGCATGCACATCAACAGGCAAACACACATGCCTCTCAAGCCTGTCTGAAACTTGATTAATATTCTAGAAGAAAGGAGGGAGGCCACCATGTGTTTACACAGATTACTGTAGACCCCCCCCCCCCACACACACACACACCACCGCCCCCACTTTTGTTCTGGGAGGTCTCTTTTCTCTCCCAGTTTGCTCTCGGCTGAGTGGAGCTGTGGCCGTGATAACCAGATAAAGATGACTGTAATGCATTTGTTAACGAAATTGATGCTTCTTCTCCTAGGTGCAGGCTGGAGAGAATGCCCCCCCACCCCCTCCCTCACCACCACCACTCAACCCATCCTCATCATCAAGATCATCACTATCATCCCCCAGCTGGGCTCAGAATAACCCTGCACCCTGTGAGGTGTCGGTCAAGAGGGCGGAGTTGGGGAAGTTGTGGATGGATTGATGGTGGTGGAGAGTTGTTAAGGTGTCAATAGGATGGCCCAGCGGCCTTTTGCAGTGTGGGGTCACTCCACACCACCCATTTTCCCACTCACCAGCTCTCCCGCTCGGTGGCAGCTGTATGGGTAGTGCATCCTTCACGAGCACTGCAGGGGGTAAAGGTGGGTGATAGCATGCATAAATGAGTGCATATTGAAGTGTGTGTGTGTGTGTGTGTGTGTGTGTGTGTGTGTGTGTGTGTGTGTGTGTGTGTGTGTGTGCGTGCAAGAGAGAGAGAGAGAAAAGGTTGGAATTGTTGTTACACAAACATTTTTCTGAGGCACAGCTGCTTTTCAGTGGCAGAGTTAACATTCAGATTGACATTGAATTTATACTTGTGTGTTAAATCTGTGCTGTCGTTTGGTCAGAAGTTGTTAAAACCAATAAAATTTAACTTGGGGTTTAGTTAAAGACAGCAAAAGTTAACACACAAATTGCAGATGGTTGTATAGTCATGCCTCATTTAATTAGTGATGAACTAACAACAACAAAGGTCAGCTGCACTGTACACACCTCCCCCAAACACCAGCCATCAGCTTGGTAACACTTCTGGGTATTTATTTAGAGTTAACAAAACAAAGCCTAAATTAAAATGAATATGGAGGGAGCCAAAACTCAGCGTTCATCGGGACGTGCTAACCATGAGTCTAGAACCACAAGTTCATTTTGTTTTAATTTCTATCAAGTAACTTTGCCTCAAAACATTTATGTATTGACTTATAAAGCTTTTTACAGGTTACAGTATACTAAGTTTCACAACATCAAGGCATCATTTTCCACCAGAAGACAAACACCACATTAGCTTACATTATACGGTCGATATAGTTAGCCAAGGGAAATGACGATGTATACATATTTATTAACAAAAAGTTTAGTAGATATTTCTATCAGCACTCAGTTGAACCTTACATGAATCTTAGCTATGCATTGTTTTTTCTCAATCTGGCTCTTACATACCAGATGATAGGCTATTACAGTAACAAGCATCCTGGTCTCTTTCTGGTCAAAGGTAGTTCTTCCCCACTATCTTCAAGTCCTGCTCATAAAGGACCATCTGATTGTTCAAATTTTCTCTGACTTAAATTTCTATTCAGCTCTAAGTAATCAACAAGCAGGAAGTCCAAACAGACAACTAAATTGATAAACATTTCATTATCATTTTTCTTTACACTATTAAACCTAGTTTTAGCCATGTTTCATTGTTCCCAGATCACAACAGTTATTTCAGTAACAGTACTATGATTTTATTGTCTTCTATATGTAACATCTTCAAATGCTGTCTGCCCATTACACAGCCATGTTCAGTCAGGTGATATTTAACAATTCTGCAATAATATTCAGCTCCAAGAAGTTCAATACTGAAGGAGCTCAGGACAATAATGAATAAAACATCTTCAAGTTAAAAAGAAAAAAACACCTGTTAACAATCAGCTCAACATGAAGCAGTTAAGTTAGTACTGGAAAGAAAAGCAGAATGGTCATATTTAAAGATGTGCGTCTGGAAATAAATGGATAGGATCTGATCTCAGCCGTCCATTGGTAGCTAGAAGGACGTTCTACATCAAGAGTGCTTGTGTGAGGGGAAGACTAGGAAGATAAGTACATCTATTTAAGTACATCTATCTAAACATGAAATCATTCACCACTGTTGTTGCTTTGACTGTATTTATCTTGTTACTGTTGCAGATTTAGTTGAGTAAAATGCATTTTTGTTACTGGTATGAGAGTAATTCTTCAAAGCTATGTTTGCTCAGTACACACTAAAACGCCAAGCTGGCGCGTTCAGATCTGTACCTTAAGAAATATGTCTTAGATCCAGCCTAAGGTTTGTTATGGATTTACTTCAAAGGTATGGAAAATCAGTTTGACTAGGCTTCTTCGGGTCCCGATGGAGAGCAGGCTGGATGGTGCAACTTAGCAGAAACAGGGTCTGGATCTCAACATCTGTTTCATGCTGTGAGGAGTCATGATCTTAGTTTTCTGCAGGGGCCGTGCAGGACCCAGAGCTGGTTTTTACAACAAACAAACAGACTAATATCAGCTTTGTATATCAGCTTGACCCTAGTTGGCATTCAGCCTGGCACTGAGCCCAGTGACTTGTCTGAACACATCAGCAGATCAGCCAGAAAGCCGGTGCCAGGCCAGCACAGAACCTCCCTGCCTGGGGCAACCATACAACTAGACAGCAGAGCATCACATCAACCTTGCTGAGCACGAGAACGAGAATAATGCAATAACGCATTTAAATGCATCAATATTTAGACAAATATTCTGTCTAAAAATAACTATAATTGCAGTTGAATTTATGATTTTGTTTACTTGATCATCTGGATATAAAAGTAAATAAATCAATGTTTGTTTGTTTGTGTCTACTGGAATCAAGCCTTTTGTTTACTGTGAAAAGAATTCATTGTGCTTGCTGATATTCACAGGTGAGGTAATAAAGAGCACCTTCTGTCACAGATTAGTAGGCAGAGGACTCACTTGCAGGACTCTGAAGTTTAGAGAGAAGGTGAGGGTTTATTTGCAATGTGACACCAAGTGAGAATATATACATATATACAGTGGAACAGATAACACGGGGCTCCAGGGAGTAGGGCGGGGTCCGAAGGGAAGGTCCAAGACGGGGGTACACACACGCTCTTCTTCAACTTGATCCGTAACTCACTCCAAATGTCCACACCAAAAAGCTCACACTCACTCACACACACACATCCACAGAAAGTGGATGTGTGTGAGTCTAGAAGGCGCTAGGTAGTGTGACGATCCAGCGAGGAAGCAGCCTCTCTTGCCATCTTAAGTAGTCTGCCAGGATCAGTGTCAATGAGCCACAGGTGCGTGTTCAGGGCGGGTTCAGAGGCGGGGAATCAAGGTCCAGTTCCGCCCTGGTGGGAGAGGCTAAGACAAAAAATACACACACCACGACCTCTCCAGATCTTGAGAACCATGACACCTATGTACACTGTAAGCTGAACATCATGCAGTTAATCAACAACGGCATTCCTGCTGTTATGTCTAACTAAAAATAGTGATTGTTGAGAAACAGGAAAGTTATAATCTACAGAAACACAGAAGGTTATTAATGTGATCGACTTATTGATTTGTGTTAATATATCCATTATTAATATCAATACAAAATGAAAATGCATAATGTTGTAACCTATTAAGTAATCATAATTAATTAGCTTTTTTTAAATCAACAAATATCTTGCCAAACATATTTTTTTAAAATTTACCCCATAACGAATAGGGATGGGTATCGAAACCCGGTTCTTGTTGAGAACCGGTGTTTCAATTCCTTGGAATTGTTTGCCATTTTTGCAAACGATTCCCTTATCGATTCCAGTCGCCCCGAATGACATCACCACGTTGCGGAGCGTCATTTACCTGGCAGGAAACACGGCGGCTCACACGCTCAAAAGTTTGGTTATACTTTACGAGAACGGATGACGACAGGGCAACTTGCAATACTTGCAAGTAGATATTTCATTTAAGGGAGGAAACACTACGAATATGCAAAAGTATTTGCTCACAAAACACGCGATGACCTTAAATGAATGTCGTGTTTTTAATTCCGCTCCTGACTCCTGAATCTCAGCCCAGCAGCAGCGGTAACGTTTGCACGTCCTCTCCCGTTAATGTGGCAGGTAAATAATATGGGCAGAAATCTGTGCCATCAGAAACTGAATTTGAATAAGTTAAATTTGAATTTGAATTGCTCAGACTGAATCTGAATTGTAACTTGAATAAATGCTTTTGAAAACCGAATTTGAATTAGTCTCATTTGAAATTGAATTTATGGTTTGAAAATGATCATCACTAAATTGAAATTGAATTTTATATTTTGAAAATGAATTGATTTGCTTTGAAACTGCATTTTATCCTTTAAAAATTCAGCTCTCGAATAATTTCAGTTTCACTTCTCACCATTCAGTTTCAGTTCTACAATTCAATTTCAGTTCCAAAATTCAGTTTTTTGGAACTTACATCCGGTTCCGATTCAAGCGCAGATTAATAGAACTACGTTTTACTAGCGGACCGAAAGTGTTACTGACGGGAATCTACAGCATCTTTAGCTGAATTAAGACTTCAGAAGTCATTCGTCATGTCGAATGACCAGCGGATAAACTCTCAGGTTGGTAATAAATGTATTACATGTATAAGAACAAGCGTCATGTTAACAAATGATAGCCGTACGGTAACTTTTATGCTTATTGTAGCTGCTAGCTAAAAACGCTAATTTAGCGTAGTTTGCCCTGAATTCAGCTTTGACAACAAATATGATCGACTGTTTCTAGTAGAATTCCAAAGTTGTCATCTTGGACCCTCTCAGAGTGCCCCTCTGTATGCTTGCAGAGACCCCTACAGTAGGGAAACATGCAAAACGGTGTCCAAACCTTTGTATTTTAGCTTTATTTATGTCTTACACAGCATCCCAACTCTTTAGCTAACTTAATAACTTTAGCTAAAGTGAATAGTTAGTCTAATTCATTAGTGCAGCATTACTGGGTCACCTCTGTTTGAAGTGATATAATGTGATATACAACTATCACTGTGTTTAACTACCATAATAATTCTACTTAATTAGATTTTTTATTTTTATTTTTAAACATACTGCTCCATTAATATGTTTGACAGGCTGAAGTTGTCGGGTCACCTCCTAAATCGACCATCTGTTACAGGTGTTTTGTGCCAGAAATGGAGTGTCCACTGAAGACTGAAGGTACTGAATCTCTACGCCTTGCCATCCATCCCTCTTGTGCCTTCATCTAGACAAGAGACAAACTTAACCACTCTCATATGCTCTGTACCTACATCACCTTCCCTGACAGTCGTAGCTTGGCTCATCTGAGGGTGAAATTATAAGAATGTGTTATTTTGCACAGTGCTCTCTAGGGTTCCTAAATAAAATATGGCATTGAGGTCTTTTGAATTAATCCCTTCTTCTGAAATATAAGAACCTCTCCTGGTTTTAATGGCACTTTGGATTTCCTTACTTTCTGTTCCACTCCCAACCCCAAATAGATGCTGACAAGCTGCCACAGTAACATGGAAGAGGGAAAGAAGTTGGAAAGGACTACTACAAATAAACCTAATGCCTAACAATGTAAAATAAGAACAATAATAAAGATAAGAAGTAACAAGTTTTTAGTTTTTTGTTTATTCCAAATGATCATCCAGATGTCTGTGACATGTGATGACAAACACCATAATGGAAGGCCTTAGTCATCACATGCTTAAACTCATATATTTTTGCATATGCTGAACAGGCAGTCAGACATGCTGTAACTGTGGGGTAGAAAACAGCATAAACACCATACGGCAGGGGTCTCAAACTCCAGTCCTTGAGGGCATGGAAAAGTTGCATGACACTGGCCCTTGAGGACTGGAGTTTGAGACCCCTGTCATATGGAATATGACAGGTGTGGTTGAACTGCATGAAGACTCTGAAGCTTCTCTTCTCTTCTGGCAGGACAGGAATGTGGCCTTGTCCTGTGAGCCACTGTAAGGATGTACTTAGAGTAGAACTGGACTGTCACCGGCCTCAGGCTCTTCACCCTTTTCAAAGACAAAGCAGTCATTTAGATAAAATATTAGATATTGTTTACCTGTAAATGCACAAAGTAAATTTAGAAATATAATTATTGTCACAATGAACAAGCACTGATAGTGTAATCTACAGCTGTGGCCAAACGCTTAGAGAATGAGTAGTGTTGTTTGCTTATTTACAAAGTTTGCTGTTTCAGTGATAGTTGTATATCACATTATATCACTTCAAACAGAGGTGACCCAGTAATGCTGCACTAATGAATTAGACTAACTATTCACTTTAGCTAAAGTTATTAAGTTAGCTAAAGAGTTGGGATGCTGTGTAAGACATAAATAAAGCTAAAATACAAAGGTTTGGGCACCGTTTTGCATGTTTCCCTACTGTAGGGGTCTCTGCAAGCATACAGAGGGGGTACTCTGAGAGGGTCCAAGATGACAACTTTGGAATTCTACTAGAAACAGTCGATCATATTTGTTTGTCAAAGCTGAATTCAGGGCAAACTACGCTAAATTAGCGTTTTTAGCTAGCAGCTACAATAAGCATAAAAGTTACCGTACGGCTATCATTTGTTAACATGACGCTTGTTCTTATACATGTAATACATTTATTACCAACCTGAGAGTTTATCCGCTGGTCATTCGACATGACGAATGACTTCTGAAGTCTTAATTCAGCTAAAGATGCTGTAGATTCCCGTCAGTAACACTTTCGGTCCGCTAGTAAAACGTAGTTCTATTAATCTGCGCTTGAACCGGAACCGGATGTAAGTTCCAAAAAACTGAATTTTGGAACTGAAATTGAATTGTAGAACTGAAACTGAATGGTGAGAAGTGAAACTGAAATTATCCGAGAGCTGAATTTTTAAAGGATAAAATGCAGTTTCAAAGCAAATCAATTCATTTTCAAACCATAAATTCAATTTCAAATGAGACTAATTCAAATTCGGTTTTCAAAAGCATTTATTCAAGTTACAATTCAGATTCAGTCTGAGCAATTCAAATTCAAATTTAACTTATTCAAATTCAGTTTCTGATGGCACAGATTTCTGCCCATAAATAATCAACTAACAGTGCATATTATGTTAGCGCGATCTGCCTTATTACAAAACCTGCCATTACTGCGCATTTAGGTGACCATGATGAGACAGAGTCTGGCTCAGATGCTGGCAGTTCTCGCTGCAGTCTACCGGTAGCGTCTCCTTTCAGGCCAGGATAGACAAATGTCACTGAGCAGTGACTCAGTTTGTGGTCAAAGGCTTGCACCCATTTGCCACAGCAGATGCCCCGATTTTAGATAAGTGAATGTGTTTAATTGTAGGCAGGGACATTACTGGATATTCTTGTGTAATTGCTACAGAATAATTTATGTTATACTTTGTTATTGCTACAGAAGAATATTTATTTTATTATTTTACATATACATTTTTTTTCCTGGGGACCCTGTGACACCCCATTGAAGAGCCGTAGGCTGTGGATCTCTTAAGATCTTACTGTTGGGTTTGTAAGGCCTCCTAAATTTCTATCTTGTTCAAAGAGAAGATATAAAACAAAGTTCTAAGCTAATCGACTTTAGTGTTCTCCTTTTTAAAAAAGAATCGATAAAGAATCGATAAAGAATCGAATCGTTAAACAGAATCGAAAATGGAATCTGAATCGTGAAAATCTTATCAATACCCATCCCTAATAATGCTAATTGAATTTTTTTTAAGTTATTTATTTATTTATTCAGAGTTATGGTTGAAAATTGCACAAAATCAGAAAAAATTTGATTATTTCTAATGAAGTCTTGAAGAATTTTTAATTCCAAAGTCGCATACTCATTGGTATCCTGCATGTTCAGGCTAACTGTGTGTGTGTTTCAGGCACACACACAGAAACCCTCTTCACCACAGAGACATTTTGGTTCTTCCATATTTCCAGCAATGTTTGACAAACTGCCAGTAAGACTGACATGCTTGTGGTGCAGAGCAGCACAATAGTGATGTGTCATCTAATTTCACATCACACCGTGCTACTACAGAAAAGGAAGAAGAGAGCGCAAGTATCGGACGGCACAGAAGGTACGTGAAAGAATAAGAACGGGGGAAGGAGAGGAAAGGGAGGGAGAAGGGAGGGGGCAGAGGGAAAGAAATCTCTGCCTCAGCAAAAGTTTTCATTAAAATTTTGAGACAAATGATCTCTGTGTCCTTCTCCTGAAGCTGCCTGGGGCGTCATGCTATTTCTATGCAAATAACAACCTCACGCCTTTGCTCCTATTATTTCTGCTGGAGCTGCTGCAACATGACCCAAGAGAGAAGGGAAGGGAGGAGGGAGATGGGAGAGGGGAGAGTGAGGTAGGGTGAGTGAAGAAGGGTGATATGAAGTGAGAAAGAGAAATAAGAAGGAAAATGCAGTAAAGGAGAAAGAGGGAGAGAAGGAACGACAGAGAGGAAGAGGAGGGTGGGGGATACAGTCAGACACCAGTGTGTGTGTGTGTGTGTGTGTGTGTGTGTGTGTGTGTGTGCGCGCGCACTGGACTCAGTGAGGTGTGAAAATATATAACACTAGGAAAGAGAGAGAGGAAGAGATGGAGGGCTAAGAACAACACAAAGACACAGTCGTAATTTGTTTGGAGGCTGCCTTTCTTGTAATATATGACACCCTCAGCACGGGTGCTTCCTCACCGCGTACTGTTGTTTAACTGTATAGCACTTACAACACTATCAGGACCAGTCCATCTCATGCACACACACACACACACCACAGGATTTACGTACTGGGCCACTCCACGACTGCAGTCTGCTACAAATGTAACACAATATGTAAAACTGAAACAGCACATTTATTCATACATATATAGAGATACATATATAGAGAGAGGAAGAGATATAGATATATAGAGATATATATAGATATAGTAGTTCATGATGTGGAACATCACATACATTAAATGGAGCTGTGAATGCACGCCTACTTACAGCATGTAAATGATGCTAAATGACTACAATGGACGGAGCATTGATGGAGCTGCTATTTTTTAAGGTTGCATCAGTATTAACCGAATAATTTTTTCCATGAAATCTGCAGTTTTCAGTTTTCAGATCTAACTCTGGTACACTGATGCGGACAATAAGACTATTTCAAAATCCACCCAAGTTATCGTTCACTTTGGCATGAGGGCTTCAGATTTTAGTATTTATTAGATGAATCTGGTGAATGAATCAGATTTAAAAAGAACTGTTAAAACAAAAGAATGTCTTACTTTGAGCAATTTTTCTTTTATATATTCTTACTTTTCATCAGTAGTCAAGAAAGCGATTGTTAGACTAAAGAACAATGAAAGAAACTTTTGCTTCAGCTTTACATTTAGTTACAGTGAGGCCGGATGTTGGTTGTGGTACAAATGTCTACTAAATTGTCTATGTATGAAATATCATGTTACATATTATTGTGTATGATTATTGAAATGACTTTTTTTAAAGGGTTATAAACCAGTTTAAAAGCCCAAAGATTTTATGTATGTGTAAATTTAATACTCACTTTCCTCCTCTAGCAGTTCTTATAAAGACCTTTTGTTTTGTTTTCGGCTCATTTCTGGACTGGTAGTGTGCACTGGCTTGTACCTGTTATTGAAAAGAAACATCTTGCTTCTGAAATTCAATTTTAAATAAATCTGAGAAAGAAAATATTCATGAATCCAAACAAACAAGCTAAGATAATTGGAGATAACATTTCATAGAGATGTGGTGAGTAAAGTGCCAACATCCCTTTCCAGTACACCTATATTTAAATCACTGTGGCTGAGAAGGCATTTATTACAGTGTGTGAGTGGTAATGGAAATCATTGTTAATTTAAATAGTCATCCAACTGTATGTTCACGTTTATTCTCAAACTGAATAATTTTCTATGTATAGGTTATTTAGAAAAGACAGTAATGCTACCGTGATACCTTTGAGTAATTTCTACTTTCAGTTTGATTTCCATTTCCTGAATGAAAATGATATATGCATTTCATATGTCTACACTGTGCCTTGTGTATACAAATAGCTACATATGTGAATGGAAGTATGAAATTTTGATTGAAAATTTCATTCATATTCAAATAATCTCAGTTTGACCATATTTCCATTGGAAAATAATGTCAAATAATGAATACATTAGTATTGCACCATCATGTGTCTACCACACAGAATCTGTCTTTTCTCCAGAGAGTTTTCTTTTAGTATAATAAACATACAAAATTGCCAACATATTTATGGGATAATATATGTATAGATAGATAGATAGATAGATAGATAGATAGATAGATAGATAGATAGATAGATAGATAGATAGATAGATAGATAGATAGATAGATAGATAGATAGATAGATAGATAGATGCACATTTAGTAGTGACTAAAAACTTTACCTGCTTTCTATTTTATTTCTTATACTCTATGCTCGCGTGACTATTATTATTAAAATAAAATAAAATATCATATTTTGTGAACTCTTGAAAATGTGATAATTTTGTTATCATTACATATTCAGAAAGACATATCAGAATTTTCTTTTATACGGTGGTTCTCTCTCTTACTGGAATGTAATAATTTGATTTTAAAATAAGGGATATAATCAGCCATTTCTAATAGGAAATGGCTGCAAAAATAAATACCTCCCAAGAAAAAACAAAACATAATCTGAAAACACATTGTTAACAACTGCTGTTAAAATTGTGTTTATCTACATGTGTGTCTACCTTCCACACACAGCTGGTTAGTCCCTGAGCAACAGTCTACAATCCAGTGAAAACAAAGTGATTTTACTGTTATATTATCAGACATCAGACTAATGAGCCACTGAGCACTTTGTGTTTACAAGTACTGTTGTGTATTTGCGTGCATTCCTGGCATATTCTGTGTTTTTCTAAAAATTCAACAAACTGTGACCATGCATAAGCTCAGGCTACACCTCCTGAAATTTTACGGTCCTGCAGCCATTCACATTTAACAAACCCGCTTAACATAAATTAGTGTATTTTAAGGTGAAGACATTAAAAAAAACAAGAGATGTTCTATCCACCTGCACAGATGGCACCCTGCTGGCTGATTCACCTGCTGCCCCGCATGGGGTAACTAGCTACCAGCACTGGTAGCCCAAACAGCTAGTGAACTGTGAAACAACGGCAGTCAAAACATCATGCCGATTAGACGCTAATTATGTCTGCTGCCATACGGCGCCAACTGACCTGTGTACACCAAAAACAAAGAAATGTATTTGTGTCTGTGCATGCTGGTGAAAAATAGACAACTGGGTTACCTCAGCACTTCATTGCTATTTAATAGCAACAACAAATCTATTATACTCACACTGCTTTTGCCAGACTCTACAAACATGTAGCACATAAGCAAAATTTGTGTTTTTAAACCGAGGAGAAATTTAAGTGAACAAAGTCAGTTCAGTATTTCTTAATTAGGGCCACAAAAGGCTAAAACAAACTTATGTACCAAAACGTCCAGCCTGACAACACAAGCAAATAGCAAGCACGTTAATTATATCGACAAGGCAATCCCAAATGAAGAAGAAGGAGCACAAGGGTCTGAAAGAACAACTTCACAGTTGTGCAAATGGACAGTTGCTCCAATAGATATGAAGTAAAACATTCAAGGTCTTTCATGAGCTGAATACAGGACTAGATCAAAATGTTAAAAAGTGAATAATATTGATCATCTCGTTCAGACATTTTATTCTGCTGTGAACCCTCGGGTCCTGAAATTTAAATAGATGCTGCTTTAACCCTCACCCTCAGAAAACCTGAAGTCATAAAGGTGTTATTGAAAGCAATTTCAGACATTAATTAGTAACTGTTAGAGGTCATTAAATGAAACATGAGTCAGTGTTGTCTAAGGAGCTTGGAAAGAAAAGCGTCTGACCTTCTTTAAGTTGCTTTAAGACGTTTCACCTCTCATCTGAGAAGCTTCTTCAGTTCTAGGGTCAAATGGTGGAGAGTCCCATATTCAAGCCCTGTGGGAGTGTCCAGGGCTTGAAGCAGTCCAGACGCTTTTCTTTCCAAGCTCCTTAGACTACGATGACCTGGATGACTGCATCATGATTCAGTGTTACTGAAGGAAATAACATTTCAGTTGAATAAGTTCAACAGAGTTCAAATCTGAACAGTACTTTTCAGCTTTTTTAAAGCAGGTTTATGTAACTTTGAGGCTGGCTTTAGCTGATGCTGGACATCTGAAAGAATCCTAATGAAATGCCTGAGCTGGCTCGCTTGGACACAAAGCTTCTGCTCTGGACACCTTTTGACAGCCCAGGCACTTGATGAAGGAAATTCATAGTTTTCTCTTAAATCATAGTCTCATTCTTTCAGACACTGCCTAAAGAGCATGACTAGAAGCGTGGTTTGGAACATAGAATTACTGATATACCAAAATGCTTTGTTTTAAGTTCAGCTCCATCTTTACTGTATAACAGAAGAAGTATAACACCTGAACTGTTACAGAAAACACACTCCATGTGTTCATCAGTGATACTCTCCATTTTACCATTACTAATAAAAAAGGTCCAAGATACTGTACACCGCAAATAAATGATAAAGTCCTTTAGTTTGTGATGAGTGACCCATAATTTGGGGATCTGTAAAATTATTTTTAGTCCTTGGTTTTCTGTCTACAGGGAATATGTTATCATTGTGGATTACCTTTACAAATTCAGCAAGCAATTATTGGTGTTGTTATGTAAAACTCTGCTAAAGCTGACTCCAGGTATGAGTGTGACGTTGGACACACAGCTGAAACAGAAAGTAATGGAGAAATAACACAGATGCTTTTTTACTACTGACAAACGAGGAAGTCCAGTCGTAACTGCAGCAGTCTTAATCAGGTGGGACATACTCGGTGACAACACACAAAACCTGAAAACCTGCTGTCAAAAACCCAAATATCAACTGTTACTTCACACACATACACACACAGGCATGTCCTTCCAAATGCTTACATCAACCCTGACTAACATGCAGCAACTGTCCTCCACAAAGTAACACACACACACAAAACTGTGTGCCTGGGCACAAAGTAAAAGGAGGATGGTCAAAGCAAAAAAAAGAAGATACATACACACACACACACACACTTCCTTTCTCCTTCCTCCCGCTCAATCCATCTGTTTCACGTTTGCATTTCATGCCTGCTGGCATTTTTTTGAAGTGGCAATACTTTGATGCAGACTGAGGGATACATTATCATTATTTCAATTTTCACACTGAGGTGGTGTGTGTGTGTGTGTGTGTGTGTGTGTGTGTGTGTGTGTGTGTGTGTGTGTGTGTGTGTGTGTGTGTGTGTGTGTGTGTGTGTGTGTGTGTGTACGCTGGAGAGAGAAACACAGATAGGAAGACAGAGAGGTGCACCAATATGCTCAGATGCTCAGTGGTGTTGCTGTCTCCATACTGCTGTGCATGTATGAAAATATGGCATTGTAGGAAAAGAAGCAGGAAACAAAGGGAGCTGAGGGAGGAGGTGTTAGAGAGAAATAGAAGGGAGGACTAGAATGCAGATGGAAAGGCACCACAGAGAAGGAAAGGAGAAGAGGAGGAGGACAGCGATAGGAGAGGAGGAGGAGGCACGAGAGAGATAAAACCAGCAGCAAGTGCATTGCATTCTGACATGGCCATCTAAAGCATAAGCCTCTCCTGCAGCTATGTGCTTTGTGCTGGGACCCTCCACCTGTATCTCTCCTTCTATGTCACACTCTCTATACCAACACCCTTCTTTTTTCCATTCTCCCGGTTTAATCCCTTCCCGTTTCTTTTCTCTCTCTTTCTGTCTCTCCTGGCCTTTGCAATATTTCAAGACAGAGCAGTTGCCAGCACAACATCTTAAATTTGACTCAGTGGCGGGCTCCACATTTCAGGCGGAGAAACAGAGATGTTTAAGCAGTTTCCTGTTCAAGCCTGGAAGAATCATGAGGCTACTTAGCAGCAGGGTTCAGAATTTAAGAAGTCCGTCTTATTGATGACAAGCTGCGATGCGTTTTGTTTTTTCTTTTCTTGTCCATTCTGTTCTTTGTTTTTCTTTCAGTTGAGCCTTGAGGTAAAAAGTAATACGTTTTTAGTCTGTCTGTGAGACTAATTTACATTTTTAATGTAAATTGATATTTTGATACGATTATGGCCGAGCCATCCAACCTTGGTTTATTCCCTAACAAGCTGTTCATGGTGTTTACAGTGACTGTGCTATGGCAAGATTGTTGCTAGTTAAACCTGAGCAAAATCTTTTAGTTTTAGGATAGTTTTACCAAAAAATTTTGGTTTCTTATTGTTAGGAACACTCTCTGACTTTCAGGTAGTGCTGTGACGGACTGGCAACTTGTACTTGTGAAGTAGATTTCAGCTTCCAAATGGCTACAGAAGGAGTTGAGTTTGTATTCTCGTGTCCCGAGGGAGGATTTCTGGGAAGCCCTGCAGTCACAAAGGTCATGGATGTTAGCCTTGCATGTTCTGTCATCACACGTTGTTCCACTGACTTTTGTGAGGTGAAGTACAGAAAAAACATTAGTAGTGAGCATAATCAAGGAAGTAATAGTGCAGATTATAAGTTCAGCGCTCAACTACAGTGCTTTTCGGTACAGTAATTCATTTCTGACTTCTCAGTGATGTCAGCATATCAGCTCAAATTCAGGTTCAAAAACACAAATTTACTTTGTTATTTGCTTAATTTAAAAAAATACAGTTTTTGACAGATTTGTGAAATATTTGTGTTTTCTTGTTTTTAAGGCAGGTAGTCTACTAAATTTGTATATATTATTTGCATTGTACAGCTTGCCACAGTGTATTACATCTAGAACAATTCTGATATGCTAACTCTGGGGAACAATGACGTCCCACACGTCATTGGCATTTCTGATTTAGACAAACCTTATTTTGAATTGAATTTCTGTAGAATTCAAATTTCTGCTTATCTTGGTTCTAAATACAGAATGTCCCATTTTTCCATTGTTGTATGTGGAGTATACCTTGCGTCATATTTGGTATCCGAAACTCTTTTAGTAGCATTTTTCTCAACACAAGGTTTAACACTCAGTCAAACAACTATGTTAACTGTCCTGTCCATCTGCTGGCTGTCTGGGCTCAATGCCCCCCTAAGATTGTTCCTAAGCCTTGCTTGACATTGCATGAAAGGGTTTTTTCCCAATATTTCCATAGATAATTTGGTTCATTTTTACTATTTATTTAAATATTCTGTATAAAGGTTGTTTGCAAAACCTCATTTTCAGTGTAAAAATCCACCCTAGCACAAATTCCTTCACTTCACATGAATGTGTTCATTCTCTCCATGAAATTACAAGTAACTGGATTTATTTTCTTTCACAGCCTGTCCATAAAAGATATCTGTCCACTAGAATGGTATGTACTGAAAGTGGCTTCATGAGTGCAACAGAAAAGTATTTTCAAAGATTTCACATGAAGAAGAACATAAATCCTCCAAACCTATCGATATCAATTTCAACCGGCTCTTTTCACAATAATGCAGGGTTTTGTTGTCACCTATTTGGATTATTTGGATCTATTTTGTGGTCCTTCACAAACAGCTGTCACAAGCTGGTACATGGTTGGAGCCACAAATACCTCCCCTACTAACTTCATGTGCACGTGCAGTGACAAAAAGCTACAATAGTCTCTTCTTTAAAATCCCCATGTGTAGTTTAAGTGTACCTGGAGACCTAAGAACAAAAACTGGGGAGGGGGTTGGAGATTATTATAGACTACCAAGAAATTTTGCAACATGCCTTTCCTAATTTTTTTCCTGCAAGTTAACACTACCATGAAATGTTCAAAAATCAGGTCAGCTGTTGTGTGCGTCCTTCACATCATCATGTGCTTAAGTTATAGTTCCTGAAAGACCATGGTTTTAGTTCATTGCAAAGGTCATTTAAACAGTTTTTATCTGTTTAAAAACTACCTTCAGTCTTACACTAGGCCTTATGATCTGTGATCGAAAATGGTTATTTTTATGTGCACATCGTTTTACTTTTTCTCTCTGTGGAAAATAGATCTATGCTACTTCACAAATATGTCTGTGCTTAATGTGTGCTTCAAATTATTGCTGATGAATTGTTACATCAGCTCAGGGAAGCTTGCCTTCTCCTATTAAACTCTGTCCAGAGAAAAGAAAAAGACAGAGTGAAGGCAAAGAATCATATTTAATGAATGCACACTTTTAAGTAATTTCAGTACTTTTTTTTTTAATAGAACCACAATACCGTTCAAAACTTGAGCTGTGTAGCTTGAGCTGCATTAAGAAAAACAAAAACATTCATCAAGTTTTCTGAATTATTACTCAGTAAAATTCAGTGTGAATATTTTGCAATGAAATTGAATGAAAACATGTTACCACTGCCATGATTTGAAAGGAAATGAAACCTGTGCAGAACATGCATTTGCTGTTTCAAAGCACACGTTTATTAACTTGCTCTTTAGAAAGAATTGTACAGACACCTGAAATAACAGAGACGCATTACTGGGATAAACATGTAAATCATACCACTGCAAGGTTTCTCGCACAACTACCAAACTGAGCATATCCTTTGAATTCCATCTCGTCAAGACTTTAAGAAATGCTGCAGCTTTAAGTGGATAGAATAGATGGTAAATTTCTGCATCAGTGGATGGCACTGGCTAATCATATCAAGTAATTATCTTGCAAATAAAAAAAACTACTTTGATCCATTGAAATATTTGCATTTATATAATGCTTTTCTAGTCTTTTTAGGTTAACCATACATCCATACAGAACTTTATTCAGTATACTTAAAGTACTTTAGCTACCTGACACCCATGGCAAACGTGGCAGTGCTACCTGCTGCACGCTATGCCACCCTATTCCATGAGTGGGGCTTTCCATGCCTCTCAGTTAAACATAGACACACCCTGAGCCACTCAGTATGGTGTACATGCAACAGAAAGAGATGCAATAAATAAGGAAATTAGAGGGCAAATTTCTTGAGAATTAAAGTTAATCAATCCATTATCCAAATTAGCTAAACAAACAATCCCACCAATTAAAAATAGCCATGTGCTACAGCCTCAAGAAAGCAGAATTAATCAGTCATTCCTTTCATATGTGTTTACTGGGTCTTGTTGAACTTTGACCAACACCATGTGAAGTTTCTTTGGTTGTTTAAAGTTACATTGCTAAGCCAAGATTAGCAGAAAAAAAAATATTAGATCTTCTTTCGTTCCGATTTTTTCATCTAAAAGACCAAACACTGATAAAATCTCAGCTTGTCATGGTAAAGCAATTTAACCGCCAACTTAAACAGTCTACCATACATTGTCTTTCTACACAGGGATGTTGATCAATTATAAAGAGTCAGGAAAACCTTACACTCCAGTTCTGTCTTACAAGGGTAGATGGTAATGACAGACATAAACCACCACCATGCTCAATCTTATCTTACGCCCCTCTTGGTTAGAATCATCCACACAGAATTCATTAAAGTAACTCAACAAAGTGAGAGAGAGATGAGGCGGGACTAGATGTCACAAACTGTCTCGGGTAGTTTGTCCAAGAGCCAGCCTGATACTGACAACAGCCAAACCTCTAGCCTCTTTTAAGCCCAAATCAACATCCATCTCAGGTCTCCATCTACAACTTCTAGCACTAAAATACTCTTTAAGTGTAGTAGCCAGCAATTTCCAAGGAAATGAGGGGGTCCTTTGCTTCAGTGGACAGACTGGAACAAAAGGTGGTGGAGATTGGCCCCGCACACCAACAACCTGCTTAATAATGTGTTGTCACAGTTCAAAGTCTTCCCATCAGGACTGAAAGGTTACAGCTACAACAGTAACTGTTTAGTTACAACTGCTTATTAATTTGTAGTAACTAAATACAATAACGTGTTTACTGTATATTTTAAATTCTTCTTTTCCTCTGGAGGAAAAAATCAGAAGCTGCTCTCAGTGTTGCCATTCCTTTATTATCATTATATCCAGTTATGAGAAAGTTTGCATTTATTGAGACCTGCCACTCATTTCATTTCAATGCATAAAATATTAATGGAAAGAATCCAAGCAACCTGTTAGCATTGTGTGACATGTATAAAGAAAGACAGCATTTGGTTAACTCATGAAATCTGTCTTTGAAGCAGACTTTTACAACGGTGCAGGAAGTACACAGCTCCAAATCGTTTTAACTTCTGTTCCATTTACCTATTTCAGTCCTTTGAATTAGAAAAAACACACATTCCAAATCCTAACATGACCAGTGTGGAACGAGGAAAATGTAACAATTATCTGCTTTAAAGAACAGCGGCTACATTTACAGAAAAAACAACAATATGTAACATATAACAATACATTTTTTGCATCTGTAAAATATATAAAAACACATTTAATTACATACTGATATTGTGTGTGGAATTTGCAGTATTGAAACTCCAGAATGGAAGATGAATGAAGGTATATGAAAGCAATGCACAAATACCTCACTGGCCATCAGTGAAGCATCACCTCCTAATCCCTGTATCTATTAATAATGACTTGATTAATTTTCAACCCATTTACGAAATAAAAGTGGAATTAAAAAAACAAATACAAATATCAGAATTCATATTGATTCATCCTCTGTTCTCAAAGACACATTTCTAGTATATTGCATTGTATGTAAACAAGCTAGCTCATTTATATATTTATTTTATAAATACTGCCGAGAAAAAAGTAAAGAACAATATTTAACTTTGATTTTTGGAGTAATGTATGTGATCCAGTCTCCAAAGTAATGCTGGTGAATAGGACAGACAACAGTTTTAATAATCTGAATATAATTACAATAGTAGGTAGATACAGTACAAATGCAGAAATCAAGTAAATATTAAAGTTATACTATATCCTCCAGGTGTCCTCGTATAAATAAGTAGTAATTAAGTAAGGAAAGCATGTTGGATTAAGTCACTTACTGTGGAGCATTAAACTCTCTATTTCTTCTTTGCATTATCGTTATCTACCAAGATAAACCAATAGCATGATTGGAAGAACTATTACTAAGCCTATAAGGATTTCTGTGCTTGTGTGTGTGTGTGTGTGTGTGTGTGTGTGTGTGTGTGTGTGTGTGTGTGTGTGTGTGTGTGTGTGTGTGTGAGTGAGAGAGAGAGAGAGAGCACACAGACAGAAAGCTCAAATCACGTATTATTTCGTACTGGAGGCTTCATCATGAGCCTTAATAACGAACAATGCGTTTTTTCAAAAACAAAAAATTCTATATAGAGCATGTGTTTACTGGAAGCATTAATGTCTATTTAGCTTGATTTGTGCATTTATATATTCCTTTGTACCTATAAAAAGAGATGATGTCACTGAAATGTCTAAATGGGGAAATCTGGAAAACTGGGAGTCTTTGAAAGAAATAATGACGTGTTTCTTTTAATGTTTCTGACGTGTTTCTGATGTATTATACAAGTCTTCTCTAAGATGTTATCAATCAATGAGACATGTAAAAGTAAAAGATTAGATAAGTTACGCATTTGAATTCCAGTTGGTTCAGATAACAAGCATGGTACTCCAGACTGAAACAATTTCACATATGGGCAATCCCACTTTATTATAGGGAGCAAAGCAGGATCTGACAGGCCTATAACAGTAAACTCACCTAGAAAACTTCAATTAATTCTTGGGTAATATTTGGGTCATTATATTTGGATAATTTTATTTCTTCCAGTACGCTGGATTCCATGCCAAACACTCATAAGTCTGCTTCCATGTTCACATAAATATTTAATTCCTCCCAAAAACGTATTTTTACAGTAAATTGCACACTCATATAGCATTTATAAAGATTTCGCTCGGTACAGGTGGCTTCGCTGTCTCAAAGACACACACTTGGTCATTCCTGCCACTGTGCAGACAGGGTGCAGCTGCTTGGGAAGACGGCTTCTAAAGAAAAAGAGAGACACCCATAGGTGATGTCAAGGTACTGCACAAGTCGCTCCATCAGTGGAAATGTGCATGCAATGACCAAATCAGAAAAATGTTTAAAAAAAACAAAAAAGAGCATAAATTACCTGAAAAACACTCCCTCTTGTTTAATACACAAAGCCATCATGTAACCCAAAAGTTTATTAACTGTATTAAGTTCTTGAACACACTACAGGGTTGTGAACGTATTGCACAGTTACAGAATTTTGGACTGGCTTGATGTGTTTTCATATATTTATTGCATGCTATGGCAGCATGTTAAAACATATAGTTAAGGTATTGCAGTTATGCAAAAGTATAAGCAAGAGGAAGTCAGCTTAACAGTGGTCTGCACTTCTAGTGGACACTAACTCAAAGAGATTCATACACACCCTCTCAGGCACACTCGCAGCCTTGACAGAGTGACAGGTTTGACGTCAAGTGAGGAGGATAGTGCTTTTGTGTTTGTCTGGTGCTCTGCATCAAACCATGTCAAACATGCCCTTACAGTAGTGACAAAGAACCTGTCTGTCCATATGTTTCAGCATGATAGCGTACAATGTAGTGCAGTAGGCCGCCTTCTCTCTTTGACACACATATAAAACACCTCTGAAGCAAAGTCTTTGTCCAGCATTGCAAGCCAAAATGCTATTATAACACAAGCCTGACTTGCCTGATTCCCCACTACATTATAAGTGTTAATTAATCCCAACCAAACACAATGCATTCACAAATAGGTTCTGTATGTGCAGTCTGCCAAGTATAAGCAGGTGCTGGATGAAATTCGACTTTTTGGTCTTCATTTCCACGGCCAGTAGGGGAGAATTATAGAGCAACACTACTGCTTTTGTGTTGATAATGTTCAACCTGCTTTGTTAAAAGTAGAGGTCATAGTCTGTCTTTAAAGCTACAGTCTAAGAGCTTTAACACCTATCTACAGTGTTGATATATACAGATAGACAGAATTATAAAAACGCAAAATCAAAGTTGCATATATATGCAATATATATATATGGAGAGAGAGAGAGAGAGAGAGAGAGAGAGAGAGAGATGCATGCATTTGCTCATTACCTGTTTTCTATCTTGTTATACACTCATAGAGATTACATGCAAGATGAGTTATGAATCAGCATGTCATTAGTTTGAAATTCAAATCTAGTTTCGCACCATGTTGTGCTCATTTAAGACCACTATTGTAGAACAACTTTAATATTCCATAATAAAATGCAAACAAGCATGGTTATGTTTGCCGTTAGTTTCAATTGATATGCATATAGAAAAATTGTATGATCAATTTTATAATTATTAAGTTAACAGTCAAGGCTTTTTTTTTTCCTTGTTAGATTCGAACAGCATGGATACTAATTGCTGATTGATATAATGGTCTTACATGGATGCCTTCAAAGTGTTGCTTGTGCTACTTGTTAGCGCTTGTTGCACAGTGACAAGGCAATGAGAGGTTTGTTTTAATATGTCTAACTATTATTTTAATGAAGACTTTGTTATTATTGTCATATTGTAAAACTGCATAATCCAGGGTAGGGTTAGATGTACATGTAGCCAATACTTCTGTGAAAACTACATCCCATCTCTTCGCTTTTCAGCTTTCCGTCTCTCGGATTTGTTCGCTGTCTTTGTTCCATTCTTATAGAAAATGTTAACATCTTCAGACGAGCTTGTTTGTATTAATCTGACATGATGATTTTAATATTGCTGACATGAAAAACAGTTTCTTTTCTGACTTTTTCTCATGTTTATAGCAATACTTTTGCTTAGTTACTCTGACAAAATGACAATACGTAATTCCAAAAGCTTGGTAATAAATAGGACTGAGACCTTACCAAATTCACAAAGTAATATGGTCGCAAGCATTAGCCGAGCTACAAGCTGACTGTTGCAAAGGAGTAACAAAAAAGAAAACAGATTTTTCAAAAATTCTGCTTCTTTTTATTTTAAAAGTAACAACATGCAGTTACTGTAAAAATAAAAATAAAAATAAAAGTTTTCAACCCAGCAGTTTTCATAGTCACTATAGGCCTTTTTCATTTTGCATTTAGTTCTTATCATAGGCCCTTTTGTTTCACGCACTCTTTGCCTCCCACTGTCTTGGCACATTTATGGTGATGAGGAAGGCATAGATCAGGACAGCTATTTTTCAGTAACACTATAGGTGGTGAAACAAAGGTGCTGACTTTGCAAGATAACTATAACAAACCAAGCCAGAACAAAATAAAAGAGGAAACTTTTCTCCTAAGATCACCACCTCATAACCACTCATTAACCTACACTAGTTAATGAGTGGTTTAGTAGTCAGGCAAACAGCTGGTGTGATGGTGGAATTCAGCTGCAAGACACCTCACTCACAATATATTCGCATTAATGTCTGGACCACCAGTATGACCTCTTTTGAATGTCAAAATATTTTGACCCTGAATTTCAAGGTTAGCTGAGGAGGGACCTCAGCGAGTGATTCTGAGACGGTCAAAAGTCTGCAGTAAAGCTTTGTGTCACTCTGTTTTGCACCGAGAGTCCTGCCAGTCGGAGGAAAGAAAGAAAGTGTTGTCAACAGCTTGAAGGATGTGGGGGTTTATTGAGCTGGAAAATGGCTGCTGGTTAGTGTCCTGGGCTAAGTAAATGATATAAAAGCCAATCCCAGTGTCTTAATGGCCTTCATTCTTCTCGGAGGGGGTGTAGGTAATTATAAAGTTCATTACAGTAATGAGATAGGCAGCGTTTGAGAGAGAGCCATCAGTAACTGGGCTGAGACATAGTGATACAACTGTTGATCAAGTCACTGTAACAGGACGTGAATGAGGTTAGGACAAGTTCTGATGATGTCATTTGTTCCTAATGTTTCTTCTTTTATTCTGACACGATGGATAGACCTTTAAGTGACTTTCTATTAATGTGTTTTACTTTTCTATGTAGGATTCTCACTCTAATCCTGGATTGTGGTGTGTCTCATGTCAAGCTGTAAATGCTACACATTCCTACTAAACGCACAGTTGTATAGCTTTAAGCATGATATAGAGTGGCATTGCTTTATTTTTAAATTGCAGAGACAAAACATATACACGTAGTGCATATTACAATCTGATAGTCCAATAATGAAGGGTGCGTAATTCTTAACATATTAGACTTGAAAGAAGCATTTTTTCAGTCATATCCAGCGTGACTGCTTCCTTTTTTCTTTGTATGCTTTATCCTCGCATCATACATTTGACATTAGCACTTGTCAGTGATAACATAGAAGTTAATAGTTGCTGCTTGCATAAGACCACGGTCTAGTTTGTTGTCAAACAGGAACTTTTAAATGGATCTAAAACATTCAGAAACATCAGAAATGGGTAAGAAGCTGACCTTAAAGGGCCAGTCTGCTACATTTTTTTCAGGCGTATTTTTTGCTCTTTACTGGCAGAGAAAAGGATGTTATTAGTCAGACCTCATTTAGAAAAAATATAAAACGGCAGCACTTAAAGCAAAAACGTAGAAATGTAGATGATGATTCATGTTGTGCTGGTATTTTTCCGTATAAATGATTAAATGAAAAACTCAATTACAAACTGTATTCATTCTCATCTTATGGAAGAGAGTTGAATGTATGAGATGTTGAGGAATTAAGGTACACCTGCACATAGATATGTAAGCCAAGCTAAGACTACAGATTTAATCATTGCGTGCTACTTGGGCATCATTTGTTCAACAGCAACATCAGTCAAATTGTTGGAATCTAGTACTCTAATGGTTGTTCCAGGACAACTTCCTGGTGGTACACATCGAAACTTTTACAAATTTACTGGGAATGCTCAAACGCATCATTACTCTTAAAACTCATTACATTTAATGAACTCAGTTCAGCTTTTTAACTAAACCACATTTGCTTGCAGGACTAATGGTTGCAACCATTCTTATCTTGATAAATTAAAACCAAATTGTAAAAACTAAACAATGTGAAATCTTGGAATAAAAAACTTTAAAACTGTTTGCAATTTGGATCGTTTCGTTTACAGGTCTATTTTTCTGCTTTGAGAAAAATAAATCAAAGACATTTAGTTTGTCAGTTGCAAACATTCAAACGAATAGTGATGTAACATTCAAAGCTGGTCTGCTGGATGACCTGCTGGTGTATCGTCCACAGGCGTAAGACAGCTTAACAGAGTCAAAAAAGTGCAATCCAGTAGGTGCTCTGCAAATCCTCATCCTATTATTACATTTGCATTTTTTTTACCAGACTTATCTGTCCAGTTATACCAGCTATCTGCTACCTGTGTGAATGGTTGAAAAAGCTTTGAGCAAAGTTTTACTTTGACGATAAAGAAGGGAAAAGAACACAAGAAGACTCAAGTGGTTCTCTCACAGAACGATAGAACATTAAGCTGAAATAATGGTTCATTTTGACTGTGACTCAGCCTGTATAAAATATGCCCGATTTCCACTGTGAATAATACCAGCTTCTGCAGGCTGATTTATAGAAAACGAGGGCTACATTTGTAATAAAGCAGAAGAAATTATTGCCTTGTGTTAATATTGGAGATTTGATTGAAACGGATACAGAGGCCATTGAAAATTGGACAGTAAATCACTATGTTCCAGATAGGCCTGCTATTCTGAGAGGCTTCCACAGATATTGACAGATAATGTTTCTCCTCCTTTTGTTTTGATTGGTCATTACAGAAATATTATTTTCATCAGCATTTCTTTAACCATGACAGCGTTTTGAACTAGGCGAAGTGACAGTGCCCTGCAATTTTGTACTTAGGGAAAACATGTAGCATACGGTAAACGGAATGTGCTCAAGACCTTTTCCACTGCAAGTCTCCTTCACATAGATTCATACAGCCCTTTTATTTATGGCTAAGGACTTTCTAACATTCACACAAACACATGTATCAGTGGCAACTCAGGGTTCAGTGTCGTGCCCAAGAAGTATTTGGCTTATGGAGGAGCCAGGGATTGAACCACCAGCGTTCCCATTGGTAGATATTCTGCTCGTCCACCTGAGCCACAGCTGCACATATAAAGGACCCAGTGCCCACTGACAATGTATGTGAATGTCTGCAAAGTTCCTTTAAGTGCAAGGGTGACTTTCAATGTATTTGTTCTAATGCATGTTCTCAATTTGTTCATAAACAACCTGGAAAAAAAAGAAACTAAGAAATGTTTTTGCTTAAACGATAAAATTTGATAAAGTAGAATGTACTAAATGATGTGACGGAATGATGACATACATAAAGCTTGTGTCTCTGTCTCCTGAGACTTCCATTCTCCTAGAAAAACAAAGAAGTGGCAAAACAACGATATGAGAAAGGGTTTGTGGGAATTTTAACCACATAAAAGAATTTTCTTTTAACAATACATTTTGATCATTAGCAATTAGTGAACTTTGGTTCTTCTCCCATAGTTTGGCTTTTATCCTGTGTCTGTCTGGTCTATTCTCTTTCCTCTAACCCCAACCAGTCAGGGTGGATGGCTGCTTCTCCCTGAGCCTGGTTCTGCCCAAGATTTTTCCCTCTTAAAAGGGTTTTTTTTCCTTCCCACGGTCACCAAGTGCTTTCCCATGGGGGTTGTTGGGGTTTCTTTTTTTATATTGCAGGGTCTTTACCTTATAAAGCATTTGACGTGACTGTTGTTTTGAATTGGCATTATATAACCACCGTGGCGACCGTGGCTCAGGGGGTTGGGAATCGCATCTGTAACCGGAAGGTCGCCGGTTCGATCCCTGGGCTCTCTGTCCTGGTCGTTGTGTCCCTGGGCAAGACACTTTACCCTACTTGCCTACTGGTGTTGGCCAGAGGGGCCGATGGCGCGATATGGCAGCCTCGCTTCTGTCAGTCTGCCCCAGGGCAGCTGTAGCTGCCTCCACCAGTGTATGAATGTGAGAGTGAATGAATAGTGGTGTTGTAAAGCGCTTTGGGTGCCTTGAAAAGCGCTATATAAATCCAATCCATTATTATAAATAAAACTGAATTTGCTTTTTGTGTTTGTGTTTCTCTGTAAAAAAAAGAAAGGCGTATGGATACCTAATGTCTCTCAACATAGGCTCTATGGAGGTTGGCTGTAGCTCAGGTGGTAGAGCAGGTCAGCTACTAACTGGAAGGTTAGTGGTTCGATCCCACTCTGTTCCTGTCTATATACCAAATATCCTTGGGCAAGATACTAATCATGTCGCTCTCTGATGCACCCATCTGGGTATCAATGATAGATAAGATGCACTTAACAGAAAAAGTGATTGGGTGAATGAATTAGTTGTATAAAATGTTTTAAGTGCTCAGATGAAGTAGAAAAGCACTATATAAGAACCAGTCCATTTACCGGTTTCTTTGTCTACTATTGCTTTGCTGAGAGCAGTAAATACAATAATCTTGATCCAACTGATACCAAATAAAAATAAAAAAAACTGCACAGGTCATAATTTCCTATAAAACTCAAAGTAGAAGAAGGCCGGAGGCAGACTAGTTGATTTTCACTAGCTTCAGTTAATCTGACAGCAGGCTGTAGCCTCACGAGACCATAACAATGTGGTATTGTTCTTTTCATTTGATTCACTACAAAGTGTAATTAGTCACTTAACTGAGATGTGTTTGTAAGTAAACCATAATCATGCATCTCTAAAGGATATAAAGCACAGACTTTACATAGTCTATGCTCCTAACATACACAATGTTCACAGAGACAATCCAGCAAAATGGTTTACTCTCTGACCATTTTACCAGTTTTTCGTTTAGAGACATCAAATATTTCATTTAATTTAAAAAGAACTGATATATAATGGGAAATACATTATAAATATGGTAAATGGACTGATTCTTACATAGTGCTTTTCTACTCTCCCAGATCACTCAAAGCGCTTTACACAAGCACTTGTTTTCCTTATGGTTTTAAGTGCTTTCTAATTAAAATTCACGCACATTCACACTCCAATGGATGCATTGGAGAGCAACTTGGGATTAGTATCTTGCCCAAGGATATTTGGCATGGGGAGCCAGGGATTGAACCCACCCCTAATTATCATCTGGATTTAGTTTGACAGAGTTTGTCTCATTCAGTTTTTAATTGAAACATTGCACTCCAGGTTATTCACATTTTTAAAAGCCAAAAAACCCAAAACAATCATTATTATTCTTTCTTTGGAAATTAACAACTACAATGTCCAAAAACGTATTCAGTCCAACAACCTGCACTCCTTTTCTCTGGGGTCAGAGACCAAATAATATAGAGACATGCACTGTCTTTTCATGTTTCATCTTATATGCTCTCTAACAGACTGTAGAAGAGAATATGCTTGTTTAGAACTGATTATATTTTCCGTATCCAAACAATCCTCTGCATTATGTATTTACTAATATGCTTGCACGCTCCGAGTATTGCAAATGCAGATGCATATTTACCATGTCAATAAACCCATTACAATAGATTTTAATTCCCTGATGCTGATAGAGGAGAACGAGGGAGAAGCAGAGAGGACACACTGCTGTAGCATGGAGATCATTAATTGCCCATGACTCTGACTGTGTCCTCCCTTTACTAGAGTGGCCTGACACTGGCAAATCAATACTCACTGTTGGCTGATTATAGCAGGAACATCCTCCTTTTGCACACGTCTGTGCCTCATCCTGATCAATAGTTTTGGTGAGGGACAGCTGTCTCTAATATATAAAGGTATTCAAAGGGATAATTATAAGGTTGTATGCAGATGATTGCAGGAATACAGAGAGTACATAGCTAGTAAGACATTTATGTATAGTTATAAATGCCTTTTGTTTTGTGTATATATTGCTTTATGGATGCTTTGTGAATTTAGGGATTGCATATAGAGACTGTCATCACTCTGTTTGTGTGCATCGTCGTGTGCATGTATTAAATTTTAATTGTAGCTGTTTGTGTTTTTGTAGCAATTATGCAATGCTATGTGTCATTTTATTTCTGCCAAGCATGTCAGTGTTAATGCCTGTAGCATTGGGAGGGCAGCAGGGAGACTTTCATGGTTTGATTGAGGAGTTGAAGCAGCATCTCAGCCTCTTTGTACATATTTCAGTGGGGCAGTTTGAACTCTTGTTGGCAGAGTTGGCACCACATCTAAGGAGGCAGAGAACTAATTTCAGAGCGCTGATTAACCTGGAGTAGTGTCCAGCTTTGTGTCCGAGGTAAAAGAGTATTATTTTACTGTTTCTATGTTCAGTACTGGTGGGCTTTTTGAGCTTTGAGTGCATTTGTTGACAAATGCAGGGGTCTGACTGGTTGGATCTGTTTATTTGTATTAAAAAAAACAGAAAAATGACTCGTAGTCTGAAAAAATTAATGCTGCAAATTTGTCCAACCAAATTACACGGTCGGTGTGTAGGGCTGAATTAATAATAAGTGAGTCCAATAAATACCTTAACACACAAAATAAATGGATGATTCTACACATCTGTTGCGTAAAGGTAAATAAATAAATGTTAAATTGAAAGTAAATCTGGAATGTAATGCTTTACAGTTAGTGCAGTCGGCTTTTCAGTCGTGTCATGTCACAACAACAGCTGCAGTATGTGTACTCAATACTGTTGAAGCCCTTAATAATCATCTGCACTTTTCATAGATCTAATAAAAAAGCATTTGATCCAATAGATCCATTGAGTAGATTTATTTTATTCAAAAAATTATCTCAAATTATCAGATAAACAGTCCCTCATGGTTTCATGATTACTTTTCTGAACTCAGACAGTAGTCTCCAAGGGTCCCAGGTGTTCCACAAGGATCTATTCTTGGACCGCTTTTATTATCTCTGCCACCCAAAACTGCAATGTACATTTTAACGCAAAAGACACTATTTTATATGCAGGAGCTCTTTTCTTGATTTGGCCATTGCAAATCTAGAATTTGCTTATGATACACTGCAAAATTCTCAGAACACACATAAATTTAATTTTAATTCTGATAAAACTAAGTGCAAAAGTCACCTATCCAGCCTACAGTCCATATCCAAATCCTTCTTGGTCATAAAACTGAAACTGTTGATTGCAATAAATTCTTAGAACACTTCCTGGATGCTAGACCCACTTAAAACATGTGGAAGACCCTTCAGAAAAATTAAAGATGAAGATTAGATTTTCATGTGCTTTATTAGGTGGCTGTGGCTCGGGAGGAAGAGCACATCGTCTACTAATCAGCAGTTGGTGGTTCAATCCCCAGGATTCTCCAGTTTGTGTACCAAAGTATCCTTAGGCAACATACTGACCACCAAGTTGTATGGTGAGAAATATGCCTCATAGCTGTTCCATAAGATCAAGAGTGTAAACTAAGATTTACAAAGGTGACCTGTGTGAAACTTTTAAGGTCTCACAAATGTGTTTCAATCCAAACACAATTACAAAGTAATTTGATCACATGAAAAACTATTTTAAAAATGTGTACATCCAAACCTGAATAAATACAGAACATTTATGCACAATTTTCAAAGTTCAGCTTCACAAATTTGATCAAATTCTCCATCAAAAAGCTTCAAAATTATTTCTGACTTTCATTTCACTCACAAAATTTTTAATTTGTGTGCATAATACTTAAACACATATTAGCTAACCCCGGGTGGGGTTTTGAGACAGATTTGATGCTGGAAGGGTTACACTGATCCACAAATGTAAGGTGTGTTCAAGTCCCAGTGGAAAACTGGGATACCAGGGTTCTTCTGTTTTCCTGCATTTAAATGAAGCTGATGTTTCTTTTTCTAAATAAGCAGAACAATTTGTTGCCCCTCTACTAAAAAAACATAGATTTACTAATTAGAGACACTAGACTGTAGGAAGGAAAAATTCCCTTTTAACAGGAAGAAACCTCCGGCAGAACCAGGCTCAGGGAGGGGCTAATGATTAAATGCAGAGTGGTGTATAAACTCCTTTCAGTATCCCTCTGGGATTAATAAAGTTTCTCTGATTCTGAAAGACACAGTGAGTGAAAAAGGTGAGTGAAGAAATATTCAGTGCATTATGGGAAGCCCTGAGCAGCCTAAGCCTATTGCAGTGTAACTAAGGGAGGTTTCTGGTTCACTTGATCCAGTCCTAACTATGTGCTGTATCAAAAAGGAAAGTTCTGCTTGTGACTTGTCAGTCAACAGAATATTTTCCCGAAAACTATTTCCCCAAAAGTCTTGTTTTACATTTGTTTTTTGGTAAACGTGAGACAAGCCTTTGTGTTTTGGTTTGTCGTCAGCAGTGTTTTTCCTCTTCGAGACTCATGGAAGCCATTTTTATCCAGTCTCTTGCTCGTTGTTGAATTTTGAGCACTGACCTTAACTGAGGCAAGAGAGGCTGTAGGTCTTTAGATGTTGTTCTGGGTTCTTTCATGATCTCCTGGATGAGTCATTAATATGATTTTGATAGCTGGGCACTCGGTTCACTGCTGTTCCTAGTTTTTTTTCCATTTGTGGATAATTGCTCTCTGCTTAAGTCAGAAAGCCTTTGACATGGCTTTGTAACCTTTTCCAGACTGATACATGGCAATGACTTTGTTTCGCAGCTGCTTAGATTGTGGTATGATGTGCTGTTGAGCTCTTTTCAATTTGAAAGAAGTGTTCAATTTAAGAGACTACTTGATTCATCAGATAATCAGGCCTGGGTTTGGCTAGTGAAATTGAGCCCAGCTTTCCAAACAAATTCTAGTTAGTTTTTTTCCAATATTAAAATTTGTTTGATGATCTGAGACATGTTGAGTGGGACAAATATCCCAAAAAATATAAATATGTCACCACACTACAGTTTCTCCTGTTAATAATGTGATGTGAGGGCAGCTGGTCGATAATCATTAAGCTCTTATGGTGTCAGCTTCTTTAGTAGACAGGATGTTTGAGATCACAAACAGCTGGTTAGCACAGGACAGTAGCCTTGCTCTGGTGTAGTTTCTCCAGCTGTCTGGTCAGAGGGTTACGAAAATATGGGTTTATTTGCAGTAGCTTTCTCCTTTATTTTAGTTGTTTTTAGTTGATTTTATGCTGTTTTATCTTGTTTTCTTTTTTAATATAGGTCTGTTTTAATTTTTGTTTCAATTTTTATGTATGATTTATTTATTTATTTACTTATTTATTTTTAGTTTTTAACTTATTTTCTGTACAGCACTTTGGTCCTGTGCTGGGTATTTTAAAGTGCTTTATAAATAAAACTGGAATAATAAACTTTATAGTGGCATCTAATTTTAGTAGAGTTTATGCTGTAAAGCTCAGTTTTCAAACACGTGGTACACATTTGCACACACTCCCTGCATGCATTGCATATTTGCCTTGCATTATACTAAAAAGCTGTAGAAACATGAAAAAACTCCACTGCATTTTTCTAATTAGTTTATTATTTTCTACATGGCATCTACACATATAAATTATAATTTAACTAAATAAATAAAATCTGTGCTTTATGTTTCATTATAATTTAAATTAAACTGTTAAAAAGAAGACTAAATGCAAATGTAGTCTTGACAGCATGTTTTATTTATGACCCAGTATCAGGTTTGCTACAAAGACTCACACTTTTATTTTTTTCATGCAGACTTCAGGCTAAGTTTGTGACAAGAACAGCCTCTTTTGTCAAATTAAGAAGGTACCAGAAGGCAGGAGGACTGCAAGACAGGCAACACGAGGGTGAAGAAGACTCGCTGCTCTCTCTCGCAAACACACTCACCCATAAAAACACAGCACATCTGTGTGTGTGTGTATTTTCCACATGGCAAAGGGTAGGGTTCCAAACTGTAAGAGGATTAGCGACTTGAAAAAGGTAGCCGTCATTTAATTGAAGGCTTACCAGCAACCGTAAAAAGGCTAGCAGTCAAAGTGAAGGTATAACCCAGCCCAGAACATCCTGTTGAGACCACATTTGCCAAAGTCCATGTGTTTCCCTCCGCCCGCTTTGCCCGCCTTCCTCTCAACCTCTGAGGCACGCATCATGTTTTATCAGTGAGCCTCAGCTTCTTAAAGACGTTTACACGTTTGGCAATTTTTAATCTCTTCAGCTCACTAAGAAAGGTGCCTTCAACTCATATTATTCAAATGCTATGATCTCTGGAAATGCTCGGACCGCGAATCCCTTTTCCTTTTGCCTGGGAGGAAACTGGGGCCTTGTCAAGAGTTTATGATACATTAGGAGCCATATCTTCTCTGTATCACTTTTACTGGGATTGGAGCTACTCAGCCAAACAAGCACTGCAAGCCAGTAGGGCCGGTTCATTGTATGGACATTCTTCAACACGGTGCAGGATTTTGACATTGGGTCAACAGTGGGTCCTCGGATTATTTTTGATTACAAAAAGAGAGATTTTAACCTGCTTAAACCAGCTTGAATATGGATGACATCAATTACTCATAAAATTAAAATGTGAATGCCCTTGCTGCGTATGCACAGTACGACAGTTTAATCTAGTTGGCTATTGCTCAAAATGATGAAAGTGTAGTTGAATGTGAAACCACGAAGAAAAGAGAAAGCAGTTGTACTAATCCTGCAGGAAAGGAAAATGTGTTATTGACACTGTACACTATGTGAAATTTTATTTTCTATCAACTTAACATCTTGCTATATAAATGGTTCCTTTGTTAAATGTTGTTCTTCAGAAGATATCATTTCTATTTTCTACAGCACTTTGATATTTTTATGACAAAAATATCTGAACTAATTACTGAAACTCTTGACAGAACTCATAAAATATTTACAACTTAAAATGTTCGTTGTTGTCATGAAACAGGTGTAGACCCAGAATGGGTCTCACTCAACGTCATAGCTTTATTTGCTGGTATAAAGGTAACAAAAAACAACAGAGGGAGAGGCAAACAATATTTACACAGAAGGGAAAATTAGGACTAAGTGGCCTAAAATCAATCAATTTATTTATAAGCACATTTAAAAACAACACGGGCGAACCAAAGTGCTGTACATAGTAAAAATGTAAAAAGAACAAAGACACACAAAGAGCAAAACAAAAACTCTGTCACAATTAAAAGCTCGTGAGTAAAGATGTGTTTTCAGACGGGTTTTAAAGATGTCAAGTGTTGGACAGGGTTTGGGCACAGCAATAGCAAAGGCCCGGTCTCCTCTGTGTTTTAGCCTCCTTCTAGGGTCAATCACAAGCAACCTATCACCTGACCATAGAGTTCTATACATACCTGGGAGGACAGCTGAAAAGAAATAGTTCTTTTTAGAGAACCGGATCTTTTGGCTCCCAACCGGCTCTTCAGGTTGTTTTGTTGCTTTAATTAATTTATTATTAACAATAATATAAAATTATGCACAAAAGGAATACTAATGTAAAAAAAAAAAAAGTGGTTTTATTTATATATGTTTATATATAAATATATGCGGTGGCCCCTAGAGACAAAACACGTACAAACTCCAAAACACATTTCTAGCATGAACTGAACTTCCATAACAGAGCTACCTTGCTCACTTAAATTACACAATTGAAAGCATGTGTGTATTGTTTGTGTATTTATACACAAGCACTCATATATATTCAAATAATTTAAAATATGTTCATTTACCTGTTACAACCACACACCAAATCCGGTCGTTGGTACTTCCTTGCTTGTGTAGCCACGAGGTAACAAAAGCTCAACACTGCGCCCAGCATCCTGGAGCACTTCTGTTGTCTTTTATACGTGCTTAGGAGTTCGTACGTGTTTTGGAGTTTTTACGTGCTTTGTCTCTAGGGGCCACCGTAAATATACTTTTGTGGAGGTATGTAATAACGACAGGAGAGGTCTCTGTGTCTCACTCCAACTTTTTTAACTGACTCTCCGAACTTCACATATAGTGAGCGCCAAAATCTCCACCTCAACACTTCCGTTCAACTTGGGTGTGTGTGGAGCCACCTGGTGGTTCGCCACACATACCCCCCCCCCCCCCCCCCTGAACACACAGTTAGGTCTCTATTCAGTCCAGGACCCTGGGTCTAAGCAAACGACCCGAACGACTGAACCTGGGAGGGAGAGAACAGGCAGAGGAAGGTCCATCCTGTGAACGAGGCTGGTGAAGGCGAGCAGGAAAGGCAGGAGGAGGCTCAAACGCCGGTGGTCCGGGGGTAGTCCTGGGGGGAAAACCAGAGTCTGTCAACCCCATCGAAGGAGGGCGGCCACGGCGAGGGGCCTGGGCCGGCACTACATTACTGTCCGGAAGAACATGTGCAGGTTTAAGTCTGTCAACACACACAGTCTCCCTTCGACCCCCAAAATCCAAAACAAAATGTTTCTGGCCCGGTTCAATAACCCTGAATGGGCCGTCATACAGCGGCCGCAGCGGTGTCCTGTGGGCATCGTGCCTGACAAAAACAAACTTAGCAGTCTCTAAAGTCTTTGGAACAAAGGTGTCAGGCACGCAATGGTGCACAGGACCAGGAACCCGAAGCGAGTGCAAAAGCGGGTTGAGAGATAGCACTGATGGATCAAAGCAGGGAGGAGGATTTTCGGGCAAGAATTCTCCAGGCACGCGGAGGGGCTGACCAAACACTAGCTCAGCTGGGGAAGCGCCGAGATCCTCCTTAACCGCAGAGCGCAGCCCAAGTAAAACCCACGGGAGGCGGTCAACCCAATTGCCATCCTTTAAGGAGGCGCGAAAAGCAGCCTTAAGCGACCGGTGGAACCGTTCACACATCCCATTAGCTTGCGGGTTGTATGCGGTTGTGCGGTGGACTTTAGCCCCCAGTCCATCAGCCATGGCCAACCAAAGCTCGGATATGAACTGGGGGCCTCTGTCCAAAGCTCGGATATGAACTGGGGGCCTCTGTCTGACGTAATGTCCGCGGGTGGGCCGAAACGCGAGACCCAGCTTGACAAAAACGCCTTGGCCACCACTGCTGCGGTAGTGGACACCAGGGGGACCGCCTCCGGCCACCTGGTGGTCCGGTCAACAACAGTCAAAAGGTGCGTAAAACCTTGTGACTGCGGCAGAGGACCCACCAGATCGACATGCACATGATCGAAACGTTTGCCGGGTATGAAGAACGGCTCCAGGGGCGCCTTGGTGTGTTTATGAACCTTCGCACGCTGGCAGGGAATGCACGCCGACGCCCATTCCTTAACAGATTTGCGAAGGCCTGGCCAAACAAATTTAGAGCTGACCAGTTTAACAGAGGCCCGGACCCCTGGATGAGAGAGAGAATGTACCGAGTCAAAAACTTGACGACGCCAGGAAGCGGGAACCACTGGGCGAGGGCGGCCGGTGGAAACGTCACAGACGAGGAGGGGACCACCGTCCTGCACGGGTCTGTCCTCTAGTACAAGGCCCGTCTGGGTGGATTTAAGCGCGAGGATGTCCGGGTCACCGCTCTGATCGGCAGCCATGGTGGAGTAGTCTATGCCGAGAAAGACGGGAGAAACCAGCGCACGGGACAAACAGTCAGCCACATGATTGGATTTACCAGCCACGTGCCGAATGTCCGTGGTAAACTCAGAAATGGCTGCCAACTGGCGCTGCTGGCGTGCACTCCATGGATCAGGGTCAAGGGTTTGTGGTCCACGTATGCGGTAAAGTGACGACCCTCGAGAAAAAAACGGAAATGACGAGTCGCCAGGTGGAGCGCCAGTAGCTCCCTGTCAAAAACGCTGTAATTGCGTTCGCTGTCACGTAGCGTACGGCTGAAAAAGGCGAGCGGTTGCCAGACACCGAAGATTCACTATGTCCGACGCATCGGTGGTCAACGCAATCGGCGCTGAGGGGGATGGGTGGGCCAGAAGGGCAGCATTAGCTAACGCTGACTTAGCATCAGAAAACGCTTGGATGCTTTCCGGAAACCAGTCAACGGAGTCATTAGCTTTCTTACCTTTTAACGCCCCATAAAGGGGCTTCAGCAGATGTGCCGCTCTGGGGAGAAAACGGTTGTAAAAATTCACCATCCCCAAAAATTCCTGCAGCGCCTTAACATTCGTGGGACGCGGAAATTCCGAAACAGCTCGGACTTTGTCAGGCAACGGAACCGCGCCCTCGGCGGAAATACGGTGCCCAAGAAAATCGAGAACGGGCAACCCAAACTGGCATTTAGACGGATTAATAATCAGTCCATGCTCCGCCAAACGCTGAAAAACCTGCCGCAGATGGAACATGTGCTGCTCCTTCGAGCTGCTGGCCACCAGTATATCATCAAGATATACAAAAACAAAGGGCAGCCCGCGCAAGACCGAGTCCATCAACCGCTGGAAGGTTTGGGCGGCACCTTTCAGGCCAAACGGCATGCGCAGAAACTCGAAAAGGCCGAAAGGTGTAATTACGGCGGTTTTGGGGACATCCTCCGCGCGCACGGGAACCTGGTGATATCCCCGTACCAAATCGATCTTTGAAAAAACCGAGGTCCCCGCAAGATGGGCGGAAAAATCTTGGATGTGGGGAATGGGATAACGATCGTTCTCTGTGACATTATTAAGACGGCGGAAATCCCCACAAGGTCGCCACCGACCATCAGATTTAGGCACCATGTGCAACGGAGAAGCCCAGGCACTGTTCGAACGCTGCATGATGCCCAGACGCTCCATGGTGGCAAATTCTTCCCGAGCGACAGCCAGTTTGGCAGGGACGAGGCGGCGCGCGCGCGAACACCGGGGGCCCTACTGTAGTTATGTAATGCTCCACCCCATGCTTCGTCACAGTGCTCGAGAAAGTGGGGACAGAGAGTGAGGGAAACTCAGAAAGCAAACACTGAAAAACGTCACCCGAATCTACTGAGTTAGCATGCACCACGGGCTGAGCACCCCGAGTCAAACAGGGTAATGAGGAAAATGACACAGCATCAATTAAACGTCTGTTAGCAACATCAACCAGCAGTCCGTGAGCACAAAGAAAATCAGCGCCTATTATAGGCACAGAGCTAGCAGCAACAACAAAGTTCCACTGAAAGTCACGGTCGTGAAAGCAAACAGTCACCAACCTTTCACCGAAGGTTTTGATGGGAGAGCCATTAGCCGCTGTTAGCAATGGCCCGCAGCCCTCAGCTAGCCTGTCCGAGCCAGCCGGGGGAAGAAGGCTCTTCTGTGAGCCGGAGTCCACCAGGAAACGCCTCCCCGAGCGTGAGTCCTCTAAGAAAAGCAGCCTTTCCTTGTTGCCAGCGGTCGCGGCTGCTACAGAGCGCTGACATGCCTGTTTCCCTGGGTCTGGAAACTGCAAGGCGGGAGACAGCGCCGTGCCTTCGTTCCAAAACGCTGGTGATAAAAACAAAGCCCCTTTCCGCGGTGCCGCCGTGCAGCGATTCCGGCCACTGTGGACGAGTCGGAGGGCCCCTGGAGCATCGGTGAGGGGGCGGGGGAAAACGCTGGTGAGTCCTGAACAATCGCCTGGACGCCGAAAGTCCTGGTAGCCAGGAGGATGCGATCCGCCTCTTCCGCAAGGGAGCGGTAATCCTTCGTGGCCAATAGCGGGGAGTTGGCAAGGCCAGCGCGCACTGGAGCCGGCAGCTGTCGGAGAAAGAGGTGGGTGAAGAGAAATCCTCCGTCATCTGCGCCCAGCAAGGACAGCATGCTCTCCATGAGCTCGAGAGCGGTGCCGTCGCCCAGGCCCGCGAGGGAAAGGAGTTTCTCGGCCCGCTCAGCATCAGAGAGGGAGTAACGCCGCAGCAGCAGCGCCTTGAGGGCGGCGTACTTGCCTTGGGCTGGGGGGTCCCGGAGGAGAGTCATCACGCGGCGGGTTGACAGCGGGTCAAGTGAGGCCACCACATGGTGGTATTTAGTATCGTCGGCTGAAACTCCACGAAGAGCAAACTGAGCTTCTACGTGCACGAACCATGAAGGAGGATCGTGAAGCCAAAAATCCGGCAATTTAAGCGCCACAGCAAACGCAGCCATCGGCGGAGGTGAAAGTCCGGCGGCAGCCGATGCTTCCAGGCCGGAGCTGGCTTCGTCGTCGAGCCTTAGCATGTTCGCTACAGGGGTCACCAATGTGGAGGTATGTAATAACGACAGGAGAAGTCTCTGTGTCTCACTCCAACTTTATTAACTGACTCTCCGAACTTCACATATAGTGAGCGCCAAAATCTCCACCCCAACACTTCCGTTCAACTTGGGTGTGTGTGGAGCCACCTGGTGGTCTGCCACACTTTTATTTATTCGCTTCACATAAAATGTAAGAAATAAATCATATAATACAAAAACCAACTATTCACAGTTCAACTTTTTACTATTTAAATTTTCAGCTTTTTCTTTTTAAACTAATTTAAAGTGAAACAACACAAAACACTGCAAACCACAAAGCAATTAAATATAAATTTAAATATGAAAACAAAAAGAAGATGCACATTCTCTGTCATATGGGCCTGCATGAATAAACTTTCTGAATCCTTTATCATCCGCAACTGAAAATAGTTGTGGATGATTACTATCCGGTTGTTCAGTCTGACGTCACTAGCCGTGTCTGGGTCTAAACTCCGCTGCAGGTCCATATATCAAACGATCACTGTGGCATTAGTGAGAGTTGAAAAACTGTCTAAAGTCTTTCATCTTTAATAAAATGATCAGCGTTCTGCTCTACCAGGTGTAACAATTGAGTTTAACATCCAGGCATCCATGAAAACGGAATTTATGACATTTAACGGAGTTAGAAGTTAGCAGGGAGTTAGCTCGCTAGCTTCTATCTAAATACAATATAGAATGTCCTGACTGCGGGGTTTTGGAAACAAATTAAAACATACAGCTTTCTTATCACTTCCAGCATAAATGAAGGCAGAAAACTAAACAGCAGTGACGTTTGTAGGGTTACTGAAGTTTGGCTAGCTGGTATATAATGATGTGCTACGTGACCGCTAGCGACATAGCTATGTTAGCATAATATAAACAAGCTAACTTTTTTTCCACTCGATAAAAGTTAACGTGAGTTTTCTCGGTGGTCAGAAACAAATGTAATCGCATGGCAGGATGCTGTAAAAGGACCAAACTTCAGCCAGGAGAACAACTGAGATAATTCATCCACAATACAAAGTTAGTCATTCATATACTGCTGCATGGGCTGGGCTGTAGTTACATCCTAAGGTTTTAAAAACTGAGCTTAAATAAATGATTAGCAGTAATAAAAGCCGAGGGAGGTCAACAGGGATCACTGACTGTTCTAGGAGCTTTTTGAGATCAAATAGAAGAAAATACATAGCATTAAACATGTTAACAACATAAAAGCCATATTAAACGCAGACTACTTTAGACCCGGAAGTAGGATTCGTCGCGTCATCACTGAACAACCAGATACCTTTCTAATGTGACATTGTTGTCCCTGCTCTCTTTCTCTCTCCCTCCCGCTCTGTTCCTGTGCTACTGCGAGTGTAACTACCGCCCCTCCCCGATCTCTTCCCAGCGCAAAGCACAAGGCTCGTGTGCGGAGTGAAGCGGAAAAAAGTACGAGAGCGAGAGGGTGAGAGAAAGAAAAAAAGAAAAAAAAAACATGAGCCGGCTTGCGTCGTTCACGTCAAAGACTCGGCTCCAAGAGCCGTTTCGTTCGTGAACGACACATCACTGAAAAGAAAGTAACTGACCTGACAGAGGAAAACTGAACATCATGCAGACAGGAAATGGAGACCAGAGAGACACGAGGACACGACTGGGGCGACAGAAGGTAAACAAATACTGAGACACAAAGAACATAATCAAACAAGAAACCAAAAAATATAAATAACAAACTTAGAAACAGAAGTGAAACACTGAACTTAATAAACAAAAATATACTTGAGAAAAGTCCAGAAAAAACAGCTGGGTCAAAGACCTCGGACTGTTACAGTTTTGCTGTTAAAATGTGTCTGGAGAAATGTGTCTGAGCAAAAACTGCACAAAAACTAACGTGTAAATATGTAGAGAGCTCCATAATAGGATTTGCCATTAGTTGTGTAGGATGGCCAAACTTTAGTCTTGTATCCACTGGCTTAACCCAGAGGAAGAGTTCCAACTCATTTTAGCACATTTTTGTTCATTATTTTGTGCGGCTAGTCACAGCACAGTAACTATATTTCAGTAAAAATGCTCTTATAGAACAACTGTATAAACTGTTTACAAAGAAAAATAGTTTGTCACTTGGCCAGGAACGCCCCTCTAAATAAGTGCTACAGTAATGTTACTTTGTGTCTGTTGGATGTAAGATAAGATAAGATAAGATAGAACTTTATTAATCCCTCGGGTGGGTTCCTCTGGGAAATTCGATTTCCAAAAAAGCACAGCACCGACAGAAGTTACAGAGTTATACACACACACATATATATAAATACAGAGACAATATAAATAAAATATACGAAGGGGATAAATAGAATAAATAGGAATAAAAATAAAAATACAAGTGAATTGCAAGTGAATGTGGAAATAGACAACTGAGAGCTAACTCTGTCTGACAGCGGTGTTTGTCATTTGCGGGCTGAAATCCTATTAAACCTCTTTAACTCCCACAGTATTTATTTAGTGTTGTAGAGTAAGAAATCCTGACGGTCTCCACCATGAAGAGCAAAGTGGATTACGCGTTGAGTCACTCATTCCCCCACATTCATGTTTTTAAGTAAAAGGTTAGTAGTGGTGAGAATGCGCCTTAAACACATACACAGAATCTTGAAGGCAGAAACTACAGTAGGTGGATGAGAATAAGTCTGTGAAGGTAAACCTCCAAACACACAGTCACAAACCTTACTGTAACAACACTGTGTTTTAATTTAATGTGGTCAGCACACAGTACAATGCAAAGAAAATAAACATGATGAGGGTTTATACCTGTATCTTTAATAATATGCCCAGTGTGTTTCAGTTTGTGTTATAATTGTACCATATTGCATCACAAGCTACTTATTTATGTGTGTTACTGCTCACCAGCCGGTACTGTTTGAGCACATTTTTAATAGAAAACAAATCAAATAGAAACTCATATTTTCATTTTATGAATAATGACATTATTTTGTTTTCTAAAATAGCATTTTGTATATTTTCCTCAGCATATACAGTACATCCCCTCCATACAGTCGAACAGTACTGGAAAATGTGTAAGTTTCTACCGTATTTTAAGTGATCTGAGGTGGTTTGAAGATACCTCTGCATGTTTTTGGAGGAAGACAGAGCATCCATGCAGGCACAGGGAGAACATGAATCTTCTTATTGAGAGACTACTGCACCACTGTGCTACCCTCAGTTGTAACCATTCACACAAAAGTATAGTTTTAAGAGGCATCAGTTTATATATTTAATGATATAATTAGCAATATTAAATATTCTGAGTATTAACTTGCAAGCGTTTAAATGTTGCTGATACACCAGTTTGGCAGAAATTTTACGACACTAAATCCAATTTGAGAGGAGAGGAGAAGAAGTACATCATCGCGTGTTCACAAAATCTGCAAAAAAAACCTGTTAGCGCTGGTGATTTCCCTCCAGAGACACCAGTGGACAGCCTTTGTTAGCTTGCAACCGTCAAAAACACTTAGCAGAGGACGTAAAGATGGCCAGGAGGGAGCGTTATAAAAGATGAGAGAAATCTAGAGTTTTTAATAGAGAGAGCTTCACAATTTGAAAGGCTTCAAAAGAGACAGCCATGTGGCGGTCTATTCCTATCTGTATCATAACCTGCCTGCTTACTATTTTTATGACCTTAGCATGCTACGTAGCATATTGCTTTGTGTAGCAGCAACACTGCTAGCATAACCCATGTTGTTAAAACCCCTGGAGAGTCTTGGGTCGATTTGTGGCTATTTTCAAATTTCGATTACATGCCATTTGCACAGTGTTGAATGGAATATAGCGAAAGTCTGCAAAAAAAAGTTCGGTCACATTTACTGTTAAAATTTCAGTATGACTTCCGGAAATTAGCTTCAGTGGCTAAGCTAGCGATAAACTTACGCTATTGGTCCTAGTGGTCGATTTGTGCCCCATTGAAACCCATTATAAACGCTATTTTTCACGGCAAAAAAATTACGGTCAAATCGATCGTGATCGGTTATGTTTCCGCTTCCGCTTGCAGTACTGGCCTTAGAGTTGTAATTTTTTTATTTGTCCACCGGGTGGCGCCCCTGCTCCACATGTGACGCCTGCTGGAACATACACATGTTCTCCAGCAGCCTGCTCGAGACAGATACCCGGAAAAGGCAGACTAATTTCCCGCGTACAGCAGCAGCTTGGCCCGCTGCTCGTTCCGGACCATTTTCTGACCTTAGGATCATTTGAGGGTGCATTAATTTTTTTTAATCAACAGGAAATGACGTATTTGTTTTCACGTGGTAGCGGAAGTGTGTGCTGCAGACACGGGAACCGAACCATATGCTCCGGCGCTGCGCGAAACACACCCGCGGCAGAGGCACTCCTCCCCGGGGGAGCAGGAGCAGCAGCGCCGCCTGGGGACATTTTTGGCTTCTGGAAAAAAAATTAAAACCGGATCGAAATTAATGTTCGTGCCAATCTTTTGTCCATCTAAAGGCCTAATTATAATAACAATAAAATATTACTTCAAATGTTTTTTTTTGGAAAATATTTTATGTTTTATGTTTTATGTTTTTGGGGCAAAAAAAGCAGTGCGCTCATGTGACGAAACCGGGATATAAAGGGTTAAAATCCGCGAAATGTAATTAAAACTTGACATGAATATTTCAAGGAGAAGTAGGTCTAAAAGATTGGCTAATTTAAAGTGGAATAAAATATTAATATATAAATTTTTTATAGCACTTTTTGGGCGTGGTCGATAGTGTGCATTTTATGAAATGCGCTCCTGGAAAAAAAATAAAAGGCGATCGAAATGACTCTTGGTGCCAATCTTTAGTCCATCTAAAGGCCTAATTATAATAACAATTGAATATTACCTCAAATGTTTTTTTTGGAAAATATTCAAGTTTTTTGTTTTTTGGGGCAAAAAAAGCAGTGCGCTCATGTGACGAAACCGGGATATAAAGGGTTAAAATCCGCGAAATGTAATTAAAACTTGACATGAATATTTCAAGGAGAAGTAGGTCTAAAAGATTGGCTAATTTAAAGTGGAAAAAAATATTAATATATAAATTTTTTATAGCACTTTTTTGGGCGTGGTCGATTTGTGGCTCTAAGACCGATAGTGTATGCATTTTTCTAAGACCCTCCTTAATATATCTCTGAAGTGAGAATGGTTATTTCTTCCCTGTTCATCTCTTCAGGTTCACGCTGCAAAGATACTGGTCATGCAAACATGCTGCCAACTCTGCTACTGCTTAAAAATGCTAGAGGGTCATCTTATACAATGTCACTTTAAATGCAATCTCAGGTGTGACATGTGCCATGAAATTGAACATCACTAGTCAAATCCAGGCCTTTCTCAATTTAGCCTGCATTAACTGAGGACAGAATAAGTTATTTTGTTGTTTGTAGGTTTAAATGCACAGCCATTCACGCACAAAGGTGAGGTACAGTAAACCATATGATCAAAATTATTTACTTTTAAAAATATTTCCCACAACCATCAGGTTGTTGTGTTCAAACCTTTTCAAAACAGGTAAAGGTGAAATTTAACACTGATTACTTTGCTTTTATATTAACGTATTTTCCGCACTATAAGGCGCACTTAAAATCCTTTAATTTTCTCAAAAATCGACAGTGCACCTTATAATCCAGTGCACCTTTTGTATGAGTTCTGGTTGTGCTTACTGACCTCGGACCAATTTTATGTGGTACACGGCGCTCAAAAATCTGTCAAAATGTTTTAGCACGACTTTTGTAAGCTACGAAGCTGCTTGATGGATTGTTGGAGATATTACAGCTACCGTAGTCAGGAGCCTCGCGGATTGATACGTACTGTGCTTCAACATTATGTTGTTGTGTGTCTACAATGGCACACACTCAAACTCAATTTCAAACTCAAAGCTGTCAGTCACTTTTTGTTTCGCTTAATACAACTTCTAGTCTGAAAAATAGAGTATGTATTTTGTTGTTATATGTGGATTTTGGTACAATCCTAGATTCTCTATCTAGCCATGAAATATGCTTTGACATTAATAAAAATCATATTATAGTGTAGACTGTAATACAAACAGTAAAGCTTCTTTTATCCATTGTAATTTAAAAATCAAAAATTTAATAGTAAAATACAATAGTAATAACAATGATAATACAATAATTTAAAGTAGTTTGCTGGAGTAATGATGTGCATTGTTGTTATTGATGCATACATAAATGCAAAGTGTAATCACACAGTCTTATCACAGTTTTATTTGACCCACATATTCAACAAAACACAAGTATTTAGCTACATTTTAGTTCTAAATAGTTGTATGTAGGATATAACCCACAGTCGGGATTTTCAGTAATGAAAATTACAGTGTAGCTGTCTGTATTGATGCCTCTAACAAATCACCCAGCTCTGGCTGTTGGACCAAACACATCTGGACAGCCTGTTGAATGTGAGACTCCTCAATCTCTAAACCTATAATTGTCACCATGATACCAGCTATGTTTGCTATCAGTATTGATCCCACACATGTGCTCGTGAGAGGAGGTTCAGCCAATAGGAACAGATGCAGGCCCGTGACCTTTAACATTAGATCGTGACCGCTCATCACTCATTTCTTGGTAGAATAGAGTCCATGTTTTATTCATAGACATTTTGAGAGAGTGATTGAGATGGACAGATGAATGCTATGATTTAGTACTATTAACTCTTAAACACAGACAATCTTGTATGAGTTGGGGTTTTTGAAGTGCAGTGTTTACAGCTGAGCAGACGGATTGATTGCAGATAAATTCTCAGTGAAAATCAGGCGGCGGTGTCTCGTGCAAAAAGCACGAGGTGCATCAAGGTTTTTATGAAAAAATGACAGAAGAGTGCCACCATCTGTCCTGCAGATGGACATATTTAGACGAACACAATGAATATTTTATGAAAGCCACAAATCAAACTGAGGATAAAAAAAATCAGCTTTCTGTAACGTATTCCATATATATTTAAATATCTGTGGTTTGTTTGATTAAAAGTGTCATATTTAAATGATGTTTTGAAATAAACAAAGTATACAAAATCATAAAATATTAGCTTAGAAAAAATGTTAAACGCACAAGAAGTGGTAATGATGTGTTAGGCAGTCTGCTCAACAGGTGATACGAAAGCAAAGACCAAAGTGCACGAATGTTTGCTGGATTACTGTCGTTAGTTTGTTGTGTCTGAACCACTGTAAGTCAGGTATTTAATTGTTTACGCGTTAATCTTGAAGCACTGATATGATGAAACACGTTTTTATTGTAATTGCAAAAGGATAGCTACCGTACTGTTACATACTCTTCAGTTTGTAATGGAGAAACTTCTTAAATTCAGCTCTAACACCATTCAGTGAATGTTCCCAATGTGTTTATTTTTAGAATCTATTAAATGAAATCATTCTACGAACATCTCTGGTGTGCAGCACATAATGGAGACTTAGAGTCTGTATCCATCCTATCAAACAAACTTATGGTCCTGCAAAGCGACTGCGCTGTACAATGCATAGTATTTTACCGCAGCTAATTAGTTCACAATGCATTCAATATTAAGGGCCCCCTTAAGTACTATTCAAGCCCATTTTCTCAGTCAATCTAAGTAGAAACCGAGTCATTAGCCCAGGCCGGTAAGCCATTGGTTTCAAATGTAACAGTCCACAGGGGGTCTCATCGGTTTAATTCTGCAGCATTATCAGAATTGTTTTCACAACATTGATCAGATTATAGCCCAGTGGGAGCCTCTTACAGCGTGGTACACACAACTTAGTCCCCTGGGTGGTTTTCATATTTACTTGCTGAGGAGAAAATGGTGGAAGTCTGCAGTGTACATCTGTACATTAGTATTAGCGAGTTATCTTTAAAGGAGACATTTTTACAAATCAATTTATGAAGTGTTTTATGTCTCCGGTTTGTCCTAAAGGAACAAGCATCGTCCCAGGCTGGCAAATACATCCTCTATTTTATATTTCAAACAGTCTGTTTTTGGGGACAGGAGGGGGTCCCTGGCTATAGCCACTGTTAACAGAAGTGATATTTGCTTCAGTTGCATGTGTTTCATCCGCAGTGTGCCAACAGCAAGCTGTTGAACTAATGCTTATTGTATGTTTTGCAGGAAAAGTCCACGCATGTTGCATATTAACAGTTATGTTTTAACTTTTAAGATTTAACCTCTGATTGGAGCTAAAGCTTAAATGGCTCTGATCTTGACATGAGATCAGCAATAGATTCAGTTAAAGAACGCTTACAGTAAAAAGGTATTTCATGTATTTTATGAAACAAAGAGTGCAGCATGAGTTCAGTGCTGCATGTTTTGCATGATAAGTCTCCAGAATGTAATCACGCTGTGATTTACATGTGATTACACATTTTCAAAAGATACATTCTTAAAATAATTTAGCTTCAGCATGGCTTTAAAAACACAAATATGAAACAAGATTATGTGGAAATACTTTAAAAGTCCTCCTGGTTTACATGTACCCCAGGGGCAGATTAATGGTGACCTGCTTAAATACGGGGTATTGGATAATCAATGATCACAGCTACAGAAAATTATTTGCATCAGAACTGATTTTTGTAAATGATCCGATACTGTTTACAAAAACCAACCACAGAAGTGGGGGAATAGCATGGGTCCAAGGATTTCTTTATTTGTGACCAGCTTCAGGAGACTCTTGCTTTATTTAAGTGTAATCATTGTCAAAATATTCTATGATTTTGTATGTTAACATTTTTTATTTTCTTACGTGTTTCCTGTTCTGATGGGAAGTACCTCGTTCACTTTCACATTTTGCCTCAAAATATATTAATCAAAATATTTTTACATGGATTTACACAATAATGTCAAATCCCATGACTGGGCAACATTCATAATATTACGAGCAATTCCCTGCATTAGAGGATTTGTGACAGCCTGATGGCTCACCATCAAACATTAAGGAAGGAAGCAGATGGAATTGTCTTTGGAAGCGATATCTCGGACCAAGACAGGCAAAAATGTATCCTCTCTTTAGAGACCATTACCACAACGTCCCTTATCTGGCCACCTTGAAAGTCATAAAACATAAATGGTTGCATGCACTTGTGTGCCTAAGATGAGGTTGGACGTCAGGAATTATTTGCAATGCTGCAGAGTGTGTCAGCTGTACAAACCTGGAAAACTCCAACTAACTCTGGTCATCAGCCCACATACTTGTTATTCATGCAAACTTTTTTATACAAGGGGATTTAAAAATTAAAATAACAACAATGTAATAGTAAATATTTAAATAAATATTAAAGGTGAAACATACCACTGGCCACTGTTCATTCCTTCCTCTTTTTTGGTTGAGTTGCAGGTAAATTATGAGCAACAAGCTCTGGAAATGAAAAAAGAAACTATTCATATATTTCAGTTTGATTTGACCATAAAGAAAAATCCAATGAGTAGCAGAAGTTATAGCAGTGTTGGTAATAGTCTAGAATAAACAGTTCACGCTATCAATTTGATTCGGCCCTCGGTGTCTCCTGTGTTCACTTCAACTTTTTTCCAGTGTTTATAATTACATGGTTCTGATTGGCATAAACGCAGCCTGATCCTGCACATTTGTGTATTTTATTGGTTGTCAGTATGATGGGACAAGGTGTGAAATACAGTCCCAGCCGGTTTCTTGCTGTAATTTAACACCTTCACAGTGTTTACACTGCAGCAATGAATTTGAGCCTGGTTCTACAGGATGTGAGGATGTGGGTCAGAAGAGTAAATTAGACAACAGCTATGCAGGGCCAGTCTTGCCAGTTTATTGAAATGCTTGATTATACTTATTATACAGATTATACAGCATATCTTAATTCAGGGATCTGTGCAATTTGCCAGTTTCACTTGTAGAAGGCATAAAACTCTAGGAGAAAATACAATAATTAATAATTAATTAAAAGACAAACTATCAAAATTATTGTCTATTCTATTATTCATCTTATGACTGTGTAGATGTGTAGAAAGCCTTGCATCAATATACAAGGAGCCGTATAGTAAACATACAAAATATACACTGCTTTGAAAAGAAGCTGAAACCCTATTCATTGATGATAGGAGCTTTTCTGAATGATACAGAACAACGCATTATTTTATCATCATTTATTTTTCCATTTGATGTTTTGCAATCTTTTGTTTCCATCTTTGAAATACGTTTTTTAATTCAAGCGTATTTTCATCCCTTCTGGAAGCAGCTAATATTACAGTCTCTGTATAATTATTGCAGATGATGGTTTATAACCTCGGTGCAAAATAAAAGATTAAAAGACAAGTTTCGATTAATATTAATATTTATATATTCTAAGAAGCTTTTTGAACTTTTGCTGTCTTCGTTTTCCTCGATGGTCAGCTAAGGACCAGGTTTTACATCTAACGTGGTAAAACCAACTACCCACTAAATTATTGTAAAAGCATGACTTCACATCCAACTGTCATTGATTTGTTTAATGTGTAGGAATGTGGTGCACCATCAGTATAAGCAAACATGTCAAATATTTGTTTTTCAGTAATTTCACATATTGATGTTGTATTTCTGTATTTGACAGCAGGTGTTTGTGTGGTTTCATTGGTGGCTTTTTGGACCAAGTCTGCTGAGAACTGAACTAGATTTCCTAAAAACCAATATTACAGTTATTTGTAATATTAACCTGTGATTTCTGATATATTAACCTGTGTTAATTAATTTTCAAAAGGAAGACATAAATGCTCTAACTCTCAAAGTTATAGAGTTACCAATGCTTAGGAGGTAGAGCAAGTTGTTTACAATCGTTGGTTCAATCCCAGCATCTATAAGAAGTGGCCTGTGATAAAGTGCTGCTGTATAAAATAGAAAACACTCTGTGAGTTTGTATGCAAATACATGAAGTCTAGAGAAATCATTTCTAACTATTTACTGTGTGACTGACTGATAAATGTTTTCTCCTTGGAGGATGAGAGCCATGAAGTAGCTGTTTGGGACACTGCTGATTTTTCACTGCTACAAAGTAATATCCACTCAACAAAACTCAACTTACTGCTGCTGACATCTGTTCCTGTTGATACTTCCTATACTCCCTGAACTGTAGCTGGTCTATATGCCAAATAGCTGAAGCTCTAAGAGGTACACAACTGACATTATGCAAAAACTAAAATGACTTTAGAGGACCAGACCTTGTATATAGCTCAGCTTGCTCCATTTCCATCATTTCAGTCCATCCATTTAATTTTTGATGCAGTATGAAGGATGTCTTTCTTTATTACAGCTACCAAAGGAATTTGTTTTTCAGGTTGACTAAGATGACAAAAAACGAGTCCGTTAGAGGCTCTAAAGGTAACGTTGGTAACCTTTTGAATGATTGCTCAGATCAATCGATATTGCGTAATTGTGCTGCAAATGTATTACACCACAGAGAGAGGACGATGGACGATTACAGCAAACAAAAAACAGCAGACGTTCAGCCACAAAGGACTAACTCAACAGCATTTGTATGTGCAAACCTTGCTCAGCACAGCCTGAACTCTATCTTTTACAAGTCAGTATTCTCCACCACACTCTCAAGCTTCTCCACCTCTCTTGCTCTTGTTTTATATGAGCTGCTCTTGCCTCTCCACACTGCCTGCGCTGTCTTTCTAGTGTCTCCTTCAGATTGCTGCTTTGCATGCCCAGCGACAGCCGATCAATATCCCGCCCTCTGTGTCTGGCGAGCCAGGCGTCACCGCTGAAATAACAACAGATTGGCCTGTTTGTATAGAACAGTCTCTCAACTCGTCCCGGAGACTCAGGAAACTCAATGCAAAACAATCATTTACAACAACACGGCCAGCAGACAGGCACTGAGGTGGTGGAGCTCATTCATGTAAAAGAATAGATGCTTCACTGATGCTTAGTTGGCCTTTAAATGACAAGGGCGGTACATCCAGTGATTAGGATTGGAAAGTCCACCTTGGCATTCTTTACGGTACCAAAGAAAAAGGCTGCACATTGTAGCTGAGAAAAACATGGAGGCCCTCGAGGGATAGACAAGAGCCCAGTGGAATGGCTTCAGTGTTCCAGCATTTATTCTTAAAATTCAACAACATACTTCTGATAATGCAACCCAGATGCCAGAGCTCCAAACGCAGGTGCTCAGTGGTCTAGTGTTAATTGCTGCTAATTGGTGTTGCAACACATTGAGGCATATCCGGTCTGCGTGCATTTCAGTGAGAACAGAGGGGATTGTCAAGGGCTTCAGTGGAAGCCTATAAGATTATCCAGAAGCTCTGTGCTTACCGTTTCTCTACGTTGCATATACAGACAATTTGACATTTATCAGAACAAAGATCATATTAGTTACCATCGTCTTTGTCTTTTTTGGAAAAATTAGCTGAGTGTTGTTCTTTTTCTCTCACACTCAGCTTTCCTAGCTGAGTGTAAACACATGTTATACTCCAGGTGAAACATTAAGCCTGTAAGTGATTTTAATCAGAGTCAAAGCAGTGGTCAGTAGTTACTGGTGAGCAGTATATTCGCATTTGAACATGCATTAGAATCTTTTTTAAGGCAGGTGCATCATCATCATTATTATTATTAGCAATAGCAGCTGTAATAGTATCACATTTTATATGTAATATGGAGGGGGTAAATAATTGTCATTAATACATAAAAAATGAATATAGTGAAAATTTAACATATATATCTTTTATAATTAAATGAAGCTAAACACCAAATTTACATTTGATTTTATTGTTTTAATTCAATAAAACATTTTTTCTTTGCAATTTATTTTTGGTAAATCTATTCAGTAAACATTTAACGTACTGATGGGATGTGTAACAACATCACTGTTTTATTATGGAAAATGTCATTATTTTTGCCATTGCTTGCAAATGCTTAATGAGATATACAGGAAAAAGCTTTTAATGTTCCCCAGGTTAACCATTTGTAATTTGTCAGTTTCAACAGACGATGGCTGTCTGAAAACCACAGCAGAGATGTTTTACTGCTCGAATGTAAATAGTGAAGGTTAAGCTATAGTTTAACTCAGAGAACACATGGGTGGATCCAGTAAACCCACCATGACTAAGTTAGTGGTAATGCTGAATTTAAGACATTGTACCATTAAAATGTTGTCTGATCCTGCACTACAATAGTTTAATGGCTGAATCTCAATCTGTGAACAGATTTCCTTTGTTAAGTGTTTAAAACACACTTTAAAATACATTTAGTTCCGTTTTAGAGTCTCTGTGATATTCACATCGTCTCCAAGATCCCTAATGTGACCGAATACTTGAGTATTTCCAATGTGGGGAAACTTGCTGAAAGCCTGAGAGCTTTATTATTGTTCATAATCAGAAATATGGTGACTGATTTTTTTTCCAGAGCTGATCAAATATTTGCAATGTAATGCTGTCTCTGTCATATTGTATTATTGTAGGGTCTACCTCACAATATAAAAAGCACCTTAAGGCGACTGGTTGTGATTGGGCTCTGTTTAAATAAAACTGAATTGAATTTAATCCGTCCTTATATTGAAAACTGAATGATTGTAAAAGCACCCACAGTGAACTAATGTCTTACTTACTCATTACACTTGAGTACCACCTAATGTGTGTGGGGTTGTTACAGCAACCCGACTGAAAGTCCCATGACGTCATTTTGTATGTGACACAAACTACACATCAACGGAGGATGTCAAGGCGATGGTATACCTGCTTCTTGGTGTATTACTTTTTGGCCATGCCATGCCATAGGGCAGGAGGCAGGGTACACCCTGATAGATTGGTAACCATCCAGTGTGTCCCCAATTTCTCGTCATATAACAGACTCCAGACCAACCAAAATCCTGAAATGGATAACTGCAAGATTTTGAATGGAAGGATGGAAGTTATATATGACATTATATTCAAAATTATACAATGTAATTATGTAACAATCTAAGAATGTATTGAATTCCCAACTTATAAAAGAAAGAACTGAACTACTAAGAGACCTGATTAACCAGCGGTTTAATATTACCAGAATGGAACAGAGGTGTGTAGATGGAAAAAAATAAATAAATAATGACCTACGCACACGGTTTTATTTCATCACAGTGTTTTGGTCCAACTGACTTTTGTCACAGCGTAGTATACTAAGTATTGTTAATATTCTCCAATTGGTTGATAGAATTCCACTTGGTGTCCGAGTGTGAACGTATATGTAAATGATTGTGTGAGTAATTATATGAACTGACTATCCACAAAAATGAAAAGTGCATCACACCACACAAATGTACAGCATTTCATTTCTACGCATTGCTGGTAAATATATCCACATTATTAAGACAATAATTGTCACATGGTTTACTGACCATACTAGAGTGAGACTCCAGCAGCAGAACAGATGCAACAAATCTTTCTGTTTGCTGCTATGAATCGACAATAAGAACCAGAAGATATTCACAGTGTGATACAGAGAAAATCAGAATGAGATAGCCAGCGCTCAAGAAATAGATCCAACTTCATACCAACTCTTTCATTTGATCTTAATGATAGCCATTGTATTGATGCCTTTCGCGATTATTTCCGCTTCTTGCAACCTCCTTCGGCTCGCCTGGCTGCCGGCCTGTGTGCCCAGCTCCAACACATGACTCCTTTAAAGAGCTTGAAGGGGTCTTAGAAATGGAGCAAAGCAACAGCAACAGAGGAATACAAGAGGATAGAGTAGAGGAAGAGACAGACGAGCAGGGGGAGGAGGAGGGGAGCTGGACAAGATGAAAGAAACAGCTGTATACAAATGACAGGCTTCCATACCTCCCCACCACCAACAACAACACCAACAGATCCCCCCACCCCACCACCACCTGTGGTGATGTTGCCCTGTGCGGTCATCGAACAGCTTCAAAGAGCCAGGCAGGCGAGACGAGGCGAAGCGAGCGGGCCGAATCCTCAAAGAGACAGCCTCCCTCTCCTCCTCCGCTAACACCACGGCCTCTGACACACAAACACAATCTGCCTCGTCCACACTGCACACCCTCTTTACTCCCCACTCAGTACCCCCCACCCCCCATCACATGTAAATAGCCAGCAGAAGGAATACAGAAGGAGGAGGAGGAAGGCAATGAAGTGACTTTATCACAGCCATGTACTCAGTAGAAGTGACAGGCTCTGTTGTGGGGCGAGACCAGCAAACATGCAGCATACGTAGTTTCTGCATAAGGTATATTTTTATATACCTTATGCTTGTACACTATATCATTAAATCTAACCACAGGCTTATTTTCTATGTGAGACAATAAAAAATTGTTTAGAGAACACTTTTTTTCAGATTTTTCAGCTACATTTTACATCCATTGGTGTAAATTATTGACAGATTACATTTTACTTCAACACACTTAAACCTTGCATAAAGGAGGCTTTGTTAAACAGTGGTATGTTATAGACCTTATGGATAATGTGTAAAGAAAGAGTTCTTTACACATCCAGCAGACACAGAGGACACTTAACATTAATCTGAATTTGTATATACAACTTAAATATATTGCTCTTTAATGGCTAACTGCATCATTGTCTTCACAGGCTATTTCTTAGCTGCTAGCATACAGCATGCGTATGTAGGCAGAAGGGTAAAAGAATGATGGTAGCAATGATGGCTTTGTTTGTGTCCTATGTGGCAGGAGTGTAGTTTTTGGGTCCGGTGCAGGGGAAAGCACTGTATGCACTACAATAAATGAGAAAAAACACAGTCTGAATCCGGTGTGGGTCCTCGTCTCTTTGCATTGGTGCCAAAACCCTAAGTGGTCATGTCCGGACTGTAGCCCACGCAGCTCGCGCCGCATGCGCAGCCGCTGTGCCTGCTGACGCAAATGCTGGCGGAGATTTGCTGCAATGCATCAGAAGCAGCTAGCGGCACACAAAGCTCAGCTGGACTGGCTCCAGGCCTTCAAGGGAGGACTTGCTGCCTCCGGTGATTTGCACCATGGAAGATTTTCCACTGAAGCAGTCTTGTATGACACCTTACGCCCATCCTTTGACCAAGTGATAGAGAATGGTGGTCACTTGTGGCGCCCTGAAGGCACGCGGACCTTCATATTGTTAAATGATAGGCTTTATCAAGTGAGTCATGACACTTGCACAGAGGAGAAACACACCTAGTTAAGTGAGCCACCGGGAATCGGTATCAGGGCACATTGTTCATGTCTCGCACACTAAAGGAAACGTATGAAGTATTGGGTGTTAAATCTGTTCGGACTAGTGTGTACCACCTTAGACTATCAGGTTGGTGGAGCAGCTGAATCAGAAGTCAATGATTTGTAAGTTCATTCACAAGGATGAAGACAACTGGGATTGCTGGTAAGACCCTCTGTTGTTTGAGGTGGAGGTGCCCCAGGCCTCTACAGTCTGCTGTTCAGCAGGAAGCCACGGAGGGTGCTGGACCTTATTAAAGAAAACTGGGCGGAAGGTCCAAGCCCAGCCAAAAAATGAGATTCAGTACGTTCCGGACCTGCGAGCAAGCTGCACAGTTAGGGGAGGCTGTCAAGGGAAAATCAGCAGCGGCAAGGACCCTTTGTGGGCACACAGCGGGTAGGTGATGTTGATCATGTAGTGGTACGGTTGGACAGGGTAGGAGCTACACAGATATATCACCTCAATCTCCTTAAAGCATGGAGAGAGGCTGAAACCGCTTCTCTGGTGAGCCTGGTTAAGGAAAGAGAGGAGCTGGGGCCAGAGGTGCCAAATTCCACCATTCCCACCTCCCTCCATTGTGAAAGCCATCTGCATTGCAAAGCATTTTGCAGATGTGTTCCCTCCCTTGCCCAGCCGCACGGCTTGTTTGGAGCCCCTGCCACTTTCCAGTGCCTCGTGATCTGGGTGCTGCGTGCACATGCTGCTGCCTACCTGGATGATGTTATCATCTACAGGGACACCAGGGCAGAGCATATGCAGTGGATGGCTGCGGTTCTGAAGTCCCTGAGGCAGGCGGGGCTCACGGTCAACCTGAAGAAGTGTGCAGTTGGATAGAGGAAGGTACAGTATTTGGGGTACCACCTGGGAGGCAGGCAGGTGCGTCCACAGGTGGAGAAAATGGGCGCCATTGCATCCTGCCCGTGTCCCAAGTCCAAAAAGGAGGTGAGGTGGTTCCTGTGGCTGGCCGTTTATTTTCATGAATTTTCGTGCCCCAGATCTGGTCCAGTGGATGGAGCGGTGCCATTTGTGCAGGTGAAAAAAAACCTCTTTTCAATATTACCTCCTGGGACGCTCATTCACCCTCTGCTTAGACCACACCCCGCTGTACTGGCTCCACCGCATGAAAGATGCCAACGCACCCAGTGGTATCTGGCTTTGCAGCCCTTTAAGTTTAACGTGGTCCATAGGCCGGGGGCGCACATGGTTGTGGCTGATTTCGGCCAGATGGGGCCCCTCAGGCGTGCATTGGGGGTGTGGTCTTTGGCTGGAGGTGCAACGGGTTCAAGGGGCAGTGTCGAGAAGACTGATGGGGCACTGTAAGCCCTACAACCAACAAGGAAAAAACAAAATGCATCCGGTGTGGATCCTCGTGTGTTCACATCCTATCATTACATTGTTTATATACATTTTTACTAATCAATACTTGACTGCTTTTATTGATGTAATTTATTGATGAACACAGGAATGCAACAGACTACCAAGCTAAAATCTAACAACAGACGGGAAATCTTGTCAAGAACCCAGATGTTACGCAGGAGGGGGTAACACAACAACTCCAGAAACTCGGTACAAGTGTAATAACAAAAACAAGTTTAATGGCAGCTTTCTCACAAAAACAGTAACCCAAATTCATACATGCGGGGGAGAAAGGGACAGTTAGGTTGTGCCAAAAAAAAAAAAAAAAAAAAAAACACCAAAAAGACAAAACCAAAACTTAGCTGAGCTCTTATCCTAGAAAATCAAGAAAAGGAAAAGACCCTAACCCTCAACTCAAAACAAGCTCAAAATTACATGGGTGGCACCAACCTACTTACCCTAGTGTTTCTAACAGAAAGGACTCTACGTGAGGAAGTGTATGGGGTCCCCAGACTTACCTAGTCCTCTTTACTCCCACCACAACCTTCAAACAAAAGAAAGACACCAGAGGCTTATTACATATGTGCCAAACAATTCTAAGGGAAGAGAGCCACACCCAGCCACAGGTGAGTCTCCTTATCAAGGTGTGCACTCCTGGTTTGTCCAATCAAAGCCTCCTTCCTCTGATTAGCTGGAGATCCCCAAATTGACACCAGCCTGCAGTATGTGTACCTGAGGAAATGGCAAACAAAAGAAGAGGGAAAGAAAGCATTCAGCCTGCAGACACGTAACACAAGAAATGTCTTTCACTTGTGTGAAGATGAGCAGCTTCAAAACTGACATTGTGACATAACATTTATATATTTAGTGCAACTTAAAAAGATGCAACAATGTCTCACTGTTTGGGATCTGCAGTAGAGTAGCTGGGCTCGACATGAAAGTGAAATAGTCAGATGATTTTAAACAGAGGCACAGCTATTGATATTAGAAATCTTCTCTATAAATCACCATTTAACCAAAAACGAAACCCTTCTTGGAAAGCTGGACGCATCATATATAGTCATCACCCTGACTGACAAACTATCAGACTTTCTTATCCCTAAGTAGCTTAATACAACTTACACATCCAAACACGTTTACATTGTTCTTTTATGAACTTTATGTCTTTCTGTTCCTCACATTCAAATTAAGAAGTCCACATATGCAATGCTGTATAATCAGTTCAATCAAGCCAACACAATTATTTACTGTACAGATCAATTAAATTAATGTTGTTGCACTCACAACATAATGTTTTTTTTGTATGTAATTTGTATAGTATTTTTTTCTCTCTTATTTTCTTTTCTAAATGTACTTGTATATTGTTCACATGTTGAAATAAATTACCAATCAATCAATCAATCTTACTTCATCTTATTCTTTTTTTTCCATTGGTTAGTTTCTAATTGTTCTGTTTGGGGCTAGCTAAGAAAAGCTATCTGGAGCATGTACAAAGTGATATTTTAGTAGGGCTGTCAAAACTGATCTTAGTTATCTATCTTAGTTTGAGTGGTCACATGACTGCATCATGTGATTAAAATCCGTCATCATTTTCGAAAGGCTCCGGGTTCGCTGTCCACACTGCAACGTGAAAACGGCGTTTTCAAACATATCCGCTTTGGAGAGCGTTTTTAAAACGCCAAAAACGGCGTCTCAGTGTGGACAGAAGGCCAAAACGGAAAGAAACAGATGCGTTTTCAAACCAAAGTTTAGTGTGGACATGGCCTGGATGAACCAGCCAGTCATCGGCATCACACCCATTTGCATGTATTTAATTCCATCCAGGTGCATTACAGAGCAAAATTGAAAAAGGTGATGACATTTTGAGATGGCATTCACGAATACAGTGTAAAAGTATAATGACCATGTTTAGTCAAAATAAATATGAAAAAGACATTTAATTATAAAACAAATAATCTGACACAAACATAAAAACATTACCAGAAATGTATAAAAAGTAACTGATTTGAGATTGTAGTGGAGAAAGCTGGCACAAGTGTAGGTGTGACAGACAAAGATAGAGATGGATGGGTTACAAATGCCAATTTGGCTGTGAAACAAACAACCTGAATTCACCTCAACCCTTCCCCTCCGCCATACCTAACTATCTTGATCAGGAATGACAGAGCTTGGGTGCAGGCCAGAGCCTTTTAACTGACACATGATGGATATGGACACATCTCTCCAAAGAAAAACATAGTAGGGTAATTCCAGAAAGCCATGTTGCTGTTCTTTTTCTCTTCTTCTCTTTAAAAATGTATTTCAGAAAATCATGTCCCATCCTCTTTTTTTTAAACCACACCACCTGAACCTCCTCAGTCTGGATGATGGAAGAGAAGGAACATTTTTGAATCTGAGAATGTCATCATCAAGAAAACGAGCTGCTGGATGAGCTCACACTACAACCTTCAATCACACACACTGCATGCACACACATGAAAACCAACCCCTCACTCACTCAGTCCCACCCTTTACTGGCCTGGGCTGGTAAATAGGGCCGGGTGTGTGAGAATCTCATTACCGCAACACAAAGCCGAGTTTCCTCTGAGGATTGGTGAAAGAGAGAGTGAGACAGTGTTTGTGTATGCAAAAGTGAAATAGAGCACAAGTGTGCATGTGCAGGCATGGCTGTTTCCAAAGTGTGTGTGCGTGTGCATGTGTACATTTGTGAGTGTGTGTGTGTGTGTTAGGCAAGCTCAATCAGCAGCAGGCTGATGGTGAGGGAGAGTGAGGCAGCTGGGGCCTCCTGCCCAGGCCTTCAATTTCCCTCCCAGTCCAGCCACTGGAGTGTGTAATTACTATGGGGCCGGCCTGGGGGCTGGCATGGAAGTGCAAACACACACACACACACACCATCTCTCAGTATCCACCCTACCGCAACCGCTACCACCCCCCAAGTCACACACCTCCCACTAATAGCCTCCACATACACAGACACACATACATATATAGATATATACACACACAGTTAAGAAACACATCAGCCTCCCTCCCTTGGCCTGTAGTTCATCCTGATGCCCCATGTTGCCCTGGGGTGGCTGAGCATCTATGATCCGCAACTGAGAGCACAATATGAAATCCCTCGCAGCTCCCACTTCACAGACATGCTGGAAAGTATCCACTCCTCCACCATGACACAAAGTATGGATTTCATATTAATCTATACTATATTTCTCCTTGTGATTTGCTGTGGCATTTAAAGCTATTTTTATTAGTTTTTTTGAATAAAAGTATAACAGTTTGTTCAGAAGATTTGTCTCTTGTCCAACCAAAAGAGTAAAAAACTTTCTCCTTGATTTAGTGGAATTAACATGTTACTGCAAGTATAACTGCAGAAGGACACCGTGGGATGGGAATGACCATATCGGACTACATCTGGATATCGTCACTTCTATATGTGATCACATCTCAGCCATGAGTAAATTCAGTATGTACAGCAGATCCACAATCTTCCTGCTTCTCTTGACAAAAGATGGCTGACCAGTGAATACTGAGGTACTGTTAATATCATAGACTGTAAATAAAAAACAGTCATCTTTGGGTTCTGTACTCTGCCGCCATGTTTATTTTTTGATTTTTGGTTAGCAAGACGCAAGGATAAACTGTACAGGTGAAATACGCAGACACAGATATGTGGTGATTAGTGGTAAGTAGCATACTAACAAAAATACATTTTCACTCACCAAGAAGTGGGCAAAAATTTGCTGTTGTGCAATTATTCAATTAAAAATACTCCAAAAGGAAGAAGCAGTACAAACACCGTCAGGAGATCCACTTCAGAGACTGCAATTAGCAAAGGTTATTCCTAACAGAGAGCAGTCAGCTACAGATTCCCATCAATGCAGCCACATCCCTTATTTTAGGCTGTAACACTATTCAAATGCATGAACTGCAAATCTGGCATAAAAATGAGAATTTTGACTCCAACTATAAAAAGAAGAAATGTCACACAGAGTCTTGATCTTAACAACTTAGAGGAAATATTTAAGGTGCAGAGGTTCCATCAAGCTCCTCATTTTCCTGAGACAAACTGCAGGAATCTCCGAGGCGATGGTGGCACTCGGCTGGTAGGTTGGAGGTTATAAATCCAGACTGTCCTTTGTCAGAGCATTGCTCTCTTCTCTTCTATGTTCATGTTTTTTGGACGACAGGACGACGAAGATTCTTGTTACTTTCTGTTAGATTTCTGATCCCATGCATTTTGGATTCAAACTCAAATAAAGGTCCATTTTTACATTCACCTGTTTATCCCAAGAGTCTGGTCCTTAGTGGCAGGTACCTAATAGGTTGTTGATTTCTTCTGCGTTGTCTTTTATAATCCAAGACTTACTCAATGGTATTAAGATCAGAGCTCTGTGAGAACCAAACCTTCTGTCACAGGATGGTTAGTGTTGTAATTTTTGTCTGCAAGTTGTTGCTATATTCTACTTAACCAAAATAATAAAGTCGTAATGCAAAAAAAAAAGAAAACCGTTTTAACTTTAAAGTATGAACACAGCCTTTGTAATGTCACACATCAGTTTTTGACGTTTAATATTTGAAACCATGAGCAAAGTGTTTTTCTGGGGGATATTTAACAAGCTGCGCTTCATGCTCACATGGTAGATAACCTTTCAGTCATAAGGTAGGCCCACCCACAACCATAGTTTTTATTGTCTTTTCAGACAGTAATGACAAACAAATGTCACAAAATAAGCATCGTGTCGTATTAAATAAGATTAGAATTGTATGAACTCACCAGAAAAACATTCAAAGACGGCATGGAGCTCAGGGATCTCAGTCTGGTAACATTTGCGATCAATCCAACCAGGCAAGATGATCTCAAGATCATTTCAGGGATTTCTTTTGTACAACCAGTTCTTGTTAATATGTAAAGGGATTTTATGGCATGTGCATTGAAATGATGTTGGCACAATGTTGCACTGGTCATCTTCTAAACATGCAGATAAATACCTTAGGATCTGTACATTTATTCTATTCCAATTTTTTGGATTAAGAAATTCGATACCATGTGCATGATTAAAGATAGAAACTAATTTGTATGTAGTGGCAAATCAAGATGCAGCATGTCTATTACTAAAAAAAGATTTAGAAGAAGCAAGTGCAGACTTAACACTCTGTGTGATGGTTGATTCTCTAGTTGCTGGTGTGAAGCTGCAGTTTGTAAATCTGCGGGTGGGATGTGTGCACTTGTTTCAGCAGCCTTAAAACAATAGGCAGACTTGAGAGAGGCTCTTTGATATAACCACATTTTAATGGGACACACACTTATAGCGTGCTTGACAGTATCTGATTGAGACACTGTGGTTTTCTCCATATCGTGATGCACTCACTTCTTGTGTCTAGCTTGTGAGTGTGCATATGTGCACGTGTCCTCCTCGACGCAGTGGGAACACGCACATTCGCTCACTGGTGGGCCCTGGGACAGGCAGACAATTAAACAGGTCAGCGTGGGGTAACCGTGGCCAGCCTGCGGGGGGCGGTAGACGCGCAGCTGGAGGTAGCAGGACAGGCGAGAACAGCAACACCTCCAACGGACATGCTCTCTGTTTCACAGGCAGACACTGAGGGACACACACACATACAAACACACACACCTAGCCGGTAGGAGAGAAAGATGATTAAGAAGTTAGAGTGGAGGAGATGGAGCACTTCTGGACAGTGACATGAACTCTGAACCTCTAAAATTACACAAAGAGGTGATTTCACAATTTTGCCCAAAAATGCAACAAAACATAAAATTTAACAGACAATCATTTCTTCTCCTTTAACCATTTCCCCCTGAGGTTTTACAGTATTAATTCATAGTTATGGAAACAGAAGAGCACTAGATGAGGGAGCTGAAGCTTTCTTGACCTGTACATGCAAACTGAGTTTTTATTGTCCTTTTGGCCTTTACCCTGCGTTGTTCTCTAACTCCTGAATGCTATTTTACATGTTTTTCTTTAACCTTTGCTCCACTGAGAGTGTGGGGGGGTTTTTTTGCTGCAGAGATGTTACAACAATTAAGAAAACAGGTGCCTCACAGTGTCTAACAAACTTCAGCCGTGGCTCCTCTGTGATAAAAGCAGATTAAAGCTTTTCTCTATGTTTGCGTGGTAACTGATTGCCAAGGCAGTGCTATTCTTGTTTGCTATTGCAGCCGAGGCGGAATTACCTCGATTTTGTACAAAATAGTCAATTAAATTAACTGTGAAAGGCTATTTATTTTGACCTGGGGATACATTTTTTTTCTCTCTTTTTCTTTCCTCTCATACGCGTTGTAAATGGGGTGGGGGAGTGAGGGGTGGTGGGGACAACAGAAGATGAGAAATTGGGAGCAGAACAAAGACAGAGGATTCGGCTGAAGTCCCAGAGTTGGAGTCACACTGCCATCAGGTGGACATCAGCTAACACTGCAGATCTGACAGGAAATGTGTAAGAAAGTATTTCTGTGAAGGAGAGTGCAGCCACAGTGCTGTTTTCATTTATGCATCGTCTCCACATTCAACAATCTTGTTCTCATGATAACCATAATTAGATATTTGTGTGCTGTGCTTCAGCAGTGTCACGTGGGCCTACAAGTTTTCTGCATCACACTGCACCTGGTTATATCGATAGTGTGCAAATGTTTTAATGATGAAAGATGTAACTAGTACTTTAATTTGACAGGGAAAAATTCAAATAGAAAAATACTCAAAACAGACTAGATTTGCCATTAGTTAGGAGTTACTGCGGCACGGTGGTGCAATGATTAGCAGCTCGCGGCAAATGAGATTTCGTTGAAATATTCTAGCTGACTGGAACTTTAATGTTTGTGGCATGTTCTCCCTGTACATGTGTGGGTTTCCACTGGGTACTGCAGCTATGCCACACAGTCCAGAGATATACACGTTAGGTTAACGATGGTTTCAAATCGTCGTAGGTGTCAGTAAAGGTAAAATAAACAGCTTGTTGTATAAAAGCACTCTGATGGCCTACTAGTGCCATTCCATTCCTTATACAGTAGAAGTCAAAGTGCCACTTCAATTCACTTTAACGAATAGAAACATATATTTATTACATCTAGCTTCGGTGCATGCAACCAGAGCAAAGCATTCTGCTTTCGTAATTGTCTCTTTTCCTTTGCAAAGGACATTAGAGTTAAGATGGGTTGGGTTATCTTTACTTAACCTTTCATTTACACTTGGCTAATATCTGGACGTGGACTATTCAGTTCATTTCAGTATTATTTATACAGTGCCAAATCACAACAGCAGTCACCTCAAGGCGCTTTGTACTGTAAGGGTAGACCCTAGAATAAAATAATTCTTCAACAAGCAAAAATCTAAAAGGCGTTTTGTGTGATGGTTTTTTGCTATTGTTGTTGTTTTCTCCTTGTTTAACATTACAGTTTCACACTATACATGAGAACCTTTAAACTTGATCAATTTAAAATAAAGAGGAAATCTGTAATAATGCAATCAAAATGAATATCCAGTCATTTTACTGAAATTACCCAAAAAATATATCTGTGTACAATTAATACCAGCAGTGCAAATGCAGACTAGTCAGCCATATATGGTTTTGCATCACCAACTGAATGCATGTAAACTCCCTGTGGTAATACAATTCTGACAGTGTGAGCTATGGCAAGGCTTTGTTTTTTGCCTATATGAGACGCCTTCCCTCACCTGAGAATCTGCAGTGCTCTTACAGCATATTGTCAGAAAAAAGGTGAATTTATTCTGAAACTCTGACCATAACCTCCACTGGAGGGTGTTAGATGTGGAAATTAAAGTTAACACGAATTATTCTTTTTTGTACTTTCACAACAAGAAAAAGTCCAGTACTGAAAAATATGGTAATGAAACACAAACTAACAATTCTACAAACGTCAGATTGTAAATTAAAATGCTATTAAATTCTGGTTATTAGACATATGTCACATGTGTCCGGACTGCACCGAGTTAGTTAATTATTCTAAAAAAAACTGTTTGACTTTGTCAAATTTAACATGAATGTTAAGAAATGGGTTTTCAGGGCCTTCACTTGTCCCTCACTACACCCAGCCAAACAACCAAACTTTACCCATGATGTAGTGTGGAGGCATGTCACAAAACAGGAAGGATGTGGTCACAGCTTTTATCCAAACCAGCCTATCGATGATTTGAAATTAAAGGACACAATGCTGCGTTTACAGTAAAATGTATTTTCATACAGTTGTCTTGATCCAAATAAGATGTCCACACACACACAAACACATATCAAAACCTCATTCCAGGTTTAAATAGGATTTAAAAGAATGTACAATACAATGATGTTTGTTAGTACAGCTCAGCATGAGGGAGATTTATCTTCTAACAGATGCATCCCAACACCAAGTGACATCCCAATGAAAACAAATAGACAAAAAACACAATACAGCAGCAGAAACATAAGGGTTTGCACACATGCATGCGCACATGGTGTCTAGTTAAATGAGGCATGTGATACACTGTAGTGGAATGTGTGTGACAGTAAGACAGAGAGAATAATTGTGACTGCGAGATAGAGCAAATGATGAGCTGGAGGGGAAGTAAACAATGCCAGTTCCTGTGATAGACTGCAGAACACTTTCCATCTCATTGACTTTGAATAATTTTTCACATCAAATGAAAAGTAATTACATCACAACAACTCATGCTGAATGGTTTCCTCTCACTCTATCTTTGTGTATCTGTGTGTGTAAACCAAGATGAGTATTTATGTTGGTCAGTGATTCAATTGACTCATTCATTATGTCGAATAAAAGGTGATGGTAGACTTTGCTGTTTGTAGTGTACCTCGTGTTTTGAGAACGAAACCCTTTTGAGATGCTACATTGTGTCTAGGACGAGAGTCACAAGAGTGAATGCACAATGAGCAACATATGCTAAACTGTGGCATGTAAAAATGCAGCAAGTACAACATTGGGATTCTTTCTGTGTTTATGTATATTTTACCCTAAAATTTGCTCAGCATTTTGAATAAACTCTGTTTTAACTAATGACACACGCGCCATGTTACTGTTTCTACCTCCATACTGAAAACATCATCCACGCATTTGGTGTTGATGTCTCATTTGGAAAACAAACTTGCACATATGAATATGGTTTTAGCAGAAAATCATCCAATAATTAGCTTATGCTGGTTATAAAGAAATATTACACCCAAGTTTAGTCTAATGCCAGACCTGAAAGGCTCCCTCTCTTTGCCCTCAGTTTTGCAGTTATGTACAGTATGCCTATCATTTCCACCCTTGTAATATAAGGTAACACCTTTCTCACTGAGGTCAGCCAGTTCTGTCTTTCAGTTTAATCTCACTTACTTTGTTAGCTCAACATTAGCTAATCCCGATTACACCTTCCATAGTGCATGGATAATATTGGATAGGAACTACAGTATATAAGGCAAAAACAGAGTTTGCACCATTTTAACAAGCTTGAAAGTTGACATTTGGCATTTTCTTTATTCTTCAAACCCGCCCAAACTCTCTTAAGCACACCTGTTTTGGAATTCCTGCTTCCTTCTAGTGGAACCAGGTCACTAGTGTTTAATGATGTTAATAAATATAACAGGGTATTCTGGATCTCTAGTCTTCTTGAAAAACATTCAAAGATGCTCTTTTTTATGTTGGCTGCCTTTTATTCTATTCTCTGTTAAGATGATCCCACACGGCTTCAATAATGTCGACATCTAGGTTGGGGAGGCCAGTCCATCACTCATAGGCTCCTAGTGTGTATTTTTCTATCCAGGTGGGTTTTTACTTCATTGGCAGTGTGTTTGGGATCACTGCTATACAGCAAAATGAAGCTGTTGCCAATCAGATGCTTCCCTGATGGGACTGCATGGTGGATCAAAATTTGACAGTATTTTTGTGTTTAAAATGTCATCAGTGTTGACAAGATTCCCAAGAGCACTGGCTAAAATCCAGCTCCCATCTGTGAAACAGCATCCCCTGTGTTTTAGAGATAATCATAAACACTCACTGTTGCCTCTGTCCTGACCTCATTTGCACATACTGATGGCAGTCTGGACCAATTCTAAGTCCGATTCATCCCTCTATATGCCACTGATTTTCAGTCCACTTCTTGTGTAACTTGGCTCCTCAGGCTTTTCGTCCCGCCTGCCTTCCTTAAGAAGAGCTTCTTGACAGGTAACCTCAAACAGAGGTTTTCAGCAGTTGATCAAACCAACATTTGAAAATGAGTGAAAATGCAGCTAATGTCCAAAGAAAAACTATGAAAGAACTTTGGAAGCTTTGGAGAACTGCTGCTCAAGATCATGTTTAAAAACTACATGAAGGTCTGGCTCCCTGCAAGCAAAATATAATTAAATGACCAATGGTTCAAGACTTGCACAGCATTGCATATAACAAGCTAAATGTTTCAAAATCAGCAAAGCAAATCAGAATTTTAAATGTCTAATTGTTAACATAAGACATGTGTATAGCATGAAGTATACATAAGTCTATAATTTGTTGGACAAGACACTTTTCAAAAACTTTTTCTCTTTACACCACCACAATATATTTCAAATAAAACAATCAACATGTGATTCAAGGCAGACTTTCAGCTTTAATTTAATTTAATGGTTAGGAAGTACAGCACTTTTTATACAAAGATGCTGGTTTTCTAATATTTTCTAATACTTGGATGAAAATCCTTAATATCAATGACTGTCTGAAGAAGCCATGGACATCACCAAATGCTGGACTCCCTCCCTTGCTCTGCTAGGCATTTACTGCAGCCACCTTCAGTTGTTCATCGTGCTTATTTGTGGGTCCTGCTGACTTCAGAAACTGAAAAGCACACTCTGAGATTAGGTGACTGACTTAACCATTACAATTATCCCAGATATGACAGAACTTGTAAAAACAGTCTTGACCTGGGGAAACGGGAAGGCTTGGCAGCAGTTCCTGTCAAAGGCAAACAAGGAACACGAAAAGTGTCAGGAGAGAGGCAACATCATTGGGAAGGTTACTTTTCAAATGTATTCCACTACAGATTGCAGAATACATGCCCTAAAATGTATTTTGTAACGTATTCCGTTACGTTACTCAGTGAGAGTAACCTATTCTGAATACTTTGGGATTACTTGAGATATTATCATGCTTTTTACAACTACATGAATGTACTATTGCTGTGTGATTTATTACTATTACTGAAGGTACTCACCATTTTTGCAGCGATCTCATATAGAAAATTATTCCGTGCTTATATAAAACAGGTCAGCGGCCGTAGTAAAGGGACCTCTGGCTAATACGTCGGGTTCGTGTCGGGCTTGTAGCCGAAAACTAGCTTTACTGTGTTGTCTGGGTCGACTTTGCTAGCGAGAGACAGAGAGAGGCGTTGAAAGACTGCTCCAACAAAACTTATTGTTTCAGAGGAAAACACGAACACAGTGTACAGTCGAGTCTTAATAGCTTACTTACAACTGGGCTCGTCAGGCACTCTTTTCGGCTGCAGTGGTTATTATTGTAGCTGCCCACTTGGAATTACCACTCGTGACGCAGAGAGCTTCGACTGATGCAACTTTATTCTCTCCTCTTTAAACCACCGACAATATGGCACCGTGAAAACTATAAAGATGCACAAACAAATACCATTAAACATTCAAGTAGAAAGTGCAGAAATGTTCGCATTTTACTATAGAAAATTATTTTGATTAACCCAAATAGTGATATTGACATAAATCAATAGTTTTTAAACTATTTATGTTACAGCATTTAATAAAATGAATTAACAACAACCTTTCTGTGTCTTAAATACATAAACAATCGTTTGCAATCATTAACCAACCTCTTTCTGCTTCCAAGGGTGCTAATCATGCTGAATCAGCTAGCCAACCTCCTCCATGCGCATCTCTTAGCCAGTCTTTCCACACCACAAACAAATGACATGCATACACAATAAAAAACGAATTCAACCACATTGAGTAAACTTTCAAAGTTATAGCATGTGACAGATAAATAAAACACATAGTTTTGCATGAGTACCCTCAAAAACAAACGCTTTTACTCACTCTGAAGCAACGTGTTTGCGTCGCCTCACCGAGAACAGAACAGGAAGTCTGACACAATAAAAGAGGAAGTGCTAAGGTACTCTTCAAAATAAAAGTGCAAAGTAAAGTGGCTTTGCCGGCATTTACACTCCCACCAAATCCTGATACAATGAACGAACAAATTCACAAAGCAAGTGAATTGTACAGGATTTCTTATACTAATAAATGACTGAATTGAACTATCAGAGTTATACAGGTAAGTATACTTAATGGATTAAGGTAGTGTATAAACATAACTAGTATTGCCTTAACATATTTTGTTTTATTTAATTCTCAAGGAGTAGTACTAGTTTTTGGATTGGTCTCTCAATTACTGAAGGTTTAGAAGGGGCATCTTGCTTTCTTTGAGGCTTTCTCTCTCCGACTCGCACTTTAACTCGACGGACTAAGCCATCATTGTCTTGAAAGGTCTCCACAACTCGACCTAGTTGCCAATGGTTTCGTGGGAGATTGTCGTCCTTGATAACAACGATATCATTGACTTTGAGGTTACGCCGAGGTAAGTGCCATTTTTGCCTTGTTGATATGTTGAGCAGATACTCCCTTTTCCAGCGGCCCCAGAATTGTTCAATAAGGTATTGGACTCTTCTCCATCTTTTTGTAGCATACAAATCTTCTTTCATGAACACTCCGGGGGGTGGAAGAGCAACCTTTGTTTTCATCGTGATGAGATGATTCGGCGTTAAAGGTTCCAGTGCATGAGGATCGTTGATTCCGTCAACTGATAATGGGCGACTGTTGACAATAGCCATGGCTTCATATAGCAGCGTTCTGAGGGAGGCATCATCAAGCCGACCTGGGCACTGTGCGAAGGTTGCATTCAACACATTCCTAACCGTTCTTATTTGCCTTTCCCAGACACCTCCTGCATGGCTGGCAGAAGGGGCGTTGAAGACAAATTCGCACTGTTTTTCAGATAAGAAGGTCTCCAATTGCTTGGCGTCGCATTGCTTAAGTGCTTCCTTGAATTCGTTCCTGGCACCAACAAAGTTAGAACCTTGGTCACAGTGTAATTGTTGGACAGCTCCTCTAAGACTGATGAAGCATCTCAATGCATTGATGAAAGAGTCTGTTGACAAATCTTCAAGCATCTCAATATGGACAGCTCTTGAATACAGACACGTGAAAATCAGACCATATCTTTTGTGTTCTTTGCGTGCTGTCTTCACAATGAACGGGCCAAAGCAGTCCATGCCGCTAAATGTGAAGGGTGCTGAGGCTTCAAGACGTTCTTTAGGGAGTTCAGCCATTCGCTGGCTCTCTGTAGGTCGTCGAAGTTTCCTGCAAAGCACACAGGTGTGTATCATTTTGGCCACCAGCTTGCTCCCACCAATGACCCAGAATCCATTTGCTCTAAGCTCCATTTGTGTCTGGCTTCGACCTTGATGGCATGTCTTAGCATGGTAGTGGGACACAATGAGCTTGGTTATATGACTGTTGCTTGGTACGATGAGTGGATGCTTCACTTTGTGGCAAAGAGACGACCACTTTAATCTCCCACCAACGCGCAAGAGTCCATCAGACCAGATGGGGTCAAGACTGAAGAGAGAGCTTGAGTTTGGAAGGTCACCTTTGGCTTGAAACGTTTTTATTTCATGAGGGAAGGCGTGCTGCTGTACGATCTTTATCACTGCTTCAGCAGCCTTCTCACGCTCCTCGATCGTCACATGTTCAGTATGCTTTTGTTGAGATCTCAGTCTTTTGATTCTTGCAACCACCTTTATGAGTTTTGTCCAAGATGAAAACTGATTCAGACGATCGAGAATATCATTGAAGGTACTGACGTCAGTTGCGAGCACCTGAATTGTCTTGACTTCGGGATCACCAACAAGTAACTCAGCTGGAGTGCTAGGTGTTAGACGTAACTCACGTTCCCAGAGAAACTTTGGTCCTTGCAGCCAGTTTGTAGAGTGGATGTCTGAAACATGAAGCCCTCTGGATGCATGATCCGCTGGGTTTTCTGAGGTGTCCACATAATACCATTGATTGGGATTGCTGTTGTCTCTAATGAGTTGAACACGGTTTGCGACAAATATGTGGAACCTGCGAGCGTCATTGTTGATGTAACCAAGTACCACTTGGGAATCGGTCCAGAAGAATTCATCATCAATTTTCATGTCAAGCTCAGCCTTTAACAGGACGCTTACTTTTGCAGAAACCACCGCTGCTGCGAGTTCAAGCCTCGGGATACTTGTGACCTTTGAGGGTGCCACCCTTGCCTTTCCCATCACAAGGCTGCAATGAACCTCGTCTTTGTCATTTTTATATCTCAGGTAAGAACATGCACCATATCCTAAGCAGCTGGCGTCCGAAAAATGGTGTAGCTCTACTCTGACAATGTTTTGGAAGTCGTGTGGGTGGTAACATCTTGGAATTGAGACCTCCTTCAACTTGAAAAGACCATTTATCCATTTCTCCCACCGTGGCTTCACATCTTCTGGGAGTGGGTCGTCCCATCCAATGCCTCTGTGACAAAGCTCTTGTAGGATAAGTTTTCCACTTAGGCTGAATGGAGCGATAAATCCAAGTGGATCATAGAGTGAGGCAATGACGGACAAACAACCACGGCGAGTCGAAGACTGATCTTTCAGGCTGATGTTAAAACTGAAGGTGTCTTCCTTTATCGACCACTGAATGCCAAGAGCACGTTCTGAAGGGGATGGGTCAAACCCATGAGGTTCAATGGTTGCTGCTCTTTCAGAAGGGTCTAAGTTGGAGAGAGCAGCTTCTTCATTTGAGTTGAATTTGTGAAGGCGCAGGCCTCCTTTTCTGCACAACTCTTGTGACTGAATGATCAGTTCTTTGGCTTCCTCAACTGATGAAACGCTGGCTAATCCATCATCAACGTAGAAGTTTTTCTCCACAAAGGCTGATGCTAGAGGATAGTCGGTTTGATGTTGTCGTGCAAGATGCTTTAAACCGAAATTGGCGCATCCTGGAGATGATGCAGCTCCAAACAGATGAACTGCCATTCTGTACTCCTGAGGTTCTTTCTCCAAATCACCTTCTTTCCACCAGAGGAATTTCAAATAGTTTCTGGATTCAGGGGTGACAGCGAATTGATAGAACATTCTTTCAATGTCACAGATTACGGCCACGGCTTCTTTCCGAAATCTGCAAAGCACTCCAACCAGAGGGTTGATAAGATCAGGTCCAGTTAATAGGGTATCATTCAGAGAGACACCATGGGATTTGGCCGAACAATCAAAAACAACTCTTAGTTTGTCCGGCTTCCTGGGGTGATAGATTCCATGATGTGGCAGGTACCACTCGGTCTGCCCCTGAGATGCTATAGGAGCAGGCTCTGCATCACCCCTGTTGATGGTTTCGTCCATAAATGTTCGGTACTGATCGTAGTATTGTTTGTTGGCCTTTAGTTTTTTCTTGAGACACTGTAGACGTACCGTGGCTAACCTCTTGTTGTTTGGCAGGTTGGGTGGGCTGTTCCCTTTGAAAGGGAGAGGCATTTCGTAATGTCCGTCTTTCCTTTGTGTGATGTGATTACTGAGGAACTGTATGAAATGGACATCTTCTTGGGACACATATTTGTTCTCATAGGTTCTCTCAGCAAAATCTGATTCCAGGGCTTTTAGAACATCTGTTGCTGATGGAACAGGCAACTCTTTTACTGTGAGCCGATGCACAAAGCTTTGGTTTCCTTGTCTGTCTAGGTGGGGGTTTGATGAGCCAATTATACTCCATCCTAGTTCTGACCTTTGTGCGAAGGGTTCATGCTTGTCACCTATGATGACTTCAAGAGGAGCCAGCGCAGATGGACAGTCATATCCAATCAGGAGCCCTACATCACAATCTTGGAGAGGCGGCAACTTTTCCGCCAAGCTTCTGAGATGAGGCCACAGTAATGCTGTTTCCTTTGTTGGGATGTACGACTTGTCCACTGGGATAAAGTCGCGGCTATAAGCCTGTTGTAGTTGGATACAACTCTCAGAGTGGAGTCCTCTAACTTGTAAACCATGAACACTCTTACTCGAGATGACTGTGTCAATAGCCGTCATGGTACTGAGTTTCAGTTTTACTGGTTGGACATCCACATTCAGCTTATCAAGTATGTCCTCCAAGACAAATGTTGAGTCACTTTGTGTGTCTAGCAATGCATAGGTGAGTATTTCTCTCTGTGGTTCTTGTACAGAAGACACAAAGACTGGGACAATACTTGAGGTAGCCGAAACGCGTTGTGTTGATGTATGAGACATGACCTTGTGTGTTTCCTGGTTTACAGGTTCTTCCTTGGGAGTGGAGCTATTTGTTACTGCTTCTGCAGGGTTTCGCTTTCTGTTTTCGTGCAAGCAGGTTGGATGACGACGTTCACAAATGTTGCACGTGTGTCGCCTTTTGCAATCTTTGGTGATATGACCTTTTCTTAAACATCCAAAGCAGAGCCGGTTTTCATGGATGAATGCCCTTTTATCTTCAACACTCTTAGCTGTAAAGATGGGACACTTTGAGATTCCATGAGTTTCACTTTTACAAACAGAACAAGGTGATTTTGGTTTACTAATGTTTGTGTCTTGTTTCTCCTGAGCGGAACTCTTTGGTTGCATGTTTGTGTTGAAGACTTTGGCTCTCTTTGGGATTCGATCATCTACAGGTTTGAAATTCATCAACAGTGGAGAAGCTATCGGGTTGCAAGCTATCCGTGCTTCTCTACTCAGGAAGTCTGTGAAGCATGCAAGATTTGGATAGGTGCCACATTCGTCAAGTTCATCTACAACAATTCGACTCCACTTGCGCACGATCCATTCTGGCAGTTTTTTGAGCAATTTGTGATTTTCTTCACAATCGTTTAGGATAGCTAGTCCTTTGACGTGTGGGATTGCTTCAGAGCATCCTTTGAGGAAATCAGCAAACTCTCGTAGCGCTAGTGGGTCATTTGCACTGATTTTCGGCCATCTCATGAGTTTATCACGAAATGCTTTCTGTATAATGAATGGGTTCCCATATCTGTCCTCTAAGACCTTCCATGCTCCCTTGTATGCATTTTCTGAATCTTGGTAAAAGAAACCTTCTACCGCTTTGCGTGCTTCTCCTGCGAGATAATTTTTCAGATAAAACATCTTCTCGCTTGCTGGAAGGGGTTTTCGGTCAATCAGATTAATGAATGACATTTTCCAATCGGTGAACTGCAAAGGGTCCCCACTGAATGTGGCAGGCTCAGGAACTGGCAAGCGATTCATACTTAATGAGCTAGCGATTGCTTGTGCTAAGCTGACAGACTCCTGGGTCGTTGTCATTTCTGGAATTGCTTGGTGGGGTTGGAATGATGCGGCATTTGGATTCAGCTGAGGTTCAATTTGCCTTCTGTAGCAAGCAGAGCTAATTTTACTATCAATTTCCCCGTTGTGGTTCTCAAACCCTTCAAGGCTGTTGTACGCCTTCACGCGAGCTATTGCTATAGCAACTTCTTTGTCTGCTTGTAACTGCTGTAGTTTTGCTCTTTCTTGTTCCAACTGTTGTTGCATTTCCACCTCTTTTAGTTTAATTTCTGACAACATTTTTGCCTCTTTGAGTTTCCATTCACTTTCTAACTTGTGAAGATGTGCTTGCTGTGCTTGAATTTCTTCCATAGCCTTTGATTGCTCCAGCTTGGCAGCAAGCTCTGCTTCTGCATCTACTCTACTGTTGCGGGTACAGGATGAGCCAGAGTGACGGCTCAATTGCTCTGACAACTCTATAGAGCTTGCAGTTTCTGTCATGCTGTTGCCAAAAACAGACCCATATTCGTTCTTGCTTAACACTTCTCTTACTCTTTCTTTCTCAAGATGGTTATTATATTCCTCATGAACAGTCTTTAGACGGTCACTTATGAGGTTACATACCTCCTTTGTTAGTGTAACACAGGCGTCCATTTTGTTGACAATGTCAGGTGTGGTGTTACTGTTACGCAGGATAGGTTCATACTGTGAACTTACAGCGTCGTGCTTTGCTTCAATGTTTTGCTGCAGTTTATTAAGGTTTTCTGCTGAGCAGAGGGATTTTAGTTTTGTTCTAGTTTCCCTTGCTACGAGCTTCCAAGAGTTATAAGTCTTGTTGAATGATTTTTCACGCTTTCTGATATCGTGCTTTTGCATCTCTAGGCCTTTCTCTGTTAATTTTCTCTCACGTGAGCTAGATTTGCATGGTGCGTTTATAGGGTTGTCTGTTTCTTCTTCTGATGAGCTGGATTCACATGGTGCGTTTGTGGGGTTGTCTGTTTGCTCTTCCGGTAGTGACATTTTGTTTCTGTAGCTGCCTTAAGTCGATTGTAGCTTTGATTGCCTTACTGCCTGACTATACTTTAAAGCTGTAGTTAATCTTTACCACAGAGTAACGCTGTGTCAAACATTTACTGATTATGGACATTCAAAGGTATGTTTAGCGTAAGACAGCAACAACAAATGTTCATAAATTAGCTAATGAGCTTCACCTTTTAAACCTTTTCATAAACAGACATCCTGTGAATTATTATTCCACAAAAAACACATTTCGCTCACCAAGAAACATTAACCAGATTCAGGAATATTATGTGTTGGCAGTCCATGAATTAATTTGGCCTCGTAACATTATTTAAAGAGTTTCTAGTTATGCATTAAGCTTGTGCATGTGTGTAAGCAGTCCCGTGTTTCTTCTTGGTAGTCAATGTCTCTTTTAGTATCTGGAGTCTTGAGCTTTAGTATGCTGTTCTTTCTAACCTTGCGAGTGGAATCAGCTGGCTGGTAACAGGTTGGTAGCTGGATCTCTGATGAAATGGTGTCAGGATCTCTGCAGGGATGGCAGGTCTCTTGCAGTCAAGGAGTTTTCACTGTAGCTGCCCACTTGGAATTACCACTCGTGACGCAGAGAGCTTCGACTGATGCAACTTTATTCTCTCCTCTTTAAACCACCGACAATATGGCACCGTGAAAACTATAAAGATGCACAAACAAATACCATTAAACATTCAAGTAGAAAGTGCAGAAATGTTCGCATTTTACTATAGAAAATTATTTTGATTAACCCAAATAGTGATATTGACATAAATCAATAGTTTTTAAACTATTTATGTTACAGCATTTAATAAAATGAATTAACAACAACCTTTCTGTGTCTTAAATACATAAACAATCGTTTGCAATCATTAACCAACCTCTTTCTGCTTCCAAGGGTGCTAATCATGCTGAATCAGCTAGCCAACCTCCTCCATGCGCATCTCTTAGCCAGTCTTTCCACACCACAAACAAATGACATGCATACACAATAAAAAACGAATTCAACCACATTGAGTAAACTTTCAAAGTTATAGCATGTGACAGATAAATAAAACACATAGTTTTGCATGAGTACCCTCAAAAACAAACGCTTTTACTCACTCTGAAGCAACGTGTTTGCGTCGCCTCACCGAGAACAGAACAGGAAGTCTGACACAATAAAAGAGGAAGTGCTAAGGTACTCTTCAAAATAAAAGTGCAAAGTAAAGTGGCTTTGCCGGCATTTACAATTATTATATTTACATGCTTCCAGCTCCCGTTTCTGCTCAGTGACAGCTCGTACTTTTCCACTCTCCTTTTTCTCCCTCCCTCGCTCACAGACACATAACAGGTATGGCAGTCCATTCTCCCTGCAGCACGGACTACACTGCCCACGAGGCTACATTCTTTAGGGCGATGCCTGTAACACTCTGCCTATTGCCTTCATATTAAATAATTTTTTGCATAATAATTTTTAAAAATATTTCTTCATGTCATTAGAGGTGACATGGGCCACGAGATTGAGACACAGGCATTAGAGCCTCTTAATGCGTGTTTTGTTTGGGTTTCCACCAGCGTGGAATTACCAAAAATAGAGAGGGCAAAAGGAAAAGGCCGCCGTGTAATCCCTTTATTTCAACAAAGTAACTGTATTCTGAATACCACCTTTTTAAACGGTAACTGTAACGGAATACAGTTACTCATATTTTGTATTTTAAATACGTAGCATTGGTACATGTATTCCGTTACTCCCCAACACTGAGTGTAACACCATGCAGCTTGCTGCTTTCCACGTCGCTCCACTCAAGCCCTCTCTCCACAGCTCTTCAGCTCTGCAGCAGCAGCTTTGGCAAAAGGACACCAAGGTGAATTTAAGCAAAGTGAGTATGCAAGCGAGGGAGCCAAGGTTGAGTAATGAGTCCAGTGCAACGATTTGGCGACAACTGAGGAAACAGGATAGGAAACAGGAATGTAGCCAGAATGAAATCAGCCTGGCTGCATTCAGGTGTGTAGTTCGGTAGCCGGTGTATAATTAACAATGGGCTAGACTAAACTGGTGTAAGTTGTCAGGTGGACTAATAAAGCAATGTAGCTGATAGTGTGAAGCACCCAGATACTCCAGATTACATAAATAGTAAAATGTTGTGTCAAGTGGTGTAACTAAAGCGTAGTTGTTTGTGAAGAACGTGCAACATTTGAGTTTAAAAGTAAATCATATCAAAGATATAATCATGCTAGAGACAACAATGTTTTTTAAAGCTGTCATTTCTAAACAGTTAATGCACCAACTTTGTGAAAGCCCTAATGTGTGACACCTTAATAACTGTATTTGCATCTGTTGCTGCTTCCTGTATTTTTGAATTAAACAACCATGAGGTACAGAAATTAAAACAAAACACATCTCTGTTTATTTCTGTTCCAACCCACGGTCTGCTTTTCATGGAGCACGTCATCACTTTGTCCATTTTTACTTTTTTTTTTTGTCCTAAAACAAGCCGAGCCCACCAGCATTCTGAATGAACAGTATGATGACCAGGTCCGCGTCGACCTCATTGATAAACTCTTGATTCCAAATGTGCTCTGCCCAATCATAGGCATTGGTTGCTACCGACAACAAGAAATAAAGCAGGGCTGAACCATTTTCTAATAGGGGAGGGAGGATAACGCTATGCAATATATTCATTTTTTAGAATTTATATTCAACGTTAATTGCAGCTAGGCTCAAAGTGTTAATGCTAACTTATTTTAATAAGCAACATGTCATATGCAAACAACTAGGGTGTGGCAAAGATTATTTTAGGGTGGCACATGCCCACCCAATGCCACCCCTGTAGATCCACCCCTGTCAGTACTGAACTTGCTGTCTCAGAAAGTGAAAACCAAACTAGAGCTCAAAGTGGACCTAGAACAAGGCTGAAAATAACAGGCATAAACACTGAGTTTGTTCTTAGAAAATCTTTCTGTATTTACAGGTTTGAACAGACAAGCAGGTACAGACAGAGTGCTTATATACACAGCAGCACAAGATGTTAAAATGAGTGCTAAAACTATACGGTATTTACAGATGGACTACAGCGGAAAGTACAGACTAAGAACAAGTTTTATCACAAAACGTCTGGTACTCTACACAGTATCACAAATTCAATGAGCTGTACAGTTAAAAACCAAAAAATGGCAAATCTACATGAAATCCAATGTTTCTCCAATCGAGAGGCACTGAATTAAAATGTATTTACATTATATATACATGTTATAGTGTATAAGCATGTATGTTTTCATACATATATAGCTACCTGTGGTGCAAAAGCAGCAAAAGAAATTAGAATGTATGGAATTGAATACTACAAAGAAAAAAAAATGTTTGTGCTAAATGGGCTGACTGACAAAAAGGTTACACCATACATAACTAATATACTGGCAAAAACAAAGATTGAGCCCAAGGAAGTAATGTTTGCTCAAAGTCCTAACGGTCCTAACGGTTACGTCAGTCATTTAAAAGAAAAAAGAAAAAAAGAGATTGTCAATAATACTTCAAGTTCATGCAAAGATATAAACCATTTAAAAAAAAAAAAAAGAAAAAAAAGAACTTTTCCCTGTTGACCAACCAGCTGTGCAGCTTTCCCTTCATCGTGACACAGAAGGTGCAAAATAAGAGGGAGGGCGGGGCTTCCTGTGCGGATTATGGAACAGAGTTAGAACGCAGTACGGGCACTTGGTGGGGAGGTACAGTCTCAGAGTCAGCCTCATCCTGGTTGGAAAAGCCGCTTGTTGTGGCAGTGCTGGGTGGTGGTGGTGTGGAGGTGTTAGCGGTGGTGCTGAGGGTGGTGCTGATGACACTGCTGCTGCTGGTGGTGGTGCTTGTGCAACTGGCAGCAGGTGTAGTGGCCTGCTCCTCTTTGGGCTGCTTACTGGCAAACTCAGTGATGCTAAAGACAAATTGGAGGCAGCCCAGTTTGATGTAGCTGCCATGGTGGAGCAGGGCCGTGCCCTCCCAGCCCGCCCCACTGCCTCCAATTAGACTGGAGCTACTCGCTTTGCAGCTACAAGACGGCTCAGCACCACTCTGACGTTGGCTACTCATCACTCCTCCTACTGGCAACAACCCCACCATGGAGTTGGCTCCCTCGTTCTCTTCCCGTTTCTTACTGCGACCTACGCAAAGAAGAAATGCAGCAGGTCTGAGAAAGACGTCTGTACAGACTAGTGTCACAGTAAACTCCATTAATGTGGAGACAATGCAACCATGAAAAGATTTCACTGATTACATTTTATCCACAAAATAAAAATGAACACTTTGTTTTGAAAATGAGACTAAAATCATGTGGAAAGCTGAACTCTGGCAAACATGTTTTACACTCATCATCTATAAACAGTTACAGAGAAATCTGATTTAATGCTGTTTCACACTGCAGCTCTTTACTAATCAAACATCTGTCCAAATGATCTTTAATAACAGATTAAGACTGGAAGCTTTATGTGATACAGCAACATTCAGACTTTACATAACGTGGTCTGCCACAGAACAAGTATATCTGACTGCTCATTTTACACTTTATTTACCTTTCTCATTGCTACAATGCCACATGCACCAAGTTTACCACTGTACTGTACGTTTACTACATCCTTACTTTTACTTTGCAATTGCAATAGCTAATAATAAGCCAGCCCGTTCTTTCCCATTTGGTGTTTTCTCTACCAGCAGGCTCGCTGGCTAGATCGCCATTATGGATGGAGATGAACTCCAACACCAAACTCATGGTTTGTGTTTTTTCCTGCACTTCAAGCTGGCACTCTAACCAGAACCTACAACAGATGGAGAACTGGTTCTCTACTCAAACTAATTACATGTACCCATTAAGAATGACAAATGTGACCTTGACCACAATTTGGATGAAGAACACTAAAAGCTGACCAATACTGCAGGAGCAGTGTCAGTGTAACAAACAGCACACTGACATTAAGCACATGGGGGGGGGTACACTTCCTGAAATTCTAGCCAAACTAAAACTGATTCTTTTCAGTATTAGAGTATAAATTAAAGTATTCCTTTAATTTACAGAAGCAATGATGTTATGATTTCTTCACAATTAAAATTTTAACTATTTTAACCAGAACACATACAGATGAGTGGCTAAGTGGAAGAAGATGGATCGATATTCATAAAAGGTTCATACAAAATCTATGAGTGACAACCTCATCAGCAGTCAAACTGGGCACACAGACCTGGGTTCCTTCAAGCCAATCCAAACAGATGACGGAGATGTACTTACGAATGATTCCTTGGACTTTGGCTACCAGGCCACCGGGTGGACATGGTGAGGTCTTCTCAGAGAAATCGCACGAGTACAGGACATTATCCACTGTGGTGCCATGCTCGCTATAGTTCAGAAGCTCATAATGCTTGGTATTCTGAAGGACGACAAAGACACACACACACACACAATTTACATCTTGGTCACTAACAACCACAGGAGTGCTCTGCAGAGTGATGTAGTTTAACAGCCTCACCTCGTCATAGAAAATACAGGCATGTTTCCCCGATACGTAGTTGCAGTGACCGTAGTTTGTAAGGCACACATCCATGTCAGCACCTTAAAGAAACAGTTAAAGACTTAAACACCCTTTCCCACAACACAAAGAATACAGATTTGCAACATGGATTTTTTTCTGCAATATTGACGTGTCAAAATGTATTTTAATGACCTGCACTCCAATGTGACATATTGTGTTTTTGTTCAGTAGTTTTTATTCCACATGGTCCTGTTGTGACCCTCACAGGTCTAAGAACTTACTTTCACAGACAACTTGCTTAAAATACTCCGATTTAAAGATGACGGTATCAACTATCACTCAACCTGACTAATGATGCAGAGATTGGGAGCTAGTACAGGCTCAGTACATTATTATATTATACTCTGTCGTGTACTGCTGCCTGTCGTGCAGAAGTACAGTCATGGTTAAAAGGATACCTTCTGTCAAGGTTTACATATTGGGACAAAATAAAAATCATCTTGTTTTTAGCAGGTCTTGAAATTAAGTCTTGATATATAACCTCAGATGAACTGTAAAATATGACATTACAGTGTCATGTATTTGACAAAACTAAGCCAAAATGCAGAATTAGTGTATGAAGCACTAAGCAAACCCTTGTTGCTTCCATAGAAATAAAGATGACAAGTAGCAGGTACATACTGCTAATCAAACACAACTGATTAACTTATCAGCACGAGTGACCACCTCTATAAACTCAGAAGCATTCTGGTGTGTGTCGACATAATGCCAAAGAGGAAAGATGTCTTAAAGAATAAATGAGTGCTGCATGTCAGTATCTGAAGTTGCATGAAGCCAGTCCCAAACACGCTCATAATTCTACCATGAGAAAGATTATTCACTATTCAAGTGGAAAACATGCAAGACAACTGCAAAACATTCCCAGGAGTTAAAGTCCAAAAACAGTCACCAAGGATCAGGCAGTGCAATGACTCCAAGCACGTCAGCAAATCTGTCTGGTGGTTCTGCAAGCTGATGAATGATGGGGTGACCATCACACTGCTTCTGCATCACTTCCCAGTTTTATATCTGTAAGAGTGATTAGCTCAGAGCCAAGACACCAAACCAGGGGCCCTGGTACACCTGCTGTGTTGGCAGCTTTGTGTGTCACCAGTAAGACCATCACACAGCTATATCCATTCATGCTAGCTGTTACGGTGCATGTACGTGCTGCAGTATTCTTCTGAACAATAGGTGTTGCCCGTCCTCCAAATCAGCGCTGGTATAGAAGGAGAAGAAGTCAAAGTTGGAAGCCGAGGAATTTTAAAGTTTTTGCCAAGTTTCAAAGTTTCAACATCTCCCTCTGTGAAACCTGTGAACCTCTAAACTTCTGTACTGATATGATGTTAGGATGCCATTAAAAACAGACTTTAACCCAGCTGCAGCAGCAATGCAACAACACACCAGATTATAAAAATGCAGAAGTGCATGACCAGCAGAGATGACAGCTTACAACATGTAACATCAACTTTGCTGTACGGTGACATTTGCCAGGCACCACACAGCAGGTATGATGGGGCCCTACCTATGTTCTACTTCGGTCTTACTAAACTTTAGTCACGAGGCAAGAATATAACCTAAATCAAACATGATTAACTAGAGTTTGGTGAACTGGTAAAAAAAAAACTACGTGAGAGCAGCTTTAATGCTGTTCTCCTACGTGAACCTTTCCCCATCACAGGTGAAACCTAAGAGTGGCTCAGAGCCAGGGCACAGAATGCAGCAGGGTCAAAGTCACAGCGACTGAATGTCCTACCTGATCCTATGTGTAACGTCCTATAGCACATGCTGACAGCTGCTCCTCTTCCTGTCAGAGGGTAAAAGACCGCTCTGGCTTGCACCTTTTTCTGACCTGGGAGGAGGAGAGTGTAGGTTTTAATAATTACAACAAAACAGCAATCAAACAGCAGAAAAACTGACTTCTTGACAAGTAAACAGACTAAACTGTAGTGCAAAGGTGTCTTACTGTTTGGGTGGGGTGCTGAGGTTTTTGGGGTAGTGCTGGTGGTGGGGGGAGGTTGAGTGCTGGGCACTTTGGGAGCAAAGAGCTGCTGGATCCTCTGATAGGCCAAGAGCTTGATCATCTCTGCATCCAGTTTGTCCAGCTCGATCAATGTGCACAAAAACACAAACGCACACAACCGCTAGAAGCTAATTACATCTTCGTGTGTTTCATAGCAGAACACAGCAATACGAAGGCTCTTAAACTGTCACATGTGGCCGCAGAGTGACAAACTCACCCCCATCCTCCTCTTTTCCATCCTTCATGCAGCTGGACAGGTTGGTGATGGAGGGCAGTGTGTTGGGCAGCAGTGAGTCCGTCAGTGCAGGAGCAGCCTTTATGTCTGAGGGACAGGAGAGGAAAAAAGAGACAAACTGATGAAATGAGATAAAAGAAGGACCAGAAAAAAGACAGTTTTTGATAGTTCACTATAAAGGAAAAAAGTGCACAGGAACTATTACTGAGATAGAAGGCAAAGCAAGTTGTATCTGAATAACTTTTTTTTCTTCATAACTCAGTAACTGAAAATAAAATGTGCTCTTAAATGGCCATGTATCCTTTTGGTAAATGGGGCTGCACGACACAAAATATGTAAGAAAACTGTTAGCACCATCGATTATGTCAGCAGTGAGTATTCAATTAATAGCAACAGTAAACATTCAAAAGAGAGAAAACTCAGGTCTTTTAAAATGAACGTTTCATTTGTTTCCACTTTAGAAAATGCTTGTTTTGATAGTTTAACAATACACAGTATCTGCCAAAAGAGCTCAACTCTTTCACTGTATTTACATCCCATATCACAATCACATTTCCACTTTCTTGAAGAAACATTTTCCTAAAGACAAAAACTGATAAATTATTAAAAGTAGAAATAACAGAATCACAATTTTAAGTGATCTGCCAAATAAAATAAGCTATGCATCCTAGACTGAGGCATGAAATAAAAAGGCCTTCTTCCCATCTGCTTGGAGCTCTTTCTTACATTATAAGGGGAAAAAAAAGAGTTCTGACAGTATTGCATCTCCTGGATGAAGCAGAGTTGGTCAGTGTGCACGCGTGTGAATGCATGTGTGTTAAAGTGTGCGAGTGAATGTGTGTAAGCCTTCAAACAAGCATGTAGTGGCTGCAGTGAAGAAAGGTGAGCATATAACCATTCTCAGTTCTGAGGCCTTCTCTGTGCTTTAATGCAAAACAGACGTTATGAAAGTGGAGATGTTAATACTAATAATAATTCAGCCTAACAGCATGACTATTAACACAATTTCTTAAAGTTAAAAATGTATTTATATTAATTTAAATATGCAAAATAATGTTGCTATAGCCTCAAATTAAATGTTCTCTCATGCACACCATGGCCACCGTTACATGTATAATGAGGAGAGAGTAACATAATGATTACTTGAGTATATTATTACTATTATTATCATCATTATTATTATTAGCTGTATAAAGTGATACATTTAGACTGCAGCTTTGACATTTCTGATGTGTACCTGGAGTAGGTGCTGATCCAAACTTTACTGTGTCGTGCTCCTGGCTGCCTCTAGATGGTGCATCTGTGAAGGAACTGCTGGTGATTGAGGAGGGCTTTTCATCGGTGCTCACACACTCCTCCTGGGGCTCTGTCTGGCTCCTGTGGTTCTGTTGGCCACTGTGGGGCCATATCGTGGGGGCAGTGGGGCAGTTCTGTTGGGCACATGCATTTACAGTGCTCTCGGGTTCCTTCTTAACCGTTTCTGTTCCTATGTGGTTCACCAGTCCAGAGGCAGAAGCTGATGGCGTTTTCCCAGCCTTCAGTCTGTTCTGTAGCTCAGCCTGCCTGCAGGAATCTGAGGCACTGTTACAGTCTACAGGTCCATTGGCTCTGGGAGGCTGAACCAATTCCAGAGGCCCATTAGGTTTCCTACAGTTCTGACATGGTGTCACGGTGCATTTGCAAAGAACTAGCCCTGATGGGCTGTCCTTGGAAAGAGAGGCCCCCTGGGAGTCACTGGGTGTACTGCAAGCTTTAGAGCAGAGGTCAGGGGAAGAAGTCCTTTCTAATGAGGCCTGAGTTTTCATGTCTTCTGATGCTCCACTTGATTGTGTATTTGCTTTCTGCTCAAAGTGCCACTCTGTTGATGAGGCCTTCTGTTTGATGGATAGGTGTCGCATGATACTGCACTGGAGAGCGATGACATCCTGAAGCCACTGTTCAACACAACACATGTATGTTTTTATAAAGAAGCAACCAGCAGTTCTGTTGAGAGGCCCTCCCCTTCATCAAGGATTCATTTATATCACACAAACAAACAGATACCAGAATTTATCTTTTGCTGCAATTTTCAAATTACTCAAAGCTCTACAGTCTGTGAAAAAAACAGACTTTCTAATGCAACTGTTGCAAAGTGCCGTGAAGCAGTTGGTTCAGCTTTCAGAACTTCTGAAACTGAATTTTCTGTTACTTTCTGATAAACACAGTACACAGGATGTGTCAGTGTTTCACTCATCTACACCAAAAATCTAACTCTCTAAAAACTTCTTGTCCAAACTCTCATCCAATCATCCAAAATGAAAAGGAAAGCGATCAATCATCCTTAACCTCCTAGGACCTGGTGTCCACATATGTGAACATCACATTTTGGGTTGGCTAGACCAAAATACTAAATGTTGCTCTACAAAGGCCTGATTTCCACATGCGAGGACGTTATACTGCCACTGTTCTATTGAAATTTAAATCGAATGTCCTCATATGTGGATCTCATTTTTCTCAGAAACAAACATCAGGTAAAAAATAAAATCTGATAATTCTTTGGTTTTACATTCATCAGGTCCCAATCAGCCCAAATAGCAAAGAGAAATTAAAAATGCATGCCATGAAAGAGTTTGGGTCTTAGGAGGTTACGCTGCTCTCCTATTAATCTCACATCCTATTACATCAGATGACACAGATTGTAGCACACAAAAGCCTGTTTTGAGGGAACTATCATTACAATCTGACTTAAAGAACATGTTAGGCAGCTGCTGGTTTCTCTTGTGCCTACCTCCTGCTGCTCAGCCTCTGTGGTGAAATGCTTTGTGGGCTGATGGTCAGGAATGCCACTACAAACCAGCTCCAGCTGGCGCACCCCTGCAGGAAGCAGCATGGGCGGAGGATTCTGGTACTGGGACTTGATGGCATCTGGCACCTGAATAAAAACACTGACTGTTAGAGACAATTTTTTTTTTTTTTTTGCCTGTCCCGTTTGGCTCTTTTGCATCAGAATTGTTGTCTAAAGGCAAAGAAAGATGCCCAACGGATTTACTTTACCAAACTGACCATCCCAGCCTTGCCGTAATGGTCCATTTGATTCACCTTTTATTGTTTATTTTATTTTCACTTACTGAATACGGGACAGACTTGACTGGGGGAAAGAAGGGGAGAAAGAAAGAGGGAAAGAGAAACAGCTGAGAAGAGGGACGGGGGAGAAGGGCAAAAGACAAAAACCAACAGAACGGGCAGAGAAAAAAAAATGCATCTATCGATCACCTGGATCACCTGCTGAGAAAGAAAAAAGAAAACAAGCAGAAGAGAACAAGAGTAATAGAATAAACAACATCACAATGATATATGGGAATATGACAGTAAATACTAAATGTTAAACATTATTGTGCAGCACATAAGATCAACAGCACACAGTGTGCTTTGAGGTAGGAGCCAAAAAGGGTGTAGTTTGTGGGTGTGATCACCCGTGTGTACACCTGTGAGCATGGACGCGTTTGTTTTTTGTTTTTTAAAAGGTTCCTTCATGTAATGATCTGCTAGAGGGTGTGGGGGGGCCACAGCCACGTCCTCCAGGGCGTGAAGCAGGTGTGGAGGAGATCAAAACTCCAGACATCCAGAGGCCCCCAGAACACAAGAGACCAAGAAAGACCAACAGAGGGGCAGCTGCGCCACTGTCCCGGAAAGAGCTGAGGAGAGTCCCAGATGAGGGCTCACTCAGCAGCCGCGGAGCAGAAGCCAGGGGGAGTTGCAGTGACGCGCCCGTGAGCTCCGCCGGCAGCCAGCCGTGCCTGAGTGACCGAGCCCCAGGCCGAGAGGCCGGGGGCACCCCACCTCCGAAGTGGCCCGAGCGAGCCCCAGGCTCCAGGCCCCGATAAGCGGCCGCCAAGGAGTGAGCCGGTGTGTACCTGGACGCCCATCCCCGGACACAAAGAACCACCAACGCACCGATGTCTGAGGGAGTCCGCCACTGGCAGGGGAAGTGGTGGTAGGGGGAGATAGGCCTCCAAACCTTGGAGGGCCTGAGATGTCCCCAGAGAGGTGGCGTCTGACACCCAACCTGACATATAGACACAGACATACAGGCACACACAGACACAAACATCCATTCCCACCCTCATGCTCTCATATGCACTTACTCCACACTCAACCAACGTGGAGACAGACATAAAGAGACGCTGTACACACGATCACACTCCCCAAGCGTACTCTACAAACCGGGTCTAGGTACCCTTGCCCCTGGAGGGGGGAATTGCACCCAGACCCAGGTGGTGTTACCCTTTTCCCTGCGGTGGGGGGAGGCAGACCGCCCCGACTCCGCAGCAGCAGGAAGGCTCCACACTCCAGACCGCAGTCGGACGGCCAACTCCTCCTCCTAGTCCTAGCCCCCCTGCTCCAGCAGGTCGCAGAGAATGGGGGTGAGAGAAGACTCCAAACCTCCCTCCACCCGCTCATTGTAGTGTTGATGCATGTGTGTTCTAAGGTGCATTTAAAACCCAGGAGGGCATGGAGCTACCTGCCAGAGAGCAGCAGGTAAGCGCATGGTCCCTCCTGCTAGCCCTCAATGTCTACGTGTATTTAAAATTGAGAGGTGGGCAACGATGCCAGGGGTGGGGTGTACACCCTGATGGTACTTTGGACTCCGTGTATCGTGCCCACCCCCAAGATCCTATATGTATGTGTAATGAGAGTGTGAGTAATGTGAATGTCTAAGTTGTGGGATAAAATTGAGGCAGAGGCAGCCAGAAGGGGACAGAGGGGGGTAGCCTCCTCTGCACCCTGGTGACATACCCCTACTCCAAGGCCCTGCATGTGTGGGTGGTTGTGGTGGAGCGGGAAGAGGGAGGCAGCTGGAGATGGGGAGGGAAGGAAGGGAGGGGCAAGTGACCCCTCCCTGGGGCGAGCTCCCCCGCTGACCCCAGTAGGCACCCCCATACTCCGCGACCCGCCAGGGAAAGGGGGCCCAGGCCCATCCAGACTGGGCCCAGTGCAGCAGCGCCGCCCGGCCCCACAGAGCCCGGGACAGTCCACCCAACCCCACCACAGAGAAAACTGCACCCACCCCACCATCCACTCATCTTCCAGACTACATAAGACAATAAACACCCAGGCTGAGATCTTCCTCCACCTCTCCTGTATCTCCCCCTCCTGCAGAGGGAGCTCCTGAGGAGAGGAAAGCTCCTGCAAGATGTGACAATCTCCCCCACCAGTTGAAGAGCCCCCCAGGTGGCTCGACGCACCGGCGGCACCCTGCTCCAGGGCTGGGCCCCCATGCACCCACCCGCCCACAACCCCGGCAACACATCAACCAGGACCCAAGCCCCCGAGGCCCGGTCCGGGTCCCAGCCCAGAGACGGAGCGCCCCCAGAACCTCACGCCCATCCCGGACCCACCCAGGGGCAGCCAGGCTACCAGGTCAGTAACCCACGTCCGTCAGCACAGACCCTCCCCTAGCCCCGCTGCACGCAGCCGCGAGGAAACAGTCACCTGAGAGCCAACAGAGCCCCTAACCGGACATGACCGCTACCCCGGGTTGAGCCCCCCAAGGAAGATGCCTCCGGGGAACCCCCCCGACGCCCTAAGCCTGTCCCTACCCCCACACCAATCACAACATTGAAGGCGGGACCAAACTATGACCCCCCCACCCCCACTAGGTGATGGAGCTGATCAAAGGAGCCCAGAGCAATTGATCTGATGTGGTGGCAGAGGCTGTATCAAGACTAATGTAATCTAATAGATAATTTCTATATTGGTTAGAATTAAGATTATTTTTATTTTTCCAGTTCATGAGGACTGTTTTCTTGGCTATGCATAGGGCAGTGAAAACCATATGGGCGATATTCTTTTCTGAAGTGACATTATCTAAGCTGCCCAACAAACACACTAAGGGGGAAGTTGGAATGTTACATTTCAGACACTTCGATAAGTCTTCACATATCTCGCGCCAAAACTTCTGAACTGGTGGACAGAACCAAAGAGCGTGGATGTAATTGTCCGGTGAATTGGTTTGGCAGTGTGAGCAGTTGTTGGTAGACGTAAAGCCCATCTTGAACATCCGATGACCTGTATAGTGCACTCTATGTAATATTTTGTATTGAATTAATTGAAGACTGGGATTTCTAATTAGATGAAAGGTTTTTAAGCAAATCTGAGACCAGAAGTTTTGGTCTAAGTTAACTGATAAATCCGCTTCCCATTTTGCAATAGGAAGTGATATTGATTCATCTGTTTTAGAAAGCATTCTGTATATTTTGGATAGTAATTTGGGGGGTTTAAGAGTAAGAAATTGAACCACACTTGGTGTTAGAGACAATTTAACACTTTCTAGCAAATTAACCAGTACGTTCAGATGTGTCTAAACATAGCATCACTTCATATACAAGTGCACAACTGCTTAAATTTCAGAAGCTGAAAAAAAGACAGTATGTCAGTATCTAGGTAGAGCAGGGCGATATGACCAAAAATATTTCAATCAATCAATCAATCAATCTTTATTTATAAAGCACTTTTCATACAGAAAAAATGTAGCACAAAGTGCTTTACATAGTTAAAAGCAGCCCACCCCACCCTCCAACTCACTCCCCACACTCTCAATACACATATATCCCCCCACCCACACACACATACACACACGCGCACACTTAAAGAGTAAAAATTGGGCTGGGCTCACATGAGCCAAGTGAGGAAACATTATAACAGAGAGCCGTCTGCACCGGGAGCCGGTCACAGGCACACAGCAGGAGGGAGGCCAAGGAGCCCCCCAACCAGGCTGAGAGGACCCCAGAGACCCAGCAGCCACGGTCAATAACAGCCCCGGTGCAGAGAGCGCCCTCCGAGGAAACACTGGAGATATGACGCAATACGATATATACAGGGTAAAATGATAAAATAAATAACAACAGGATACAATATAAATATAAATATAAATAGAGTAAGAAGATTAAAAAATGAATAAGAATAAAATCAAAAAATATTAGGTAAATCCTAAATTAATAATAGAATAACAGGATAGAATAAATAAGCATAAAAAATAAATAAACGCTAAGTAAAAGCTAAATTAAAAAGGTGGGTCTTGAGCCTGTTCTTAAAACTTATCACAATATACATTTGAAAATTTGCGATAACTATATAATTGACACTAGACAAAACACTTTACAACTCCTCAACTTTATTAGTGCAAAGAAAACCCCATCAATGTATTTTCACTTAATCAAGCAGCTGTTTTTTATGTGCATTAAAGTTATATAAAAGTTTAACAGTGCAAATGCAAATTCCTTGCTGACAGTTTAACCAAAAAGACATTTCCAGTGGAAATTGGCCGACATATCCTCAGCATAACCATGTATAATATCCACAAAACTTAAGAGGTTATACACACAGTGTACGGTAATATTATGTTGAAGCACAGTACATATCACTCCGTGAGGCTCCGCCTACGACAGCCGTAACGCTCCGACAATCCATCAAGCGGTGCGGCTTCGTAGCTTAGCAAAGTTGTACTGAAACATTTGACAGATTTTCGAGCGCCGTGTACATAAAATCGTTTCGAGGTCAGTAAACACAACCAGAATTCATACATAAGGCGCACGGGATTATAAGGGGCACTGTCTATTTTGAGAAAAATCAAAGGATTGATTTTAAGTGTGCCGTATTTTCCAAAAAACACGGTAATAACGTCGGCCCGCTAGCATGCGCTACCAAAAATAGTGCTTTGTTGTGTATCTGAGGTACGAAAGCTAAACCAGTTCCACCACTGAAGTTGAAATTATTTTTTGTTACAGTGCTCCATTTTAAACCAACATTAAGACAAGACAGACAATACGCTAACTAAGAATAGTACAATATATACATATATATACATACATACATACATACATAAGTCACTTATAAATAAATAGTTGGAAAAGAAACATGTGTAGTTGTAGCAGCAAACAGTGTGTTAAGTGGATGCGTTGTACAGGGAGATGGCCACAGGCAGGAATGATTTCCTGTGTCGTTCAGTGGTGCTTTTCGGTAATCTCAGTCTCTCACTGAACGAGCTCCTGTGACTGGCCAGCATGTCATGGAGTGGGTGGGAGGTGTTATCCAACATTGTCTTTATCTTGGACAGCATCCGCCTCTCCGACACCACCTTGAGGGAGTCCAGCTCCATCCCCACAACATTGCTGGCCTTACGGATCAGTTTATTAAGTCTGTTGGCATCTGCGACCCTCAGCCTGCTCCCCCAGCATGCAACAGCATAGAGGATCGCACTGGCCACAACAGACTCATAGAAAATCCTCAGCATTTTCTGGCAGATGTTGAAGGACCTCAGTCGCCTCAAAAAATAGAGACGACTCTGGCCCTTCCTGTAAAGTGCTGTGGTGTTTTTAGCCCAGTCCAGTTTATTGTCAATGTGTACTCCAAGGTATTTATAGTCCTCCACAATGTCAACACTGAGCCCCTGGATTGAAACAGGGGTCAAGTGTTTCCTGGTCTTCCTGAAGTCCACGATCAGTTCCTTGGTCTTTGCCATGTTGAGCTGCAGATGATTCTGCTCACACCACGTGACAAAGGAGTCGACCACAGCCCGGTACTCTGTCTCATCATCCCTGCTGATGCATCCAACCACCGCAGAGTCATCAGAAAACTTCTGAAGATGGCAGGTCTCTGTGCAGTGGCTGAAGTCTGTGGTGTAGAGGGTGAAGAGGAAGGGGGAGAGGACAGTCCCCTGTGGTGCCCCTGTGTTGCTAATCACCTTGTCAGACACACACTGTGGGAGACGTACATATTGTGGTCTTCCTGTCAGGTAATCAACAATCCAGGACACCAGAGAAGCATCCACCTGCATCGCTGCTAACTTATCACCCAGGAGGGTCGGCCTGATGGTGTTGAAAGCACTGGAAAAGTCAAAAAACATGACCCTCACAGTGCTCGCCGGCTGGTCCAGATGGGTGTAGACACGATTGAGCAGGTAGATGATGGCGTCCTCTGTTCCGAGACGAGGCTGATAAGCGAACTGAAGGGGATCCAGATGTGGTCTTACTATGGGTCGCAGCTGGTCCAGGATGAGCCTTTCCAGGGTCTTCATGATGTGGGAGGTCAATGCCACGGGCCTGTAATCCTGGGGGCCACTGGGACGAGGCGTCTTTGGTACAGGGACGAGGCATGATGTCTTCCACATCACCGGGACCCTCTGCAGACTCAGACTCAGCATAAACAGTTTATGAAAGACTCCACACAGCTGGGGGGCACAGGTCTTGAGGACAAGGGGACTCACTCCGTCTGGTCCAGCAGACTTGCCTGAGTGAAGTCTCCTCATTTGCATCTCAACCTGGTATTGAGTGAAGGTGATGGGTGGGGGAGGGGTGTCAGGAATCTCACAGGAGGCAACATGTGAAGAGAGAGGCTGGCACAGTGGTGTGGCTCTGGATTCCAGGCTGACTGCAGGTGAGGTTGTGGGGGTGGGAGCAGACACTGTGGTGTCGAATCTATTGAAAAACAGATTCAACTCGTCGGCTCTATTCTCACCTCCCTCAGCTCCCCTGCTGTTGGTTGGCCTGAATCCAGTGATGGTCTTCATGCCCCTCCACACCTCTCTCATGCTGTTCTGCTGGAGTTTCCACTCCAGCTTCCTCCTGTAATTGTCCTTAGCCTCTCTGATCTTGTCCTTTAGTAACACCTTGCATGTTGCCTGGCGGAAGGATCGGGGTTCAAGAGTGGTATGTTGGTCACATGTCCGTCCGCCAGGCAACGTAGTCCCGTACGAAGTAGCGCGAAAAACAAACTTCAAAGTAGCGCTACGCATTCAGCGGGAGGCGTGGATGATGAGCGGCGATAAACTTGCGAAAAGCAAGTTATGCTCAACTCCACCGGTGGATTCTGACAGCGTGGAAAAGTGTGAAAACATCCATGATCAACGGATTTTGAAGGGCTGGACTGCTGCATGATGGAGAGGAGGACACCGCCACGGCCCTTCTGAGGGTGTTCGACTCTGACACTGACAACGAGGATTTCTTTGGTTTTGAAAGTGACAACGAAGGAGAGAAGCGGAGAGTGGATGACGAAGCCATCCTGAGCCTGTTTGTATCCGACACTGGAGAAGAGGACTTTGGTGGTTTTAGAGCGCAGGAAGAAGAGAAAGATGGTGAATGACTGACTTTTCTTCTTGTTAAAGCCGTGTCGCTGCACCTGAGCCTAAAAGGTAGTCCGAATCTATTTTCTGGTGTGCTGTAGGTTACTGTTATGTACTACATGTGCAAATATGTACCCATAACTTGTTTTTCAAAATATTAATAAAAGGGGTGTGTCTCCAAACAGCCATCTCTTTCCTGACAATTCCCTTTGTGCATATTCTCTTACATATGATAAGTCAACATTGAAACACCTGCGGCTTTTAGTCAGGTGCGGCTAATGTATGTACAAAACAGGATTTTCCCCTGATTTTAGCTTGTGCGGCTAATATTCAGGTGCGCTTTGTAGTCCGGGAAATACGGTATATTATTAAAGCCATTCATTTCCTAGATCTCCACCTGTGTTCCAGTGGCCAAGAAAAAACGATTATATGAAATCCAACACACTGCACCGTCACACTGAGACGTACGTCTACCTTGATGGTTTTCTTGTTGCGCTGGTGAGTGGTGGTTGGGAGCATTTTGTCGATGTACTCTACGCAGGAAGTCCAACTTAACTGCGTGCTGGGACATCCTGTCCTGGAACTGATCGAAGAGCTGACAGCGGCTGGACAGGCTGAGGCTCCTCTGATTCAGCTGCATAGCAAACAAAAATATATCAATACAAATTTACATCAATAAAAGGAAAGGGAAAGCAGCTTTAGCTTAGAATCAGCACAGTGCATCTTACTACTAAGTGCTCCACATGGTTTGGACACATCCATTTGCCGGCAGGTAAAGCTGTGAGTGGAGGATCCAGACAGTCCATGTGGAACAGGAGGGGACAGTAATCGCACTGGATCAATGGAGCCAACCTGCAACTCCTGAGAGACCAAATAAATAGAATTAGTACCTGCTGTCATCACTTCAGGGCTTCGTCTACCTCTTTGCACTGTGCTCCAGAACTCCTGACCTGTTGCATGAAAAGCAGATTTTGACTGGCAAAGGGACTAGACCATTGGGATCCAGTTCATGCTGAGGCCGCCTGAAGGGCTTTCCAAGCAGCTCTTCTTTTTTCCTCCGTTTACTGCTGCCTAGAAATCCAAACAAAAGAGCAACATTGAAGAAACAGTCTAAATTGCATATATAAAGAGGTATTTTAAACTTAGGGTGCTGAAAGAAATCATATTTTGGTAGTCATTATGACTGACTGACCTGGTAGTGCAGTGGTGCACGTGAGCTCACTCGGCAGCTGAAACTGAGTGGGGTTTCTCTCCATAGCAGCCGCTATTAGGAGCTGAAAGGGCCTCTTGAGGAGTCGCGGGGTCGGAGCAGAAACTGTAGAACTCTCGAGCTCTGCACCCTGAACTTCATCCTCAGGCTCTGCTGCCTCCTCCTCTCCATCGTTCTGCTCCTCTGAGGGGGTTGGGGTGGATGAAGTGTTGGAATTTGTCCAGGTTAGCTGCTTAGCCTGCTGCTGGTTCTGCGGTCCAACAGTTGTACCTGGGCCACTCGTAGACAAGGGCCTGCAGCTCCGGCCCCCGGAGGAAGACCCTCAAGCCGCAGTGGGCCAGCGTTGAGCTCCAGTTTCATGGCTGGAGAAGCAGAGCGCTTGGAGGAGGATTTCTCTGGCAGGCCGCTGGTCTGTTCAGACTTCTGTTCTCTTTTCTGTACATATTCGCAAACAAAACCCAAACACGGATTTAAAAAGCCATCTCTTGACCCTGCTGTCTTAGCAAATTATAGATGAATCTCTAATCTTCCTTTCATCTCAAAAATTCTTAAAAAAAATAATTTTTAAAAAGCTAACAGATCAAACTAAGGGCCGTGGTACACCTGCTGTGTTGGCAGCTTTGTGTGTCACCAGTAAGACCATCACACAGCTATATCCATTCATGCTAGCTGTTACGGTGCATGTACGTGCTGCAGTATTCTTCTGAACAATAGGTGTTGCCCGTCCTCCAAATCAGCGCTGGTATAGAAGGAGAAGAAGTCAAAGTTGGAAGCCGAGGAATTTTAAAGTTTTTGCCAAGTTTCAAAGTTTCAACATCTCCCTCTGTGAAACCTGTGAACCTCTAAACTTCTGTACTGATATGATGTTAGGATGCCATTAAAAACAGACTTTAACCCAGCTGCAGCAGCAATGCAACAACACACCAGATTATAAAAATGCAGAAGTGCATGACCAGCAGAGATGACAGCTTACAACATGTAACATCATCTCTGCATCCAGTTTGTCCAGCTCGATCCCTGCACACACACACACACACACACACACACACACACACACACACACACACACACACAACCGCTAGAAGCTAATTACATCTTCGTGTGCTTCATAGCAGAACACAGCAATACGAAGGCTCTTAAACTGTCACATGTGGCCGCAGAGTGACAAACTCACCCCCATCCTCCTCTTTTCCATCCTTCATGCAGCTGGACAGGTTGGTGATGGAGGGCAGTGTGTTGGGCAGCAGTGAGTCCGTCAGTGCAGGAGCAGCCTTTATGTCTGAGGGACAGGAGAGGAAAAAAGAGACAAACTGACATTGAATATGACGGCCCAGCTGTGTAAGTGTTTCAGTGTCTAAAAAGTCACTCCAACTGGTTGATACACTTGCAAAATTTCTACAAAAAGACTTCATTTAACACACTTCAAAGAGTCACGAGAACTTGTTGCAACATTATTTCATCTCCTTTAACTATCATGAGTGTGCTTGGGGTTTTGGGAGTCAAGGATCCCAATAAAAATCAACAGCACATCTTACTGCTGTGTCTACTGCATGAAGAGTTACAGCAAACTGACAGAAGCACTGTTATCAGAAGTAATTTCTGACCACACCAATGTCCACTTTTTTCCCAGTTAATGCCAGTCGTTTATCTGGACCTCTCTCCTATCACATCGAAAATGAATCAAAACTCAGAACCTCCGATCGATACGGTCTTGCCCATGTCAGTTATTTTGGTTTGTAAAATCTGTCAATAGTCCACCCATGATTTACTGTCCCCTTTGAGACAGACATGTATGTTGTCACCTGACACTGCTCTGTCCAGTCTGTGGCAAGTAAACGTAAAGAGATGTCAGATACCAAGTCAGCTTCCCACCTGAGCAGTCTGTACCAAATAAAAATGCTGTTTTTTGTCTTACTCTTAGTAAACTAAATAAATAATTCACTGACCAAACACCATCCACTCTGATAATTTTGCATCTGCTGGTGAAAGAAACTGATCTGACATCAGTGTTAAGTTAACAAGCTCTATGTGACAAGCTCTAAAGAGTCATGCATTAAATGAAACAGCAGGAGTATTTCTTGTAATCAAATTACTCGATGAATAGTTGCAGCCCTGGCTAGTACTACAGGCAGAAACAACAAGCCTGTATGATGACTTTAGAATTACAAGTTTAGTTTACTTTAATTACTGTTAAACTACAGTGTTATGTTTTTACTTGTACTTACAATTTCCAGAGAAAACACTAAAGGCTGTTTTTGTGCTTAGATTTAACTCGTGCTGTGTCACTAATATTGCACTGTAATACTATTGGTACCAGTGGCGGCTCCTGAAAAAAATCTCAGGGGGGGCAATTTTTATGATATCGACTAAAATGACCCATTTAACCCTTTAAGACCTACCATAGAACCAAGTTCGCCAGAGCTTATATTATATTTTTACATGCTGTGGAGCCATTTTTGGGAGCATTTCAAGTTGCTATACATCAATACAACCATTATAGCCCAAACTTTAATAATATGTCTGCATTAGGTGCATAGTAATTACATAAATTGCAAAAAAGTGCAATAAACTACAAAAAAATTGAAAATCGTTTTTGTTTTTTTAACATATATTTCTAGTTAGAGAAATTTAAGAGGCTTATCCCTCAAAACTGTAAATACAAAAAAGTTACACAAACTAGTTTCCCACCACAGGAAATTTATTTTGAGTGTCTTCATAGTTTTATTTTTGAAATACACCAATTTTTATATACTGCAGGGAAAAACAAAAATAAATATTATAGTGCAAATTTGCAAAATAACAGCATATGCATCAAAATAAACTATTTCCAGCAGTGCAATATGAGTCTTAAGCATCCCAGAAACGACACAGAAAGTCATAAAGTCAAACATAACTTTTTAAAACACATAACAAGTAAAACACAAGCTCATAAGGCCTCGATCGTGAAAAACTACATTTCCGCAAAATGACGTCACTTCCGGTTTCGGGCAGGTCATGCGGTCATGTGATAGTTCGCGCTGATGGACGTAGGAAGTGTTACAAACAGCTGATGGATCGGCGAAGCGTGTTTCTGGAATATCATGTTTTTGTTGCTGCAAGTGATTTTTATGCAGTTTTTGCAAAGCTATATGTGGAAGGAAACTGTGACCGAGGACAAGCTGATGGCATAAGATGTAAGTACAACTCCTCCAGTTTCATATGCAAAAAAAATTATTGCGCTAGCTTACTTGGTTGCAGAGCTACCGGGATTTAAAAATAGTTACGCAAAACAGAGCGTGCCCGCTCCGATCGGCTGTAAAGGGTTAATGAGTACATCAAACAACACAATTTTAATTTAAATTTAAAATGAACAACCATATTCTGGCCATTTGTATAGATTTGTAAAAATGAACATGAACAGATTTTTTTTTTTTTTTGAATGAATGAATGAAAAATAACTATTGAAAACAACAACTGTAAACTGATTGGGGGGGTGGGCTAAATGCGTCCCCGCATTGCTAGCTCAAAAGCACCACAAAACTTAATACAATCGATGATTTTAGATAAAATATGACGGTTTTTATCTACCTCTTCGTTGTGCCTTCTTAAAGCAATCCGATGTCCATCATCTAGCTGCGCCGCTATGCTAGTTTTCCCTAGCACAGCTAGCTTTACACTGTTGTCCATATGAACTCGTGAGCTTTCATGTTTCTTGATTCGTTCGGAGAGGTGCTTTAAGTCGGTTTGTCCAGATTGTGTCCACGTCAAATCACACTTGTCACTTTTGAACAGTATGCACGGGAAACAAAAAAGTGCATTAGCTGTTCCACAGCCTGTCAGCCACGACTTGCGCTGGAACCAACTCCGACAAAAAGTCCTGTTGTATGCTTTTGACTTCTCCTTCGTTGCCTGGGTTAGTTGAATTTCGGGCTTGTCAGGTCCCAACTCTTTAACTTGCAGTTTTTCTGCCATTGTCCTTCTGGCAAAAGGGTAGGTTAGAAGCGATCTAACCGAATTTGGGGGAGGCTGTGCCTCAACCGTTAACAATACCGCTGCCATCGTCTCTCTCTGACCTTATAGCTCACTTAGGCTACTGACTGAGGTAAAATTCTAGAACAGCAAATCTTCGCGCGTTTTCTGCAGGGGCGCAATTTTAAGCGCCCCCAAACCATTTAATTCAGCGACGCTGATAGGTCAAATATTTATTATTTTCCCCTGGCAACCATTTAATGATAGGCTATTTCGCTGCATATCAAGGGCGCTTTGACGAGCGCCCCAGAAGAAGAAAAACACCGTTTGTTGGTTGAACTTTAATGAGTCAGCTGGTGAAAATGTTAAAATACGCCTGGCTGTATATGGGCACACACATAGTAAAACTATCATTGATGAATTTTTTAAAAATATATATTTTTACTCCTCCACATTTGGGGGGGCGGAGCCCGAGCGCCCCCTATGGGCCAGCCGCCACTGATTGGTACCATAGCAGTGACAATGGATTCACACTTCGGTCATCTGTCACCATCCCAGAAATGTACTAGTCAGTACTAATACAATAGAATTATGCAATTCTCAATACCAAAAAAAAATGATCATCCCATGTACATAAAGGCTGCCAACCGACACACTGCTCAAAACCCCCACAACACCTCCTCCAAGTGGTGAGCACATGGGGGGTGGGCCTATGTCATCTCTTTAGCCTGTACACAGCCAGACTGCATGGGCTAAAACACAGTCTCTGGTTAGACTCCCTTGAGCTCTTCCCCAGGCCTGGCTCCAGGGTGGGGCCCTCGTAATCACTATGGTTACTGTACATTATCTCTTACACTTTAAAGTATTATTAGAATAAATTATTATTATTATCATTATTACTATTATTATCATTATTATTATTATTAGCTGTATAAAGTGATACATTTAGACTGCAGCTTTGACATTTCTGATGTGTACCTGGAGTAGGTGCTGATCCAAACTTTACTGTGTCGTGCTCCTGGCTGCCTCTAGATGGTGCATCTGTGAAGGAACTGCTGGTGATTGAGGAGGGCTTTTCATCGGTGCTCACACACTCCTCCTGGGGCTCTGTCTGGCTCCTGTGGTTCTGTTGGCCACTGTGGGGCCATATCGTGGGGGCAGTGGGGCAGTTCTGTTGGGCACATGCATTTACAGTGCTCTCAGGTTCCTTCTTAACCGTTTCTGTTCCTATGTGGTTCACCAGTCCAGAGGCAGAAGCTGATGCCGTTCTCCCAGCCTTCAGTCTGTTCTGTAGCTCAGCCTTTTTCATGTCCCCTGATGTTCCACTTGATTGTGTATTTGCTTCTCAAAGTGCCACTCTGTTGATGAGGCCTTCTGTTTGATGGTGTCGCATGATACTGCACTGGAGAGCGATGACGTCCTGAATCCAGCTGAAACTGAGTGGGGTTTCTCTCCATAGCAGCCGCTATTAGGAGCTGAAAGAGTCTCTTGAGGAGTCGCAGGGTCGGAGCAGAAACTGTAGAACTCTCGAGCTCTGCACCCTGAACTTCATCCTCAGGCTCTGCTGCCTCCTCCTCTCCATCGTTCTGCTCCTCTGAGGGGGTTGGGGTGGATGAAGTGTTGGAATTTGGAGTCCCAGGTCGGCTGATTGGCCTGCTGCTGGTTCTGCGGTCCAATAGTCGTACCTGGGCCACTCATAGACCAGGGCCTGCAGCTCCGGCCCCTGGAGGAAGACCGTCAAGCTGCAGCCGGCCAGCGTTGAGCTGCAGCTCCACAGATGGAGAAGCAGAGCGCTTGGAGGAGGATTTCTCTGGCAGGTCGTTGGTCTGTTCAGACTTCTGTTCTGTACATAGACACATAAAAAAACCAAACACTGATTTAAAAAGCCACCTCTTGACCCTGCTGTCCTACCTAGTTAGAGGCGAATCGCCAAACTTCCTTTTATCTCAAAGATTCTTGAAAAAATAATTTTTAAAAAGCTAACAGATAATTTTCAGAGGAATGGCTTATTTGAACAGTTTCAGTCAGATTTCAGAGCTCATCACAGCACAGAAACAGCTTTAGTGAAGGTTACACATCATCTTCTCATGGCCTCAGTGCAACGTTCAAAACTTTTGACCGTAATATTTTATTAAAGCAATTAGAGCATCCTGTAGGTATTGATTTCTGCAGTGGTTTGTATCATATTTATCTAAGGTTAATTATGGATGTGCTAGGACCAATTACAATTTAAATGCAGTATCATCAGAAGGCATAGCATACATTTTCACTGCTATGCAGAGGACACCCAACTTTATTTATCTATGAAGCCAGGTAACACACACCAATTAGTTAAACTGCAGGAATGTCTTAAAGACATAAAGACCTGGATGGCCTCTAATTTTCTGCTTCTAAATTCAGATCAAACTGAGGTTATTGTACTCGCCCTGAAAATCTTAGAAATATGGTATCTAACCAGACTCTTACTCTGGATGGCATTACCTTGGCCTCCAGTAACGCTGTGAGGAACCTTGGAGTCATTATTGACCAGGACATGTCCTTCAACGCACATATTAAACAAATATCTAGAACTGATTTCTTCCAATTCCAATCTTTGTGTAATATCTCTGAAATAAGAAATATCCTGTCTCAGAGTGACGCTGAAAAACTACTTCATGCATTTATTACTTCTAGGCTGGACTAGATGTTTTCTAATATTTTGGGACATCATTTTAGAAACAGAACATTACTTTTTACTTACCACATTGTTCATTCTCGCCAATGTCTGAGATGCAGAAGATGATAATTTACACTTTGCACTGTCTTCATGGATTATTGGTTCATTTTACGCAGATTACATAATAAAGTCAGTCTTGTAGTCCTTGCAGTCATATCAAACACACAGGCCAGCACCAAGAAATAAAGAAAAGTGCAAGACGCACTGAAAACGCTGACCTGTGTATCTCAATAAAAAAAAAAAACCTATATACATATGTACAGAAATAACTCCTCAGACTAGCCGCATCATGATGGTCTCTGTGTAAGATGGAGAGATGTTTCCAGCCTTTCCAGACACATCGCAGACATGAGGAGTTAGAAAGTTTGCTCCAAAGCACGAGGAAACATCCATATGTAACATCCATGTTCCATATGTCCAGGAAAGGCTTCATTGCTGATCACAGCCGGAGACGTTTCCTTGGTGGAGTGGGGCTCCTGCTGCTGCTCTCCTCCTCTGCAGGCTTCCTCTTTGCACCCTGTGTAAACCTCTTCAGAAACTGGCAGAGCACCGACATGATTACTCTGCCATCAGAGGTGTAGTCTGTAACTCTCCATCGATTTGTCATTTCCCTTTCCTCTGTGCAATACACAGTGGAAATGACTCTGGTGATGGTGTCGCCGTCGACATCCAGGGTGCAGACGCAGTTCCTCTGATCTGCCTTCAGGACAGAAAGATCTGCCTTCTCTGGAAGCAGAGGTGTGAGGAACCATGAATGGAGGTGGGACCCTGCAGGCAGCACCATTAAACCAGCTGGTGAGTTGGTAGGAGGAGATGGAGTGGTGTTCTCCAACTGGCTCTCTGGCACATGGGTGAAAGGTGTCGTCAGCAGCAGTTTGTTAAAGAATCCCCTGAAGGCAATATAAGGAAACGCCTTCGTCCCCGTAACCAGGTTGTGGTTTAATGAGAGGACCAGATTTTTCATAGAGTCCACATGGCTGGGGCTCAAAGGACGGTTCCTCAGGTTGGAGATTAACATCTGGCGTACGCTGACAGGACTCACCAGCTCAGCTACGAGAAAACAAAAAGATCATCTGTGTTAATCGTGACATAATCAGACAAATTACGGATTTAAATGTCAAAACATGGCTTTATATCATCATATGCTATTTCTACACACAGACAATGAGAGGCCCGCAGCAGAACTCACTCTTTATGAAAGCCTTAAGATTGGTAGAAGGTGAGAAAAATGGTTTTGCACTGTAAATGACTAAATTTCATGTTTTAAACCAAAGATCACAGCACCAAACTCTGCTTGTTAGCATGTTTAAACAGTAAAAATGTCCTGCTGATAGAATTCATTTGCAAATTCACATTTTAGCTGCATGTAAATTAAAAATGTACAGCTCATAGTAAAGAATAACTTTGTGTGTTCTTGGTGACTGTGAACAACATTTCATGATAAATGAATGTCATCCATAATATTTGTGAATTATGGACACATTGTCAGTAAGGCTGCATAGAGTTTCAGTGATGTTTAATAATGAATTCATGTTCAGCACTTATTCTTATTTTATTTAAGCATCAGTCTGTTGAAAATAAAACAGCTAAAGTCAGGTGAGAAACCTCCAACCTGCTTATTGCATGCACACAGTTTCAATTTCTCACCGAGCACATAACATACATCTGGACACCTGTACAGACACGGCAATACACAATGCACTCACATAAATATGATATACTTTTTTTTTTTTTTTTGCCTGTCCTGTTTGGCTCTTTTGCATCAGAATTGTTGTCTAAAGGCAAAGAAAGATGCCCAACGGATTTACTTTACCAAACTGACCATCCCAGCCTTGCCGTAATGGTCCATTTGATTCACCTTTTATTGTTTATTTTATTTTCACTTACTGAATACGGGACAGACTTGACTGGGGGAAAGAAGGGGAGAAAGAAAGAGGGAAAGAGAAACAGCTGAGAAGAGGGACGGGGGAGAAGGGCAAAAGACAAAAACCAACAGAATGAGCAGAAAAAAAAAAGAAAAAAATGCATCTATCGATCACCTGGATCACCTGTTGAGAAAGAAAAAAGAAAACAAGCAGAAGAGAACAAGAGTAATAGAATAAACAACATCACAATGATATATGGGAATATGACAGTAAATACTAAATATTAAACATTATTGTGCAGCACATAAGATCAACAGAACACAGTGTGCTTTGAGGTAGGAGCCAAAAAGGGTGTAGTTTGTGGGTGTGATCACCCGTGTGTACACCTGTGAGCATGGACGCGCTTGTTTTTTGTTTTTTAAAAGGTTCCTTCATGTAATGATCTGCTAGAGGGTGTGGGGGGGCCACAGCCCCGTCCTCCAGGGCATGAAGCAGGTATGGAGGAGATCAAAACTCCAGACATCCAGATGCCCCCAGAACACAAGAGACCAAGGAAGACCAACAGAGGGGCAGCTGCGCCACTGTCCCAGAAAGAGCTGAGGAGAGTCCCAGATGAGGGCTCACTCAGCAGCCGCGGAGCAGAAGCCAGGGGGAGTTGCAGTGACGCGCCCGTGAGCTCCGCCGGCAGCCAGCCGTGCCTGAGTGACCGAGCCCCAGGCCGAGAGGCCGGGGGCACCCCACCTCCGAAGGGGCCCGAGCGAGCCCCAGGCTCCAGGCCCCGATAAGCGGCCGCCAAGGAGTGAGCCGGTGTGTACCTGGACGCCCATCCCCGGACACAAAGAACCACCAACGCACCGATGTCTGAGGGAGTCCGCCACTGGAAGGGGAAGTGGTGGTGGGGGGAGATAGGCCTCCAAACCTTGGAGGGCCTAAGATGTCCCCAGAGAGGTGGCGCCTGACACCCAACCTGACATATAGACACAGACATACAGGCACACACAGACACAAACATCCATTCCCACCCTCATGCTCTCAATATGATATACTTGATTCAGCATCAGTAGCTATAACTGATTTTGCACATAATGCGTGCAAGATCAAATTTTGGCCACATGTCAGAAGACATCCTCGTCACCTTGACTCCCAGGGTCACGCAGGCGACGCGGAGTGATTCAGAATAAGTTTCCTATAATTATCAGATTTTTAAAAATAATAATTCTCCTTTAGTTTCGCAGTTTCTAATCATAAGTATTTTAATTATTGAATTATTGTAATATGCAAATATTACAAATATTTTGAAAATATCCACCCTGGCAGGAGTTTTTAAAAATCTCCGTTTTCAGTTACCGAAAACGCCGTTTACATGTGGACGAAAGGCGCAAACGCATAGAAAAATCTGCGTTTTCAAAAATACCCGGGTACGTGTGGACGTAGCCTAAGTGCCAAACATTAGGCAGATGGCAGAGGTTGTGATACGGTTGTTGACAATCTTCTTGTCAATGCTCAACATGAATGTCTCAGCAGCAAAGCAGAAGGAACCTGAGAATTTAAAAAAATCAACAACAAAAACTAATGAAGACCTTTAATGACAAGGGTTTGAATGTCTTACTGGCTCAACCTATATGGTTGTGTTAGTCAGTGTATTAGTGTGGAAGCAACAGCACATGAAACTAAACAAGCCAAGAGTATCACCTTGATGCATGCTCAATGATCCAGGTAAGTAAATCCCAAAAAGTTGATTCTGTTCATCAGCTTAGTCTATTCAATGTATACATCTGTCCCAAGTCTTCGTATTTCTTCAACAACAGTTTGAATGGTAGATGTTGGCAGAAGATGCTGTCCCTGTGCTTTAATGTAAAACATACTGAAATTAGACCCATCCATACCAGGGTCTTCTGTAAATGATACACTGGCACCTTACTGTATGGTGGCACTTGTGGTTGGACTCTTTGTTTGAACCACAAATCACGTTTTCTAAACGTTTGTGTTTTCTACACATATGAGAGGCAAATGTAGATTTTACAGAGAACACACTTTGGCATCCTCTCACTGGGCAACTCACATGCTGTTCACAACTAAAGCGTGAAGTTTTCTTTGTGTGCACTCAAATGGAGTCATGTCAACTAGCGCCACCTGTGGCCAAGTGCCATAGTCTACAGCCAGGTTAACTTGTGACACAGATCTGCACCACGTTTGAATTCCTGTTTCATGCTCAGTGTATTTGTAACTTTCAATGTTGTCTGTTTGTGCATCTTGCAAATAAACCTTTGAACCTAATGAAATGATAGTATGTGTTTATTTTTGGCCTGCATCAGTGGGAAATGCCAAGTTATATACATAAAGTTATAGATGTTAGGTATTTTAGTACCATGGTAGCATTTACTGGATATTGTTTTATAGTGACATTATGCAGGAAAACTCTGTCATTCAATAAGGCCCCTTTGTTTTAGTTATTTTTCTCTTTGACCCAAGAATTGATGTGTGAGAATCACAGGCTGGTACTAGGTTGAAATACCACAGAGATCACTCCCTCAGCTACATTAGTTTCTTAATCTTTTAGACGCCTGTTGAAGGCCAAATGGTTTGTTTCAGATTTCACTAATGTAAGAACTCTTCGTTTTGTGCCTTGAAAATATGTCGCTGAGATAATCACAATTGTAGCTGAACTAATAAACTACACAAAGGATGCTTCTTCACCCAAGGGCAGGAAGACGCTGCCTTATCTTGGTCTGTACTGGTTTAAACTGATAAATCTGCTGTCTCATGAATTTTACCCTCTATATAAACTGTTGTACTTGTGAATAAAGTTGAGTCACTTTGGGAAGACAATCTAAAGCAGTCTCTGTTTTCTTGTTCTCCCAAGCTGCTCCCGAGCTGCTCGTACTAACACGCTGAATGGCATGCTTGAACATTACTTGAGAATATATTTGACTGTGTTACAGACTAAGGGACATTCTCTGCTGATAGGTGAAGGTACATTCTCTGCTGATAGACGTCCACGCCTCGGAGGAAGCCGATCCACGGAGTAGGCCCTGGAAACAGTTTCCTTCAATTTTGGTGTCGAGAAGTGGGATCCTGACGAAGGTAGGCACTTGTCTTTTTATTTTATAAGACTGTGTTATGCCTTTCTCAGTGATCCACATAGAAACGGGATACGCTGACGAGGCCTTCTTCAGTGGCCCACATAGTAACAAGTGGGATACACTGAGGAGCCTTCTTTAGTGGCCCACATAGAAACACAGGAAGTTGCCTGTTGTTTTGTAAAATAAAAGCAGAAAGGACACAGGAAGTTGCCTGCTGTCATAAACTAAGAAGTTGCTCACCAGCAGAAAGGACACAGGAAGTTGCCTGCTGTCATAAAACGAGAAGTTGCTCGTTAAAAAGTGAGAAGTTGCTCACTAAAAACATAAAATTGCTAGCAAAAAATCAAGTAACCTCAGGTGTGCCACAGCAAAAATAGAAACTAACTTAAATCCTTCAAAGCGTCTAAACCCCTCTGGAAATCACTGACCATGGGTCAGAATAATTCAAAGACCTTAGACGGGTCCGATAAAAACTCAAAATTAACTGTAAAACCGAAAAAAATAAAATATAAAATCACAAATAGCGGCTCAGTACGACTCCCACTTCCGGTTACGTTTAACCCACGCTCGCGAATCAATGAAGACTTCCATGATTACGTATCCAGAACATGCGGAAGTGCTTACGTGACTGATTTCGTCTCGAACTTAAGAACTATAACTTTAATGCATCCTAATGTATTTCCGGAGCCCTATCCCGAACGATTATCGCCAGAAAACAGGTCAGTAGAAATGTTAAATACTATTTGTGATAAGAAAAGTAGGCTGATTAAAAAGTCCTGTAAAAAATATATGATAGAATGTCGTGATGTGACCAATCGCATGCTACCACTATGGAAAAAAGGACCCGAGCCAGACGTAAATGCTTTAAATCAAGCCAGTGCAGGCTCTAGTAAATCCACTGCAGAAAAAACTAGCCTTATATGCCCATCCGTTCAACCTACGGCTCCGCCGCCTTATGATGAAAAAACAGAATTAATAGCTGCTGCGGCGGCTGCACGTCATCAGCGCGTATATCCTGATTTAACAGCAGAATCCCAAAGGAGTGAGGAAGGCACTGAAATGACACCTAAATCAGAAGAAGATGACTGGTTTAACCTAGATCAAAGACAGGAACGAGAATACACTGAACGAGAAAGAGAGTTACAGGAACATAAAAAGCAAACAAAACAGTTAATGGCAGAGTGTGAGGAAATCATGAAAGATCCTTTAACTGAACGTACGGAAGCTGAACTGCAGGAAGCCGTTTCTGTCATAGATAATCATGTTCAGCGCCACACTAGAGTAGCAAATGGTTTAACTGTGCCAAAAGCAATAACTAACACCAGAAATTTAATAAGGAACTACTTAAAGCAAAAAAAAGAGGAAAAAACTCAAGAGGGCCCCCACAAAAACACCCGTTATAAAGAAAAGCAGGGATCACAATTTAATGACGTCAGCACCTCCCTCCCGTTCATGATAATAGGGGACATGTGTTGCATTCAACCCCCTAAAATTTCAGAGTTAGCAGCAACCATTAAAGAACTTCCCGATCCTCTACAAAATCCTACAGCCTTTGTTTCTGCATTACAGAGAAGTACCAGATACCACCACTTGGGTGGGCCTGACTATAGATATATATTATGTCAACGAATTCCAGGTGTGACTGAATCTCAGCTTATTGAAGAAGTAGAGGAACTAGACCCTAAAAATGACCAAGCAGCCAACACCTCCTCGTTTTTGTGGATAAATGATGACAAAATCACAGCCTTTTTTCAAAATCTAAAGAGATTTCTGCTCACAATGTCTAGAGATAAAATTGATTTAAATGCAGTAACCATGTGTAAGCAAAAGCCAGATGAATCCATTCTAGTGTTTATGAAACGTTTCACACACTGCTGGACTAATGAGGCATGCATGCCTGAAGGAGGAAATGATCAGATTTTCATAACAACATTCTTAAACAATATTCATCCAGAATGTTCACAACTATTGAAGCTGACTGCCACTGATAATCTCTATGACATGAAAATAAAGAACTTTATCACACTTGTCAAAACAAAAGCTGGTGCAGATCTTTTCCCCAACAGCACGAAGGCTAAAAGTGTTAAGATGATGTTGAACTTTGATGTTGAAGGCTCAGAGGAAAGTGAAAAAATGATGTATGCAGGGGCCCCGCCCCCTCAACAAGCGCAGCAGGGAGATTTCAGAAGGAAAGATAGGAGTGGAGACGTATGTTTTTATTGTGGAAAAATAGGACACTGGAGGACGGAATGCAGCAGCAGGTAGATCTCAACCACAAAACACAGGACCAGCTCCTGCCACTAGGCGTAAGCAGAGCTCTTACAGACAAGGTAACTGGCAACGCAGACAGGAATCACATCAAAGAAACGGCCCCTTTGCACTTAGGCAGCAACCTTATAATCCACATTTTAATCCCCACCCATATGATAACGAAAGACTGGACCGACAATAGGGAGGCCCAGGTGAAGATGAGGGACAGTGTGAAGCACTACACACGATGCTGCATTTGCAATTGTCCCGTAACACAGAAAGCTTGCCCATGTTAGATATAGAGATAGGTGAAAAGATTTATTCCTTTTTAGTTGACAGTGGAGCCACTAAAAGTTCACTGTCTGGAAAATTCTATAGTGGGCCTGTTTCCTCTGTGTGCATCAACACCATGGGAATAAACGGAACTCTAGTGCAATGCCCCAAAACTCATTCTCTAAAAACACGCTGGGGCCCAAAACCAGATGAAATTACATATCATCCATTCATAATTATTCCAAACTCGCCTGTGAATCTATTAGGCAGAGATTTAATGGCAAAAATGAACTTGTGTATTTCATTTAACACAAAGGGTGAAATGTTTGCAGATACTGATAACAGCTATGTTTTCTCTGCCCTATGCACCGACACCATGGAGAAGGAACATCCTCTGTGTCAGCTGGACGCCTCAGCGGAGAATGAACTCAATATCCATCTGACTGGTATCCCACGTCACACTCTGTGTCAAAAACATGTGCAAACACCGTTACCAGGTAGCCCCATGCCTGGAAGCCACATATTTGTTTCTCTCACACTGTTCAACAACATGATAACTGCTCACACCAGTGAAGGCCAAACAGTGGTTTTGTCACATAACTCAGACATAGGCTATGACATCACTGCACCATGTCAACACATAGATCTAACCTACCCCATACACTGTACTATCTCTGCTGTCACATTGCCAGCTGAATATCAAAACATGACATTATGGTCAAGAGGTGAGAATGATGTAGGATTTATTGACTGTACACCTTATCATGCTCAGCTGAAAAACAACAAGCCGGTATATGTCAAGCAATATCCCATTTCCGCTGAAAAAGCCGCAGCCTTAGACATCATCATAGGAGATTTATTGACAGCTGGAGTAATAAAGCCCACAGTATCTCCATATAACACTCCTGTCAATCCTGTGCCAAAGCCTAACAAACCTGGCGTATGGCGTTTCACACAAGACTTAAGGCAAGTTAATGCAGTCATTAAGCCTCTGCCACCTATTGTCCCAGATGTCCCCAGCATACTGACATCTATTCCAGCAACAGCTACACATTTTACTGTGGTGGATTTGTGCTCCGCCTTTTTCTCAGTACCTGTGCATGAGGACACACAGCCGATATTTGCTTTTACACATAGAGATAAGCAGTACACATGGACTCGCTTACCCCAAGGCATGGTAGACAGCCCTGCGGCTTTCTCAATGGTAGTACGTGCTACCCTGGACGGCTTCACTCCTCCAGAGGGCTGTACTCTGATCCAGTATGTAGATGATCTCCTCCTCTGTGCTGAAAGTGAAAAACTATGTCAAACTGCCACACACATGCTACTCCAGCACCTCCAACAGACTGGCCACAAAGCATCAGCAAAGAAAATGCAGTACTGTCAGACTTCTGTTCAATATTTGGGATTTACACTGTCTCACGGACAACGTTCTATGACTACAGACAGGGTCAAAGCTGTGACCTCTGTCCCTAAGCCCACTACACAGAAGGAAATGCTGTCTTTCCTAGGCATGGTGAACTATTGCAGACAGTGGATACCAGACTGTTCTTTTCATGACCACATTCTGCGTGAATGCTGCAAAAAAGACAAGCCTCCTCGAATACTGTGGTCCACAGAAATGACTGCCTCTTTCAATGCATTACAGGGAGCGCTGACCTCCGCCCCTTGTTTGGGTCTGCCTGACTACCACTTACCGTTCCACCTGTACGTCACAGAGAACGGCACAACCTGTGCAGGTGTATTGGCCCAAGAGCATGGCTGTGGCTACCGTCCAGTAGCCTTCTACTCAAAGGTGCTGCCAGCAGTAGTTCAGGGGATGCCGGCCTGCCTGAGAGCAGTAGCAGCTTGCTCTATCATGATAAGGGACTGCGAGAAGCTCACACTCTCACATGACACTATTCTACACACCAATCACCAGGTCACGACCATTCTAGCAAACATAACTACACAACACATGACCGCACAACGTCGCTCAGGTTATGAAGCTACACTGACTTCAACAGCAAATCTCACTATAAAAGCAAGCAGCACACCCAATTCGCCAGCACACTTACTTATTCGTATGCTGTGTTCCTCTGACCGACAGGATGGTTCAGACGACCCTGACGATCATGATTGTATGACACGTATACAGGAATCCACAGCACCACGCCCAGACTTAGAGCAGACACCAATCCCAGACTCAGTCATTGTTTATGTGGACGGGTCCTGTTCAAAACCAAATGACAACTTATTTCTTTGTGGCTATTCGGTGGTGACATTGCCTGACATCATACTAGAGGCTCACTCATTACCATTTCACTCAGCACAAAAAGCAGAGCTCATGGCTTTAATACGCGCCTGTGAGTTACATGTGGATAAGCGTGTAACAATTTACACTGATAGCCGTTATGCATTCGGTGTGGTGCATGACTTTGGCACATTGTGGAGACAAAGAGGATTTAGATCTGCTGATGGAAAACCGATCGCTAATTCTGACCTTGTTCAAAGACTTTTGCAGGCTATACAGCTGCCATCGGCAATTGCAGTTGTTAAAACGAAGGGGCACAGCACGGCTGACACAGACGAAGCAGTGGGAAATGCTCTTGCAGACGTAACCGCGAAAGCAGCTGCTGCCTCACAGCAACCACCCAGAAGGGAAGTATTATCTTTGCCTTTACAGCTGCCACTTGTCACCCTCCCAGACTATTTAGAAACAAATGTTGACCTAAAATTCATACAAGAGCAAGCCTCTGCCTTAGATTACACTTACTGGGAAAGTAATGATTGTACCTTAGATAACAGAGACGGCTTATACAAAAACCTTGAGGGTTTGATTGCCCTCCCATCTTCACTACTGCCAATCCTTGTCCGCCATTTTCACGGTGTGAGTCATGTCGGACAAAGAGGGGTAATAGGAGCAATAAAATCAAGATTTGTAATCGAGAAAACATCACACGCAGTAAAACGCATATTAGCAACCTGTCTAACATGTGCACGAACTAATGTAGGAAAACCAAAAGCAAAACATCAGCATTTACCACAACCAGATTTCCCATTTCATACATTACAAATTGATTTTACACACATGCCAGCACAAGGAAGCATCAAGTACTTACTGGTAATAGTGGACCAATTTAGTAAATGGGTAGAAGCTTACCCAACATCAAAAGAAACTGCAGAAGTAGTCTGTCAAAAGTTGTGCAATGAAATAATACCCAGATTTGGAATACCTCACCAAATTAACAGTGATAGAGGACCTTCATTCACATCAGAAGTAATTCAAAAGTGTGCTAAAACTCTAGCAATAGACTGGAAATATCATGTGCCATACCATCCTCAGAGTTCAGGAGTTGTAGAAAGAATGAATAGGACCATAAAAAATCGCCTGACTAAAGCAATGATAGAAACAGGAATGACCTGGATCAAACTACTTCCTCAAATCCTCTGCGAGATTAGAATGACTCCATCCGCAGCAACCAAATTATCTCCATTTGAAATAATCATGGGAAGACCGTTTCCAACACCATGGTCAGCCTCCAGAGGGGCACCGCTATTGGAAGGGGACATAGACACTGCATTGTCTGACTATGTTCATAACCTGGTAGAAACACTGAATAATAACTATCAGAAAGTTTGTCTCTCTCAGCCTCTCCCTTCCATAGATCCAACCCATCCGTGGAAACCAGGAGATGCGGTGTTGGTACAGTCGCTAAAACCAAGGGCACTCGGGGAGGCCGCGTGTTCCAGCCCCCAGACTGTACTTGCAGTGACGAGAACCAGCATCCTTACAGACGGACAACCTCAGTGGATTCATGCCAGCAGGGTTAAGACCAGCCCCACCAAACCACCTAAGGCGTCGGATCAAGTAGATGACGTCTCCGGCGAGCCAGCGCCCGGATTCAATATACCTATAGATGACGACTCAGGCGAGCCAGCGCCCGGATCCAATCCACCTACACACACACAATCACTGATTAACACACAACGCCTGAAAGAGCCAAGACTCAGAAAGCCCTCTGATCCCCCGCCTGAACAACAACAAGGTACTCGAACATCCAGCAGGAACAGAAAGCCTAGAGTACCACACAATGTCTAACCTAATAAAGATAGACTCGTTTCATCCTGATAATGGAGAAAATGAAATGCCCATTGTCATCTCTCGAACCTGGGACCAGGCCAGGAGACGACTAAAGAACTGTCTTTTTTATATATTTAGGTTATTAATCATATCTACTGCATTAACCTTAGGATTTTTATTTACTATTTCGTATTGTAAAGTGCAACCCTGTTCACATTTCTGCAAGCCACATTTTCAATGATAACCCGTATAGCTACCAGTACAGCTACTTCAATGTATTTGCAATTAGCACAAATTGATCCTGAGGATGTGCCAGATGTTACCAATGATGTTCCTGATGTGTATATTGAACATTAGGTTGTGAACTATTACATTTTATGATTTGCTTTTTATATTATGTTATTACATTTGTGATTTTTCCTTTCTATTTGAGTTATTATTTTGAAAAATAATAAAAGAGGGGAACTGTTAGGTATTTTAGTACCATGGTAGCATTTACTGGATATTGTTTTATAGTGACATTATGCAGGAAAACTCTGTCATTCAATAAGGCCCCTTTGTTTTAGTTATTTTTCTCTTTGACCCAAGAATTGATGTGTGAGAATCACAGGCTGGTACTAGGTTGAAATACCACAGAGATCACTCCCTCAGCTACATTAGTTTCTTAATCTTTTAGACGCCTGTTGAAGGCCAAATGGTTTGTTTCAGATTTCACTAATGTAAGAACTCTTCGTTTTGTGCCTTGAAAATATGTCGCTGAGATAATCACAATTGTAGCTGAACTAATAAACTACACAAAGGATGCTTCTTCACCCAAGGGCAGGAAGACGCTGCCTTATCTTGGTCTGTACTGGTTTAAACTGATAAATCTGCTGTCTCATGAATTTTACCCTCTATATAAACTGTTGTACTTGTGAATAAAGTTGAGTCACTTTGGGAAGACAATCTAAAGCAGTCTCTGTTTTCTTGTTCTCCCAAGCTGCTCCCGAGCTGCTCGTACTAACACGCTGAATGGCATGCTTGAACATTACTTGAGAATATATTTGACTGTGTTACAGACTAAGGGACATTCTCTGCTGATAGGTGAAGGTACATTCTCTGCTGATAGACGTCCACGCCTCGGAGGAAGCCGATCCACGGAGTAGGCCCTGGAAACAGTTTCCTTCAATAGAAATCAGCACTCCCGTTGTTCATCATGATCTTAGTAACTTTTTTCCATAACAAAGAAATAGGTCTTGAACAAATATATGACACATGAATATTTCACTAGTGTTGTAACGTCACATCCTGTTAGCTTTTCTCTGGAAATTATCATTTTATAATTCATAATGCCTCATAATGGTAATTCATCAACATGGCTGGAGAGAGTTGATTCAGTTAAAGGACTAGATGTTACAGTCCCTGATAATGCATTGCTTTAGATGGAGAGACTCTTGAGTGATGGCTATTATGAGGAAAGGCAGCCCAGAAACTTTGTCAGCAGCACGCACCATTGTGTGCCTCAACTTTCGGTCTTTTACCCAGGCTAATCTGCCATTTTCCTTCCTTGGTTAGGTTTAGGAATTAGAGATCGATCTAGATTACCATTTTAAATTTGTGACACATCATTAGTTGTGGACCTTGGGTTCATCAGGTGTTTCGGCCGTTATCACCAGACACCCTCATCCAAGGAGGCCCTGCCAGGGTTGATCAGGCCCTGGAGTGTGTCGCCGGTTTATGTTAAAATTTTTCTCTTCTTCTTTCTTCTGTTTAGTTTCCTACATTTTCTTTCTATATGTTCACTGCAACTGAGAAAAAAATAATAATTACCTCTTTAGCATTTACAGAGCCTAACTTCTTCAAAGGGATAGAAAAGGTGATAGAGAGAAGTAAGACAAAAGGGACAAGATAGGAGAGAGAAGAGCCGGAAGGGGGGCACCCGGTCTGGCTTCCCACACCACCTTATATACAGTCTGTTTAAGTGTGATTAATTTAACAAACACTTGCAGCAGCATCTGCAGCAGTTACACAGTGATTAGTAATAAACAGAGCCAGTGTGATTGAGTCGAGAGAGTGAGTGGATTTAAGAAAGTGGGTGACTCAAGTGTGTCAGTTGGTTTGTTTTTGTTTTTTTATTGTTGAGATGAGCTAGAATTTTTTTTGTTTGTTTGTTTTAAAGTTAATTTAATTTTCAAAACTTGCACATGATCTTCAATTTGTAGCAGATCTACTGACTATCACATAGCAGCTGGAGCAGTCTCAAATGGAGTTCAGTCCACTACTGCCACCTGTGGCCAAGTGCTATAGATTGACTTGTGACACATCTGCAGTAGAGGCTGAGGGGCTCCACTTACACCTGGAGCATTCAAACCTACCCACAAACATGTTGAAAGGCGCAATGTGGATTGTCAAGACTGAAACCAGTCATTAAGCAAAGACAACAGGGATCTTTTTTCTGCTTATTTAGTATGCACAACATTTGTAGTCGCCTTCTGCACAGGGGAAGTCCCAGCAACACTGTGTACAGCCCTGTGTACAGTCCCAGCAACACTCCAGCACATCTTGGTTGGTTGTAGGACTAGCCTTACTCAGGGCAGATACACATAGAGACACAATCAGGTCCTCAGGTGTCTAGCCGAGAAAGCTGAGTGCAAGAGAAAATCCATTGACGCTCAACCTTTTGCGAACCAAGAGAAGTGTCAGTTTTCATCAGCATTTGTCCTGGAGGGGGACAAGCCGAGGACTAGCCCTTCCGCCCTGGACCTGGGCCCGCTGAAGGTCGCCAGGGATTGGCAGATGTGAGTGGACTTGGATCAGACGCTAATCTTTTCCACAGAGATCGTAACAACTACTCTGCCACCAGACCTCGTCCTTTGGGCTTACTAAAAACTTGCCACTGAGCTGAAATCTTTGGGAAATCTTTTTGTAGCCTAAGCCTGCTTTAAATTTCTCAATAACTTTATCCCTGACCTGTCAGGTGTCTAAATCCAATCGAGAATCTGTGGCAAGATCTGAAAACTGCTGTTCACAAACGCTGTCCATCTAATCTGACTGAGCTGGAGCTGTTTTACAAAGAAGAATGGGCAAGGATTTCAGTCTGTAGATGTGCAAAGCTGGTAGAGACAGACCCTAAAAGACTGGCAGCTGGAACTGCAGCAAAAGGTGGTTCTACAAAGTATTGACTCAGGGGGCTGAATAATTACGCACACCCCACTTTGCAGTTATTTATTTGTAAAAAATGTTTGGAATCATGTCTGATTGTCGTTCCACTTCTCACGTGTGCACCACTTTGTGTTGGTCTTTCACGTGGAATTCCAATGAAACTGATTCATGTTTGTGGCTGTAATGTGACAAAATGTGGAAAAGTTCAAGGGGGCCGAATACTTTTGCAAGCCACTGTATATAACAGTGATGTACTGTTAGTTGCTAATTGTGAGAGGGAAGGATTCTTTAAAAAATATAATAAATGTTCTTCCTAATATTATTATTCTTCCTGTTAATAATAATAATAATAATAATAATAATAATAATAATAATAATAATAGATTAATATTAACAAAATAAAACACAATGAAATTATTGACAAGTTGTACATAAATGATCAAACTCAATAATAAATATTTGGCTGAAAATGTTTCCCATCAGTGTTGTATGGATCAATATTGTTTAAGGCAGAGGGCATTTTAAATACTTTAGATTCAGTTAGCTGTCCACCATCAGATTTCTACAAAATGATACATATGTATCATTTGTGCATGTCAGGACCACATACCTTTGGGAAAAAAAAGATTATTTTAAATATAACAATAATAAATAAAATCACATCTCCATATTGACATGATATATACAAAGTAAGTAACAATTAAAGCCACAAAACCTATGTTGTTATCACAATAAACAAACGGGGATTTCTCTAAGCGTGTGGATCATAATCACTGATAGTCTGGTCTAATGTGCAGCTTTGTTTAGAATTGTGCAAAGCTTGTTTCTGAAACCTCAATACAATTCGTGCACAGCTGCTTCAAATTATTTAGTGTTTCACGCAGCGTTACTTTCACTAGACTATCACTAGTCCTAAGTATTTTGATTGCTTAACTACAGACACTTCAAGTCTCTTATTATGATGTAAATTAAAGACACTTGGAGGTTAACAATGACTATTAAGTTGTAAAAGTTTTATTTGTAATGCGACGTAATCGTTGTGTCCGCCTTTGCTGTTGTTTGGTTGGTTTGACGAGAACGTATCCGTGATCTGATTGGCTTTCAATGACACAACACAGTTCCGCAAATCTAGTCTGTTTGTGTTTTGACTGTTTTTTGCAGAGAGCTTCAGAGCACCACGAAGTGTATACACAAGGAGACTGTCAGCGTTCAGCTCCTCGGTTCGTAACTATAGCTGCTAGCTATAAAACATAATGCTTTATTGAAACATGACAAATGTATCTCCAGCTGTTGGGTTTTAACTCTATTCTTCTAACACTATGAGGGACTTTTATCAGCTAATGCTAGCTAGCTATGTTAGCCGTATGTTATCTAGTGAGATAACTTTCGCGTTAGCCAATGGCTGTGTTGTGTTCCCTTGACAGCTGTTACAATTGTCACCCGAATGGGTCCGCTAGCTGCTAGTGGTACTAGCTCGCAGAATAAGAGTTTCGTGTATGTAACGGAGGCTAGGAATGTCAAGCTTCTCAGGCATGTTGTTTACTGTATGTAGCTTTGTCTCTACCGCCACACAAGCTTTTGCCCTGTGTGATTATAACGGTTTTCGACTGGTCTTATTAGCCCCGGTAGTTGCTTGGGAATGCTTCCAAAGACAAAAGAAGGATAACTGAATGTGGTTTACTAAGTGGCTAAATGCATAAAGACCCTGTGTCATTAGTTTATAGGGATGCTTCATTTCGCCAAGCCAGTTTTTGTTAGTGTCGAGGCACTGGTATTAGCATGTGTAGTATACATAGTTTGCAGTCTAAATAAATTGTCAGACCTAGAATGTATTTGTCTTACTAGGGGCATAGCAAACAGCTGCTTCAGTATTATCGTGGCATATAGCTGCCCCGGCTCTCTGGTTCAAATTCATGGTGGCAGCTGTATCCACTGGCCCCATGTCCAGCTCCTCAGATCCTGTTGGTGCTCAGAGGTTAGCTTTGAAATATAAATCCACAGCTGGAATTATATAACCACAGAATATAATTCTGTGGAATAATTCCACAGCTTGCTTAGGCTGTGTGGAGGAGTGTGTGTCCTATTTTTTTACCAGCTGATTTGGACTATCCACGGGAATTCATGGTAGGATCTATAAATGTTAGCTGTCTTATAAAGACCATGTTATACCTTTTGCCGAAGTGTACTAGGTATAAGACAACACCTTAAAATCCTCATACTTCTGTTCTGTAAGTTTACTGTCAGAACACTGTCAGATCTTACTGTCTGTGCTCTCCCAGAAGCTCAGATTTGGCAACAACCCCATTTATACTCTGGGTTTTATTGGTGTTTTTATCTTAGATTCACTGATTACAGGTTTTTTAACTAATACGTCTGTGATGCTTGGTGTATTTACTTTAGTCGCACTGAATTTCTGCTTTCAGTGCTGGATTTTCCAACTACCCTTCTGAAAGAATTTGTTTTTTTATTGTTATAAGCTGAAGCCTGTTTTAGTTTTCTGTGTGAACAAAATGCGGTAATTTTGCAAAACATGCCATAAAACTAAGGCCACTAAAGGTAGCAGTACCAGGAATTTATTCCACTGCAAAATTAAGACTGTTTTAAACTCCACATGTCAGCGTCTCTCCACACACCAAAAAAAAAGAAAAGGTTTGAGGTCATCAATTTTTTTATATGTTGGAAGCACAAAAGAGCACCCTTTTAATTTCTAGTCTTGACCACAGAGAGAGACATACTGTGACAGTATTGTTGTTTGTGAGAAACCTCTTTGTGCAACTGATGGTTAAAAAAAATGGCTAAAATAAAACATTTCTATTCATTCTGATTTTTTTGTAATATACATGGAACGGTCGATTTGAGTAGTAAACCAGTGCGATTTTAGGCACTATATGCTCACAAATAACATTTGTTTTCTGAGGTTTTTTAAACATATTGCGATATGTAGTGTATGGTGATGTAGCCAAAAAATATTGCGATATTAGATTCTCCTCATATCGCACAGCCCTACCTCCTGGTAGGACATGTGGAACACCTTACCTAGAAGGTGACAGCCTTAGCCTTTGTTGGTGATGACAGTTTCAAGACACCTCCTGTCTGGAGAAACTTGCATTGCTCAAGTGTGATTTTGGCATTTAGACAGTCTTCAAATTCCAAAGGTTCCTTGGGCCCCGTCTATGATCTCTCAGCTTCTTTCCATAGATTTGGATTCAGATTCAGGTCTGGGCATTCTAGCAGCTTTATTTCTTTCTCTGAAACCAATTGAGAGTTTCCTTGACTGTGTGTTTGGGATCATTGTCTTTCTTAAACTTTCACCCTTATTTTATCTTTATCATCCTGGTAAATGGCTGCAGAATTTTATCAAGAATGTCTTGGCACATTTTTCCATTCATCCTTACTTCAGTTGTATGAATCGTGCCAGTGATGTATGCTTAAAAACAGCTGCACCTCCCTTTTTTCATGTGTTCAAAACTTGAAAAACAATGTGTTTTCACATTATCACACTAATTTATGAACAACTATAGTTTGATTTCTTTGCATGTATGGATTTGATGGGTTGTTAACAACATCTTGTAAGAATTTCATGTCAATAGCACCTTTGAAATTGGTGACGGGTTCAATACTTATTTTACCCGCTGTATGTCCAGGTACTAGTTTACCATTAACTTGTTGTAGTATATGAGCTGGTATACTTACTATATCAATTCATATACTACTTCCTCTCTGTGTTAAGTCCCAGGGATGCATGTCTACATTAGCCCAGGTGGTCTTAGAAACTCTTGCAGTGTCATTTGTTCATCAATAGGGGTTCTCTGCAGTCAATACTGCTTTGAAAAGATCTTGGAGGGTGTGGTATGCCTTTATCTCCTTGAATCATACGCTGACAGTAAAAAGTGGTTCTTGTCTATATGACAATTCAAGTTTGAATTTAGCAGAAAAATAGCTTGGTTGGTGTTGTTGCCTAACAACAAGAATGTTTATAGTTTAAGCCATGTAATTTCCCTCCACCATAATGTGTCGCATGTATAAAAATAATGATCATAATTAAAAAGCTTTAATCTTGAAAATAAAATGGTTTGGTACTGAATGAGTGGCGCAATGATCATCAACTTTTAAACTATTTATAACACCTGCATGAAATGTAATGCATAAATAATACAACAAAATGCTGTGCTCAGTTCCAAACCAAATGTAACAGGAAACAGGAAAACATTTGCACATGTCGAGGAGCGTGTCAGGTTACATTTCACTGTGTGTTATACTTGTATAACTATGCATGTGACAAATAAAGAACCTTGAACCTTGAAAAACACTGATGTTGTTGTTTTTTTGTTTTTGATCCTAATAAAGTGTAGTTTTAGAAAACACTCATTTCTGGTTGGGGAAATTTCAATTGGCTGTCGCAGCCATCAGTCTACTGTTCACCCAAACATTGTAGACATTTAAAAGTACATTTGCATGATTCACTGTCTTTTTATTGTTTTGGTAGGATAAATAAGCCCAGTGCCTTTTGGCTATGGTTTCATTGTTGTTGTTACTAGACTTTGTTGTTCTGATCTTTGTAATTTGAAAATGCTTTTTGAACTAAGCAAAGAAGCAAAAAACTAACCTTGGATATTTATTTAGGAATCAATATTCTACAATCAACATTCTGCTGGATTTTACCATCTAGATTAAAAACCTAAATCTACTTCCTTTTTTCGGACATTGTAACTGCTTATTTCATGTCAGTGTATACATTCAACATTCGGTTTGTTTGTCAGGTCAAGTTAGTCCAGCTTGCTAAATGTCTCTTTTTATCTTTTCAGAATATCAAACCAAAAGGACAAAATGGCCTCGGACTCTCCGCGCAGACCGAGTCGTTGTGCTGGGGGGGTTTTGGTGCGAGCACAAGCTGCTACGTAAGGACACATCTTTGTCATCTATGAGTAAACACATGCACTGTATTTCTAAATACCAAGGATAAGAAATAGTGTACTTGATGAAATTGGATGTTCGATGATTCATGTGATCTCATGAATTGAGCCTCCTTTAAGTGTTTTTACACAGTAGTGTACAAAATCTTAAGCCACCCCTCATTACTTGATATTTTGCTATTAAAATGGATGCAGCGATTTATTGAAACATGTGCAAACATATATGGCACAAACAAACTTTGTACAATTCTCACAAGCTTGATAGTCAATATTTGGTATGAGCACTTTTATTTAAGGATATTCCAAAGCACTTCTTTGTTCACTCACTCCTTTTGTTTCTTTTTCTGACAAGATGATCCAACATTACTTCAATTATTTTGAGGTCCAGCCAAGATTTGCTACACCACTGGTCAAATGCAGTTCCAAACTATGGAAGAGCCTCCATTGTGTTTTACAGATGACTGTGATACACTGTTCTTTGCCTTTAACGTATCAAGAATTTTAAATTTGGATTATTCACTCAGTAGTTGATTTAACTAACACATCTGTGTTGCTGTTGATTTTTGGTCCAGTTTTTGTGTAGTCTGGCATACTCTAGCCTTTTCCATTTTTTCAAGTACACACTCCGCATCATGCCGAGATCATGTTTTCAGCTCAAAGCTCTTTGGAAAAACACTGAAAGACCCCTAGAAAGACGGGCGAACTACTGCTCAAGAACACTTCAAAAATTACAAAAAGTCCAGCTCTTTGAAAGCAAAATGTAAAGAAATGAGGGGCTATTCTTGACTCTACATCCATTTGATACTTACTTTTGCTTTGCTCATGTAAAACCCTATGCATTAATGTTAGGGTGTAATTCCAATGCATTCTGCACATTTGTTATGAGCTTTTTGTTTTTACAGGGAGCAGTCTTACATGGAGAGTGTTGTGACCTTTCTGCAGGATGTAGTACCTCAGGTAACTTTCCTCTTTTTTTTTTTTTAATTCAGTTTTTTTACTGAATAGACAACAACATTATTAGCAATTAGCATACAACATTGAAAAACCACACTGAAAACAAATTCTAAATATTTTCACAGCCTGTCCCTAATTTTATCAGTTTTATTGATACTCGATGTACATTGGTTAGAAACCAGAAAGGCAACAGGGAGGGCCTGGTTGAAAATGCAAATGCAAATACAGTGTTGCAGACAGGTCTTGCATCCTTTAGTATTATTCCTCAGTGTTGTTCATGTTTTTGCTGCGTCTGTTTTGCCTTCTTTCTTTCTACAGGCATATACTGGGGCTCCACCCACTGATGAGAAAGAGAAAATCATTTGGGTTCGATTTGAGAAAGCTGACATTAATGGTATGAAGTCATGACTCAAATATTGAAAAGCCGTAGTCATCCTCTGTGTATACACTGATCTACTAATTTAAAACTTTAAAAAGTCTATAATACGTTATGCCTTTCCAACAATGTATTGTAACAGTGTTACAAGTTTTAACTTTACTGTTATTTACTATTGCTCATTACACATTTTCTGTTTGCAAAGACACTGCACGCAACCCAGAGTTTATGGAGATGCACAGTGGCACTACTGACCCTCCACTCTGCCTCATGATTGGCTATACTGATGGAATGCAGATCTGGAGCGTATCTGTAAGTTGCATCTAATTGGTCCTTTTTTTTGCTTGATCCTTTTCTGCCTTAACTTTTCAGAGCTGTGATCACTTCAGTTTGTTTTCAGTGTAAGCAGTTAGTTCACTGCTGAGCAAGTTTTTTAAACCTTTCTAAAGAAAGTGAAGCTTTTCAAATTACAAAGTGTAGATAACTCATCTATAAATATGTCTGTGTGATTTTCTGTGACTCATTAGTGATACTCCTTTTTTGAGAGTTTCATCAACCAATATTGCCAATCTGAAAGATTAAAATAAACACAGCTTTTACTATGTCAGCAGTCAGCATTTGTTAAGCTTGTGCAGTTGGAGGAAATAAACTGTGCACTTACTGGGCTCAGAACTCAAATGTTGGCTACGAACATTTGCTACTCTTGGACCTGACAGGATCTGACTAAAAAATGCATATTAATTTGTAACTTGCTATAGCCAAAATACTTGCTGGCAGTTCATTGAATGAAATGCTGGCTTGTTAAAATTTAAGTACCAATGGTGTCCATTTATTCTACTGTAATGTGCTGTCATGATAGCTGTGTTGGAAAACGTTTCTTTTTTTTCCAGAGTGTTTGCTAGTGGTTATCTAGTAATTAGTTATTAGTTATCTTGCTAATTGAATTAATTGAAATTCTCAAGAAAATGTTTTGAATATTTTATATCTTTATGGTTGAAAAAATAATGAAACTGTACACAACTATAGTCACATACTTTGAAATGCACACAAGAAGCAAGAATGAAATAAAATCACTCAAGTAGGTTCGAAGATATTAAGAAGTAATATTGCAAATGAAGCTTACTAAAATAAACTTAAACAACTCAATATGTTCTTATGAACCCCTGTGGCTAACCTGGATCTAACCTAATCATCACTTCATGCTTTTAAGTCAAGAATGTGTTGCAGTGTAGGTCCGTGTCCACTAGCCGGCGATGTTGACCATGTTATGGGTTCTTTGATACAGATAGCAGCACTTCTTACAGCTCGTATCATGTCTGAGTACTATGTTAGGCATGTCCACCTTTTTGTGAGTAAAGGCTACGGAGAAAATGGAAAAAAAGAGTAGAAACTCACACAGCAGTGGCAGTGGTTGTCCCACATCTTCACGGGCAAGTGTGGCCACTTCAAGAATTCTCTTTGCAGTACAGAATAGATTGCAAAAGAGATTCAACACCTAATGTTGTTCTTTCAGTGCCTGTGTTTATCACAGGTTTAAAAAGCCTGGCACTGACCCGTGCCTTCCTTCAGGGTCGAGTCTTTTTAACGGTGTGGGAATCAGTCCATTACAGCTGTTAGCTACTGCTGAAACTCTCCTACATGTCCATCAAAATTCATGTAATCACATTATCACGATATGTATCAAGACTGTACAAACCTATGATTTATTTTTAAAGCAACAAAATTTACTTTCATAGCTGGATGATATAAAAATACACATGGTACTGACACATAAGACTAGTGAGGAAATTGTGATTGTGCAGTTCAGTTAATGAAGGATACATAATTGCAATATTAAGCAAGTACTAATCATAATAATATGACTTTAACCATCTTAACAATTATCAAATAATATTATTAATATTATGATAAAAAAAATTAATGAGTATATTAATTAATGATGTTTTAAGAAAAATGTAGTTGGTTCTATTGTGTGTCCAGGATAATTTATAAATGTATTGTGAGTGATACCTGCAGTTCTGCCACACTGCAATGTCATGTTGAATGTAGCCACAAGGTGGAGACCTATTGATAGGCTGCCATGTTATGACATGCTACTGATTGACAAGATATGGATTAATGTGACCTCTGTTATCTGTAGCACGGCTCTGTGCCACAGATAATAATTATCTGTGGCAAAACGAGTCAAAGTAAAATGTTGTTTAGGGCAAAAGTGTTCTGTTTGGCTCGTATTTCTTTTTACATAATGTTGGTGAAAAAGTAGTTCCTGTCTTCAAATATGTTTTTGTAACTTGGACAGTGTTAAACCTCGTAGAGCCCTCACCCAGAGTGGGCAAGTTATTTAGTCTTTATAAAAAACGACTTCTTCAAAGTCAGACTTGGAAAATCATTAGAAGATTTTGTCAGCTTTGTAACTTAACAAATTATCCACAACACTGCGAAGGCTTCGCTCACCAAGTATCGCCTTTCATGTGGAGGCTGTCACAGAAATATGCAAACTTCACATACATCCTGTGAGATCTAAACACACCGAAGTCCTTAATCAGTCTCTTTATAAACATCCACAGGCCACGGCTAAAAAGACACACTCTTACTTTATTCATGATCACACACGTTGACCAGAATGATGTGGCAAATCTCGTGTTGTGAGCAGACTTTCTGTTGCATTGTGGAGGAAAGGATTACAGCTGTTTTAGCAATGCTACACACACCCGGTAAAATAGCCTTTTCTGCCTTTCTGTTGCAACTGACACCAATTCTGCAGCAAAGGCTGGCCTGTTATTGCACACTTTCCTTTTCTATTGTTTTCCTTTTAAGTTTTCAGAGTTTCCAGGATGTTTATGGGTTATGTTTTTTTCACAGGCTTTTTAAGTAAGCACCTAAGGTGCCTTGCTCTCTGGCTTTTGAGTGGCCGTGAAGTGTTTGTGACAGTTGCTAAGCCAACACCCTCTGTAATGGCTCACCAGAGTACGAACACACATTTACACACATGCTTTCACAGACTCATGAGGCGGGGACTCTGACTGGTTGTATGGATACTGACAGAGGTGTTCAGGTGATGTAGATTACAGTCACCTCTCACTGGAGAGGTGTCACCGAGCACTGCGTGATAAGAGGCAGACTGTCATAGACTAATTGTCTGCGATTGTGTTGATGAAATGCTAAAGTAAAATGCCTGTTCGGAGTGTGAGTCGATGTGTCGAGGAGTTGGAGCCATCTTACAAAAAGGGTCAAAAACCCTCTCCTTTATAATTCAGAAATATTAATACATGGATGGGCATGGGGAGTTTTTGTAATCCAGACACTGATATGCAAGTTACACAGAAGGAGAGAGCTAATACAATCTGTTTAATCTGCCATAGCTGTGCAGGGTTATTTATGTTTAATCAGTTTGAATTTATGTGCCTTCCCAAGGCTAATCATTGTCCGCTAATCCTGTTTATTAGAGCCTACTAAAATAGCATTTATTAGACTAACACTAAAATTCAAGTGTTAATCTTCATTTGAGAACTCTGATGTAGGTGTGCTTATTTTTTTTCCCTCCACAAACTCAAACCATGAACCAATTTCATAAATAACTAAACATTTGTTATGTGTAGTTATTTATTTGTTCAACTACTCTCTGCTTTGATGATTGTGTTTGTGGTGTTCCACACACAAGGGAAGTCGCAGAGTGGACAAACTATGCAACATCAGCATTCATCTCTCCCATTACTTTTTAATTTTCATTTGTCGGGCATTGTAAATGCTGACACTGATAGATAAGCAACCGATAATATTGGCCTGTTTTAAACTGTCTCCCCCCCCAGTGACTATATAATATGTAAATCTACAGTAAAAAAACCCCCCCAACAACTTTATTTTAAAATACATAGCACATAGTGGTGGGACTCTCAGATTGTTGCACATGAGCACTGAAGCAAAGTGCTTTCCTCCACAAGTCTCATTCACCCAATCACACAAACGTTCATGCAGTGCTTTTAACTATACTTAAGCGCATTTAAACATACACCCTCACACCCCTATGAATGCATCAAATGCAACTTAAAGTTCAGTTGCAATCCACTGACCTTCCGACTAGAGATCACCCACTCACCATCTGGAGCACAGCCACCCCAATTTTAAATCAGTTTTGACAGTTGAAAAATTTAAAAGCATACCGAGCATACATACAGAAATATTCATCAGGACTTCCGAATGGAAAAGTGGTGTGTAATAGAGACCAAGGGTTCCATTACCCTTACCTGTATTTTTATTCGCTTGAGGATTTGTATTTTAAAACCAACATAAAAAAGAAATATATGTATAGTTTGGTGATTCTTTATCAGGTTTGACGTTTCAGTTAGTATTTAAGTGACTGTTTGTGGACAGTGAAGGGACAGAGGGGGACTGGCCATCCTACCTGTGTCACGAAAAAGGACCTGAGTAAACCTAAATTCCTTGCACATGTATTTGTGTGTTAGTAAGTGTCTTAGCAGTGGGCACATTTTCCTGGTTGCTTCCTTTGCAAGATGTGGAGTGAAAGAGTAAAAGCAGCTCAGTGACCTGCTTATGAGCTCCTGGAGTAAACCAATGGGCCAGGTGGGGGGTGTTTTGGTTAAGGTGTTTCTAATTTATATATAATTGATTGACGTGTATATGTTATTGAATTATTTATAGGACTTTGTATGAATAGAAATATGTCTTCCGTGTGTTGTATTGTGGTTTGATATTTGCTTATGTGGACGTTTGTTTTCTCGTTTGGTTTGCTAACCCCAGACTTGGGTAATTCCCGATGCTCACCTGAATGGGTAGAGTATAAAAGGAAGCCAGTTTAGAGTGGTTGGTTTTTGGTTTGTGTTGGTGTGTAACCAATAATAAAGCCCACCAGTTGATGGATAGATTTTATTCCAGCCTCGTGTCATCTTGTTTGAACCTACACATGACCGTCAGCCGAGCTGACACGGTGTGAAGTTATGAACCTGCATTCAATCCATCTACCTTTCTTCTGTGAGCTCTCTTTCAGTCCTGGTTATATGTAGTTCTCTTCTATTATTATGGTATTGTGCTACAATATGCAGCAATATGGTGCTAAATCAGTGAAGAGGAAGACTATTGCTTATAATAAATTTGAATAATGCTATATTTCAAATGCTTAAATATGGTTTAGCTGAATTTTCCTGAGAAGGAAAGACACTCAGCATATTTATTAGGGTTTAAGGATGCACACATTTTGATGAGCAGCACTTAATGTAAACTTTTAAATTTTCAACAGCATTCCTAAAGGTGCTTTATATTCTGCTATGTTGGAAAGTATTATTGGAGTTGCACAGATGTGCTCTCCAAACTGGTGATCCTTACTCAGCATCGTTGGTGTCGATAGACAGATGACTGAGGGTTCAGATCTGGTCCGTACATTATGAAGAGAAAACAGAGTGGCACATTTCAATTTGCGTTGCAGATCTGCATCATAAGCAGTTCACCAATCTGTGCGTTTATCACCTCAGTGGTGTGTGTTATGGGAGAGCAAGCACCTGCTACTGTCAGGCACCTCCTCGCTCCAAACCCCCAATATGTCCAGCGCTGTATTCGTGCGAGTATCCACTTGTGAATATGGCCCAGATATCTGTTCACAGCTTAAGGCATTACATTTGAGAGATTAAAACAGAAGAGCAGACACTGTGATTTCACAAAAACATTATGTGCCACAAATGAAATGAATATAATGAATAACTATATGCAGGAAAAACAAGTTTGAAAAAGCAATTTGGCATATTGCATACGCTGGCCGCTAATGTAATATTGGGTATGTTGTTGAAGGCAGTGGATGTCATATAGAGCCATGTAAGGCGAGGATGAGCAGTGGGGTAATGCACAATAACCTGCCGCATTAACCTCCAGCCATCCCCTCTTCTCATTTTAATCCAGCAAATTCCATTATTCCCCCTTGCAGGACCATTTGCCTGCATAGGAATCGTACCCTGCTGCCAACCTCCTTTTATTCCTGCTATCAGTGCTTGTATAACCTGCCTGTGTCTTCAGTGTTAATCTACCGCAGCTGGGCCTCAAGCACTTTGAATAAAAACACAGCTCCAAATCCGCCACTTTGAAAAGGCTACTAATTGCACAAAAGAGCGATCATCCCCTCAGATGGGTTTAAAGACTTAAAACAAACAGATTAAAGCACTAGTAAAGTGATAATGCGGGGTTCACTGTAATTTAATGCATAAAAGAGAAAGAAAAGTAGGGCATTGTATGCTTAGAACAATGTGCCATTACATACACCACACACTGCCAGGAACTAATATACTGGCATCACATATAAATGGATGAAGACTAAACCCAGCTGGACACACACACACACACACACACACACACACACACACACACACACACACACACACACACACACACACACATTAAAGTGCTTTTCACTGTGGTTAAATTTGCTCTGTAATAAAGACCAGAAATGCAGCAAACTTAAAAATCTACTCTAAGTTCGACTCTATTATTCTTACTGTTTATCTGTAAATGTAATTTCAAGTCTGTGCAAATGTGGTAGAATGAACATGTTTCTTCAGTAAAGGCAGATGATGATGGCAGTGAGAAACAGACAAGCTCACTCCCCTTACACATCAACTGTACAACAGTCAAACATATAAACAAACAGCTGCTGGTTATGTAGTTTTTATTTCTCTACTAATTTTTTATGTATTGTGGTGTGTTTTTTTTCAGTAAATAATTGGCTGCACTATATAAGCTGGACTGTTTAACTTTTTAGTACTGAACAGATTGTGTTCATGTACTCAAATGGCTCAAGAAGGCAATCCGAGTGGAAGATGAAGAAAAAAGGAAATAATGATTGCGTTTTTATTATTCTCAAAATGTGTCTCTAACATTGAGTATTAAAAAACCTTTTATAAATTGATGATGTCAGAGTCTTAGGGTTATTTTTTTTTTTTTTTAATGCATTGGTGTAAATTTTATGCATTTACAATTTGGGTATTTTATTGGCACAAACATCAGAACATTTCGAATGAAACTCAGTCGTACACCTGGGCAGGGATTTTCAAATACTGAGGTTGGGAGTCTCCCCAACAACTCTCTTAGGCTCAGTTTCCCCAGATATGAATTAAGCTGACTTCTAGACCATAACTTCTTTCCATATTCATTGAATTTTTCTTTTAGAGTAGGACTAGGCTTAATCCATGCCTGGGAAGCTGCTGATAAACCTGCTGAAAATTTAGACTTGAAACTAAAACTGGCATTTCCAAATGTTTTGTTTGCCTTTTAATTTATTAAATTAAGTCTGCTATTTCACTCCATGTGGTTCATATTTCTGGGTGGGAAATTACCTAAGATATCATCAAATATTTATGCAACTAAAAGAAATAAAATACAGGTGAAACAAATTAAATGAAAATGTTAGCCTTGACTTTATTAAGGAAAAACTACAATACACTGCATATTTGTAATGAGAAAATTGAATTACTGCAGTCATTTACACACATTTAAGGGTGTTTTATTAATTTGTGAGCATGACTCGTGGTAGAGTGAAATACTTTATTTATCCTTCCCACTGTCCACTTTTCCTTCTCAAAGTCGGACTGAAGCCTGTTTTGTGGCTACTGGTCTTGCTGCACTAATGACACTGCCATCATTAGATTAAAACCAAATTACAGTTTTGACCATTAAATTTTTCAGTGTGGACAGATTCATTAAAAATGTGATAAGAGTTGCAGACGTAAGTGAAAAAAGAATCATTTGCCATAATTAACATAAAATACAGAACTTTGCATTGAACCCATCGTCCCCATTGTTCCCATTGCCCCCAATGCAAAATGCACAGTTCCCTCCAAAGATGATATAGTAGCTGAAAATTCTGATTTATTTATTTATTTATTTATTTTTAAAAAAATTAATTTAATTTTTTTAATATAGTGTAACACAAAATCTTGGCAACGAAGAAGTCATCGGGTGGTTAATTAAGAAAGCCAGTACCTGAAGTAGTGGATGAAAAATGAAATGATGGGAACATAATTTACAGCATAAATCCAAAAACTGCTAAAGATGACAGACACCGTGGAAATAATAAAGGTTAATGAAACATTCAGCTACGGGTCTCCCATCATTCTATTATGTGCAGTAAATCAGAAATCAAAGATAATTCTGAATTATGTTAAGACGCACTGGCTGTTTCTTATGTATTCTGCTACAGAGGCATTATGGGCTGCTGCCCACTTGGCATTGACCCACATCCCCAACCTCTCCTTGTTGGCTCTGTAAGTGGAGTCAGCTCATTTGTGTTGTGATTCCACTGGGACTTTTATTTTGTGCTTGGTGGATTTTACTTCGTGGTTTGGCTGGAGCTTAACAACCAGACCACCATGTGGATGTTCCCCATCCTCCCTCCCTACCTCACCCTGCCATTTTCTATGAAAAGTAGTTTTACACCACGAGAAAACGTGTTGTTTTTCTTAGTGTGAACAGATCAGATCATAGGTTTAAAAAAAAAAAAATGACAAGAAATTGTACGCTTTAAAAGAAACGTGTGTTTTGAAACAGTTCCCTACGTGGCCGGACATAAAGATCTTCGAACGGCCTAATACCTAAATACGTTTTGTTTTGGATTTTTTCATCCTGGTCTGTACTACTGAGTAAAAATACCTCTTTTATTGTGCTGATTTGTGAACTTCTCTTACTTTCAAGTCTAATATATGTTTTTTTTTTCAGCTGGCAGGAGAAGCTCAAGAGCTTTTCTCAGTGCGACACGGTCCAGTGCGAGCTGCTCGCATTCTGCCAGCTCCTCATAACAGTGAGTATTTTCAGTACCGTTACTTGAGTATGATATGCACCTACCTGCAGTTAAGCACATATTGCATATTCTTGCTTGAATAATTATACAGTAGTGATGACATGATTATACAGCATTAAAACCATCGCCAGGTGAAGTTGACAACATTTGTTGTCAGTTCTTTTATCGGTGCTGCTGAGAAACATTTCTGCTGAGGAAACACAGAAAAACAAACACAGCAGGTGTCAGTATTTTTCACATCTCTGCTATAAGGGTAGAGATGGGTTCCTTTAGTTATTTTTATAAGGTATTAGCTTGTTGGCAGGATCTTTTGGGTAATGTGCTGTGGGATTTGTATTTTGTGCACAGGCTATTTATGGTGTTTTGCAGTGTGCAGCCCACATTGGCTGGTAGAGGAGGCTGCTACTGTCATGGAGCGTCTTTGCTTTCAAAGGCTGTTTAAGTCTACAACAGTGTTCAGCTGTGTATTACGCATCAAAAGTAACATCTGCATTGATATCAGGACCTTAGGTTTCATAAACACACTGCATGATTGAAATTATGAGATGGTCAATGTTTTCCATCCATCAGTGATTGTAATGCTGTTGATCATTATGTAGCTTTCTTTATGGTATCAGTGGTATTAAAGTTCCACATCTACATATCTGTGTCAGAAGAAGCTGCATTCAACTGTGAAACACAAGCTTTTATACCTTGTAGTAGATAAAATCTCAGCTCGTGTTGTGCCACCTTCAGATGCTGTCTGAGATTTTTTTTTTAACAGTAAATGTCTCTTCTGAAACCACACAGGGATGTGGAGGAAGTTCATTTAAACATTTTTCCTTTGCAAGTCTCCTGAAGTGTCTTTTCAGCATAATTCGGAAATGTCTGTCCTGGAAAAAAAAACTCTGGTTAACTTGATTTCAGCATCCAAGGTCAACACTTAAAATTAAATTTTGGATGGCCTATTGTAATGTAGTTTTGGGTTGTGGGCATTTTAAGTGGTGCAATATCATTAAAATTAAAGAGTGCTCCTTGGTTCCTCATCCTAATGTTGTCGTAAATCTATGATTACTGTTAGCCCACTCTCAGTCAGTAGTCCATATTACTAGTAATGCAGGCATTGGTGTCCTTTTGTCATGAAGAGTTTAGCCAAACAAAGGGTATCCCAAGTGCATTTTGATCAAATTTGAGTTTTGTATTTGCGTTAGTATTATGTCATTAATGTAACACACGGGCCGCGGTAATCTGACAAGGATGATTGCTACAAAATGATGCCACAGAAAATCTTCTTTTAGCAAACATTGAAAAAGAATCATTGTTCATTATTAATGATGATTTTTGGATACCTTTATTTCAGAAAAGTTAGTGAATATTATTATTTTTTTTAAAAAGGAAGTAGAAAGAAAAACATTTTCGTCCACTCATCCAATTCAGGGTCTTGAGCTGGAGCCTGACATGGGGCCACAGGCGTGGTACGCCCTGAACAGGTTGCCAGTTTGTTGCAGGGCAACAATAGAAAGCTCGTAGTGCTTAATGTAAAAGCTGAGATCACACAGACCACAGTGGCTGCTTCAACCTGAGATGAACTTTAAGTACAGCAAGGAAACCACATAGAAACTGCAGTCTGGCATCTGAAGCGATCAAACAGCACCTGAATAACACTCTGTAGCTTCACCAAGTGACGTGTGAAATGCTTCCATATCCACCACCTGGATGCATGCACATGCATAATTAGTGCGTTGTAGTGTAAATTCCTCAAGGACAAAAAACAGACTGGCACGCGGAGCCTCCTGCATAGACCCCCTCTCTTACTATCTGATAGGGAGATTTCCGTCACTTACCCTAAAGTTGACTCGCAGATTTGGAAAGTGTAATAGAAGCTTTCAAAATCAGCATTTTGTGATTTACATTACTCACAATTTGCTTTTATGAGTAATGTAGCGTGGTCCAAATGAAAATTACAATGTAGGAGGAAAATGAGAATTTTTGTGAATCAGTATATTGAACAGTACTTTCAGATTCATTTCTTTTTGGAAGGAAACATTTCCCATGATGTTCTGTGAATGCACGTTTGATCTGCTTACCTAATGCTGTTTTATATGACCTGAATTACAAACAACGTTAAAGCATTTCATTTCATTTGTAATGTAAGTGAAATAGTCCCAGTAATGACAAACAAATGTGGCACTGGTTCCACTCATGGAAGGTTGAATGCAGTATTAATTGCAGTTCACATATTCTCAAAGTCATGGTGCAAATGGTCGACTTGTTCCACTGATGAGACTCTTTACAGACATGACGTTTAAATTTAATCCCTGCAGGTGTCAATCGGTTCTGTGAAAGATGGTTTGTGGCTTTTTTTTTTCCGGTGAGAAAATCGTCTTTGTGCTCGCCGTCTATGTTGCAGTCTTTTGGCAGATTTCAACAACACACAATGGCAGCTTTTGAGGAGTGCTGGAAGTGGATAAAAGCAAACCACAGTAATAAGAAGCAGCAGATAGCCCCGACACATGAGGGGAGTAATTCTCTCAGCAGAAAATAAATATGAATTGTACCACTGCAGGGAAGGACACTGATTGTAATCTGTTAGGGTGCAAACAGTGTTGCACTGTGGCGAGCCATTAAAAGGCCAATTGTCTGGGATATGAGGCTGTGGGTGGGTGGACTCGTAAAGCCCTGAAAATAGGTGTTGATTATAATAAGGAAAGGTTCCTCCTTCCTGGAATAGAGAAGGAAAAGCTGGTTTTCCAAAGGAAGTAAACGCGTTTATCCACATCTCGTTTACGAGCTGTGATCTTTTGTTGTTTTGGAAAATGAAGCAATGACTTCTCTGTCTGACAACAAATGAGCATTGAGGAGATTCTTTGTGAATGCTCTCTGGTCTTCATGCTAGAGGAAATGCCATGCAGTTTAATATGTAGCCTGATGTTTCGGGCGATGTCATAGTATTATTTAAACATACACTTACTTGTTTCTGTTACTATTCATTGCAATATTAATCAAATCAAAGTTGCTCTATGCATCTTCCCAGAATGTTTTCTTTTTTTAGTTAAATGTGCCATTCACCAAGTCTCCAAGGAGCATATTTATGTTCCGGCTCAATATCTTGACTGATGACAGAAACATGAAAGGAGAGAAGGATCCTGTTGGTAGTGTTAAAGGCTGGTACGGAAGGCATGTTTGCTCTCATGCCATACCACAGGAACTTGGGCTGATTACAGTCAACCCTCAAATTACAGTCCTCTAAAGGGTAACATCTTCTTCAGTCTAAGCACCCCCATCCACTCAGTCCCCTTATCCTTTGCCAAACTTCAAAAATGAGACAATTAGGGAAAATATGGGATCAGAAATACTTAATGCAGCATGATTTCTCTTCATTTTTCACATGCCCACTGGACTTTGCATTTTCAGTAAGATTTCTCCATCATTTTTGAGTTTTGTTAACTTTTTTTTGGAGGAACAAAAATGTTTGGGTTTTTTTTTTTTAAATTATTTTACATCAAGCTTCATTTATTCTTTTAGCTCAAATTTACAGTAGAAAATCAGTAGAGACTAGCAAACAAAGTCTTTAAATTAAGTGATTCCATGTTTTGGATGGAAAAAAAAAATCTCCATTTATCAAAAAATATTTTGCAACCATAATTGGATTATGGGGCAACCATAGTAATGTAATCAGCACGTTTCCTGCCATGGTAATAGCCTGCCTGTTGTATGAGGGTGGGGAGTGCTCGAGCCCTCACATGTTTGGTAAAGAATGTCTCTCTTTGTTGTGTGCAGATTCTGCTGTTTCTCATCTGGCTCTTCCTCTGACTCCTCTTCCTCCTCAGGTCCTGTAAAGCTGGACAGTTTTGCTGACAAGAGGCCCCTCCTTGGGGTCTGCAAGAGCACGGGGTCCTCTGGGTGAGTTCAGGCTTCGTTATAAAACTGACATCACTTCCTGTCGGTCACCCATAAACTGCAAAGCAAAATAGTGACTTTGCTTCCCCTCTGTTTATAAGTGATGAATTATAGATTCACATCTTTCTGCTATAATGTTGTGCTATTCTGTGCGATAAGTGACTGACAGCTTAACTAGTGGAGGGGCAAAAAATGATGTTCTATAATGTCGTCTTAAACTTAAAGACTAGATGCCCGTTAAGCTCTGTCTTTGCCTAGTAAAGACAGGCATCTACTTTCTAATTAAAAGTGCACTTACTGGAAAGTGAGAAACTAAAGCAACCTGTGTCTCATGGGATTTAGCCGTCCTTTCTTTAAAACCTGCCAATAGTGTTTTACTTTCGGTGATGTTATGAAGGACAACAAATGCTCCATCTGAAAGTCATTTTTAAAAATAAGAGGCATCAAAGGACACCCAACATTTTGTTACGAACCCTTCACATGCAACTTGAGGTGAGCCACCCATGTGGGCTTAGTGACTATTAGTGGCAGTGTGGCTGGAATGCGAGCAGTACCTGAATGCCCCACAGGCTGGGAGAAGGGTGATGGAGCAGATGTGCAGAAGCCTGGGATTGTTAGGGTTAGGCCTGGGAATGTCATGTCTTTGTTTAGTGCAAGAAAACTTACTTCAAAAGTGACAGACCCCGAGGCATCTTGCACTCCCTTCTCTATACCCAGTTTGTGCCCTCCCTTCTTCCCCCCTCTTCCACTTACTTATGCTGCTCTTCCAGAGCAACACAAAATTTAACTCAATATATCCTCCCCAGGAAATGAAATAAGGAAGTCTGTCTTCAGCTGGGTCTCGATGGAGACCACCTTCTTGATGTTTTCCAGGAACTGCCGCCACTGTCTCTCTGACGCCATTGCCATTGCTTCTGCTTTTCCTATGTCCTCACTGACACTGAGACAGGCAGCGTTTTGACGGTTTGGCAAATCACCCAGGCGTCGTTCAACACTAATGCTGAAAACATGTACTGTGTTGAAAAGCAGAAACCCTGACCTCTGGCTGAATGGCACAGCCTGGTCCTTCCCTCTACAGAAGTGCTCGGTAAATAACACTTTGGTCAAAGACAAGAAGGAAAAAAGCTTCCGGGTGCGGCGCTGTACTTTCCATCGGGCCTGTTCATAAACTTACTAAGGTCCTCGCACAATTTTTAGCATATAATCATTTTGAAATAACAGCTTTTGTTAACCACCAAAAAGGATGCCGTCCTGACACTTAAATGGAAAACAGATTGGACTCTTGGCTGCTATAGCAGTGCTGGTTTAGAAGTCGGTTCAGTCAGCTCTAGGCTTAGATTACAAGATTTGCAAATTAAAGGAAAACCAGAGAAGGGAAAAAGCATGTGTGCTAAAGCGCTGTACTTGTGGATTTCCAGCCAGGCACACTCAACATAATTTTATCAATGGAAAGGATTATATGTAAAGTCCAAACAATGTAAGGATCCAGTGATTTTCTTGACAGTAAAGCTACATATGCGTCCCTTTCACTCTGTACCAGTGCCAGAGGGCTTTAGGAATTAGTAAAGACTGCTGGTGCCCTTGCAGACCTTGGTGTGTACGTCTGCTCACATTTCTGGAAAAGATTTAAGTTTCCTTCCCTTTCTAGCTGTTGTTATTATTTTCAGTCGTTTTAATTACATCCACAGGTATTAGTATTCTCAAAGTGATCCTCAGTGAAATTTTATGGGAAAGACCAAGGCGACTTAACTGTTTGCGGGTGTTTGAGTGCACACATATCTTGGGCAAAAGTTCAGTGATGAATAAGTGTGCTTTGTTCTCTGGAGTGACATTTCCAACCTCCATCTACCCCCTCACAACATCTCCACATGCCGAGAGGATGTGGTCCCCTCAATATAGACTTCTTTCACCATCAGAATTAATACTGCACGGGCTATTTCTAGACTCTAGTTAATACACATGGATGAACAGTCACTACTGAGGCCATGGACAGGCTTTTTTGAAGGGTTGTACAGTATGTCAAACAGTAAACAGTGTTCTACATCCTGAATGCCCACCTCAAGCGGCCCTTTTATTATATTGTTTTTTAAAAAGAGCGCCAATTTCAAAAGGCGGATGCATTGCACCACTGCTTACTCCTCTTGTGCGTCACTGCTGAGTGTTTTTCTTCTTCTAAAAAAAAAAAGCTACACACTAGGCTGTGTAGGTTATTTATTTATATTACAAATAAGTATTTTTATGTGTTGCTGATGGGGCTGAAAATGTCTGGTAGTGATGTTAGAACAACAGAATCATCAGTTCACTTTAAATCTATAATTGTCAGTTGACAGCTAACTTGATTGAGAGATATTTTTTTTAATTATTTTGTTTTTTAAATCTATAAAATGGTGTATTTTGTTTTTACTTGATATACAAAAATTAAACATGATAATAATACTTAGACAATAAATGCATTAGTACCTAGAGGCACGACACGGATGGATTTTAGTGCCACTATAGACGTGTCCATGTGTCGTATACATTGCGTGCTTACGCCTTTGAAGGACAGATGGTTAAAAGCTTTCCTAACAAAAAGCCCTTAAATGGCGGGTGAGGTAATCGAAGGAACAACAGTGAGCATACACCCAAGACGTCAATCAAAGAGACTAGAGTCTGTGTATCACACGTGGTTATTAAAAGTCATTCAAAGTTGTTTTTTAAAAAAAAATTGATGTTATTGTTATTGGTTACAGCTTAATTAGCCAACAGAAGCACTTAGTTAGGGGCTTGGAAAAAAAAAATCATGGTCTGTTTTAGAAGTGACCTTTTCATGACATTAGCCACATGTCCATTTTTATGGTTACCAAGGCAACATTTTCCTCATCTAATATGATCGGTTGATCACATTAGTCTGCTGTTCAGAGACAACGTGCACAACACACATGACCCTAAGTAGTCACCTTCATAAATATGGCTCCTTTTAACCCTATTTAAGCGATTGACCAGTGTTTCCTGTTGAGATTGGGCAAGCAAATAAGCCATGCTTGCACAATAAATGTGAAAAACACATTGACAAATGGATATAGTTTTCATCTTTAAATGTTGAGGCATCAAACTATGCAAATTATCGGTGCAAGCTGATGTGCTTTGATTTCAGTTTCTACTACCTAACTCTAATTTCCCATAAGTCATAAGGTGCTGTTTCGTGGTGCAGTGTTACTTTAAAAACAAACCTAAAAAGCTACACAGAGGGTTGGGTGAAGCGTGCCTCCTCCCACCACTCACACTGACAGTAAGTGCCATGCAAAATCCAAAGTAAATGTACAGCAAACACAATTTCATCCTCCTGCACATTTGCATTTAATCTGCTTTAAATCCTTTAGTGAAATATCACAGGTTATTAACTACATGGTTGGAGGCAACAAATTCCACTTAGCCCACACAAACACTTTTGATGGCAAAAGCCCATTGAAGCACTAAGCACTAAGTGTTTCAGTGCATTTTCATGACAGGTTTTGCTCTGTGCACCGGATGTATCCTTTTTCTAAAGTGTATTAAATGGAAATCGTGAAGCATTTGTATAAAACAAGCCACCAGATTAAGGGATTTGGAGAAGTGATGCTTTTTATCCACCATGAGGTTATGGTATTCTTCACTGTCACACCATGACCATGCGCACAAACGTGCTGTCCAATCTTAGCTGGAGGGTGGATGCTGCCGTGAACGTATTTAATTTGTCCTGCATCAAAATTGCGGTAAAGCTGTATCAATTATGTTCAAGATGATCGGAGTATTTAGACACCGTGTCAGCCCAGAGGACAATCCACAGTCCTCCTTGTGCCCTGGCTGGCAAAATTGGCCTTCAATTTGTGGAAAGGAATGTCATGTTCTCCACTGAGAAAACCATTTTGATCACATTGTTCCCTGACACTTTTGTCATGCTCCTGCGTGGAAATGAGAGTAGCTGTAATCTGTTCTTTCACTTCCCCTTTTTCGTTGCCCCACATGTGGACACACATACGTACTTGTGCAGTGCATAGGCAGAGCTCAGGGGCTCAGGCTTCACTGTGGAACGTTTATTTTGACTTCCATGTCTGCTTTATGTCTGTCGAAAATGTGTTCTGCCTCGCCAGTTTTCCTCCTTCAAATAGGAAGTCAGATTATACTCAGTAGTACTGGAAGTGGTGCATATAAACACAGCCGACAGGCTGAATGATTAGTAATGACTTTTCAAACTTTTACCACAGCTTCATTCTTTAAGCCAGGCCCCTGTGGTCAAAGCAATTAATATTTTATTTTACTAAAGTTTAAACTTTTCCTTTCCTCTAGATTGAAGTATATTGCAATACTATTGTAATTTTCTCCAGATGTTAACTGTTAAGTAACACCCACTGTTGGAGGGCTCGCTATCAGTCTTAGATTAAGGCTTAACTGGGCAAAAATAATCAGATGCCTTTTTATGGCTGTAAGTAATGAAGTTATGAAGTTGGGGAAGTCTCATCTCTACCGATATTTAAAAGAGGTCCAAAAATGACTTGACTTTGAAGCTTCCCTGAGATGTTGGAGGAGACATACTTTCTGATTACATAATCCGATTAGAAGATAACAAAAATTGCATCCATGATAAACATGGGGCTGTAGAGATGGCAATCTCCATCCACCACTTCTGCCCAGGCTTAAATATACTAATAACGACTGAGTGGCATAATCTTTCATTTCATTTCATTTATTTATTCATTTTCAGGCACAACAAATACCTATATTGAACATAAAATACACAAAACAAAAAACAAAACTTGCCTGAAAAAGGAGTGGGATGAAGAAAACTTATTAAATCCCACCCCTATACTCACTCATCAACAAAAAAAAACAATAAACTTCCCGCAGCTACGCCCATCATTGCATACAGACCCATCAACAGCCCCGGGCAGATACAAGCATCTAAGCGGCAGCTCGCAACCAACAATTAGAGCCTTCATAACTGAATACAGAATATATAAATTATAAATTGCATTACCACAGGTAACAGGCAGTAATAACTACAAGTAACAGACACACACACATACATATACATACATATATATCTACACACACAAGTACATATATGTACATACATACGCACACTTTATTTTTTCTCTCCAGCATGTCCTTCCCTGCAGCCACCTTCTAGATTACTGTGAAATTTTGTACAGATATTTATGAATCCAATGATTTGGCTATGATTCCCTTTCCTGTACTACTTTTGGTAAGTGGGCATTGCACCAGCCACTATTACATCCCAATTGTGATGCATTTATATGCCTCCAGCAGCTCATTGTCACTCCCTTAACAGGAGTCCTGTGCCTTTATGACTAATAGGGCACACAGGCTTTTCTATTGGTCTATTGATTGCAGAACAACAAAGATTAAAAAGTTAATTATTACTTTTTGAGTTATTGCACTAAATATATTTTACTAAATGCTAGCAAGTAATTTTGTCTTTAGAGCTGATGAAATAGTCATGAAAAGTTTTGCTCTGAAAAATATAAAAGTTGAACACCGGCCTAAGTTGATACGTCACATTTCTTATATAGCTTTAAGATGTCAAAGCAGAAGAAAGAACTGCTGTATGACCAGATGTTTCTTGTGTCAAGTGCTTCCACTTAACATAGACAGAAAATTGGCACATGAGGTTAAAATGGGATCTAATGCAAGCCATGGTTTGGGTAATGAATATTAATACCCACTTCACTGCTGTCAAAGAAAGAATAAGCTGAATTTATTGGGTGCATATACATAAATCCCATGTTGATTTTTCCCCCATTGTTGTGCTTTTAATGTTACACATCTTTGAGTCACAAACTTGTAGGAGTTTTTTTAAAAATGTTTTGTAGCTAGTATAGTCAGATTTAATGGGTTTGTTATCTATTTAGCTGCACTTTTCACTCTAATGCAGTATGCTTTAACACATAAACACTAACAATGAGTAAAAGCCTGTACATGAATACACATGGACAAACACAGGGTAGTTTGTTTTCAAAATGCTGGCAATTATTCTTATTATTATGTGAAGTATTAAATAGTGGAGGAAATGTATTTCTGGCAGACATGGAGCTGTGGTTGAACTTTTTACCCTAATTACTTTCCTGCTAATGCCTCCAGCCTGCCGGAATCACTGTGGCTCCCCCAGGCCCCCAGTAGGCTCTGATGTGGCTAGTATTTGTGTGTGGAGAAGGGGAGCTCTGGGTTTCAGCAGAGAGCCAATAAGAGTCATAAGAGAAAACAAATAAGGAGGAGTAGAGAAAAAAACGTTGCACTGCAGTTTTTCTTTTCTTTCCCTTTGATTTCATAAATATAGAATTTTACATAAACTCATCATGGGGACAAATGTCATGGTAATTTGAGAGTTTTAATGATTTCTTTGAACTGTTAGAATTATTGTATGTATTGTTAATTTCTTTAGCTCCATACAGGGTCATAAGTATACATACAGGCTCAAATATATATACATATACACCCAATAACATTTTGTTAAGTGTCCCTTATCAAGTATGCTTTTGGTAGCCATTGACAATTTTCTGGTGTAATTCTAGCGGGTTATTTGACCACTCTTTTTGCCAGAATTGGTAGAGTTCATTGGACTGGTTGGGAACTGGTTTGGGAACGCCATTCTAGAAGCTTAGTGTTAGCCTGCTTTACCCCTGTAAAGACCAGTTTTGATGTGTTTTTGGAATCATTCTCACGTTGGACCACCCAGTTGTATGGTTTAAGCCATCAAGCTGTTGATTTGAAGTGAAATTAAGGAATTTGGAGGCAGTCCTCTTGCAATGTACCAGTACCACTGGCAAAACAGCATAATGCTACCACCACCATGCTGGACAGTTGGTACTATGTTCTTCTGTTTGAAGCTTCACCTTCACCTTCAAACATACCTCTTGTCATTGTGGCCAGATGGGTCAATCTTTGTCTTCTCTGTAAATAAAATGTCCTTTCCAGAAGGCATTTGGCTTGGTCATATGGGCAGCTGCAATTTTCAGTTGAGCTTTAAGGTGTTGATTTTCGACTTGGTCAAGTAAAACTCACTTTGGACTGGAAAGAGAAAAACTACAAAAACGGAAACTGCAAGTTGTAATCATCCATGATCTTGATCACTAACGAGAATAAGCTTTGGCCTTGTCAAATTAAAAGACACTGTGGAACCTTCAGCATGAATAATTAAAAGTTTTAAGTGTATGTATATGTTCGAGCCGGTATGTGTACTTGACCATGTGTAAATGAGAGAAAATCCTAAATAAATTCAAATTGTGCACCCATTTCTTCTTTTTTTTAAAAGTCATATTTAAAGTCATAAACTTCTGACTACAACTGTAAATGGGGTGCGTATGCAGGTGGAGGCTAGTGCAAGTCTTATGCTAGTCCAAGATTTTGGTTGAGATACAATAGGCCAAAAATTTTTTATATTGTTTTCCAAATTTTTTGTGAACTAGAACATTCGAGGCTGTTCCTACACCACCACTACTCTCTGAATAGTGGAAAATACAAATTTCTTGTAATTTAAAATAATTTTTTGCACATTTGATAATATCTCATTTAAATATCTGTACATCAAATAACATGTCTTAGTCGTGCTAGCTTAAAAACATGACATATGTGAGACTAGGAAAAATCAGTGATTGCCCAGTGATTACATAAAATCTTTTTGCATTTGATAATTGATTACAAGCAGTCACCCAAAGGCTGAGTGTACAACACCCTCTGCTTGACCACTTTGGATGACAACACAATTGTGCAGGTCGACTGGTGGCGGGACTGGTTGGTCTCCAACTCCAATACATCTTTGGCATATTTAAATGCATCGTTCATGAAAGCTTGTAATGCAAACAGTAATTTTCTTAATGGAAGCAAACAGCTGGACATTTTTTAAAAGATAACTAAATTAAAATTCATCCAAATTTACCTGTAATTCTTTTCCTTTACAACAACAGCAGTGGAAACTGTAGCTTCTAAGAGAGTTTATTGTCAAGAACACTTTTCTATCTTGCCTAGAATAAACGTCTGAGGAGAGCTCTGAGTACTTGTTCAGTGTTGGCATAAACTGCTGTCTGTTGGCAAGGCTGATCCTAAATTTCTGGTTTTAATATTGAAAAGTGAGATTACGATTCCCATTCCTCAGAAGTTTTACAGTCTGCAGTTGGAGCATCAGAGTTCTATCTTTCAGCAGAAGCAGACTCAGCTTCCCAAACCGAGCTTGTATTTGTGTAGCATTTCCACACTATGTAATTGTCGTCTATATTTGGGGAGCTTGTAAAACTTTGCAGCAGTAGGAAATGTGGTGAAGTCCCTTCCTTGTAAATTAATTTATTTGCCTTCTTTTTAATTCCTTCTATGGCTTCCATCTTATGCTTTCTACAGTCACATGAAATCTTGTGGTTTGGATCTCCCGGTTTAAGTTCACATTCATGGAAAGACGTGTGCAGATTGCCTCAAAGGAAAAGTGACAGATGTCAGTATGTTTAATCCAGGAGGAAGTAATGACACAATAATAAGACACGTGCCATCCATAATAGCCCCTAATGACCGTTGTAAACCGTTGTGTATCTAAAATTAAAATGCATGCTTATAAATGTGGCACTGTGCAGAGTAGTAGAAGACAAAAATGACCCAAGCAGCCAGCATTTACTGTAAGACCATCTGAAATAGTTATGCATTCAGCAAGTCTGCCCTGTACTTGTTTTATGCCCACAGCAATTTAAATTCAGAAAATTCTGGACCGTCCCAAACTGACCGCAACTCAAGTCTTACAATTTCTATGTGGTTGATCTTCCTAGCCTACAGGTGCTCGTACTGTAGTTTCAATGGTGACACTATTTTTTTTCAAAGAAGTTACATTTCTTAAGGACTAAAATGCTATTTTAAATATACAATCATAGAAACATTGGTAAATTGGTTGCTGTGCCATTCTTCCCCAGACTAAAAGCCTTGGCGATCATGTTGACATTTTTGGTTTAAAATACCTCAGCGACTTTGCTGTGACATTAAATGTAGATGTTCCCAATGCTCCCCAGAGAACAAATACTGTTCGACTGTGTTCATCCCCTAACTTTTCACTCGGTTTCACAAGAAGGACACAGCGTGTCTGAGGCTGGCATTCTGGTTGGAACATAAAAATACTAAAGTTTGACACTCAAGTCCTCCAAGATACAAGGTCCTCTTTATGCCATCGTATCCCACAACAGACGAATTTAACAGAAATGTAGTTTCTCTCTCTCTAACCATGTTCTGTTGTCATTTTGCCGTTTTCAAGTTCTGTATCTGACAAGCCCTTTACATTTTCTCCTTAATTTTTGGAGTAGCTTCTTGTCCTGTCACAGGAAGTAAATGAGCCAAGCCCCTTTTCCTCCATCTCCCTCATTTTATATCCTTTCAGACCCAAGGGCCAGTTTGAGTAATAGTAATTGACACATTGATCTAATAGGGCCATCATAATAGGCCTGTTACTGAGCTGGGCAATGGTGCTCGGCGTCACCTTAACATGTGCAAGGACTGACATCCCGCCATGATCCATAATGATAATTGTGATTTAGCCTTGCTTTCAACCTACGCCCCAGTGTGCCCGGCATCAGGAAATCTTATTACATCTGACCCCACATTGCCTCCATTAGAACTAGGTCATTTGTTAAAATACTGCAAAAGCAAAACAATTGAACCCTGTGCCATTTTGATTCTATAACAGTGGGTTATCATTGTCCCTTTGAATCAATTCCAGGGGCCCATTTTTCGGGATAGAGCTTTGAATTGGATTGATCGGACTCTGATAATGCTGAAATCAATGATGCAGCCGCCTGAAAGTAAATTATCGTTGAGCGAAATTTTCGGATTAATCTTAATGCCAGTATTCTTGATTGGTATTGGTCGCTGTACTTGCAGGGCGAGCACCATTGAAATGTTGACGGAGACATTAACTGTCAGGATGGAAAAATGAAACGGGGATTCTTAGAAACTTTTTCCACGGCACATCTTCTGTCTTCCTAAAGGGGCAGGAGCCACTGGAGGGACGAACACACTTGGATTAGCTGGGTTAGCATCCAGGCAGAAAAACACAGTCCACACTTAGTCTTGAGACAGTGTTTAAAATCTAGGCTTAGGTTGTGACCCAACTTCTCACTTGGCGCCTTTGCTGTTTAGCTTCGGAAATATACAAAAGAACGTTAGTATGTACCTGTGTGTATAAATGTTTGTGCGTAAGCGTGTGTGGATGTGTAACACATAATGTTCCCTTAGAGTTTCACTCTTGTATCAGTCATCAAGATAGTTGCTGGGTATTGTTGCAGCAGTTATTTCATTTTGCATCTCTGGGTGTGTGTTCCTCCCTTTGTTTGTGTTAAGGAAAAAAAAACGTGCATGTCAGATTTTAGTGCCTCTGATCTTACCTAACACATGTGCATTTGCGAGAGTGTGCGTGCATGTGTGTGTTAGCAGTGAGTGGTGAAGTCGTGTTTGTGTCTGTGCTGTCCAAGCTGATTTTTAAACAGATGTTGACAGAGTGTTCCACAGGATTGTGTTCCTAAAACACCACTTATGAAATAGGAAAACTTTACTTATTCCATATTTGGGAAATTCTGTTACTGCTACTATCTGCTTCTTACTGCTTCTGCTACTTTTACAGCTATTACTAGTTGTAAAGGATTAAGTGAAGCACCGTGGATACTTTCTGGGTGCACTGTATAACATAAAAAGAAGCTAAAGGCTAGACAAGTTTGTGAAAACATCATCTACATTTTTAATCTCTGCAGCACTCCAGCTTGTCATAATGAACAAGTTGTTGAGATTCTTCCATCTTTAACACATCTTCAACAAATATCAGTCTGCAGGATTTTTCAAGTTGAAATGATGGCCCAGTAGTCATGAGACATGTGAAACACTGCACAAATACAGCGAGAGTGTACATAAGAACCATGGAATCCAGGGTGGAAGAAATGAGAGAAGAGGAGGGCTGAAGAGAAGGCTGTTTGGGGTAAAGACAAGTTGGGTGCTCTATCACCAGGTCCATTAAGCACTTCCTGCATTGGAAAACGTGGTATGGATGGATTCAGAGTGCCAAAAGCATTGTGCCAAAAATGCGTCAGCCTTGTTTACTTAACTAAGACTAGAGTGATGAAGGTGTTGCTGCAGAAGAATCTAACAAAAAAATGCTGGATCAGTTCACACATAATAGACTGTTTGCTCAGATTTTGCCTTGATGCGTCTGCTCTGCCGTTCGGTAACAAGGTACGTTGGTCAATCAAATAAAGGGTGGGCATATTCCAAGGGCCTGTGCTTACAGAGACACATTTGATTATTGAATCTTTTTATTGCAACACACCAACATCACGGCAGTTTCTGGGCACCAGTGAAAGATCACAGCAAGGCTCTGAACTATTAACATTATATTTTCTACATCTATTCTAGTCTTGTGAACATTGTTTCCTTACTTTTCATCCAACAAAAAGGATGTTAGGCTCACCTGCAGTTGAACTTGGTGCTGATAGGTTGGTGTTAGGATGCTAACATCTAAACTGATGTGGTGGTTGTAGTGAACATTAGGATGTTAGCATTGCTAGTCATTGCGAACATGTTGCATGATTATTGGCTGTAAATTGTGTTGTTGTGATGCATCAACGCTCTCATATGAGTAAAGGGTTATAACAAATTGAAAGCCCTCGCTGGCTGTGACCCACTGATTCTCATAAACAGGCACTTTAGAGGTATCACACTCGATCCTGTTCCTTATCTGTAAATGGCTTTTTTGGGGTCTCCTGATAATGTCATGTATGTTTTCCATGGTTTGCCTTTGGTATATTACACAGTGGGTTTATTTTGTGCGATAGTTTTGAATCAGAGTGACAGACAAAGAAGAAAAGCAATAGTGAAGACTGGCACGGCAGACGGACCTTGACGCAGGAGTCGGTCAGAACAGGGTGTGCTGCTGGAATATTCAACGTGGCTGAGGTCATCTGTCTCTTGTAATGGATGAAGGTCTTTCCATAATGATGTCTTCATTTGAATAATGTCCAGATTTCCCTCGGTGGGAGTTGCTGTAACTTGGTAGTAGCTGTCTGCTGTTGAAGCCACTTCCTAATGGTGTCTTCCACTGGCTCTACTCATCAGTAAAGGGATGTTATCGATCATGTCGACTCTCCTTCTTCACCTAACTTTCACAATGTTGATATAATCAGTGCTAGTGTGCAGCTGTTTTTGTGCTTCTCTGTAACATGTTTTTAATTGTTTTGGTTTTTTTACTCCATTCAACAGAATTTGAAGTTTTATATCGCACCGTTTCCCTTTAATCTGCCATGAAAGTCATTGTTATATTTTAGAATCACTGCCTTCCATTTGTCCAAAAAGTATCCATGCTGAGACTGATGAGGTATGTATCTACACTTAGTATGCACAAGCAGACTAAATGGACTGTTGAAAGCACTTCGTCCTATGGCTCAAAAAACAAAACTAACACTACAGTTCACCCCTGAATCCTCAGCCAACACGGCACCACAGGCCCTGCCAAGGTTGACAGAGAATGGAAGAGCAGTAGAGGCGTTCCTCGCAGAGACAGAGAAGGGGCACAAGGGACGGGGGGTAGTGGAGGGGAGTCTCTTGATTAAGATTTATGTCTAAATTTTCCTGTTCTAGCAGCCGTTGCCTGCTGTTGGATAAGCTCCCTTACACACCCCTCTTCTTTGCTGTGTTGATAGAAGGGCTTCTAGTAAATGTGTTTCATGACAAAGCATTTCCCCTTTTGCCCTTCATGTTACTCCCCTTTACTCTGGATTCCCAGAAGGTGCAGGGCAGTGGGACGTCGGGAAATCAAATAAATTTTTGTGCTTCAAGTTTGTTTTCATACATTAATGCACGTAATCACAACGATTGTGTGATTGGTCTGTGAGCACTCCCAAAACACGCGTGACCTAAAGCTGACAACAGTGCCCGAATGCCTTCTGAGGAGCTCTGCTAACATGCTGCTCATGCTAAGCCTTCTGTGTAGTAATCCTGCAGCTTTGGATTATATAAGCCACCTATATTGGTTACTTTGAATCATGCATACGATGCTGGTCTCCCAAAAAGTAGATCTGTTTCGACAAGTTCAGTGATAAAGCCTTAAATGAAAAACTGACCACCAAAATCACAAAGTTAAAGTAGAAAACAGGACTTTTCATTCCTGCAGATGTAATTCTGTTAATTACCTGAAAACTCGTGTCTGTTGGAAACCTGTTAAACTGCACACACGCTGGAAGTGACTTCAGGCAAAATAACTATGGGCCATGAGAAGTGGGTGAGACCCATGATTGATGAGCGGATGATGAGACTACCAGTGAGAGAGAAGATTGTTGATTGACATATGACCTTGCTAGAGGGTCACCTAGGCAACCGCGATGAAGGGATGAATGGGACTGAAAGGTGAAAGAAAAGAAACCTACAGTTTTTGACAAAGCAGTAACTTTCATTGTACAAAGAATATCAGGTGTGTTTTGCTTTTTTTAAGCATGTTATTAGTGTGCTTTACTTTCCACAATTTAAAGTTTAGTTACAAATGGAAAAAGTGAAGCGTTTGGGTGAAAGTCTGAAGTCCCAGTGTTTTATCAGTGGTTACTAGATTATCAGTTCATAAAGTTTTCAAACACTTTAAAATTAATGGTGTTTAAAAATGTTGCCCTTTTTTTTTCTTTTCTCCAGGACGAGCCCCCCCTACTGCTGCGCTGACCTGTATTCGCTAAGGACGGGGGAAATGGTTAAATCAATTCAGTTCAAGACGCCTATCTATGACCTCCACTGCAACAAACAGTGAGTTTGGCTAAACAGAATAAGTAAATGCATTTAAAAAGACTTTTGTCATGTAGTCACATGAATGTTTTTTCCTTCTCACAGTATCCTTGTTGTGAGCCTGCAAGAGAAGATTGCAGCATTTGACAGCTGCACATTCACCAAGAAGTTCTTTGTTACAAGTAAGAATATTAAACACATGAGTCCTATAATGCTTATTTACTGCTCCAGGGGTAATTGTTCATATCGAACATGGCAAAAGTTTTAAATAATAAAGTTGGAAAAGAGTGGTTGTTCCGTTCTCTGGGTGCTCTGGTTTCTACTGCTGTGTATCAACTCGGCTCTAGCTGTGAGAACAGAGCTCACCTGGGATTGAGGTGAGCCGAGCGGCTGCACTAACCCAACATGAGGCAAATAAGTGTTGCTTTTTTCGACTGTGAATCATGCAAAGCTACTCTCTGAGAACGACAAGAAATGACAAACATTAAAATGCATAGAATACGTCTTCTTTCAATTCTCTCAGCCTGCTACATAATCTGGCAAAAAAAGAGAGGGAGGTTTTAATAGGTTACAGAAATCAATTGCTTTTCACATCAAAAACAAGAATGATTGTTGTCACATGTGGCCTGTCATTATTTTATTGTAGAAATATGTATTTATCAAACACGGGGCCAAACCCCAGCCCTGTACTTTGTGTAGTAGCACAAACAAACAGTGCCAGTCACGTAAAATTCTTTCTTCAAACTTAATCTTTCCAAACATGATCAGCGAGTCTGTCATGCCCGCATCACACAACCCAAACAAATACAAGGCACATCATTGATTATAATACAAGCCACCAAGACCTGCTGGAGTGGAATCCTCTTAAGCATCGCATTGTGACTAAACTGCTTTTATCAAGACAAGATGGTGAGACCCTTCATTTGAAGCTCAGCACAGGAAAACTGTTTACGACACAGCCCTCGCATCCTCCCGGCTGTACCTGCCGTCTCTGCTCAGGGAGTCTGTGAAAGAAATGCCAGACTGTATTACGAGGCCATTGCTGTCTACTTAAGTCATTGACTGGAGTAAACTGACCTTACTGGCTGGCTTTAATGTGTCTCCTCTTTGTCTGCCTGCCTTCCCTATCAGCGTCTGGGCAGCAGGAAACCAAACATATTCAATAGTTATTAATCGTTTCTGAATGCAGGGGCCTCCTCTTCATAACATCGTTTGGTCTGTTTTGGCCATAAAAGCAGTAAACAAAGGGTCCTGTGATGTGGGGAGATCTGCTTTGGATGAGCAATTCTACCTCTACATGTGCTCTTCTTCTCCAGGGATGTGATGGTGGGCATGTCATGTTTTCATGAGCACTTAGTGTTTGTCCCTTGTTTATGTTCTTGCTTTGCATCGAGTGGTATGTGTGCTCCTAGCTGGTGCTTGCTCAGCCCCAGAAACTTTCTTTCCCCTCTGCTCAGTCCTGTTTGGCTTTTGAATGGGACGACTCACAATCGTAGTCCTTAATGTGTTTTTACAAAAAGTGTGTGTGGAAACGTTTGAGGATTCATAAACAAGACGACGACTACTTTTCATATGCGTTTGAAACCAAAAGTTTTCCCTTTCTGATAAAACGTAACTGGAAGCAAGTTTTCGAACTGTGTCCCTCAACGTTAGTCTTTAATTGACTTACTGTTTATCAGTCCTGGAAATTTTAAGTAAAACACACTTGGTCATGTGCTGCTGCCCTGACCTTCACATGTATGTCTTAATAATACTTTTGAGTTCATTGTTTCGTAAATGTTTCCGAGGCATTCAGGCCCAGCCTCAAACGTGATGCTGTCCACACACTGCTCATGGAAGTGTTTGGTGCTGCTATGCAGCTTTGTCGCAGACGTCTTTTCAAACACAAAGGTTGTCTTTTACAACCTGTGTTTGCATGCCACAGCAAAATTGGCGAGTACTGGTTTTCTTCATGTGTTCTTCTGTTAAAATTATTCCTGTTCTTTTTTGCCACTTTCAGGAAATTCACATTTTTTTGCTTGTAGCAGGTGAAGTCGCTTTACATTTTGAGAGTAGAGCTTCTGAATTTCCTCTATCGACAGTTTGTATTCAGTGTTCATTAGTTTGTGTTTCTATCTCTGTCACATTCAGCTTTTTCTTCTTCATCATGTGTTTTTTTTTGTTTTGTTTTTTGTTTTTATAATTTATTTCCCCGAATCTGGGATTTTTTTTACTTGGGTTGAGCTCTTTTGAAATTGCTTGTACAAAATGTTTACTTTATGTGGGCACGTTAGAGATAATACTTAGATTTAGAGATGGATGTTTGTAGAAGCTTTTCAGCTAATTAGATTTCAGATGAGTCCTTTATTAATTTGAATCATAATAGTGGGATGAAGCAGCCAGCAGTCAAACATTTAGTGTAAAGCCAAAACGATGCAACAGCCATTCAAATATTTGACCTTAAAACCTGCATAAAAAATCCAGGCATGTGCATTATTGACCTCACGCACACTGACCAGGTGTGCTCGTGCACTTTTGGATTGCAAGAAAGTGATTTTTCACTTTCTTGTGAAAAGAGGAGTTTCAATTTTATTTAAACAACACCTGTTCAAAAGCATTTTTTATATTGTAATGTTAAATCTTTGCGTGATTTTTGTTGTTTTTTTTATGCAACAAATAGTTTAGACTGAGCATCTTGTGTCTCACAGAAAGGATTTTGCTGGCTTGGGTGAAAACCTGGCCTGTATGTTCAGGAAGGAAAAAGAACCTTCTAAAAACTGGGAGTATCGGAGAAGAAAGATCAGCCGATCCATCCATCAAGTCTTTTCCCTCTTCTGGTTTAGTCACATGCTCTCCACCCAGGATGTCAGACACTTTCTGTCTTGCTTGGCCTTGGAGGGGCAAAAAAACCTTCTCTGGCATCACCAGCAACCCTTGTGACTCACCTAAAACTCCCACCGACCCTCCTATCGGCTCCTTCCCCAACACAGTACACTAAAGCCTCCACCTCATCTGCTCCCTGAGCAATAAATTATTGTCAGCAAGCCATTTGCCCCACACCTCTGTGCACTTACATCAGCTAAGTGTGTTTGCATGTTTGTGCACGTGTGAGACAAACACCTACCTTTTTAAAAGATCATCACTGGATCAGCATTTTGCTGCTTTGTGTGTTTGCCATACTGGGAAGGAGAGACTGTCACTGTCTGTGTCTGCTTACATTTAAAGATATTTATGATGAAATCAATAATTTCTTCATTCTGTTTACGGGCACATGCAGGCCTGGTTTTGGTTGATTCTGTCTTGAAGAGCAAACTCCTGTCAGATATGGTATTGGTTAAAACACGTTCCACTTGTGCCAGTGTTTACTTCTACATCGATAAAAAGAGAAAAATATGTGATTTTAGCGTTTGTGAAGAGTTTTATTCGTCATTCAGCACTGGTTACTATTTTAATCTGTGATGACAACACACGTGTGTCATCCTGTTTGTGCGTTTGTATATATCCCCATAAGGGTTATTGTGTTGGTCAATCACCAGAGGAGCCATCTTCAATTTTATTGGGTACCAGTCTCCATTAGGTCATCCTGGGTGTACACACACACACACACACACACACACACACACACACACACACACACACACACACACACACACACACACACACACACACACACACACACACACATATAGACACGTCAGCCTCATCAGACTCCCGTTTATTTTCCAAAACAAGAAACTCCCCACAAACACGCGGTTTAAGATGGTTTCAGACACTCTCCAGGGAGGAGTTCCTGTTTTATGGCAGACCTTCAGTCATGAGGTTACTTACCAAAGTAGCTTAAATAAGAGATTGTCTCAAAAAGGTATAGACTGTCTTAATAATGTCACTTGACCACACTTGTATTGATTAATTTGTGCAAAATCTTCTTACAAGTTGTAAAATTGGACTCAATTCTTCAATCAACATAATCCACACCACTCTAAATATTCTGTTTGACTGTAAGCCTGCTCTTATTGACAGTGAGATGAATCGTAAGTCTTTGAGTGGCAGGGACTGAACTGAAGCACCAGCTGTCTCCATTATTAGAAATTTATTAGTTAAAAAGGTAAATTGACCTGAAAAAAGCAGTAAAAGAGCATGAGTTGGTTTGTCTGCAATCCTGTTTTTCTTTGTTGTTTTTTTTTAGTTTATTTCATATCTGTTTCTGTATGTCTCTGTCCTCACTGTCTTATGGCCGTCATTGTGTCTTTCCAGGCTGCTATCCCTGCCCCGGCCCCAGCCTCAATCCAATAGCTCTGGGAAGCCGTTGGCTAGCCTATGCTGAGAACAAGGTAGTCTGCACATACACACATATTCATCCAGTGCAGAAGTGCCTTATCAGAGAAGCGACATATTTACAATCCAAAAAAATGCATTTTATCTATTTTCTGCCTCTTTAATCTGTCTGGATAAACAACTCATTCCAAGAAGAGTCCACTAGAGATGATAACATTTTGAAAATCAGCAGATGTACTGGAGTTTTCTGTTTAATGGGATTGTTAAGTATTTACAAAAACCAGAATGTTCTATTGTGCATCCTGTAATACTTTTAATGTGAAGTAGTGTTTTGGTGCTGGCCCACTCAAGTAATTGACAGATGGGGCTGCTGTTTGTGCCTACGGATTTTCAGAAATGACCAAAACTAGTTTTTCAAGAGTAATACTGGGACGGAGCTATTCCAGTGATATTGTATATGAAATTAATCAGAGCAGGCTGTTTGGTCGTGCAGCCTGTCTTTGACGACAAAACCAATTTCCTCTAAAGAGTGAAGAGGGAAACCTTTTAAATGCATCTGGGTTAATTCTCCCAAATTTACCTCTTCGTTCATCTCCCTCGGACGTCCGTTATACGTCCTGTGTTTATTAGTAAATCTACCTTTTTTCCAGTTGATAAGATGTCACCAGTCTCGTGGAGGAGCCTGTGGTGACAATGCACAGTCTTATACCGCCACAGTGATCAACGCTGCCAAAGTAAGTGATGTACAAACACACATTTAACTGTTTTTCTCTACATGTGTTATCGTTCTCTCTCATCGAGATTCTTAGGTTTTCTTCTTCTTCCTCAAAAGTAAATAAATAAAAAATCCTAATAAATAACATCCTAAATGGCATTCTCTAAAGCACTGTGTTCAGGAGAAGTACGCCGAATGTGTCACAGCTTTATTTATATATAGGTGTGAACATAAAAGAAATGCACAGGAGAACATGTCTGGCTATTATTTTTTTAAAGTGTATTTTAGATAAAAAACATTACATTATCTCCTCTCAAAGTCCATACACGCTCAGATTGGCATTCATGAGCTAAAATTTATGGTTCTAGATAGCGAATCAACTGAGACGTTGCTCTGGATTAATTATTAGATAGATGTGAGTTCTTATGAACATGTAAAACTACATTCAAAACTATACTCACGTTCTCACAATATGGCTGTAATCAGTCTGAACGTCCTACGGTAAGCTTGACACTCAGATAAAACGGCACAGAAGATGGTATTTCCAGCTCTGCCGGCACCATCTGTAAATGTGCTGACATTGGATCCACCTGTGCCGCCTGGCCGACTGTGGCTAAGCTTATGAGACACTTCATCAACCTGCTGATCTCCCGCTTCCCACTATAATCTGTTTCTCTTCATTGGTCTTGTTTCAGTCAGCATCATGGGGAAGTGGCTCTAAGATGGCTCACTAACAGCCAGCAGCGCTCTCTTTGATACCAGGTGAAATAAAATCCTGGGCCAATAAAGCAACTTGCTAACACGTGCAGACGAACTAGCTCCTCATATGGTTCTAGTCTGTTTCTCCACTTGGTCACAGAAGAAGGGCTAATTGATTCCAAAGAGCACGTGGATCTCACAGCTAGTGCGAAGATGACTCATTAGTGGGGTAACAAGGCTATACATCAAAAAGACAACTGTCTTTCTAACAGATTAGCAGCATGGTGATGGGTTGACAATTGCAGGGGGTATTGATATGCAGACAGGCAGTCTGCCAGCCCGCCCTCTCCTCGTTTAGGACCATATATCTCAATATGGATGACAAGGTATCTCCCTTTGGCTTGTGGCGCGACACGCTGGCTCTTAGTGCTGACATCCAGAGACATGGGAACAGAAAAGGAGGAGGGCGGGGGCAGCATTAAAGTATAATGGCTTTTGTTTATAAAAAAGAGAGAGAAGGCAGTGGCGCTGACCGACTGGGCTGTTCTGAATTTTCTGTCTTACAGGGAATTTATGTAGCACAAAAGTCCTGTTGCCTGTCATTCCTGGGTGTATAATTAAGAAAGACCGTTCACATAAAGATTAGGCTGTATCGTGTTTAGATAGTAACATCAGCTCTGCGTGTGTAAGTGTTGTGAGCCCTGAGGCATGATCTTCCTCCAAACCCCCCCTGCGCGCTAGGAAATCAATAACTCCTGTTTGGACTACTAAGAACTCCACAACTGCAGTGATTAGAAAACACATTAGTGTTGATCAATTAGGAGCCAAACGCCTCACTTAATAATTGATGGCTTTTCTTGCATTTTACACACTCACACACACCCCAGTGCATGCACGTAGCATCCACTGTTAGTGTGTCTGGTCAAGTGGCAAAGAGAGACAGCGGGTGATCCCCAGACCCAACATATGCAAGGCGCCACACTGTATTGACAGGGCCGCCTAGTCTGAATGCCTGATTAGGCTCTCCGGGGCCCCTTTGGTGCTTACACACACACAAACACACAGTCACACACACTGGACTCCATTAGAGTAAGACAGTGTAGTAGGTGAGATAGACTCCACTTAAGCAGCACTATCCATTTCCCTCAATCGAGCCACAGAGGTGTGTTTGAGGCAGACACCCTGGCTGGGCCTTAAGCGGACACAGAGGAGCCTCCCGCGCACGCACGTGTCTTCTATGGCTGCAGTCAAGTCATCAGCACTGCGAGCCATCAGCCGGCATCAAGTGAACATGCTGTATACATGCACCCATGCACAGAAGCACGTATGCGCACTGCAACCCAAACCAAAGATATCACATAGATGTAGAATATATTGCTTGGGAATATATAACATCAGGTGTGTATTATATATTTTTTTCTTTCTTCCTCAGACTTTAAAAACAGGTCTGACGATGGTCGGTAAAGTCGTGACCCAGCTAGCAGGCACCATACCGGCAAGCACTCCAGACGAGGAGGGCACATCTCACAGTGCAAGCCGTCGCAGCCCACACAACCCCGGTGTGGTCACCATTATTGACACACACAGTGTTGGAGAAGGACAGGTCAGTTCAGTTGTTTGCTGCTTGAAATGATTTTAAAATACTACATTTTATTAGTATTAACTGTGATGCTTTTTTTAGTTGGTATTGACCTCAAATCGAAGGAGATATCTCATTGCAGCAGTTGCAATTAAACTACAAGCCTTCCGTGTCTTGTAGTTTAATTAAACACTCGTGCTGAGAGAGTCGAGTGGATGCAGAGTGTAAAGGTAAACTCTTATACTGCTTTGACATTCAATCATTTGCTCATCTGTAGTTGGGTTTCTATGGTAAATGGTTGGTACCCCTTTAAACCGGTGCTTCACAAACCAGTCAGTGATACCATCTTTTATATACAGTCTATGATGCTTTGCCATTGTGTTCATCCGAGGAATTGAGTTGCAGGATAATGTCTCCTATTAATTTGCTGAAGGGTTTCCAGTATACAAAGACAAAACTGACCATTACAGTCTTACAACATCCATTAAAGTGAGCACCTCCTGCATTCACTGAGGAATGGCATCTTAAAAAAAGAAAATGGGGCCATGCACATTATTAATGTGGTGAGCAATAAACAATGCAACACCAGCAACAGCAGAATTCTTAATATGTCTTGTTTTCCGTCTGTGGAATAAATGAGCAGGCAAGGAATTCAAGCTAAAGACTCCTTCAGTAGATCACAGAGTACAAACATTATATCAATAATATGCTGTTGGCCTCAACCAATCAAACACCTCTGCTATGACTTACTGGGCCAAAAGATTAAATGGAAGAACGATGTTCATCCCTGCAGTTTCACACACTGTTGCAGTTCATGGCAAGCAGATGTGGAGCGAAAAACACCCTGTTAAAACATTTATGTTGGTTTTCCTCTCATTTGTCACCAGCTTGTATATTAGGTTGGTCACAAGTTAACAACACTAGATTCAGTGGATGGACCAACATAAAGTCATTCCTGCTTCGTCTTGTCTTACTGTTTGCTGTTTGCAAAGTATTCTTTAAATAAGTTTAATTGTGATTTTTATATATATATATATATATGCAAGATGCTAGCAGGCAAGGCATACATGGAACGCCATAACCAAGTGGCCGGCATAGTGTACAGGAACATCTGTGCCGAGTATAACCTAGAAGTCCCGAGGTCAAAATGGGAGATGCCCCCAAGGGTGGTGGAGAATGACCGAGCTAAGATCCTGTGGGACTTCCAGATACAGACGGACAAAATGGTGGTGGGTAACCAACCGGACATAGTGGTGGTAGACAAACAGAAGAAGACGGCCGTAGTGATCGATGTAGCGGTTCCGAATGACAGCAATATCAGGAAGAAGGAACACGAGAAGCTGGAGAAATACCAAGGGCTCAGAGAAGAGCTCGAGAGGATGTGGAGGGTGAAGGTAACGGTGGTCCCCGTGGTAATCGGAGCACTAGGTGCGGTGACTCCCAAGCTAGGCGAGTGGCTCCAGCAGATCCCGGGAAAAACATCGGAGATCTCTGTCCAGAAGAGCGCAGTCCTGGGAACAGCTAAGATACTGCGCAGGACCCTCAAGCTCCCAGGCCTCTGGTAGAGGACCCGAGCTTGAAGGATAAACCGCCCGCAGGGGCGTGCTGGGTGTTATATATATATATATATATATATATATATATATATATAACTGGGTTCACTGTTACCACCTGACAGCCTTGTTTAAGTGACTTTTATAGAAAGTTACTGCTTAGACACACACAGCAAATGGGCTTTTTGCTTCCTTGGTCTCATCATGTATGTCCCAGGTAAATAAAACTTTGCCTCTGTGGCTTGGCAAGAAGCAGGCTTGGTGGCTTGGACTCACTCAGTCTCTTTTACCTGGCTCTGCACGACTAACCTAAAGGTGTGAGTTAGATATGCTGCATATTTTAACAACTGAGCTTTTAGCCAGAGTTCTGTCTGTTTTGGCCGTGCTGGTGACAGAGACACTTTGTAAACATGCAGCTGCAACCTGACATGAAGCTCGAGGCTGACTCAATGCACCACATGCTAAATCAGGTCCTGGATTTAAGACTGTAGGAAATTCATTTTCTGGACGTATTTTTTGGAGTAATTTTTTTTAATATATATAATTTTTACACTTTGTAGAGGAGATGCTTGGAGAGGCTGTTGCTGTTTATTTTATTGTAACAAGAAAGTTGTTGTTATTCACTTTAGCTGTCAGTGGTTTACAATTTTGTGGCGTAATGCAGCAAAAAGGCATTATTAGTGTTACAGATGGTCTTCAGGTTATTGTGCCCTGTTTAGAGAAGTAATACATTAATATTTTTGGGGATATTTTTTTAATCCCATTGTAGCTTTGATGCATTTGTTAAGGCAATTAAAATTAAGCTAAATTAATAAATTTAGTAAGTTAAAAAATTATACATTAAATATAAATATTAAGTAATAAAAATGCACAACAAACCAAATAACATAATTTTAAATTGCTAAAATAAATTTTTATTGTTCACTGATATTTCAAAGCATGAATTATGGTTGATGTAACACTGAGCACGACTCTACTCAACCTTTAAAGTTGTATACAATGATGTATTTGCAATAATAAATAAATAAATAGAAAAGTATATTGGTAAATGTTTGGTGCATGTAATTATTTTGCAGTGCAATTTGAAAACAACTTCCAACCAACAACAAAGGTCACCAGGAGTTATCACAATAAACAGTCTAATAAAAAGGAAAGGAAGCCGCTAAAAAATCAGAACGTGTCCCCCCAAAAATAGTGTCATTCCATAAATGACTAAGGTAAGTTTGCATCTATTATCCTGACTCTGGGTCTGACTAGCTTAGGTGTGTGTTATAGTAAGAATGAAAATATGCTGCACTAACCTCGTTTACAGATTGACCAGTTGGCTTCCTCTTAATTGCAAAAGAAATGCTAAAAGCTTTTATCCCTGAATTTTCCTCAGCCTCTCCAAACTGTGATTAATCACACTGCAGGAGCGGTCACATTTTTAATGAGGTGTGTTTTCGTACGTAGTACAGTTTGTCAGTGATGTTATCACCACACACATTCTGCCTTCTCCTTTCCTCTGCGACTGTAACCGCCCTGTAACCAGCCCGTAGTCTTATAAGTTGGATCTAAGCCTTCAGAAGTGGGTCTGCACTCTGTCACCAGGCGACACACTGTAACCATACACTGGCCGTAAACACTGATGAGGCCAGGCAAGGAGGGAGGGGTGCACTCAGAGTGTAGGAGAAATGGAGGTTGAAGGGAGTAGTAGGGGTGGGGACAGTCGAGAGTGTATTAAGACGGAGGTTGGAGGTGTAAATTCTGGAGAGATGAGAGAAGTCACGAATATGATTGAGGTGAGCTCCTGTGTCGTTGTGGAGATCCAAGACATTCCCATCGCTTCCAGTTGGATGAGGTTGGAGCTACATTGTATCACTGCTCCTTATTTGGAACAGCAGCCTCAACACACACACACACACACACACACACACACACACTCCCCTGTGTAACAGGGGCTCGGTTCTCTGGAGGACACTCTTGTTTCAAAGGGCTCCAGCAGGATTCCCTAACAGAACAACATTGTCTGCTTGCACTGTAATAAAAGTGATCTGCTTCATGTCACCAGCCTCTTTCTGTTCATGCTGTTCTCCCGCCTTTTCCCCTTTTCCCCCTGGATCCTTAAGATCTTGCTTGGAGTGTGAGACAAAATCCTTTTAGTTTTTAGAGGCTATCTTGTTTGGACTAGCTTAGATTTTAAATGTTTGGCCAGCTTTCCTGACATCCGTAGTGCAACACCGGGGCCACATTTAACTCTTTTAAACAAGAGTGTGTGTTCTCAAACACCGGTACTTCTGCACAAAGTGGCCTCATGTCTGGGCTTATGTCTAATCTCTCTGTGTGACTAAAGGAGTTTTCTGCCAGCTCCTGGTCTCAGCACAGCCTGTGTTAGATTTGTCCCAGTATTGACAGCAGACTTTGTATGGAGATTTAGGAGCAGCCTCTAGTTGTACAAAATAACTTACAATTTCATTTTTGTTGGCAAGTTGCACAAGGGGAAAGCCAGTTCTGCATTTGATGGCAGTTTGTGCCTGTTTACGGGAAGACCCTGTGTCATGGGGTATTGTCAAAGCCACATGTGAAAAGCCACATCATTGCCAAAGTAAATTTGTCCATATTCTTGTCTCTGTTGTTAGGCCATATCCTGTCCACACTGGTCTCAGTACAGCATCTTTGTAAAGCGCTAGCGCTAATGAAATACAGCTCAAATTATGATGATTCATATTTTCTTTGACCAGAAGAAGTGGGTTTTTCAACAAAGTGCTTACTTGTCTTATTTCAGGTAACATGCTTATTATATTCTGTCCACAAGAGGGCAATGGCACACTCGGAAAGGAGTTAAACTTCCAGCTGTTTCACAGCAGGGTGATGTCAAAATCACCCTGCTGTGACAATATCACACCAAACCAAAATGTGGAGAGAAATCCTTGAGCAGGGGAAAGTCCCTCTCTGGGTTTAATGTTCTCATTGTTAGAAAATGATTTGGATTTTGTTTGTGTGTGTGTTCATACGATCCAGGTCTTGGTGAGTGAGGACTCGGACGGTGAAGGAGTGGTGGCTCACTTCCCAGCTCACGACAAACCTATATCCTGCATGCAATTCAACCCCAGTGGTAATGCACACACGCACACGCTCGTTTTCATGTCTTCGTGAGGACATCTCATTGACATAATGCTTTCCGTTGCCGCTTACCCTAACCATCAAAAATGAAGGCCTAACCCTGACCCTCAGCCTAAACCTAACCATAACCCAATTGTAACCCTGACACTAAAACCACATTTTGACCCTCAAATATGCCTTCAAACTCGTGAGGACGTCCCCGCAGGTATAGCAGCGTGCCAATTTTCTGTCCTCACAAAGATATGTAAACATGTGCGCACACACACACACACACACACACACACTCGTAACTGTTGAAGAAGAAGACTGAACACTCAGTGACCAGAACACTAAAAACAGCACAGCAGTTACACGTCCATTCAAGTGTACGGTAACATATTGTTTGTTTGGCTCACATGTGGCGGCTTCGTCTTGTTTCTTTGGTTGGGCTGGATGTAACCATCCAAGCCAAATTCCAAGTGTGTGTATTCCACTTAAACAAGTGTTTGGCCTGTGTTTCCCCAGCCTCAACAAAGGAAGCACATGTAGATCAGACATTGTATCCCATACGGTAAATGTGTTAGTTATCTCTTAATCTTAGAGAGAATGCAGTAAACGAGAAAAGAAAAATAAAATCAATATTTGCTGTGAGCAGCCTTTTCCTTCTAAAGGATTATCTGATTTACTTTAGCAAGATTGTTTAAAAATTTAATGTATTTGTAGGCTAGCTTTGCAATCTCCACCTCTGTTGTAGAGATGTGTTTCAAACACTTGTGAATGGCACTGCAAGAAGACCAAGCTGTGCATAGTTCCAAAACAAGATTTTTACACGAATCACTTTTATTTTGAAGTCTGATCCAAAGTAAACACAATAGTTAGGCTGCCTGGAAGAGGCATTTCAATAACTGCTTTAGCAATCTTCATCAGGGACTTTATGTTGTGCATTCTCTTCGGTGTTTGGCAGGTAGGTTGTTCCAAGCATTCACCCAGTTTTGTCTTTTTATGTAATCTGTTGCTTTTGTTTTTTTCTTTCTTTTGTTTTTAAAAGAAAATCCTTCATCATGGTGCAAAACGAATTCAGTGCAAATCAAATGCTGACTTAATTTGATGTGTTCTGTTTTATTTTTTTGCACCAGTGTTTGTGTTCAATATGTGTTTATTCTTTGTCATTTACAAGCAACACATGACAAATGTGACAAACGAGTCGTTGAGCAGCAAAAACACTTGCATTGGTTTAAACATTTTTTTACCATTGACTTCATTCCACATAGAAAAGGACACTAGATGCTTTGTACGTGTGAACAGGCTACGTCATCACTTTCTGTGTGTGATCTTTGCGTGTATGTTTCTGTTACTCCTGCTGTGTGTGTATGTGTGCAAGTTAATAAAGAAGCTGCTGAGAGATGACTCTAACCCTGTGACCTCTAAGCTCCAGGAATCCTTGACTTACTTAGACTTATGACTAAACTTAGCAGCTCCATCTCAGGAGGTTTAAGATCATATTTTAGACAAAGACGGGCCAGACATGGTTGTCTTAACCCCACATTCTCCTACCTGCTGTCAACAAAATCACATATATTACCCATCTATGCGGCTAAGCTACTAAATATGTGCTTATATTTTTTCCCATTAGGATACTTATCTTAAGGAGCTAAAAAGGTTGCTAAGAAGTAAAGCTTAGGATAAGTAGTTGCTCTTGATATCTTGCTCCTACCCTAAAAAAAAACAACGAAAACCAACAAAAACCCCACAAACAAACATTGACTTTGACCACCGACACTACTAAAAGCTTGTTTTGTTCCCAAATCATTTATTGAAGGCCGACAGACCAACTTTATCTGGCTTTGATGTAATGTGATCACGATCAGGTGAAATATTTAAGTTGACCATTTGATAACACGTGCCAGGATTTGCCAGAATAATGATTTTTGAAGTCATGCAAACAGAAATGGCGCCAAGAGAAGCCAAAAAAACTGATCAATGGCCACGAGTACCATTGACAGAGAGTTGGGGAATGGCTGCAATCACAGCATTGTAAGATTGTGAAAGATGTACCCTTAGGCCCCCTCCTCGATTCAGAGATGGCCGTTCATCAATGGTCATGCCAATTTGCATATTACTGATCATGAAACTGGCCTCACAGCCCATTGCTAGTTTCAGTCATTAATCAGATGTACTGTTTGTAAGGTTGGGGTGAAGATGAACACTCATCCTCAGTTGGATGAGTGGTGAAATGTTTCTCCCACTGAAAACACTACGTTCAGGATGTCCTTAACCGGATAATTGAGCATGCATCAGGACATTGTGTTTCTGTGTTTAGACTGTCACTCTTTTCTTTTTTTTGGTAATTGTTTGTCTTCTGCTTCTTGTTCCTAGTTTTACTTCACCTGTCTTGTTAGCCTTAGTTAGTCTCAGCTGTTGTTTGTTCCCCACCCGTGTCCTGCCTGTGTCTTTATTCATCCTTTGTTCCATTGTTTCCCTGTGTGTGTTTCCCTGTGTGTGTCCCTGTGTGTGTCCCTGTGTGTTTCCCTCTGTGTGTCCCTGTGTGTGTCCCTGTGTGTGTCCCTGTGTGTGTTTCCCTGTGTGTTTCCCCCGTGTCTGTCCCCGTGTCTGTCCCTGTGTGTGTCCCTGTGTGTGTCCCTGTGTGTGTGTCCCTGTGTGTGTGTCCCTGTGTGTGTGTCCCTGTGTGTGTTTGCCTGTGTGTGTTTGCCTGTGTGTGTCCGTGTGTGTGTCCCTGTGTGTGTGTCCCTGTGTGTGTCCGTGTGTGTGTCCCTGTGTGTGTCCCTGTGTGTGTTTGCCTGTGTGTGTCCGTGTGTGTGTCCCTGTGTGTGTTTGCCTGTGTGTGTCCCTGTGTGTGTCCCTTGGACTTGTATCAGCTGATAAATGTCTCCCTCTGAAGTCTGCTGTTGGGTCCTTTGCTCTGCGTACTCCATTACATTTGAAAGCACTGGATGTAACTGGTAAAGGTTTTGTGGCAGTTTTTGGCCTTTTCTTCTTTGATTGGTCGCTGTGCTTTTTGTAGTTGGAATTAATTGTTAAAATATATTAAAACAAATCTTGATTATGATTCTTACAATTATGTAAAGTAGAATAACCATTTCTAAGCAGCCAAATGGGATCAAAATCCTCTAACGTGGTCCTTTGCAGAAATATGAATCGCTCGTTTTTGTTAAATGAAAACAGAACATCTTTATTCTAAAATTGATGCTGAAGGAAATTGGGACTAAAACACTATGGATATGTGAAATGAATCAACATTTCTGCACAAGAACAATGTTGTTAGCCAGCTGACTGTGTTTTTTATGTCGTAGTGTAAGAAAAGTGTCTTTGTTCATCATTTAAAGGAATAATGTCGTCTTTACTTCTAAGATCCAAACTAGGCCTCCACTGAATTCGGTGTATTCCAGTGCTGTTCATGTAGATTTTACAGTGGTTCTGGTGTACTGGTTGATGCTGCGTCAGCAAGCCAAAAGACTCTGCCGTGACCTTTACACAGGGCACTGTCATCATCAAAATTCCAGACACATTTTTAATCTTTCTAACTCTTAAGTGAGCCCAATCTAAAGAGCTAATACAACTTTAAAATGCAAAGAAATGCAGTGAAAAAAACACAGATTTCAATCCTTTTAAAAAGAGACAAAAACTGCAGGCAGAGCATGTGATGAGATTAGGTTAAATCTGAACACAGGCATAGAAACTTCTCTTGCAGGACTGCTTTCATCATTGTTTTTCTTTTATTCATTTTCATTTCTAAGCTGCCTCTTTTTCAGTGTTCTATAATTAAAGGCCTCTTGTTTTGATCAGAGTCCAAATCCTGAGTGATTGGTTCATTGGTTTGCCTCTAAGTGAACTCGTTCCAAGTTAGTGGAAGTGGCTTTTACTGAACTACCTTTCTTGCCTTGCTGAGGTTCGCTTCACAGTGTTCAACCTCAACATGGCAGAAACAAGAAAGAAACAATGATATGACTCCAGTAGAGCCTGGAAAACCAAGACGTTTTGGCTGGGAAGAGTTATGTAAGAAACCCCAGTGGCTTGTGTGTGTTGGAGGCTCTACAGAGGGTGGACCGTTCGCCGCCAGTTATTGGTGTGGCGGCTGGCGCTTCGGTGGATCTGTGGATCTATTCCTAGTGGTGTAATTAGAGGGACGCAGATGAAGTGCAGTGGCAAAGAGCTCTCTTTAACAGCTGCGATGTGTGTGTGCTTGTTTTCTTTCACGTCTCGTCCTTTTCACTTATCCTTAATGATCCTTGACTTGATTATTGGGTATAACGCCAAGGTCGAAATAGATTCATATTTTGATGAAAGAGATACTGTCCAGCAACGAGGCTTTTTTTCCTTTTTCTTTTTTTTGGTGAGTATGACTGGCACTAGATGGAGTGATTGATTCAACAATCAAGCGAGCTCCATCCGCTTTATTCTTTCCAGCCCATGCTCAGTTTGATAAAGTCCTTTACATCAGCGGTCCCCAACCCCCGGGCCTCGGACCGGCACCGGTCCGTGAGTCGTTTGGTACCGGGCCGCAAGAGTTGAGGCTCCGGTGTGAAATGTCTGGTTTTCAGGGTTTTTATCGGTTTTCAGCGTTATTTTGTTATTGTTTTTACCGTTAACTCAGTTTTCCTGGGTCTTTTCACGTGTGTTATGAATAAATCTTCTTTTTTCAGTACTGGTACTAGTTTTATTTTGTTGTATTTATCTGCGACACATTAAAGGCCGGTCCGTGAAAATATTGTCGGGCATAAACCGGTCCGTGGCGCAAAAAAGGTTGGAGACCGCTGCTTTACATGCAGTTGTGGAAGAAGACGTCCTGTAGTCCTGTATTTGCAGCCCAAGAGAATGTCACATTTTGTATTTTTCTAAACAGCTGATATTAGTCTTGAATAATATGTATGAAGCATGTATCAAGTATATGTAATAACATTGCACTGATATAATAATGTGAAAGGCATTCCCAACTCGGAAGGGTTTCACTTGGACCACGATCGAATAATTAATTAATTCTGAACTCTTAAGTACTCATTTGTCATTTTTCAACTAAAGAGATCCACGAAGTTTCTGCTTTTCAGATTTAAAGATCTGATATTTCCTTTCTTTTCAGTCTAAGTCCATTTAATATTCCTGGAGTTTTGACTGGTTGTACAATGCAAAACATTTTGTTGCTTTAGCTTTCTTAAGCTTTTTGCTCACTTCTAGATTTTACTCTGAGGTTACAGAAAACTTCAGTTAATTTCCCTGGGTCTTGCAAACTTAGTTTTCAGCTTTTTAGGTGTAATTTAACAGACTAATAACTTTTAAATAACGGCCATCCCTAACTCCATTTACCTCTGCAGTAACTTGTGGCTATAGCTTTTAAATAAATGTAGTGGATTGAAAAGTTCAGGTGTTAATGAAGCTACTCAAAGCATCACCCATGCAAGTATCTGCTATGCTTGAATAAATGTATTTACTTAGTAACCTTAATCATTGCAGGTTATTGTTACTTATATTATCAATCAAATTCACAGATTAATCAGAAATCTTGCCTGACCATGAGTCAAGTTTTGTACTGGATATATTTTCACCTTTGTCTTGTGAAGAATCCTTTTTCAGCCTCATGAAATCCACGGTAGATCAGGAAAACACCACTGTGCAGCCACCTAAAAGTTTTGAATACCCCTTCAAAGCCACGACTAATGGAAGCTGAATCAAAACTGAATCTCTCCCCTCATGGAGCTGTCCCATAAACCATATCCCTGGTTTAGCAACAGGCTGGTCTAATGAATAGCCTGGCTTGTTGTGCCTGACCATTGAGGCAGCTGTGCCATGAAGGCAGCTCGTGGTGTAATAACTCTATCTGTACATCTCACTAATGTGTGAAAGAAACCAGGCTGTTGCCAAAAAACCTTGGACCCACACGCACATGTTGAACATGAGGGGAATTCCCACACACAAGCAGCTTCACTCGGCCGCACATTTAGTATGGATTGAGTCATGTCTTCACACCAAGATAGCAATTAGCACTCGTAGGCGGCTCTGATCTGATTTACAGCTTCTGCACCACAGGCCTCTCAGTTTTGCCTTTTTGAGAGATTAAAAAAACAAACAAAAACTGAATTTTACTGAGACTACTGTAATATTTGGGTGTGTTTTTACAATGCCTGTCGTACTTGTTGCAGCTCAGGCTGACACCTCCATCGTTTGCTATTTGTCATTAGTATTTGACAGCAGACCAGAATGTGATTTAAAACCATGCATTGTGCAGGGAGCACTGTGAGGAGATGTGTCGTCCTAGTTTTCAACTAATCTCTAGCTATGGTGTTTCTATTGTTTCAGATGAAAACACAAGGTTTAACAAAGATGTGATTTTAAGCTGGTCATGTATGTGTTTATCAAACACATTTCGCTTCTACAGTAAACAGCTATTTTGGTACAATGAGAGGCATTCATTTACTGCCTACTTGTGTATCAAGGTGGTGGTTTTAAGAGCCTAATAGCATTGGTTCTAGCATCTAAATTCTGACTTCACCATGTAAGTTTCCAACCTACAAAAAACACGGTCTGCATTACACCGTGTTTTCTAAAGTAGTTTATTTTTTTATTTTTTACAAAAAAAATCATAAAATAATGAAATATTTGCCATCTCAGTGGATAAGCCCCACGCTCTTGCAGGTGAAAAGTGGTTATTAAAGTGCATGGTCAGAGCTACAGAGTGGAACTGGATGAGCTAGACGGTGACTCAGGGTCTCTGGAAAACTTGGCTGAGAAAAAAATTCCCCAGAACAAACAGCAAAGCCGTGTGGAGTCATTTATAGCCCACATGGTGCGGTAACGCGCAGGTCATTTCGAACTTCTTTATGGTATGTGTGTAGGTGGGAGACTGAGTGGGGAAGAGGACAGTGGGGAAGTTTCTTGTTTCTATGAATTGTGGAACGGTTTGTTTGTTTGGCAGCGTATATATGGAAAGCAGTGGTTACGACTTGGTGTTCCCAAATGTTCCCTTAATTTTTTTCAGCAGAGATAATTTGATTCAGTCAGACAAAAAAAGAGAATTCTGGAAAAGGAGTAGTAGCTCAAGCCGATGTGCACCCAGCACCCGGCACTCACGTGTTAAGGGAATCAGACTCGGCTCCACAAAAATGGAGAAGAAAATGTTACATGAACTCGTGGCTACATGAAGATGTGTGTTATTTATTAATGTTTTAAAGTAATGTAATTAATATATTTGTTGTCAAATACTGTAATTAATAAGCACTTAAAATGCCCTTATAGCAGAAAACCACTATATAAATAATTAACATTTATTCAAATGTTAACGATTTTCCTGTAATTTATTACAGGTACACAAGTGTGTTTTAAGCTTTTTATAAATACTTGTGTAGTACTTATACAACACATATGTTTATTATGTTTTGCATTTGCAAATTTTTTGTATCTGCAGATAAATAAAAGCATAATTACAGCATCAAAGCCTGTTTGTAAAGGCAGAACAGTTTACATTACTTTATGTAACTTCATGTATGTGATTATTTGCCTGATGAACCATGTTTCCTCTTGTTACAAAGTAACTTTGCATTGCTTTTTCCATCATTCAAAATAATTTGTTAGTCATTTTTGTGTTTTTATTTATTTAAATTAAAAAACCCTACATTCAAATTAAATATAGTTATGAAACCTGAAACAGAATGGATGGCCTCAATAATCCTTTTTTGTGACACACAGCTTCAGTGGACCAGCTGAGATCTAGGAAGTCTTAAATCTTATCTATGAATGGCAGCTGTGACAGTCTGAAGGGATTTCATTGGTTAACAGAACTGAAAAAATGCTCAAGCTAGCCCATAAGGAGTTTACCTCGCTCTTGGCCTAAGGGATTAAGCTCTGATGACAGTCCCAAAGTCTTTCAGTAGATTTTAAATCCATAGATTTTAGATGTGAGCAGAATGTTCTCGGGATTTTAAAATATGACATGACAAAAAGACCTGCTTTTAACTCCTGTCAAAACCTTCTTTGAGCTGCTGTGAGAACATGTTTGTCCCATGTTGAGAAACCACAAAAGCAAAACAAAAAGACCTGGGCTTCATTGGGAATTTAGATTAGTGGCAGCAAACTGGTGTTGAAGCTTTGGCAGATTGTTGCAGGTGAAACAAGAACAGAGGCTTCCTTCATGTTTTCGCCTTTTTATACAGCCAATAATGTGCTCGTTGGACAGCCTTCTGGCAAATGACAAATACAAACTTCTCCTCTTTAAAACAATTTCAGCAGGAAGTTTGCAAATATGTAAATGCCCTATAACACAAACTTAAGTAGTGTATTTTTCCACTTAAGGTGATGAAAGAACAACCCTGAAGCTCTGCTTTGAGAACAGTCACGCTTTGTGAACTTGACCTCTATGGTGCCTGCCTCTTATGTGTCGGCACGACTTTAAAGCCAGGTGACTTTTGCCCTGTTAAAAGAGCCAGCGTTCCAGCATAGTAATGTCAAACTGCTAGCTGTTTCTCCGCTAGGTTAGACACACACACACACACACACACACATATATATACACCTTTTTTCATATCTATTAATATCTAAGTGCTCACAGGTGGTCTGCCTATGGAGCGTGTAGAAAAACACAATTTTTGGTTTCAGCCCACTGTACATCAAATGAACCGTAAGCACTCCTCCTTCTCCTGCCTCTCTTGTTTTCTCCATTTTTCTTCCATTCTGTCCGCCTTCAAGTGGCCTTCTTTTCATCTTCAGAACGATGCGTTTCGGGGACCCAGAGAATTTTGGTACACCTGAACAGCATGCCTTTAAAAAAGGTGTTGTGGCTATCAGGTGCTCGCTCTGCTGAGGCACTGAACAATCTTTATTTGTACCAGTATTTGTATTAAATTCTAATGACATTATCATAAAAGGAATTTCATTCTCAAATGAATTCAAAGACGTTAACTTTTGCTCAGAAATTTCAGTGCTGAGTAAAAACTGCTGGATTCAAACACTGGATGAATTTAGAGGTTAAAGGTCAAGGTTGCAGCGATCTAACCAAATAAAACATTTTTGTCATTACCTCGACAACACATAAACATCATCTAGTGTTGTTTAGTTTAAATTTTGTTCATATGCTACTCAAAGTTTTTTAATGCACATGCAAATATAAACATACACCATCCGTACTAAAACATAAGCAATACGTAGCTATAACTTTTAAGAGAAATGAGTAATTAGTCAGACTGCACCCGCTCTGCTTTGTTGGGGGCGGCTGACTTTGGCTTTTTAGCATCTGTCTAACCCTAATGCTTACTCTGCTGCCCAACAGATATAAAACTGCTCGTATATTAGTCTGCTGCTGCGGTGTTGAGAAGATTAGTAGGGCACACTCTTCCCCCTCCAATTTGCACTGCAATCAGTAGCACAATTTTCTCTAGTTATAAAGAGTAGACATAACCATTAACGTTCCTTTGATTACAACCATGTTAATATTCTCGCGTTTGAAGACTAAACTCCTGGCACCGCTCTGAAAAGTCCTCAAATTTCCTGGCAGAGTATGACAAATTATATTTAGAGTATTACAATTTGTATAGGATATATTATTAGGCTTTATATGATAAAATGCAGGGAGATTGTTGGGCAGTATAATTGCAGATGTTTGATAGAAAGCAGTTAGGCAAAGAAAATGAGTGAATAAGGCCAACTGCTATATTTACCATTTAAAATCACCTGCCTAAAATAACACTGCTCTTTCATGCTGTTTTGACATGTCGGAGCATGGATGTAGGACCGTTTTGGAGGCCAGATGTGCACCTTGGTTGCACAGGTGAATTGTCCTGCTGTGGGAGCCAAGTGCTGCTGGAAAATGCTGTTGTCACAGGGGTGTGTCCAGGTGTCCTTAACAGTACAAGTAGCATTTAAATGAATGTTAGGACCCAGGATTTCCTGTAATGAGAGGATCAGCGTTGTCCTCTTCACTTTTTATTGCTTTTAATATTGTGGCTGTGCGCTGTATATGTCCAGTATATGTACAAATCCATTCAGACAGACATAACGTCCTGTCCTTCCCAGCCCTGAAGACAAAACCTCCTCTTTATGATGGATAGTCTTTCAAAGTAAATGGGCTCATTTGCTCTGAAGTTTATGCATCCTGGTAACAGCGAGGCTATCCGAATCCCCCAAGTACTCCATCTTGTAAGCTTTATCCCCTCCACATGGTTATAATTTGAGAATTTCCCGATTTTCAAAGCTTTTTTTTTTTTCAGCGTAGTGTTGTTAATTAAAAAGTGGACTAGTTTTGTTGTGGCGTTCCACTTTGCCAAGTAGGGAAATCACCCTCTTCTTTCCATTTATTTCTTTGCCTTTCTCGCTCTCTCTCTCTTTCAGCCGTTCGCCCTCCCGTCCCGTCCGCCTTTGTCAAGAATAAAGCTAGCCCCACCACTTTGTAAATGAAACATCCTCCCAACATTAATGGGATTGAACAGATGTTTTCTGTTTGGATGGTCAGAGATGGGACACTAAAGCCTGCAGCAAAACAAAACAAAAAGATTTTAAGAGGAAAAAACCCCAGAAAGCAAAAGCAGATATTTATGGAAATGATTATATCACTTCCCTCATATCCCATATGAACGCATGTCTCGCACACATGGCAAATTAGAAGTCACCTCTTCCAGTTTAGCGCACGTCTTAGAGCATGTGCCAGCGATCTTGGTACTAAAACATCGTAAATAACACTGTAACCCCTGGGACAAGGTGTTATAAATAGGACGTGTCAAACCCCGCTGTAGCCAGCCGCTGTTTAAAACCTTCTCTTTTCACCCACCGGGCCGCTCAGCTGCTTTTTAATTTGGCCCTCCCGTGGGCTAACCGACTGACGCCTCTCGGCAAGGGCCTCTGTATTTCAACAAGGCCACAAAAGCCCCAGTCCTCGGGCACTCGCACTCGCAAAGCTCTCCAGCCTTCCTGAGCTGTTACTTTTTTGGAGCCCAGACTCTACCATCAGCAGAAGAGAAACACCGGCCCTGGCCAGAAGGCAGTGGCCAAGTCTCATCTGTCAGAAAGCTAGGGGCCAGACTCTCCAGCCACTGGGTGGGCAGGGCCCGACCAAAACAGAGAGAGGAGCAAAAGTGAACGAGAGCGGAGAACAGGGGAGAGAGGGTTTGAGAGCGAGAGGAAGCTCCCAGATAAACAGACCGCAGCGCCTCAACTCCTAATCGCCCTGCGCTTCCGTTTCCAGACTCTATAATTAGAAGGGCCCCGGCCCTTCTTTCTCTTTATTCCCAGTTGACGCAAATGCTTCTTGTGGCTTGGCACCTCGTTTGGGGCGTGGGTTTTCAAGAGTTTACAGGCCCTGGGCCTTAGCTTTTTGGCTTTCTGGTCGCTCTGATACAGCATGACTAGCTAACCACTGTCTTAATGCACACTTCACTTGGCTTTAGTTAGAGTTTCTTTCTTCCACCTCTGATAATCTGCACGAACCTATCATTTATCCAGATTTTCATCATCTGTGAGCAGTGCTTTTTCTTTACTAATTTTCAAATCTTGGCCAAGGGAAACTTCGACTCTGAATGTGCAAAAATGGCTTCTTTTTTTTCCAGAAAGGGAGTGTTTTCCATCTCCCTCGCACGTGTTGTTGGATCCTTTTAATCTCATGCCATTCCAACATCCTCTTTTCACATTTGACATGCCACCCAATAAAGCCCGGCCACTAATTAAAACCTACTGCAGCCTCCACATAAAAGATTCCAAGTGGAAAAACTGAGAGGAAAATACTAATTACTTTAATATTATTTATGTCTGGAAGTCATCAGAAGGACAGGGCCTTGGACATTTTTTACACTCTGCATCAATGAGTTGTATTATGAGTTGCTGCTCGATCTCCATGTTTGTAGCATGTCAGAAGGTTTCTGGGGATGGGTTTTGGATTGTATTTGAAAAGCAGTGTAGACGAGCCAGTTTAGATCTGGGTTTGTTCTGGTGTGGTTTGTTGGGCATGTTGTTTATGGTTTGGACCTATACTTTCTGGAGTTTGACGAGCTTCAAATAAAACAGGACCAAATGAATGGGCCTGTCAGTGTTGGTTACACTTGTGCTGCGCTGTGGTTCAGCGTTTTGGTGATTCTGAATGCGCATAGACACGCCCATAAATGTGCACTGATGCTCGAATACATAGATTGCCTCTTTTATGGACGCTCGTTTCGTCTGTCCTTGAACAATCACAGGACTCGAGCCGTGCTTTTACCAGACCGAGCTATCATGTAAGGCAAAGTTGCATTTTATGACTGTCACAAATGATAGCTGGCTATGTTTAATGGGCTGGTTTGTTTGTTTTAAGTGCATAGTAATTCTTTCATGCTGTCTAACATGTGTCATGCACATTTGTATGGTTGTATGCTGCTGGAATAAAATGCAGTTGAAATATTTTGGTTGGTCAGTAGAGGTGGGAATCACCATACATCCCACGATACGATATTATCACAATACTTAACGCACGATACAATATTATTGCAATTTTTAAAAATATTTTGCGATATTCAGATTCTGTACATAAAGGTAAACTTTATCAATATTCATTTTATCTAATATCAAAGTCTCACACTCAGTCTTTCTCTCATTTCAGTTTTATTGTTGACAAACTGAACGGTTTGTATTACAGTCTAGTCCAACTTAACTGAATGCAACCATCTGGTACAATTATAGCTATTCTGAACTATGCAATATGAAAACTATGGAGCCCCTTCAGCAACTGAAGAATTTGAAAGTAAATTAAAACAAAATATAATTTTACATTAAATAAAAAAGTTTTAAACGTAATTAAAATAAAACATGTCTTAAATTAAAATAAGTAAACTGTCATGTTTATTGCTGCCAAAAACAAGTTAAACACATTTGGACAGTGAAGGAATGTCAGGATTCTTGCTCAGAAAAAGGATCAACATGCTCTGAAGTCAGAGCACAAAAACCTTTTTTGTAACAAAATATCGATTTCTGCTGTCCCTGTATCGATACATTATTAGCAAACAAAATATCACAATACTACACAGTATCGATTTTTCCCCCCACCCCTGTTGGTCAGTGTACCATTAGGAACAGTAAGACACACTGCACAAATTGGAGTATCATTTTGAATCATCTTGATTAAAATGATTAAAATAAACAAACAAAAACCAAGATGTAACATGTGCTTCAGGTGATAGGTCTAAAGGTCTCTGGTGGAGTGATGGGACATCATACTGCCTCATTTGATCGTTTGATGATTGCGGTAAAAACACATCTTCTAAGGCCAGATGATATGCATATGGTTAACATAGATGTTTTCCTCTTCAGACCACATTATGTTGTATGGATGGGAACCTTATCATTATGGAGTATACAGCACTATTGACCTCCAAAGCTTAATTTGTTCGATTAGTGTCATCACTGTATGGTTTGGCCCAGTTGAAAAGGTAGGCGCTGCTACATGACACAAATGTAGCGCGAAGTGCATTTTAAACCGTGCGTATTACAATATTTGAGCATTAGCCAAAAAACAAACAAACAAAAGGCATGCATTCAAGCAGCTGCACGATAAAATAAGAACCATTTATACAGCACACATTAAGAATCAGCTTACAGTGAAGCCGGCTAACGGACTGATTCCTGATGTCAGTGACTATGTGTTCTTTGTAGGAATGCTGCTGGTAACTGCCGACACCCTGGGACATGACTTTCACGTCTTCCAGATCCTCACCCACCCGTGGGCATCTTCGCAGAGTGCCGTTCACCATCTCTATACGCTGCATCGTGGGGAGACCGAAGCCAAGGTCTGAAACAAACTCAAACCTACACGCACACTGCAACCATCCACTGGGAGTAATAGTACAGATATTTAATGAGTGTTTAGATTGCATTGATTCACATACACATACATTCTAGTCAAATGTAGTAAATTGTGAACTTGTATGTAAGTATAATTATTACTTCTTTCTTCCTGTCAAATCACTGCAATATGATTAAGATAGTGAAGATAGTGAAACCAAAAAAAGGGTAAGAACAAAGGTACGGTATTACAAACAAAACACAATTTATTACTGCTCGTCCCTCCATAGAACAAAAGTATGTGTAATAGTGACCATGAAATTTAAAAACATTAGCGTGATACATAAGGTCAACAATAGAAAGTAATGCATTTATTTATCCACCAACCTCATTTTTACTACCTTGCTGAGCTGTGCTGCGTAGATGGCTGGACCTTCCTCTCCCTGACTGTCTCCTTTGGCTGCTCCAGGGATATTTTACCAGCTCGAAACCATAAACTTTCCAGGCTGTCCCGGTTCAGCCCAGGGGTTTTCTCCTCATATTTTTTAGCGCAAAACCTAGGTGGTGAAGAATAATCTTACTGAGATACCTGGACCACCGGAACTGAGAGCTACTCTCCCTCTCTCCAAAGATGAAACAACCACTATCTCATGACCATATTGTGGGTAGGAATGTAGATCAACTGTTAAACTCACAGCTTTTATCATTTATTTAATGACTTAGTTATCCTCTGTTGTTTCTTCATTTCCTTTCAGTAGTAGACAGGAGATGACCCTTCCCTTAGCTGTCCAGTTTGAGTGAGATCCAGGTTTGGACCAGTCCCCCTCCAAACCACATTCCCATTTAAACAGATACATTTATGAGAAAAATACATGATTGGTAAAGAAAAACATTCATCCAGTTTATAGAAAATAACATGCTCCACCCCCTCGATGAACTGCAACATTTAAACAGCATTAAAACATTACCTGTGTTGTTATTCTATACAATTTAGCATAATTGTGTTTTTATAGTACGAAATCACAACAACAGTTACCTGAAGTTGCTTTATATTGTAAGGAAAGACCCTACAGTAATACAGAGAAACCCCAGCATTAAGACAACCAATGAGAATGTGTTTGTGAAAAGTGGGAAGGAAAAACTCCCTTTTAACAGGAGGAAACATCCTCCAGAACCAGGCTCAGGGAGGGGCGGCTATCTGTGTGACCAGTTGGTGATGAAGGGAGACAGAACAAAAGACTTACAGAGGAAGAGAGCCAGAGATGAATTTTAACTAATGATTAAATGCAAAGCTGTGTACAGATACATAGTGAGTGAAGAAACACTTGCGTGTTACCTGATTTAAACCTAACCATTACTTTATCAAAAAAGAAAGTTTTAATTAAAGAGGATGTCTCTGCTAAAATCTTGAGTTGACACATTATTACATGTGGTCATTTAATAATACTTTAGGGAGAGAAAAGAGTATATCGAGCAGTATATTAGCTGTGGGCAGCTAATTTTCACCACCTACACTTTGACACTTTCACTAAATGTATGGTCTATAATAATGAAGTGAAGGGATATGGTAATTAATTTAATAAAACAATGAAAAGAAAAAAGATTGTAGTTCTCAAGATTATTTTTAGTTTGACTTTTTCTCATTAATTACAGTAGAAAGGAGAAGTGCTTGCTCAACAAAAGTACTTCAGGCCTTGTTAAGTTCAGGATTATTGACTGGGAACACACACCATCACATGCACACACACTCCTACAGCCTGCCTGCAGTTAATGTATGACCAAACGTCAGGTCTGCTGACTGGCTGCACACTGAGGGTGCTTTGATCCAAGCCCTTGTAAACACTGAATGCCGGCCCCTGCCTGTGTTTGGGACAGGGGTTATCACCACAATAACACACAGACACACACACCACACACACACACACACAGAACTCAGAAACATACTGGGAGTCATAAAGTCTTGAGTTAGGTAGGTGGAGGTGGACGCCTTATCTGTCTCCAGCGACCAAACATGCGGCTGGCTGTCAGTGACCCGAGGCCAGGTAAACAGACCTGCGAGCTGATACCAGCTGTAAGGGGCTGAAGGCGGAGCAGAAGGTGGATGAGCTCAGAGCCACGAGGCTCTTCTACTAAACTTAACAGTCTGTAGCATCAATTGATGTCCAGTCATCTGAATGAATGAAAAATTAACTGGCACATTTATTTGTGCTTCAGTAATGAGGCTGCTCTGTGAGAACACAATTTCTTCAGCCTTTATTTTTAGCAGTGGTTCCCAAACTTTTTTGCTGGGCCCCCCTTTGTTTTACAAGAAAAATGTTCGCGCCCCCCCCCCCCCCCGTGTGTCGCTAGCAATCACGTAGCACAACATTATATACCAGGTAGTCCAACTTCAGTAACCCTGCAAACGCCACTGCTGTTTAGTTTCTGTCTTCATTTATGTTGGAAGTGGTAGCAGAGCTGTACGTTTGAATTAGTGTCAAAAATCTCTCAGTCAGAACATGGTATGTCAAGTTTAGGTGGAAACTAGCGAGCTAACTCCCTGTTAACTTCTAACTCCGTTAAATTTAATAAATTCTGTTTTCATGGATGCCTGGATGTTAAACTTAATTGGTACACCTGGTACAGCAGCAACGCTGATGATTTTATTAAAGATGAAATCATTTAGACCGTTTTTAACTCTTAGTGTTCGTTTGACTTTGGGACCTGAAGCTGACGGAGTTTAGGACCCAGATTACTCCGAAGCTCCTCGCTACGGCAGCCGTAATGCTCTGACAATCCATCAAGCAGTGCAGCTTACCAAAGTTGTACTAAAACGTTTTTAACAGATTTTTGCACGCCCAAATCGATTCAAGGTCAGTAAGCACAACCGGAATTCATACATAAGGCACACTCTCGATTTTTGAGAAAAATAAAGGATTTTAAGTCCTTATAGTGTGGAAAATACGTTATACAGAAGAAAAGAATATATCGCGATATATATCGTTACCGCACATGCTTAAAATTATACCGTGATATGAATTTTAGGCCATATTGCCCAGCCCTAGTCACCCTTAGCAACAATAACTGCAATCAAACGTTTGTAGTAACTGGCAATGAGTGTTTTATAGCGCTGTGGACGAATCTTGGCCCACTCATCTTTGCAGAATTGTTGTAATTCAGCCACTTGGAGGGTTTGAGCGTGAACTGCCTTTTGAAGGTCATGCCACAGCGTCTCCAAAGTCCTCATTTGGTCTTTCTTAAATCATTCCGAGATGGACTTGGTGTGTTTTGGATCATCGTCCTGCTGCAGAACCCAAGTGTGCTTCAGCTTGAGGTCGTGGACAGTCTCCCTCAGGATGTTTTGGTAGACAGCAGAATTACCACAAAGATTCAGAATCTGAATCAGAGTGCTTTATTAATCTCTAAGGAAATTATGTCAAGGCTTCCAGATCCTGAGGCAGCAAAACAGCCCGGCCATCACACTACCACCACCATATTTTACTGTTGGTATGATTTTCCTTTTCTGAAATGCTGTTTTACTTTTACGCCAGATGTAATAGGACACACTTTTCAAAAACTTCAACTTTTTCCACGTCTATTCCATGTTTTTACCATTTGTGGATAATGGCTCTCACTGTGGTTCGCTAGAGTCCCACAGCTTTAGAAATGGCTTTATAACCTTTTCCAGACTGAGAGATCTCAATTACTTTGTTTCTCATTTGTTCCTGAATGTCCTTGGATCGTGCTATGATGTCTGGTTCTTGAGGATCTTCCTTTCTTTGTCAGGCGGGTCCTATTAAGCGATTTCTTGATTGAGAACAGGTGTGGCAGTAATCAGGTCTGGGTGTGGCTGTTGAACTCAGCTTTCCAAAGGTGAAACACCACAGCTCATTTAAGTTATAACCTGGGGGGAGCCACTTTTTTGCACACAGGGCCTTAATAATAAACACCTTCATTTAGAAGCTGCATTTTGTGTTTACTTTCTGCTCAGTGGTTTGGTATCTCCTTTGTTCAATCAATAGACTTCTGGGGCAGATGGCCCCGCCCCTTCCTGAGCCTGGTTCTGTTGGAGGTTTCCTCCTGATAAAAGGGAGTTTTTCCTTCCCACTTTTGCCAAAGTGCTTGCTCATAGGGTGTTGTCTGATTGTTTCTATATTATTGTAGGGTGCTTATTAAGAATATTAAGCACCTTGAGGTGATTGTTTTCATGATTTGGTGCTGTATAAATAACATTGAATTATAGTAATGCAGCACATGTTTTCAACAGGTAAGACGTCTGAAAGAACGCCAGTTAAGCAACCAGACTCTCAGACATACTGTTGTAATACGTATATATATATGTGTATATCATTAGTATTAATTCACAAATGCACCCATATGGCCTTCTTTTCTTTATAATGCTCGGCATGTCATACGTGATCTTCAAAAACAATTTGAAATTCCACTTTCCCTCACACATTTTTAAATTAGCTCAGGCCTAAAGAAAGAAGCTGCTTTACTGTTTTCTTAACTTGCATAAAGTAGTTTGAACCTGCATATTGACTAATATTGGTTTTCAGTGTTTCTGAGATCTGATTTTTAATGCCCCTCAGGCCCCTCAGGTCGCAGCATTTCATACTGATTGACTGATGTTCACTCTTTGTGTTCTCCAGATTCGTTGAATGGTTGAACGATGTTATGTACCTTAGATAATAAAAGCAAAATTCTTTGCAGTTTAATACTGAGAAATGTTATTCTTGAAACAGCTGATCTATTTGCCCACACAAGAGAGGTGAACCCCTCCCTTCTCTGCCTCATTTCTGGGGTACTTTTATTTATATATATCCAGTCATGTTACTAAGATGTTACTAGTTATATTAACATTTTAGTTGTTAGATGTTCCACTGTGTTTTGTTAAGCAGACCAAAACTCCATTTTTTGCCTCTATTGCAAATGAAAAAAAAAAGATTTTAAGAGTTTTAGCAGTTGACATGTTGCCTTTCCATTGTTTCATTATGTAAAATGTATTTTTATGTGTTTATTTACATTCTAATCACTGTGTAAATGGAGTTTTTGGGGACAGACTGTCACTGTCAGATTTCCTTTGTAACCTACTTCCACAGAGTAACCAGGCTTCTTGTGCAAACATGTGATTTGAGTATTTGCCAATTATATGTCAATATTTAAAAACCTTACTGACTTTAATGTTAAAAACATCTTGTTTTAATGTTGTGATATTTTTTGTGAAGCAGTGGAAATGATCTAAACTTGTAGTTCTGACACAAAGCAGCAGCTCCAGTCCCAAGAAGACATTTGTGTTCAAAACCCACATCAGCCATCTTTAGTATATCCACATTGTTTAAAAGCATTTACACACTTATGGATCTGTTTAAATCTATTACGCTTCTGCTCACAGTTAACAGTGCTTTTCCATCGTTATAGATCAAATTAGGCTGCCGTAACAATATTGACAAACAGAGGCCTGTTATGTAACTTTTGTAATCGTAGTTAGTCTGTCAAAGTGAGAAGGATGAGGCGTCCGATGCTAACGACCACATAAACCCTCGTTAATTGTCCATCTCACGCCTCCGTGTGAGAGGTGTTTATCTGGTCACATCTTTGTCACATTCTCGTCATTCTTTCAGACTTGTTCTCAGGTCAGCTGAGATGCTTAATCTTCACTACGTGGTGTGACTGATTTAAAAAGAAAAACAAAGGCATTAAACTCGTCTTATCATCTTCTGACTGTCACACATGTCATCAAGTACTTTGTTGGAAAATACAAGGGAGAGCTATCCAGTCTTTCAGGAATGTGCTACCTCCACATCAGCCCTTGCATGTGACTGAAAGCAGATGCATTCCGCCTTTTTGAGATAACATTTGACAAATGTTTGATATGTGGATGGTTGTCACACCATGAAAGTACAATTATAGCCACCCTTCAGGTAATCCCCCACCTGATCGAAATGGATTTGGCCATGATATCCAGGACCCATTTACTGTTGGAGCCCTGACAGGTCTATTATGACCAATTACAACACACACAAAGTAGCCCTTTCTCATCTCTGAGTCATCTCTTATAAGCTACAGCAGAGGTCAGCCCTCCTCTTTCAGTCATCTTTGTAAAGTAAAGTAACTGTCTGGTATGCAGAGGATGCCCCATTAACTGTCATTGCTGGGGACAATTACCTCGTCTGACCTGGCAAAAGATTAGAAAGGCCTGGAGGGACAGAGCTTTCTCTTTGGCTGGCTGACTGAGGAGTCAGGCATTCCTCTTGTAAACTTTCTCCTGGATCTACACTCTCCAGCCTGCCATATAGATATAATAGATATATGTATATGTATTATTTTTATTTTTTTAAAGGCATGCCAAGTGATAGATGCAGTTTCAGCGCACAATCATTTCATCGGTCTGTCACCTTATCTCTTTGTCTTTTCATTTTCTCGCTCCCACTCTCCAGTGCTTGTATTGTCTCATGCAGCCTATTTGTCTGGTTTCCTGCATGTCTGACGTGCTTGGGGAGATCCTATCTTCTCTTGAATGTCTGCTCCCTGAGTGTTGGAGAAGAGCAACTAAATAAGGATGCCATTTTTCTTGGTCATTTATTTTATCGCCAAACAATCTCATATCTTATTGTCACCTCTTGCAAAAACTGTTGTCTGTTTCTGTCAGGCTAGTCGACATCTCAGTCATATCTCTTGATCTCTGCGATTAACACTATAGCCCAGTCACACTAGAGTTAGTTGCACTTTGGAGTAGTTTACTTTTGCGTCCATGTTTCTGTGCTGAATAAAATACGCAGGCATGTAAATATATTTTACACATTCATCAAGTTATTTTGAGACCATCCATCCACTTTCTGCCACAGGTCTGGGTCCGAGGGACAGCAGAGAAGCCCAGGCCTCTCTCTTTGACCATATTCACAGATGGGATTATTTTGAATTGTGCACAAATGATAATATGCCAGTGTGGAAAAGCTTTTTATCTTTGCCAACTGTCTCAGCTGAAAGAAGCTTCATTTCAACACTGTATCTTCTCTGACCAGTAAATCTAAAATCAAGGTCCACTGTAAACCCATGTTTGGGACAGTAGGCTTTCCACACTGTCCCAGAGCCATCCCACCAGTGATATTAGGACCAAAAATTTAGGAGGTTTACCACCCTCCAAGTACTTAGTTTCTCAAGTCACTCAGTGTGTAGTTTGTATGGAGTAGGCATCGTTCTGTTTTAGGAGCGTATGCACCCGAGGATCATCCACATAGAAGTGGCTTCTAAGAATGAAACTGAGGGGCTGCAGATACAGAGAAAAGATGCCCAATGACTGATCCCTGAGGATGTGAGATGGTTTAGACTAACACAAAAACATTCTCTCCAGTTTTTACACGTCGACCAGCCTCTACACTTTAATGGAATTTTCAGAAAGAAAGTTTTATGTGGTATGTGTCAACATTTCCACTACTTATGCTTATGGTGTGACATTTATCTGCTCTGTTTTTTGTCCGATTTTTTTTCACCTGTCTGGATCCAGGTACAGGACATGTGTTTCAGCCAGGACAGTCGCTGGGTAGCCGTCAGCACCCTCCGTGGCACCACACATGTATTTCCCATCAACCCCTACGGCGGTGCACCGTGTGCCCGGACTCACATGTCCCCACGTGTGGTAAACCGGATGTCGCGCTTTCAAAAGAGCGCTGGATTGGAGGAGATTGAACAGGAGCTGAACAGGGCAGCTGCTTTAGGAGGAGGAGCAGGAAGTCTCGCAGGAAGTGGCTGCATCTTAGGTGGAGGAGGCATCGGTGGGCGCTGTAGCCCCATACCTGGCCTGTCCAGTAGCCCCTCAGGGTCTCCATTACATGGTAAGGAGCTGGGAGGGTGAAGAAGTGAGACGCTTATTGATGTTTCAGTTTTAGAAGTCCAAGTTGGCGTCTCAGCAGTAGAGTTGTGGTCAGAAGAATACATACACACAACTGGTAACAATGAAAACTGTTAGGAAGAGCAGATTTAGGAGTTTTAAGTGGTTGCCGGTTGGTAGCATAGCAACAGCTGTGACTCCTGACATGCTCAGACGGGTGTGAGTACTGTGTGGACATATGCCGCTTCCAGAGGGGACACACTGAGCACCTGTGAACATTTTGAGTTTTGTATGTAAAACTTTATATTCAGCCACATGTTTCAAAAATTACTTACTTGGCTTCTATGTCCATTTCTTAAAAAATAGAGCTTTTTAAAACTGGATTATTCTTTTTGATACACTCTGTATATTAGTGAGTTGTCACAGTGAGTAATAAATGTGTTAGTCGTGATGTAATACATGATTGTTCCAAAACTAGATGACAAGCAGCTTCCTCAGTTCTGTAATCTCTGTGAACTAAACAGTAATTCTCATCTAGTCTGGTTATGTTGACACATTCACATCCTTAGAACAGACCACGGATTCCACCCAGAACTGTTTACCAGCTGTGATATACTTGGAAGTTTAGCCTCGAAAGTTCATTAGACTCTCTATGAGGGTTTTTTTCCAGCCCCCATTTTTGAGAATAATTTAATCTGGCAGCAAACGTCATAGAGAGTTTATATAAGTTAACAGGAAATCCAAAAACTTGTTTCTGTTAGTTTACTCATTTACTTTTCGCAACTTCAAAAATAAGGTACATACTGACCCATGAAGTTTTGATACAGTTATATCCTCACATACCGAGTGCTGAAATCAGTGTGTAATGTGTTTACATCATAAATGACTTAAATTACCTGTTGTCAGATTCATTTTTAATTTTGATTTATTGAACCTTTATTTATACAGGAAGTTCCACTGAGACTCTGTCTCATTTACAACACAGACCTGTTTCAGACGAACATATTAAAAAGCTTCAGGTTGACTGTTTTTAATGATCAGTTGACAATTACATCAACAACATAGTTTACAAACAGCAGGTTTTGTTAGTAATGCCTTAGCGGCCACGTTAGTGTTGCTCACTTACACTCTTTTCAACTTCTGCAGAGAATCTTTGTATAATCTAAGATATAACCTAACCGAGTGGCCAATGCCGTTCCCAGCATTTATACTTGTGGGTGGTGTTTTATGTGTTAATTACCTTGTGGCTGTGGCCTGGTGTTATATGCTGTTCTAGCCATAATAGAAACAAATGCAGTACTGGGCCTTTTCCCTCCTGGGTCCCCACACTTTGTTGTGGTCATGTTTTTTTTCCGTAGGCAAATCTGTATGTTGTTTGTTCAGACATGAAATCTCCAACCAGGAATCTGCTGTTGTCTCCGAGTCCTTGTATTGAGGGTATGATTGTTGTTCCTTATATTTGAGGCAACGGTTATTTTTCTCTCACAGTTCCTTTTGAAAACTGCAGCAGAAATGCATAAGAGGAAACAACTGTACTGAGCAGGCCAATCACAGTAGCTGTGGCCTCCATTAACGCAACAGTTGGTGACATTCCTGGGACAGCGGTGACGACACAGGTCTTCAGACGGGTCTGCAGTTACTGCGTACATACGGCGTAGACTTATTGCCCATCCCCTCTTGCCACCCTCTAACACGTTAAGCAGGGAGGGGGCAACCTTTGCATTCACCTAGAGATGTGTTTCTGTCCACATGACGACTGTAAGCACGACAGTCGCTCTTTTTCAGCAAGTATCTCTCCGTCTGCAAGTATTTTGTCGTGATTGTGCAGCGATATAAAAATGGTGAGCTAAATGGAGTGTTACTTCAGGTTAGAGATTGCTGCAGTGGAGTCTGTGTGTGTCTGTGTGCATGTGTGTTTGTGTTTCCAGTGACTGGTTGTCACAAGAGCCACTTTTCCAGGGACTCTGCCACAACCTTGTCTCCCTTGTTTGTCAAACACTATTGCAGGCCACTCACACTAGCTGTGTGTACCTTTCTGGCAAAGATGCACGCTGATAAACACAGACTTTGTGTAACCTGCACTGTTTGACCCCAAAGGTGTTACTGGGAGTAAATTATCACAGTTTCTATGAGTCATGGTCTTCCTGGAATATCGCTGAGCTTTGATAAATGTGCTGCTGCCAGTAGCGGGTGGATAACTTGATAAACACTTCAGAGAACCACATGACTGGGAATCGATTGGTGGGTAATTCTGCATGCTATAGTAGAAGAGGTTTGAAAACTTAAGTCATGTTTTTTCGTGACATACTTTTCATCTTACTGCCGTGGAAACAAGCTCCTGAACTTTAAAATACTGTAACAAGCAGTTCGTTAACTTCAAAAGTGAAGGTCATGCAAGCAGATGTGTGATCTATTCCACAGAGCAGTGTACTCCTTTGGATATGTACACATCTTTCTTTTTATTTAAGAGAGACACTGTTATTTATCCCACGTTGTGTTCCAGCAAAAAGTGTTAATGTGCTGAAGTAAAATATTTAGATGGGCAGTTTTGTTTGAACCTAACCTCTTGCAGTTGGAAGATAAATATTTAAAATCGTGTCTTATCATATCTAACAATTTTCTCACTGTATCCTGTGACCAGGCTTTTTGTTTTTATCTGATGTATTCCCAATGCCATATCAGATGAACTCACCTCACTTTATCTTTTGCTGGATGTTATTAGCTCAGTGGATGTTGTTGCAGTGTTTTTCGTTCACTTATTTGAACTGTCAATATGAAACATCTGTTTAACCCAGAGGCATTACAAGCCTTGTAGTTCTGAGTTCAGTTGATTCGATGCTGTTCTCTCCTGTTCCTGTTTTTCCTGCTGTGGTTCATGAGGTACGGCTGCTCGTCTGCTAAGATTGGTCACTCTGAGTGCAGTCACACCCTCCGTGATTTACTGCTTCAGTAAGTGCGTTACACTGTGGCATCAACGTAAACACTGTTTCATACCATATTATCGGTTGCTGCTGTGGAGGCACCGATTCCTATCACTGGACTACTTGGATGCTCACATACGGCAGAAATGTGACACCGTAGTCTGGTCTCAGTCTTTTACCTTTGTCTGTTTGTTTGTGCAAATTATACACAGTTTAAAAACACGTATTTGAAAATGTGTTTGAGTTTGTTGGGCACTATAGCAGATTGCTGCTGCTCGAGGTCAATCGGCTGGACTGCTAAAAGACAGAATAAATATTTGGAGGGTTTAGCGTCGTTATAATGAAATCCATTCAATTTTTAGGTGTTTCACAATATTGAACACAGGCTATTTTTCTGAATAATAGCAATAATTGTCATAAATATTATAGATGGAAATATTATAGATGATCCATGTCTCTCATCCTACGCCCAGCATTGTGCGGCCCAAAAGTCTTCAAATAGTTGATCGAAGATGCTGGACTGGCACATGAGGTTTCAGGGTCAGGTCTTACATACACTCTCCTGAGTGCCCTTGCTTTCTTTGTCCTTCCTGTCTTCCTCGTGTAGCTCCCCAACCCCCCACCACACACACACACACACACACGTACATGCATGGACACATTCCTCCACGGTGTGAAAAATAGTTCATCAAACATTAAAAGGATGTCTGGAGAGTCACTGCTGTGCTGCGATGAGAGACAGAGAAGCACAGAAACATCAAAGTGGGCTCGGAGGTGAAAGTGACTTAGCAAAGTAATGAGGTGCAATTGAGGAAAAATGAAGAAGAGATAGAGCAGAAGGAATAAAAGTGGGAGGAGGTAGGCGACAGAAGCAGGGAGAAAAAGATAAGTTTGTAGTAGCGGTGCTGAAAGCCGGGGTCTCGGGGAGCGTGGTCGTAAATCACACTTTGGTTTCAAAGGAGAACATTAGGGCCACCTGTCAACAATTAGTCCACACAGGGATGCCTAACTCTGTGTGTGCGTGTCTAGGTGTGTGTGTACATTTGAAAAAGATAGTGTCTACCTGTGGTAAGATATATAAAAATGAGCCGCTTTTTCCCTTTGGAGAAAGTTTGACTTCACTGTAATGTTCAAAAGGTTTCAGGAAATTAAAGTCGGGTTTGACATGACATCAATTTAAGAATTGCCAAAAAGTGCCTATTTCAGTAATCCATTATCAGTTGTGACCTGTGGAGGAAGGTCATTTAGGTCTCTCTCTCTTTCTCTGTCTGTCTGTTTTTGGTTTTTTTGAAGATAAATTGGCTCCGAGGCATCCTGCCTCATGTAAATTTAGAAATGCAGCCCCTACCGCCACCAGCGTTGATAAAACTCCATAATTTTCACCGGATGCAAACACATCGAGTCACATTTGCTTTTGTGTTTACCTTCCGGCCTGTTTTTGCTGGCTGGGTGTGAATTTTGGGTAGCAAAGACGGTTTTCTTAGGCTGGCACAAAGCAGCAGGGTGAGGCAAGCTGGGGCCGGGCCACCTAGCCACAACAGCTGCCCTGTGATTGTCGCCAGCGAGGACAGCGTTGATTTTTGGGAAGGAACTGTAGAAAAGTACACATCCTTCTCAAAGCTGCCAGCCTCAGGCCACCGGCACACCTAAAAATAGAGCCTGCAATTGGCTGGCTTCTTGTCACTGTTAAAATCTGAAATGGCTATTTATGTCCTTGTGTACAGTACTTTTTTCTCTCCCCAAAGCCTGTCCTCTGTGCGATCGATGTATTGTCATTTGAGGTGATGACCCATAATGTGAGCGTCCCATGCTGTAAAAGTGTGGTTTGTCTGCGGCGCAGCTCATACAAGGCTAGATTAGTAAGTGCATATTCTGTGCACAGGGCAGAGGTTATTGAGGCTATACCAGGCATATGGCAGCCACTGCAGACGTTTTATTATTCAGATGTCTTTCAGCTCCAACCACAGTACTGTATAATACAGCAGTGTGTGGAGGAAAAAAAGCAGCTTGATCATAATAATCTAAAAACCCTCTTTGATTTTCGCTTTGCTTTGACTTCATATTTTTACTGCGCCATAGTTCTGAGCAATACCTAGAGATGAGGTTTTTATCTGCTGACTGAGGGTCAGTTTTTCTACTGTCCACATGAAATGCTGTGAAATGTCCCGGCTTTCCCCTTTTCTGCAACATGTTTATGACAGTTATGACTTGGTGTGCATTTTTTCACATGCTTGGGTGCCTTTCATTGTATACATAGCACCAGTAATACACTTCCCAACCATAAAACATCAACACAGGGCTATTAGTCAGTGCAGCTGATTTGTTTCCCCGCAAAGCAGGAGCCCTGGTGGTCCGATCATAGGGCCATCTGGGCCCTGGCGCTGGTTCAGAGAAAGAGGGGGAGGCGAAAAACAAGGTGTGACGGGAAACTGTTAATTCACTTGTTGATAAAGGGACACTTCCTTTCTGCTATTAGAGGCTGACGGGTTGCTTATTTGGGTTTGGACTTTTGTTTTATCTCGCCCTCCTCCTCCTCCAGCGCTCCCCTTCGTCAGTCATCGTCCTGTGGTGAAAAACACCAACGCTCTGCTGAAGCCGATGCCAAGGAAACATTACCTCATAACTGCTGGTGTGTGACACGTATGTGCACGGCCTCGCGCTGACCCTGTTTTTAACAGTATAGTTTACCTTAAGTCAAACAGTCGCAGCGTACAGACAGAAAATCTAGAAAGTTTCGCAAGATACGATAGATGGCTTTAACAGAGGAGGTCGGGATTTTAATTTCAGTAACGTGTAAACTGCACGAACCAGTCGGATGGATTACTTGTCCAGACTTTAGTCGTCATAATGAGCTGTCCGCCTTGGATCGCTGTCCGGCCTGAGGCTGAGCTAGCCAGCATTTGCAAAGGGACCACATGCATGCCATTTCAGATTTTTATTTTATTCTTTTTTAATTTACTCTCTGATGTGGTTATACCATCTATACCATCTCCACGGCTACTGACCTCACCCAGATATCAGCGATATTTAGCTGACGCATGTCCAACCTCACAAATGAGTGGACACATACTTTCCAGCCATTTGGTGCCGTTCATTCTCACGTGTAGTAAAAGGATGGTCAAATATATTGCAGCAGAAATGCTAAGCCTGCTCTATCCCTTGTCCCCTGTAACAATCCAAAAAGCGTTGTTTTTTTTATCAGTCAGTCTGTTTGATGCCTAAAATGAAAGACTTGAACTTGTTACATTTATTCACTGATTTGTCACATTGTCTCCAACATCAACATCATTTTTAAAATTAAACATAGTTATGTACAAAAGAACATGATGAACCATATTAAACTTTTATAAATGAAATAACTCGTGGAGGGGACAGATTTCGAATTTTCTCAGATAGATAATACTTTGTACTTTTCAAATGTATGAAAAAAAGTTCTCCAGCAGAAATAATATCTGTTGATATTTAAAACTTTCCAGTAACTTTTAGAATGGACATAAAAAATAATTTTAGGTTCACTGGGTCAGCAAAAGTGAGTTGAGCCTCTGCATGCGTCTGTGACCTCGCTGTGCTGTAGTTGACAGGACCGAGTTTATCAGTTTCTTACCTTTCTTTGACCTTGTCCTACATTTTCTGTACACCCAACAACAACACAAGGATGCACATGGTAGCACTCTCCCCTGACATGAAGTTCTGACATTTTATCAATGACGGCAACATTACTTCCTGTTCTTTATCCTGAGACATTTGTATCGTGCTTCTGTGTCTCAGCTGAAAGTTGGAAATAGATCAGAGTCATTGATCATTTGGGAAGTATCAGTCAGACAGTAGAATAAGACAGAATAAACTTTTGAATAATAAAATGATTATAGAGGTGAAGACGCTGTTTTATTACCACAATGATCCTCCGTGTGGCGCTGTGTGGTCAGGATTGCCGACACTCTGCAGAGGGAGGAGCAGAGCAGGCAGGCCGTGCTCCGCAAAGAGAGACGCACAGAGAGGAAAGGACTCGTAAAGCCTGACTTGTTGCTGCAAGGATTTCGCCTTGATACAAATCTAACAACACAGAGAAAGCAGGGTAATTTCTCTGGACCCTTTTTTATGAATGGTCACTTCCTCCAGCTAAAACAACTTGCAGCCCTCCTTTGTAGGTTGTGTTTTTTTTAAAAGGCAGTCTAAACACTTATCTGGTGAATGTGGGGCCTCTTCTCGACCTCTCTTCTCCTTTTCAGTTTTAACATATTTAGAAAACGAGAAAGACGCAATTACATTTGAAATGAGATATTTTATATAACAGCGAAGACACTTTATTTCTTCTCTGAGCTGCCTTTGTTTTCATAATTCGCCTCTTTTATTGGTGACACAGAAACCAGCTTCACCTCTAAATCCTACTGTATAGATCTTAATAATTGAAATGACAAATTACTTGTCAGCAGGAAATAGGAATTGGCAAATGGCTTCCTACAAGGAGCAGATGTTCTTTTAAAAGCATTTTTCCCTCGACCTGCCATGCAGTCAAGAGGATTTGTACATTACTCAGTACATTTGATTTAACAGTCGTGTGCCATCAAAGGTAAGCTAGTGTTTGCGGATCGTGTTTGTTGCCGGCTCCAGCGGCAGGATTCTCCCTGCGGTCGTCGCAGGAGCCAGAGCCCAGCTTGGCTTGAGTCAATAAACGGAGAGCTCAGCGTAAAACCACACAGCAATCGAACAAGCTGTTTACCCTGAAAATTAGCCTTCCCCTCTACTTTTAAGGCTTTTAAACCAACCAAAAATACACAGTGCAAGGAATATGTATCTTGGCCAGCATTTGGGCTCCGCCAGAGACCTCTGTCCTCTTTATAGGAACCCTAATAACTCAGCCTCCGTAGCCACTAACCCTCTCGTCACTGGCTGCACTCATCATTATTTGATTTGCAAAATTGTAAGGTAGAGATAAAGAAATAAAGCTGGCTTGCCATTACACACAGGCAGCACTTGTGGCTTACAGCTTATTGCCTGCCATGTGAATAGCACACGCTCTGAAAAGCCAAAGCCGTCCATTGTCACAGAAATCGATAGATTTTACATCCTGCTTTTGTTCTGTGCAGCACTTGGATCCTTATGCTTAAAAATCATTTCTATATGAATTCTGAAGCTTAAATCCTTCAAGACGTTTCTGTTCGGTCATCTTTTTAATGCAGGGTGTGTGCCCGTGTAAAATATGCATTAAAAAAATGTCAAACATGCTGTTGCTGCTAAAAAATGTCTCTCAGATTCATTTCTTTTTCTTCATAATTCAAACCAAGCTGATTTGAGTTTAAAGGTGCACAAGCGACGCCGCGTCTTTGTAGTCCTTAAAAATAAAGAAGCGTGTATTAACCTGAAAGAAACCTTTCCCTGCTTTGCCCTCAGATTCGTTGTTTGCTCGTGGACTAAGTGTTTTTGACGTGCTGTTTATTTAGACTGGGAAGTCAAAATTCTGCCTGCTGAACCCAGATCATAGCGGCCTGCAGGTTGTTACCAGCAGAACTGCAAAAAAAGCCAATCAGCACGAGATGGGGAGAAAAGCACGTCTGCACCGACTTTCCACGTTTCTGTTTGCACGTGTTTAACTGCTGTAGGTGGTGGATGCTGGTCCATTAGTGCAGACGAAAAAAGACAGGCACCGCTTTGACAAAATAATTAAAATACCAACCTCCTTCAAGAAGAGAGGAGACTGAACTCTGCAGGAATGAAAACACGATGATGGCGAGGATATGTTAATCGTTTTAGCTGGACTTCACGAGTTTCTGCCATTGGCTCGTGAATGCAGCGTGAGGCGGCTGTCACAGTAATGCAGACGTCTCATTATCTCCTCTCTGTCTGTCTTATTGTTTCCTCTCCTTTGGACCGCGAGGTTATAAAAGGAGAGGCATTTAGAGGCAGACAGAGTGACGGACGCAGCCAGTCTCCTCTCTGACCAGGAAGGTCAGCTTTTCCTCATTTAGCTCCGGGCATACGCTGATCTGTTTTTAATCATGTACGCTAACACAGTTGTATTTATTTATTTGTGTATTTATTTATTTATTTTTGGAGCAACTGTTGGAATCTATTAATGGCAACGGGGGGAAAATACATACTGAAAGTGTATCTTAATACCTGGCCACACACAAAGGTGAATATTTTTTTGCATCTGATTTCATTTTTCCTATAATTTTTTGCTTGCAAAATTTTTTATTTAAAACCATTTTGGCCCGACGGAAACATGCCTGCTATTATTAAAATAATACAAAAAGTTTTACTTACAAAAAGCGCAATTTTAGGTTCACACTCTTCATACTGCTTTGATTGTTGTTGCTAAATTAGTTAATTTGTTGCAGATTTTTCTACTGAGATTTTTAAGCATTCAGTCAAATTCTTTCTCGTCTAACGGAGATGTTTGCTTTTCATGTGCAGCAGGACACCTTACAAACCTCGTTCTGGTTTCTCTAACGTCTAACGATTGCCATAACCCATCCCATCTTTACTCCTTCACCCGAATCAGATGATAGATACACACTCAAACACACACATATGGTTGAAGTGTGGGGTGTCATCCGATCCACTGGAGCCGTGTAACCCCCCCACTCAGCTCCTCTTGCTGGCGACTCAGTCCCGTCTGATGAAGCCTTGTAAATACTGACATGCTGTAAACTTGCGGATCTGATTTCAGGGTGCTGTTTGTGCGTGTTTTTGTATTTGTGTGCATTCCTTTCACCTGATAGTTGTTAGTTAGAAATGCACATATGTGTTGTTAGACGTGGACACGTTCCGCTTCTGTGTTTCTGTGTTTTTTGTTGGTTTTTTTCCCTCCTGCCTGCTGCTTTTTTCCCTCTTCATTACAGAACCGACTGCTCTAAGCTCTGAACAAACTGCTCCTTGGCCGTACGGAGCATGTCTGACACTAAAAGCCTCGCTTCTTCTTCCTTTCTTTCTTTCTTTCTTTTTTTTTTACCTCTGGTGTTTGTTCAGTGGAATTTAAGAAAGAAAAGAATCGTGTTTGGGCTTTTTTTTCTATTTTTGCTCTTGTCGAGTGTCTGTTTTTCTAAGCTTCCTGACATGAGAAACTTCAATAAAAATACAAAATGTTCAAAAAATTTTCCCAAATAGGGCCGTTAATAAAAGCCCCCCGTTAGCTTGCGGTTTGGGAGCTGGAGACCGGGCAGGAAGCCATTTTCACACAGGCCGCCCTGACCTCGACTCTTAACTCTGACTGAAAATAGCAGACGAGCGAGATCACTGTACAAAGAGAAAAGAGAGAGAGGTGGAAAGGGAAAACCGAGGAGATAGATACCTCAGCAACACTACCTGAGAGAGAACGAAAGAAGGAAGGAGAAACAAAGCGTTCTGACTGATGGCTTTTCCACCAGTCTTCCGATTCCTTTGCAAAACAGTAAATCTCGTGAAGTTTATTTTCTTTGCAGCATCTGTGTTTTATAAGGGCTCTTTTAATTTGTTTTTACTCTGTCCAGTGGGGGATCCCCTCTCCTTTCTTTTTTACTCCCCTTTGTGTTTGACCCTTTTTATTCTTCCCCACAGTCCTTTTCTCTCACTTTCTTGTCTTCCCTTCTGGTTTTCCTCTCTCCCTCTCTTTCTCCTCCTGTGGAAGTGAGTGTTTTAATAATGCTTCCTTAGGGAGTTGGAGATGGGAGAGCTGCATTTTCTTCTTCCCTGCTTTAATCTCTCACTACATTTCTGGGAAACTTGCATTGTCAGGTGGTAGAATTTGGGGACACATTGGTACAGGTCAGCTGCTGTTGGTCAATTATTGCTGAGCTACTTTGAGGTTTCTTGAAATACTAGATCAAAGTCAGTATCCATGTTTTAATGGTAAAGCAGTACTTTTTAAAATGATTTGTGTGTTTTAAATAATGACATTTTTTTCATTTATTTGTATTTAGCAAAAATAAAATTTAAAGTGTCAGTAACTAGAAACCTATAAATGTAAAATACCTTTTAATGAAATTGAAATTAAAAAGCAACAAAAAGAGGATCATTGATTTATCACTGATGATAATAAAATAAAATGTTCTAACTGCTGCTAATAAAATTAATCCAATTTAAACCCCATATTAAAAACCTTTTACTATGTTTTTAAGTTTACAGAGAAACCTTCCAGTGTGATGCTCGTCAGCAGATTTAGGCCATAAACAGAAAACGGCCTCGCTGCTTTTTGCTCTGGCACACCTGCTGATCTGATAAACTCCATCACTCCTTCTTTAAAGTAACCCCTTTGTGTAAATATCAGAATCAGTGCAAGCTTCTCCGTCAGTGAAGAATAAAACAAATTCTGCTGTTTAGTGACTCGTGCCATGGTTCCTTGTCTCCTTTCCTCGATCAGACCTGTAAATCCACAGTACTTTTCCATCAATGTCATCATTTACTCACATATACTCGCCAGGATTGAGTTCACCGTATAAATACATGCTTTTAGCTTTACAGTTGGAAAAAAGAATTGTCTGCATACATGTAGTACATGTATACATAGTATAGCTGAAAATGAATAAACAATAACCAAAGTGTCTGTTTTCCACCTGTCACATCAAGGTAACTCATACTGATGCAAAAAGAATGGGGGGAAAACAAAAACACATTTCCATAAAGTACGCCTGCTTATTGATTTGCCTAAATGAATGAATGACCTGAAACGGCCACAGCATTAAAGAGACAGCTACGACCACAGCAGGGCAGTGGTAAGGTACTCATCATCAGGCATGAGCAAAAGTAAAACTTTTAGTGGGAATAATTTATTTGGATCTTAAAAAATCAAATTAGTTTCATGCGTAACACTAATGTACTTCCAAAACTTTAAACTAGGGTAAATAAAATGATGATTATGTATAAGGACAGATTTACATTCAGCTGGCTGAGGAGCTCCAGAAACCCCCCGCACCCTTTAGATGCTTGATTGAAAAGCGGCGAGCCAGCATTTACACCCACTTCATGGAGGAAATTTGGCATTGTTGCGATTATATATAAATAATGTCGTCTTTTGATATGTTTGTGGCTATATAAAGCGTTCGAGGCTATTTTGATGTTTACGCCATTGACATGTTTCTGGCACCAAAGTAAAGTTTGACACCCAGAACTAATTTACGTAGGCTGTGAAATCCACTTCCTGTGTGACCAAAGTTCCTCCACACAGTTTAACGTGCCAAAGTCTGTCCAGTTCGTAACAGTAAAGCTGGAAAATGATTTAAACAGAGTCTTCAGCCAAATACACCCAGTGCTGGGTGTAGTGGAGACAGTGCTATTGACAGAAATAAAAGCTATTCACAATTTCAAGTGTATTGCTGTTAAGTCAAACTAGATGATCGGGTTATTGGTTGTTTGACCTTCAAAGAGTTCAGAGTATCAGAGCAATAAGTGATTGTTCATGTCAAAAACTGGACGGTATGTGGGTGTCGTTCTGTCTGCAGACAACCACACAATTAATTCCACCGTGAGAGAATTGTGCTCAACACTTTGAGCGCTGGCAGTTTTACACTCTGTGGGATCAAGCTCAAATCCAGTTTGAGCGTGTATAGTCTTGTTGGTGTGTTTGTTTATGAAATCCTGTGATGAAACCTGCCTCACCCAGCCGTTAATCCCCAATGAGAGTTTTACTGGCTGATAGTGATCCATCATCCAAATGCAGAAATTTTTTCCCCCACCCTGACGAGACACATTCTCTAGAACCATTCTCCTGTTTAGCTCGTGCGAAGTTTTTATTACATGCTGAAACGACTGCTATTTGCATTAAGACAGAGGCTTTTTATCTTTTTGACCATGAAATGGGAAGTAAGCAAAGGAGGAATATCAGCTTCTGTCCAAAAATATCTTCAAAAGCAAAAAACATAAAAGCATTCCCCTACTGGGACACCGTCTCCGTCTCTTTCTCTGCCCCTCTGTCTCACAGCTGCAATATCATCCTCGAGTCCAAGGTCTCTCCTAGCTCCCCGAGCATCACTCAACATGTCACCTGCCTAACCTGTTGCCTCCCCATCTCAGTTCCCCTCCATTGCAGTTTGCTTTTTTTTTTCCCCACCGACTGAAATATCCTCTCTGGCAGAACAATTCAAATAAGACACAGTGTTTGCTTGGGCGCACAGTCTTCAGAGCTTGTCCTTTCGCACATCGGCTCCAAGTTGCAAGCCACCTGCTTGTATTGGATGCAAATAGGGTATTAAAAGAGGGGAGAGAAACATGAGATAGCGTGACACGGGGAGGCTGAGGAGAGAGAAAGAGCGCGAAGGATAGAGAGAGAGGCTTAATGTGAGAAGAGAATGCAAATGCTGTTGAGACAAGGCAGGATGGATGCAGGAGTGCTGGATGGATGGTTGGATTAGGGGAGAAAGAAAGGCGAGGGTCAGGTGTTGGTATGACTTTTCGCCAGGGTCAAGGTTTTTCTCTGGATGACGGCAACGGAGCTGGATTTGCATTGATGGATCTTCTTTCCATGGGGATGTCATGTATCAGTGCTTGGGTACATCACGCCCCAGTCATTAATCAAATCATGGCCTCCGTCTAGAGCTATCTGTCTGCCAGGCGCTTCTCATCTGTCTACCTTGTCTTTCTCTTTGTAGTAGACTCGCTCTGCGTTTCGCTTGTTTTCTTTCTGCACTTGTAAATGATTTCAAATGATTTTAGATGCCCGCTGTAAGGACACGCAGCAAGCCTTTAAAGTTAAAATGCAGCAAGATTGTGATAAAAGCAGAGCAGGTGACATTAGCAGGTACTAAATGTAATGGTTTGCTGCGGCGATAGTATCAGTAAGAAAATGGTGCTGTTGTCTTACTCACCTGTCATTGTTAATAAACTGTAAAGTCTAAAATCTTACAATCATGTATAAATAGTTACAATGACTGTGCTCACACAACATTTTGTTTTCTAAATAATTGATATAAATAGACGCGTGCACAGGCCTGATTTCCACTCCCACTGCTTACCATAGCTGGATGTAGACACACCCTTAATCAGTTGTTTGCATACATCTGCTCCACCACTCTGACTATGAAAATAACAGCAAACAAGAGAAGTTTCACATGATCGCATTGCCAAAGATCTTTTAACAGTGCCCAAGCTCACAGCCTTCCCCACCTGCTGCTGTTGCAGTGTTCGTAACAATAATCTGTGTACATGCAGCAGTAACACTCGCATCAGTTTGTGGAGCTTGAAATGAAAAAGTCTTTAAATGCTTACATAATTTGGATTTTTGTGTATGCAAAATGAAACTAATGGCATCAGATCATTATTAGTGATCAGTGATTAAATTGTTGTCGGATTAAATATTAATTTTAACCACACAGTCCTCTGCAGAGGCCCATGCCCACACTCAGGGTCTGGAGGAACCTGATATAAGCAACTAAAATTATTCTTTCTTTTGCTCTGGTACTTTATGCATACTCCAGCTTCTGTCATGCCAAATAAACTAAAAAGGACTGACGCCATATTGCATCCACACTTCCTGTAGTTCACAGAGTTGGTCGTGAAGTCTGATATTACCTAATAGAACCTAAACCTTCCCTTGATAAATGTCCCGCATACCATTCCCATTCAGTGAGAATGTCTACACCACACACACACACACAGGCTTCCCGTCTGCCTCCCACCAGTTCACATATCATCTTCTGTCGGTCCGTGATCTCTAACACGGCCCGTACCAACTCGTCTTCTGTGTCTGGGGGCTTATGACAGCTAAGGACCCCTCAGCCCTGAGTGACAGTGCCGTGTTGACAGCCGGGTCAACAGCGATCATTATCCCACCGTCTCAGTTTAGCCACACCTGTTCTACAACCCAGTGTGTGCGCCTTATTTTTAAGGGTCGCGGCTGACGACGAATAATCCATCGGGGGGCATGCGTGCACGGAGGATACTAAATTCACTGACGCCCCCGCGCACAAGCCTCCCGCTCAACTCCCCTCTTAGCTGAAGCACCATTATGGCTTTTCAGGCTGCTTCCTGTACAGATTCTTTTTTTTTCTGTCCTCCCTCATCTGCCCTACTTTCCTCAACACAAAAGGTGCTTCCCAGGTTCAGGGGGTGTGTAGCACTTGTAAAATGTGAATGGCTTTCAGGAGTTGCCTGGGTAGGCAGTTTGACCAAGAGAGGAGCAGAGGGAAATGAAGGACAGGTTTGCGTAATGGTCCGCTCTCCCCATGCGAAGGTCACGCGGCATTGTTGGCCAGCAGAGGTCTAAAAGACAGGCCTTTGGAGGACCACAAAGCAGGGCTTTGGCAGCACTAATGAAACTCAGAGCTACACGTTAATGATCTAAAAGACTGGACCAAAACACTCAGCGGCCCCCTTTCCGCTTGCATTCAGCCTCCTCTTGATCGCTCCTTCCAAATAATGACAAGGCACTCTCCTTCTCTACCTTTATTGTAACCTTTGATGTCTGCCTTGTTTTCTTTGTGTCTGTGTCCCCCCTCCCTCCTTTTCATTCCTTTATGTTACGTGACTGTCACTCATCTATTAAGGCAACAAATGGAACAAGGAAAACATTCAGAGAGTGTATTGTGGTGCACCCACAGGTTTGCTCTTTATTTCTTTTGAAAGCACTTGAACTTGGAATTTTCCTTGTGCCGCCTATTGAATGGGGAGGGTGCTTTTTTAAATTTTTATTCCAGTATTGTCATAGGATTACAAAACACAGTTGTATTGTAATGCACATTTCCAAACCCCTATAGTTTGGTTTTTCATTTGTAACTGTTTATTTGTAATTGTGTCTTTTCTCATTGTATTAATAGGTGCCCTTACTCGCAGCACTCAAAAGAATGGTGGTGTTACTGGCATGCAGATAGTTTCGATTTCTTTTGTTTGATTTTATCAGTGTTTTCAGGTAAACTTTGGTTGCAGTCGTTACAGTATGAAATATAACAGGGTAGGCTTAAATCTGACCGGTGAGTTTGTCAAAGGTGGGCAAATAAAGCCAAAAGGGAAGAAAGAAAAGATTCATGTTTTGCTTCTGGTGATTAAATGAAACAATGTAACATTTGGGTTTAAATGTTTAGAAACTCTTCTCACCATCTTTTCACAATCGCTAAAGCATCTTACTCGAGTGGGACTCATTGTTCTTCACCTTAGAAGATGTAGTTAATATAATTGTTAAAAGGGGAAGAACAATAAATATGTTAGTAACCCAATAAAAACCCTGCTTTTTGACTTATATATAAAATTGCTCTGCTAATAAGATGAGACTAATTGCATGTTAAGTGAAACTCAGTGAACTAGCTGCTGCTCTCCCTGAAGTAGCTGGTTAAGGTCATTAGACCTTGAAGAAGCCCTTTGACATGGCCTGATTATGTTTGGCTGCAGCTACACGGTGTGTGTGAGATGAGATGTGTTTCTCTGGCTCGTCTGTCTGCGTGGGTGTGTTTGCGTGTGCATGTGCGTTAGGCCTGTTGATTGGCCTTGATTAACAGACTGCCAGGCACTAGAAGCAGAGCCTTTGTAATGTACCATCTTGAGCTAGTTATTTCCAATCATTCCACAGGAGGCCTTGAACTCTGAGTTGTGTGTTTCTGCGTGTGTTACGGGCTGGGAGAGGAAGATGGTGGGTCCAAAAAAAAAAAAATCATAGTGTTCAGTCTGAAGAGAGAAGGGTGATGTCTTCTCGTGGCCTAGTGTGCAATTTGATGTGAACGTCACATGACATTTTAAATTTAATTCCAAGTGAGCAATATTGAGAATTAGCATCTGTAAAGAGTGCTGAACTGAAAAAGCAACCGCTGAGCATAGAAAAGATGAATAATGCATGTAAAGTTGTTGATTCCAACTGCTACCATTACCTGCAGTGACTCATGTTCCACTTCAGATCCATGAATAGGAGATTTGGTTGGCCTTGCAGTTAAGGGAACACGCACGTCTGTTCGCTGCAAACACGTTTAGTAATCCCGCATTTTCCTGTGTGTTTTCCAGCCAAACTGAGCAGCCAGGATTCGTACAACAATTTCACCAATAACAACATGGGGAACCCGCGGCTCATCCCATTGCCCAGCCTCACTGTGGTGCTGCCTTTGGCTCAGATCAAACAGCCCATGACCCTGGGCACCATCACCAAGCGCACAGGGTTGGTATCTCTCTTTCTCTCACACACACACACACACACAAATACACCTCCTCCACAGGAACTGTAATTTATGAAGCACATGTGTTCAGCTACAAAATAAAATGATCTTATTACCTCATTACACAGAATACATAACTTTGTGCACTAGTGCTTTGGCCAGTCACTTTACTTTATCCTCTTTATTGCCATAAACAGCAGTCTAATAAATTTCTTATTAAAAACTGTAATTTTTTAGCACGTGGATCTGTACACGATGGCCATCTTTCCCCTTCAGATGAAACTTTTTTTCATGGCACGTATGTAATAATTAGAGAACTAGTCCAGCTCCAGTGTTCGTCAGATTGCGCAAGCAAAGCCTTTGAAACACTGTGCAGAGTGTAAGAGGATTATTGGCGGCTTCGCAACCTGTGCTGAATTTACAGTTTGGCCATAGAGGAGGAATTTAAATCATACTGTTGTTACATTTTCACATTCAGTCTGTGAGTTTCTGTCTCTTCCCAGTAATCACTTTATAAAAACAGCGTGTTGTGTCAGCAGTGGCTCTGCATAGGCCAGCGCCTTTCCTCTCTCATCTCGAGCCGACGCTCACGGACTTCTTTTGTCTCAGGCCGCCGTGTTTTTTGCATAGGGTAATGAAGCACAACACACACATGCGATCTCAGTCTGCGGGCTCTTTTGGTAGGCACAAATACGTTCTCCGATAAAAGAAAATAAATTCAATCCTGCCAATGATTTCAAATAACACTCATGTTAGAGTGTAGCCTTGCTAGCTTTGTACGTTTGAAGGCGTTTAAATTGTGAAAGCACATCTGCTCTCATGCACCTCTGACTTTTATTTCCATCTGGATCTTTGCCATACATTGAAATTATGTAGTTTTAAGACCATCAACAACTAAAGGCCTTTGCTAAGTGCATTTACATACAGTACAGGTGGCTCCACAAATATGGGAAGATTTTAATATTTTCATTTAAATGTAATTTTCATGCCCTGTTTGAATGGGAAATGCTATAATGATTCAAACAGACGCCAAGGGATTTATTCTCCTGTGATATTTGATAAGTGAGCTTTGGGGATGAAAATCGGGACCCGTCCCTGCGGTCAACATAAACAACATCAGGCTTTTTTTCCCAAATCATTAAGAAGACCTGCAAAGTTCATTTGTTTTGTAAAGATGATCATTGCACATGCGCTGCGGTGGTGTCCTGTGCCAGAATGATTATGAAGAGGTCCTTGTCCTGGTGGTTTGCATTCTGGTTTTACAGTTGTGATATTTAATGTTGTATAAAGATGGGCGTCTGTTGCATCCGTAATCTTCTTGACCATTATTGTGTTTGTTAGTTTATTCAGTGTAAAACTCCAATCTTTAGCACAAAAAACTCTCACTAAATTACTGAGAATTGCAAAACATCAAAGTCTGTTCAGGTGAATACATTTTTCTTTTTTAAAGATGTAAATTGTGGGCGCTGGTTTAGCTCCATGGGTGAGCACAGGCGCCCAGCAGGTCGAGTCCGACCCGCGGCCCTTTGCTGCACGCCTCTCCCTCCCCACTCTCCTGTCTGTCTTCACTGTTCCTATCCAATAAAGACTAAAAGGCCAAAAAAAACCTGTATTTTGCAAGGTTTATTGAAATACTCAAATCTTCAAAGGTGTGTAAAAGGTTCAGGAGACAGGTGGTGACAAAACCACCTGTCTCCTGTCCTGACAAAAAAAATTCCTCTGTGTTCCTGTGAAATGTCTAATGATTTCAGCGTCACACCTTACCGCCAGGATTCCCCTAAACTGGAGGTGGCAAGCAGAGACAGGCAGTTACACAAGTAATCTGATTACCTTTTTTAAGTAAAGAGTAAAGTAAGGGGTTACTATTGCAAAAATCCAGTAAGCACGCTGCGCTACTAAACTGTGATTTTGTTTGTGAGCGTCTCATGACAATGACGTGCGAGCGTGCGGCGTCCGTGGCAGCGACAGACGTGCGCAGATCAACAATGGATAAAATGGAGTGATGGAGAGAGTACGACCGTGCAGCGTTTACAGCGTGGAAGTAATCACATTACTGTACGCTCTGCGTGGGAAGAAAACCTCTTTCTACAGCGAAAAATTAAACTTCAAATCTGAGCGAGCACGCTGCCACGGGAACGTGACAGTCACAGAGAAACCCCCGGACCCCCCACTGATATGACTGCTGTGGGCCAACCTCCACCCGCCCCACTCCTGCTTAATGTACAAGTTAAAAGATTAAAACTCATTAAAAAGTTTTAAAAAGAGACTTTTTCATTTGAGTCAGTTTCATATGATTTATTATGCAGAAGAAAAAGAATTGGGCTGAAAGGTCTGTTGCTTTATTACGTACTCAGGTTGTGTATCGTGTTTTTAAAAATTAATAAAGTAACTAATTACTTTTGAAAATGAGTAATCAGTAAGGTAATGGGATTACTTTCTTGGAGAACTAATCAGTAATTAGTAACTAATTACTATTTTCAAGTAACTTGACCAACACTGGTGGCAAGTTTGTAAAAAACATCAAATTATATGTTTATTTCCCTTGTTTTCATTATTACCACAATAAGAAGATTTCATTTTAAACACAGGTATTGTGTTTGTGTGTATATCGGCCATATTCTTCACCTCTCAATTTTTAGAAAACATAATGTAACAAAGTTAATAGTTTCATGAATCAAACTCATTCAGGTTAGTTTATGTTGTGGTTGTCCGTGACAGCTAGTGTTAATAACCCTTCTTCAGCTTAACCTTCCTCTCGTGTTAGCTTTCTGTTATCATCTCTTATGTTAGCGGGTCGGTTTTGACCCGTGAATTAAATCAGCTATAAAATATACTAAAAACAATAAGTTATCATCCAATTTGTTTCTCATCTCTTGGTTACCTTGTTAGGCTTCCTTATCCATGAAAATGTTGGTTTTAATACTTTTGGCGTGGGCCTCTGGGTCTTTTTTTGTCACTATACCCCTCGATTTCAATTAAAAAAAATTGTAAAATTAACCTCAAGAGAATCATATTAATAAATAAAAGGTTTCTGTGTTACCTGAGTATTACTGAGGGGTATAGGACACATCTCTTAAATAAATCTGTTTTATTGATTTTTTTCATTTTAAGATTAATAACTAAAATGACATCGATGGTGTTACGGGTCAATTCCGACCCATAGACATTTACATCAAGAAAAGACAAAAAAAGTTTGTTTTTTTCAGCAGTAGACCTTTAATATAAACTGAAAAAAAGAAAAAGTCCTCTCCTCCTTTGTTTTGGTTATAGCCGTGGGTAATTGTGGGCTTTTTATCACTTCCCAATGATACAGCTTCACCTCAGTTTCCTTTGTGAAGTTCTTGTCCGAGGTCATATCTGGTAAAAAATAAAATAAAATATCACAGCTGATATTGTGATCTTGCAGTCCAGTGGTCATATGGAGGACCACACATTTTCATTGTTTCTTCTCAGGGGTGCCACTCACAGCTTTGACTGTGAAAATCTGTACATTCCAGGCATAGTTGGTTTTTGCATCACAGGCTTCCCAGATTTTTCTGCCATTTTTCCCTTGCTTACTGGGTATATATTGCCGGTAGGGGCATTTTCCTCAAAAAGTGGACAAGACATTCATCCACTGTCACCTCTGGCCCTGGGATGAACATCAGTGGAAGAAGCTGCACCCATCTCTCCCAGACATCCCTGATGGGAGCAAGTTTGTCAGACCTCGGTCTGGTCTCTCTGTTGTCAAATCTGAGGACTCTTGAATCAAAATGATATCAAATGTGTGAAGTGACATCGTTGCCCAGAAAATGTTTCTGCCTGTCGATGCATCCCATAGACGATCAGTGGCCTCATTGCAGCATCTGTACACTCCAGCAAGAACAATGAAAGCATCCAGGTATTCCTCATAATTTCGCCATGGACTTTTTTTCCTTCAAGGTTTATCATAGTAATGATGATTCTTTCTAGTGACAATGGCATAAATATCTCAAAACATCTCTTGATGTCACTGACTTTGGTCAGATCAAACCTTGTGATTCCAGGGGTCATTTTGATGACATTTGCAGCAGCTGCCCTGCCATGTACATCATGAGGTACTGAGCTCCAAAAGATCTTACCATTTTTGGACTTGAATCTTTCAGCAGGAGTAGCTTCAGCACCAGCGGCCTCCACCTCTGATCAGATGTGTCTGTGTCTTCTGGATGATAGTCCACATTGTCTTCCTCCTTAGAAACCTGCCCATCTGAATCGCTATGCTGCTCTGTGTCCTCTCCTTCATTTTCACCAAAAATATGATCCTGAACTTAGCTCACTGTGAATCTTCTTCTCATTTTTTGTATGCTGCAAATTGTAAATGTGCACTCTGGAAGTCAAATGGCCACTCAAATAGTGAATTCACCTCACATGCCCGTGTTTATTTTGTTCTGTTTTTGTGCAGGTATAATGCAAAAAACATGCAAAATAAGAATCCCCTAAAGCTCATATGATTAGGAGAGGCGCTTGCTGTAAGTGTTTTAGCTGACAGTGCACTTATGATTTCAGTTTTGGCTTTAATTATTGCTTTATACTCATAATATTATACCTGGGTCGAAGCCGACCCTAACAACACAAAGGTCATAATTTCAACTAGGGCATTTTATAATTTTGTGAAAATATTTTTTTTGGTTTTATTTTGTAGAAATAGAGGTTCCTGACAAAGTCAAAAAGCCTTGAAACAATAAACAAATGTATGTGATTTTTTTATGCATTTGAAATTTAAAATGGGTCGGTGCCGGCCCTAACACGAGAGGAGGGTTAAGTGTTTATAATCTTCTTCCAGCTGCATATTGAAATATTTCTGCTCGCTCACTTTGGAGCTAGCAGGGTTAATACAGCTGCTAATGTACAGATAACGGACGAAACGGCTCATACAGCAGCGTGCACGCTTTGGTGTCATTACTAACTACAGAGGATATAGGTGCTCATATCCTTATTGTGTTTGTGTAAAACTGTGCAAATGTTTGCACGTGCTGTCCACGGCTGTGCAACATTCCAACAGCTGTATCGGCTCTGAGGACACTATCACAGTCTGGTAGACTGCCTCGGCGCGCCTTCATCCATCCATTCAAGTCCAGAGGAGGTGTCAGTATTAATGTATCAGGGTGCACAGATGTGCTCCCTGCTCCTGCATGCGCACGGCTTGCACCCCACACCAACACACACACACACTGAGTGAGGCAGCAGGTTTGACCCCCTAGAGTGGGGAGTGATATCATATGCTTTTACGCTATACTTGCACAGTAGTGCCCAGGCACCATCTGTCTGTGCAGCCAGCCCCTCTCTCTTTGTTAAGTGTGTGTGTATGTGACAGAAAGAGAGGGAGAGAGGAGAGTCCAGCAGCTGTATTTACACCTGTATGAGCAGATCTCTGTTGGCAGTGTGGCAAAGGAACACACCAGCTGCTTAACCTATATTCCCTACCAAGCTGCCTTTGTGTGCACCCTGCAATAAGACACAAGTGCACACACACTAATGAAGCTTTCTCTCCCCTTTTCTGTGACCTGGCTGACTGCATAGATACCTTTGTACCTGCTGCACTCCTGCAGACCACCGGTGTGCAAAATTGTGCTGCTGTTTGTCTTCAGAAGCCTCAGGTTTTTGACATCAAAGAAAACCTCAGCGAATTCACACAGAGCCCCCGCCTCTCTTAATTTAGATGCTCCCCCAACTCCGTCAAAATAGGGAGAGTCGGATGTGGCTAGAAATCTGCCTGATAACCTCCCTCCAGATGAGGCCAGGGCAGAGAGTGGAGGAACATAGCCAACCTTCTGCTACTCCTCAGAGTCTCTTGGGAATACCGAACAAAGAGAGGTGTGTCACCTCTGCCCCAACCTCTTGTTTCCTGTCAGCCTAATATGGAAGCGTGTTAGACCCAGTTGAATTAAATCCCAAAGACGGTGATCACAAAATCCAAAGACTCTTTCCTGTCACAACTTCATCTTTGAACAGGATTAAGACAGAAATATTTGCAGTCAGCTGTACTTGTGCCTGTATTCACTGGGCAGATTGATTTAACTTGTCAAAATGCCTGTCGCGGTCACATTAGGGATTTGCAAACGGATGAAGAATTGCACACTTATCCCATCTACACACTGTCTGACTTTAACACGGACAAATGAAAATCCAAATGGAAAGATTGTCACACGCAAAACAAAATACCACCCTTTGAGCAAATCCTGCTGATGACATTTTCAGGCGAATAGAGTGCAGGCAGGGTAACGAAAAAGACAACAGCAAAAGAACAAATGAGACCCTGTGACCCGCTGCAGATGTGCCTGCAGATTAGTGTAATGCGTGTGTGAGCCATCCCGATACCAGAGCCGCAGAGGCTCACTGAGACCGGAGCTAGAAAAGGGGCTTTGAGAACGCACCACATGGCGGCAAGGCTAAACCATTTGCACAAATCACCTCACTTCCCTCTCTTTTTAATGGCCCAGGCGGAGCTGCTATTAGGGCCAACGGGTTAAGAGATGAATGTGTGAACGATTATTCTCCGGGAGTGGGGTCGTCACCCTCACAGGTCGATCCCACCCCCCCTCTTTCTCTGACTTCTCTCTGTAGCAATGACCCATGTTTGACTTGTTTCTCATCACGCCTGTGACCTATAAGGGACTCTTTCTCTGCTCACCACACCCGCTCCGTCGTGCTTTGCATCACATACTGTAATCGGGTGCTCTTTGTCTATACTGAGGTCAAAACTGTTTACTGCCAGCTCAGCACGGTTGACAGTTCTCCCAGCGTGACCTCATGCTTTTGTTGTATTCCGAGGAGTGTGCAATTTGATTTGTAACACCAAAGGATAGGTTTGGGATTTTTAAAGTCTGGTGTAAAACAACGCTGATGCACACGTTTGGGGAAAATAGCTCTTTGTGTAAGTCTGGTGACACTGTAGTTCATTTCTTTAAAAGTTCAAGTCTGTGTTCTTGAAAAGTTTTCTGTGTTTGCCTGTATGAACTGTGGTTCCCTGCTGAGCTGTGGATATAGAGACATCGAGGACATATCTTGTTTGAATGTTTAATTACTATGAATACCAGTTACTCATGACAGAAGAACTTTAACCGGTTCCACCTGATCTGCTTTCTGTAGCAGCTTTCTTTGCATCAACTCTGCTGCTATTAATTTCCATCGAGTATATAAATTGCACCAGCATGTTCCAGGAAGACTGTAGGGACAAAGTGGCACATTGTAAATCCTAAAGCTTACTTGGCCTTTGCTATGCCTATGGAGAGCTGACCCCATCTGCCCTTCTTTCTACAATTGGTGTCCATCCATTTACCAGTTGGAGGCCAGAGTTTGGGCTCAGAAAGTTCAACAGACTCAGCGGAGGGTAAGACGTTAGAGATCACCCCCCGCCCTCCGTGCAGCTCTTTGATAAGCGGCAGTTTACCAGGGGCCTCCATTACACCAACCAGTGTGTTCATTTGTCAACTCGCACTCCAGGAGTAAGACATTCCAGGGCAAATTGTTGCTCCCTTTCTCCCGGCGGAACACGCTACACATTCATGTACCAAGACTAATTGGAGACTGCGAGCTATCACTGGGAGGGCCCGGGAGGATGCGGCGAAAGCGATAAAATAAAGAAGTACTACGGAGTGCTTTCGTTGGTTGGAGATCCTGTTTTTCATGGCCGGGGGAGGTTGGTGTGCAGGGACAGAGTTCAGTCTCATCGGACCTTTATTGCTATAGGGAAACGGCTTATTTACTGTAAACTGTTTATGGAGCTCTGTCACTATCTCTGGACATGCAGAATAAACACAGGAACACACTCCCACTCCTAATGTCTCGTAAACATTAGAAACACGCACAGACTGACAGACAGAAATACACCCCGAAAAAGACACTACACTCTAGATGACTCTTGGATGCACACACACACACGCACAAACACACTGCATACTTGTTAACATAATCACAGTGAATACACATTTGTCAACACCGTCTCTTCCAACCAGGCATGCACATTCATAAGACAGTTCACAGCCATAAATACACACTTGCACTAAAAAAAGAAGTTGCATGCAAACACACAACTCCTTGTCTCAACAGTGCCTGAGTGCTGTTAGTTTTACTGGTGTCCCCAGTTGTTATACAAATTGGATAAACTCTTCATACTCTTTCCCAATCACAACAATCAGAGCAGTTTCCCAAAGTATTTTTTTCCCGCGTTGCGTTTACACGGTTGGGTACAAGTTTGCGCACATGTACCCGATCCCTTTAAAGTTAAGAGAGAAAAAATATGACAGATGTCGAAAGAAGAAAAAAACAACCCAAAACGTCCGTCTGCGGACGTGATGCATGTGCCAAATATATGGTATCACGCTTTACGGAGCAGCTCGAGCAGATGAATCATCGACGTATCCCGTAGGTCTTCAAATCCATCTTAGCACACAGACATTCTGTTTCCTGCCTCGTATGTGTTGTGCACTTAAACAGACATGTCAAAAAGTATATAATGTGAAAAGTGTGTTTGCTCAAGTGTGCTAGTTTTAATAATTGTTTTTCCGTCTATTTCTGTACCCCTCAACACCCCCCAACACCCCCTTTCCCTCCCCCCTCTCATGAAGACCCTACCTCTTTGGGGCGGGATGTTTTGCCATTAAAACTCCATGGTGAGTTTTGCTTCTCCCCTCTTCGGCTCCCTTGGCAGCATGCGACTGTATAAAGCACCACAGCACACTGCCTCCTTTACCTCTCATTTGTCTCCTGGTATATTTTCAACACATTTTGTAGAGTTGGTGTGGTCGTTCCTCGGCGGGTACGAATCCCAAAGAGGAGTGTTTCTTATTTTCTCATCTTTTTGTGTCTGTGTGTTTTTGATTACCCTTATTCTTCCCTTTTTTTGGTTTTGTTTTATTTAACGTTATATTTAAAGTCCGATGATTCAGCATGTTGTGTTAAAGCCACCGCAGCGCTTTAAGGGAAAAGGGATTTTTTCTTTCACATTGTGCAGTATGCATAAATATGCAAAGCAGCAGTGAGGTGCTAGGTATGGTGTTACATGTGAAGTAATGCTCAAAGCCCAAACTTCATACTTTAGGTTTTGCTTGGGAGTTCAGAGTACATGCTGTAGGGGTTCAGCGCTCTTCCATCAAACTTCTGATCTGGTTGTTGTCTTTTTTCTTTAAACCACCCACCAGAAAATGACATCGCTGTCTTATTGTCTTTTTCATTCTCTTACGTTAGATGATCTTTTTCCAATAATATCTTTGTGTCGAACACATGTTGTTCAGATTTTATTTTATCCCACTTTGGCTAGATTTTTTCCATCAGATGTGTGTTTGCATGCAGGAAATGTGCCACATTCTGATATTGTGTCCTGTCTGGTTATGGAAATGTGATGTGTACCGCTCCTACAAAATATTCTCCAGAGAGCGGATGAACCACAATTATTTAATGGTAGCTAGCACTGGAAATGAAGTTTGTTTTAAATTTTTAAACCGAGTTTTTTTTGTTTCCAGTGTATTTTAGCACATCTCATAACTTTACTTTTACTGTTCCAGCCACAGTAGGCCGCCTTTTGACTCCACATGAAATAAAAGCAGCCACACAGCCAAACACAGTGGAACAGTTAGCAGCGAAAGCGCTACATTTTTGGGGGCCAATGGTCAGATTTGATGATTTTGTTTCCTGGCAGCTGAAAATGAATGTTAAAACATTCCATGTCCTTTTTTGTTGTTAGCCAACTGTTTGCTAAAGTAACAGATTTAGTGACTCTGGAGTTATTACATAATCAGTAATTCTGGTTTAAACAATGGAACATAAGCTCAACATCATTACTTTTACTGAGTACTTATGCTCATTCAATTCATTATTAAATTACCTGCTAATCTTAGAGAAATAAGCTAGCCTATTTCATACCGTTAAACTGTCCACCACCTTTCTCTTTTTTTCTTGTGATTTGAATAAGTCTGGTTCTGTGGTCATTCATGGATGTTTTCAGAAAAATAGCCACCCCAAGCCAAGTTTTGGAGACACAATTTAAAATGGGATGACAGCTTACTTCACCAAAGATGGAAACATGCAAAGCCCCTCAGATTGTGAGAAGAATTTCTAAGATAGATGTGGACCCCCGTGTGGTTTCAAAGTGACATACAGATCTAATAACATTAAATACTGCGCATCCCTTGACCTTGAAATCACCGGTTATGTTGCGACTAAAAATGCTGTAGGTAAGACAGATGAATCCATCACTAGTCAGTTATTGGGGAAAATAATAAAAAGCAGCGAGGTGGAACAAAAAGGCCAGTTTCATTTGATATTCAGGTTAAGATTCAGGAAATGTTTAACTGTCACTCCTGAATTTTGAGTTCAATTTTAGCACTAAAATGCACAAAGCATCCTCCGATTCAAAGATTTTTGTCATGCAGGGGGATGTAGCCACGTCTCTTGTCAGCGCTCTCTCATGAAATCAGATGCTTACAAGCTTTTAAAAGAAGCCCTTTTATGACAGTCGCTTACAGAGAGATGATTGAGTGGCTCGGTGAAAGGAACTTTTCCTTTCCTGATTCCCAGGTCTCCAGCTCCTCGTGTGAATAGCGTATGGTGCCTTCCTCAAGTGTTGGGTTTCATCTTTTGTTGTGGGCAGTCACTCATACTTTTTAGTTGAAACTTTTTTCCGTCTGTCTTCAGCCACTCGTGCTCAATCTAGGCCCTTAGTGACTTCAGAGCGCATACTTTTCAAAGGTATACATCATTAGCATTGGAATCTTGACCCTTGCAATAAATGCCATCTGCTCAATTTTGAGCTAGTTAAACCGACATTGTTTCTCTAATAGCTTCTGCCTTTAGACATGCGCCATGGCAGTCCATTCACTATTGTATCGTATTAAGATATTTTACAAACAGAGCCGTCTTTTCTTTTTGAGCAAATGGTGAACTTGAATGCTCCTTGGATTTCCAATTCATTCTTAAGCTTGCGTCTGAAATAACACTGTGGCCAGATGCATTAGTTTATACCAACATTATGGCTGTTTAACAAATTTCCATGACTAACGTGGCACTACATGAACTTTAAGGTTTAGAAATTGGTAAAAAAAGAAACCCTGATTTTTTCCTTGAACATTTGATGCCCACTCTGCTCCGTTCACCGAGTTCCCCAGTTTTTGTCATTAGTGCTGTGTATTCGACAGAGCCTCAAGGCTGCTTCTTTCCGAGGGCTGTTGTAAAATAATAAATGTGACGTTGAAGGATGTACCCTCCACATAACTGCCCTCTCTCCTTCCCTCTCTCCGTCTTTCTTTTCCTTCCTGCTTGGAGTCTTAATACCACCTCCTTTTCTGATAAGAATGAACCATATGGCCCAGAATCAGTGAAATGACAGCACTGCAGCTCTTTGTCGCCGGATGGCCAGCTCCATCATGTTTGTTTACTGCAAAGGTCCTGAAAATAAATGGAAGCTGCTGTGGACTACCCCCCCACCCCCCCGCTGAGGCGCCTCATGTTAGCGCCGGACATAGTAATGCAAAAGGACTTTGATGGTTGATGTCTCAGATTGAATTATGCCCTTGAGGAAAAGCTATTAGCTCAGTCAAGAGTCCTCATTTGCTAAATTAAAAGTGGAAATGACATGTGAGTAGTCTTTTCAGTGAATTAAAGTCACAAAGAAAATGAATTCCACTCCCTGCTAAAAGGCAAAAGGAAATTTTGCGGAGAGAGAAGAAAAAGAAAAGAGATTTGCCGTTTGTTTAATGACATACATCTTCTCCTGCTCCCAGTTCCCTCTTAGTATATTTATGTTTCATAAGTTATTGATATTGGGTTACGCTTTTTCTAACTCGGTGCCATTTGCTTGCCTGCTTCTTTACCAAAAGTCTGCTCCAGAAATTGGTATCCATATGGGAAGTGGAATTAGGCCCTGGAGCCGTGCCTGGTTGTCACGAGGGCAAAAACCTCAACACTTTTAAGCCACTTCAAGTGAGATGAAGAGGAAAAAGGATGATTTAAAACACAGATGAATAAACTTTAGTGGTCACTGTAGCAGAAGAGACGAGAACTGAACTGTGATCTTTGGTCCTGTTGGCAGGCTCTGTGCTAGCTGTGGTCTCTTCAAAGAGGCCTAAACTCAGCTCATCTGCTATGACTGCAACGTCGAGCCGAAGTTTTAACGTGCTATCGACGAGTCGCGCGGCGCCCTGCAGATTGGTGTGTGGGGTTGCCACGAGGTCAGTCCTTCAGAAATGGACAGTGTTCTCTACTCGGCAGTGTAAAAGTCCTTCTACTTAGTTCTCTTAAAGAAAGACCATCTGATTATAGTAGTAGTAATAATAGCTTAGAATTTTAACCACTGACACCAAAAGTCAATACGAAGACTGATGAGTTTAGAACAGGCACCTGTCTGCTCGTGACGAGGATTTGTTTTTCCCGAGTTACAGGGCTTTCGTTTCGTTACCAAGGAAGAATTTTTACTTGTGGAAAAATCCTACAAAATTCCTCTTTTCCTGTCCCATGTAACACAAACAAAAACTGATGTTGAGCACTTCCTTATAGCTGGTTATTCACTCGCTGGACCTGCTTGTTAACAGTTTTACCTTCTGGTTGAACTGACGGTCAAGCAGGCCAGAGCTGGGAGGAGAAGACGAGGCCCACTTGGAGTTAGCCAAGGCAATATCCTGAGTGTGACTTTATCTACCCCTGCATCTTCCTTTCACAGACCGGGTTTACTGTGGATATTTGGTTATTCAGCCTTCTCCCTTTGACCCAGCGCTTGTAAATACAAGCTACAACACTGTAGAGGCCGTCCTTGTGATTACCTTCACCATTTCCTTTTTCCTGATCCCTCTTTCACACAGGGCTGGCCAAACAAAGACATCTCCCTCGATCCAGAGAATAATTTATGAGGCGCTGACAGGGGGGAGGCAACAGAAAGAGAGTTTTACCAGCAGCAGGTCTTTCAACAGCTAGTACTGTGAAACCCGGTTGAAGTAGTGGACGCACCGTCTAGTACTGGAAGCATTATTGTGGTGAACTGTCTTCATGGCATTGCATTGTATTTTTCATTACGTTTTTGTGGTATTGGGCAAGTTTGAAACAAGAGGAGGGATTTGGTCAGTGATAGAGTGTTACATGTTACACACAGGACGTGAGGGGCAAATTCCCACTGGATCCTCCATGTGTGACATTCATTAGGTTTTACAGTGTGTGGTTGGGCGCCAATATTCAGGGAAACTCTTAAACCTGCAGTATTTATTTTCTTGTGTTTGGAATTTTGAGTTTTCATTCCGTTTAAATGAACGATTTAAAAGTGCAAAATTAAGACATTATTTGGTATCGTTATATCCCCTGTTGCCTTTTGTTCTATTCTTTAATAAATATGAATTAATCTTTTAAAACTATTATGTAGACATTAGGTTGAGGTTAGTTTCTTTAAATGAGTTTGACCCGTTATGCACACGCTGGACACGAGTGTGATGACAGCAGAACTTTTATTTATAACTGTGGTTTTCGTTTTGCACTGGGACACAGACACTCCCGCTCTCTGCTGTCACGTCCGCTCTCCTTCCCCTCCGACTGTCACTGTCAACATATAAAGAGTCACAATCACCTTCAGATCCCAGCACACCTGTTCACCCCGCCCCTGCGCCGTCCCGGGAGCTCACTGCGTCAGAGACCACACCCACGCCACAATGAGTCAGAAATGAACTTATTAACAAAAATCAATATTGAGATGGCAAAGATTGTGTGCAAAAGCATGCAAACATTCAGCATTAGAGATGGAACCTAGCCAGTTTGCTTTTTGCCCTTACCTCGCACATTTGAGTTGTTAAAAGCTAATGGCGACTCGAACCTAGCAAGCATGCTACACAATCATGCAATTTTAAAAACAAAAGTGGATTTTAAATACTCATTACCTGCAGGGGGCACCGTTGTCAGCCTTGCAGAGACTCCTGCTTGCTCTTAGATGTCACACTCTGGCTGGACACATCTTGAAAGGCCTGGTCTCAATCAGGTGCTTTGCATCAGTGGCATTAGGTTTCCCTGTTGTTAATCAAATTTTGTACTTGGAAATGTCTATCTTTTTTTAAATCATCCATAAGGTCTGTTTTTGCTTATGCTAACTATCCATTCCTTTTTATATTTGTTCCACATAAAGCAAAAAAATAAAAAGCACCTGCACAAAAATGCTTCCATGAGTTGAATGTAAGTTGAATCAAACTGGCCACATACATTTTAAAAATCATGACCATTCTGCGCCCACATATTTGCATCTTTTCTCCAAAATTGAGAGTAGATAGAAGTAAGAGTGTCACTTTCATGCCAGCGTGGTTTCCAAAGGTCAAGGTTAAGCACTCGTCTGGGAGCGCGTGACACCGCTGTAGGTTTTCAAGCGCACCTCACGTCTGATCCGCTGTGACCACATTTTACTGTCCAGGTTGCTTATGAGGCTGGACAATAATACCAGATCTTGCTACTGTTCTCTGATTGTTGCCATATGGGGAGTCCAATTGCGGCTGAAAACCCTTTCTGTGTCCGCTTCTTCTCAAACACTCTTGACATGCTGAATAATCCAATAACTCCCAATATATTCTCTCCTGTAGCCGACACAAAGTAAGAGAGCCAGGGAAGGCAACGTGGACACTGCTGTTAGGTTCGAATTCCATTCAGTGATAGCAGTTGTATTTATTAATTTAAATATAAATGTGGTATATTAATGGGACTATTGGAACCAACCAGATGGAAGAGCAGGCTAGAAATTGTCTTTGTAAGTATACTAGAAGTATCAACGTTTTTTGATTCTTACCAAACTTAAAGTAAAATTGGTGACAAACCCCTGAAAAAGGTTTTTGCTGGGATCTGTATTGTCCTGTAAAAGAACAACTAGAGTCCACCATCCAGTGTATGTAACCCCCTTTAGCAACATTACCTTGGAGTACTTGTTTTCTCCATGACTGTACCCGTTTCTCACATCGTAGCTGAGGTATTTTGGCCCATCCTTTCCAATGTTGTTTCAGTTCATTGAGGTTTGCAGGTATTTGTTTATGCATAGCTCTCTTAAGGTCCCACCACAGCATTTCGGTTGGGTTGAGGTTTGGACTTTGCATTTTAGCATCCTTGATTCTTCTCTTTTTCAGCCATCCTGTTGTAGACTAGACGGTGTGCTTGGATCACTGTGTTTGACTCGATTTAGGCCGAGCTTTAGATATCGGACAGATGGCCTTACGTTTTTTCTCAAGAATACTCGATATATGCTGATACATGCACGCTTGGTATACAAATGAGTTTGTGGTCGAATGAATGAGTACAAATTGCCCAGGTCCTGTGGTTGTTTAAAGAGAAAAAAGAGGTGGTTTTGTATTAAGATAAGGCAAGTGTACAGGCAGTATACCAATCATGTCAATGTTGTGAATGGAGAAGATTGCATTTAGCCATATAAGGTCTAAATGTATCCTAAGAATAACTTCTAGTATTACTATTAGTACTTTGTAGTACTACTACTTACCGTCCTTCTCAGACAAGAAGATTCTCTTAGATGGTGGCTCAGTTTTATATCACATTACATCAATGTTTATGTCTAGCTTAATTTTCCCATTTTCTGCTGCAACAGTGGATGTTTTTATTTGCAGGCGTTTCAGTTTCCCCTTGCTTAGTTCCTTGCATGCAAAGCTCTTTACAATATTGTGTTAATTGTTCACAGATGTTGCTGTGCAATCCATGTCTAATGTAAAATGCTGACATTTACATTTGATTGTTATGCTTTATGGAAAAATAATTCATACAAAGATTGGTCTTAAAGGTGATACATAGCTTCAATAAGCACCACACTGAGACACATTATTGCACTGTTGACCTTATTGCAGCACAAGACAAAAAGTGTGCTACTCCTCCACACAGCGGCATTTCTAGCAATGGAAAGTGATGTGTAGTTGATGTATTTACTAAAGAGGGGTAAGGATTTATTGGAATTCACAAATTAATAACTGACAAATCAGAGTAAGCAGTTGTCTCATTGTGCCAATACCAGCCAGTCAAAAGGACTTGACATGTTAAACTATAGAAGCACTACCGGGTTCACTTTTTGGACCCCTGCATTGTACTATATTATTTACTTTGTCTCAATTTCTTTTCCGTCTCCTGAAGCAAATCTAAGCCACCCCCCCAGATCTCACCGAGCAAGTCCAGCGGAGGAGAGTTCTGCGTGGCGGCCATCTTCGCGTCACCTCGCTCCTGGTTCATCACTAATCCCAACATAAAAAGAGAGAAAGGTAGACTGTGGTGACAGGTTGTCTTTGCATTCTTCTACGATAGCTATTATTGCACTTATTGCAAATAACTTGTCCTCGCCTTGTTGCTCATCCTCCTCACAGATCAGTCCAGGCAGTCGGTTGTGGACTCGCTGTACGTAGTCAGTTGCTATGGTAACTTGGTGGAGCACGTCTTGGAACCTCGGCCATTAAGCACGTCACAAAAGATAAGCGACGATACACCGTTAGAACTCAACACCTGTCCAAGGGCCTGCTGGATTCTAGCCAGGTAAAGCTGTGATGAAGACTCGATGCAGGACACGGCTTCTCTGTGTCTCTAAGTCTTATGGATGATTTGTCCTTTTTGAGCAGGACTCCACAGTGGAATGAGCTGCAGCCACCTTTCAACTCCAATCATCCTTTGGTGTTGGCCTCAGATCTAGTGCAGTACTATCAATATCTCCTGGCTGGTAAGTGTTAAACAAGTACTTTTCCTTGAGTTTACACACTGTAGTGTATTTACAGTATAAAGTTGTGTTCAAATAGAATGGAAGTCTGCATTTTCAGGAAGTAAAAAAGGTCAAGGTGTTGTACCAACACATGCTCTAAATGTAAGGTTAGCATGGTACTGATAAACAAGAGACTGGTATCACAGGGCTAAGAGCACTGAGTAAAACGATCATCTAAATGTGCTTCTACATTTCCTTGTGGCCCTTTCAGAATAAAAGTAAAGTATAGTTGAATTGTTGGGGATACCACAAAGAGAGTGCAACAGAAAGTAGCATACATTGGTACACAAATATCACATGCAGTCACTGAAAATGCAGAAGTTTTCATCAGTGTTGTACTAGGGCTGGGCGATATATCGAGTTTTTTTAAAATATCGATATATTTTCATACGAGATATAAGATGTGACAATATCGTTTATATCGATATAGTCTATGTTACGGTATAATTATACTTGTGGAGCCGCAAGTTTGCCTCTCTTTCGTCCACTTTTGTCTCTACGCTGCGTTACTCGGCCTCGCCTCTCCTTCACTGAACACAACTCCCCCATAGCTTCACCTGCAGGCAACGACAAGATGAACACGGCAAATCTCCGTTAACGAGTTACCGCGGATCGCCCCGTGCGTGGGGCTGGACGGCGTTGTGTTAGCGAGCTAACCGCGCTAACGAGCTAACCGCGCTAACGACATGCAGCCCACAGGAGCTGCATGACCTAAAATCCTTTTATTTTCTCAAAAATCGACAGTGCGCCTTATGTATGAATTCTGGTTGTGCTTACTGACCGCGAACCGATTTTATGTGGTACACGGCGCTCAGCAATCTGTCAAAAAATGTTTTAGTTCGACTTTGGTAAGCTACGGAGCTGCGGCGCTTGATGGATTGTCGGAGCATTACGGCTACCGTAGTCCGGAGCCTCGTGGAGTGATACGTGCTGTGCTTCAACGTAATATTATCATATTGCTTAAAAAAAACAAATCGAGATATATATCGTATATCACCATCCAGCTAAAAAATATCGAGATATCAATTTTGGGTCATATCGCCCAGCCCTATGTTGTACTGCTCGCAATTATGTTGATTTCTGATATATTTTTCTACGTCTGATCAACATTACAAGCAAAAACCAACTTTTCTTTAGTGAAAAATGTTCTTTTCATAATAAAATAATTTTTAAAACTCCTTGAAAGAGTCACTAATAAATACCTAAAAATGAGTTGCTGTACGCTCATATCCTTTATCATATTCTACCTTACCAAACAAAGTAACAGATTTATATAAATGACAAAAATCAGGCAATAAAATAATTTTCCAGTACAGTTATACCGTCGTGAGATATCAGGACATTGAGCCTTTTCTCCATCATTTTCCTCTGAACTGCTTCGATCCTTCATGTTGGCCCTGAGTCCTGGATAACTGCAGCTTTAGTCACTTTTAGCTTCTTTAAAATGTCAGTGTTCACGCGGGTGGAGTGTCTCATCAGGTTTGTTGTTATGAACGTGTCGTGCTGCTTCCCCAACACTTCACTTTGATGAGCTTTGTTTGAAGAGCTCATAATCTGACACACGTCAGGCTGACCAGCCACTCACTGGTAAGGACCAAGAATGCTGGATAATAGCTGATTACTCCCTGGCTATCAGTACGTCTCTAGTTTTTATTATTATTCAAATTAAGCAATCAAAATGATTTGAGAGATCCTAACCCTCAGCCTTAACCCTAACTGTCAGACAGACAGCTTTTTGCAAATATGAATCCACATACACATGCGCACACATATCGTGCACACACACATATATAAATATGAAGAAACGAACAGTTCCCCAGTGGTTTTCATGTTGACTATGTTGAAAGCAGACCATCAGCCCCTTATTGGAACCACATGCCGAGAAAGGATCTTTCTGGTCATCACCCATAATATTTTATTATTCAGATACCGGAGGGAAAGAGCTCTCTGCCATTTCCACCATTTCATGTCCTCTGAGCACTGTCGCAAATCCTTGTAGTTTTTCTCTTCTGTGAGGAACCTTGAATTTGTCCTTAGGCAGCCACACTACACGTGTGCTTGAGGACATGCCAACGCAATGCTATAAGATGCCGCGCGCAGACCAATTAGCTGACACCCTAAACTCCCTCTAATTCAATAACAAGTGCAGAGCGGTGAGCACTTTAGGGTGCCATCTGAAAGGCCATTTTGCAAAAGCGCAGAGTACACATGGATGGCCACACACGGAATCAATCCACCCCCGTGGAACAGGCTGGCGTTTTGAGCTCACTCCATAATTATAAACATACAAAATCTATGATTAGCTCTTGCGGGTGCTCGGGGGCAAGTGGTAGCTATGTTTACCCTAATCTCTCTGCTCGTCTCTGTTGGCTTCTGCAGTGCTTCAGGTCTAACTGGTAGGATATTTTCTCAAATTAGTGCTAATGGTCTCTCCTAGTGTCAGAGCAATGAGAGCGCGTCGGAGTGATGGGCTCGGGCGTCAGTTTATTCCACCACTCTCTGCCAGCATGGGCAGCGGAACTGGCTGCATAATGAGAGAGATTCATTGCATTAACATTTACATCCAATTAACAATAGCCAGATAACACGGTTGTGGCTCTTTATTCCTATAACCAACCAAGTGTGAAGTCATGCGAGGTCAAGACACTATAAACATAATTGTTCAGCACTCTGCCCACGTCTTGTGCTCTTGCCATGTTCCCTCTGGTTAGCGTCGTATACACCACCACCACCGACTGAGCTGCTCTCGGAGTGCCATCTTCCATTTCTGCGCTTTGCACCCGGGCAGCGACTCTCAACGTCCTATTTCTCAGCATGCGCTCCTTTTGCCAGCCCGTCTCCTTTGCCGTTTCCTCCAGGGCTTGGCAGCACGGCAAAGAAGTGATCCAGGAGAAGGGCTCGATTTGACCTCGGGATGAATTGCAGCACGGCCGTAAGCTGCCGGTCCAGCCTCTTGCTGAGCATAAATATCGAGACATAGGAAACTGAAAACGCACATGGCTCTTGTGTTATATAGGTGTACTTTACATTGCTGATAACATGCATCACGAGGGAGAAAATAGCTGACTGAGAAACGGGGGCAGTAAAAGATCTAAAGAAAGGGAGGGCAAGACGTCTCCATACATGTCCCTTTTAGCTAATTGTCCTACAGACAGACCATGTTTCTAGAAAGGTGGTGCAAGGAAAAAAGGTGGCAGCACTTGACTGACAGGCCATGGTCTCCAGTCTCGTGGCTCTGTATTGGATGACCCAGCCTGATTAAAAATGCAATATACAGGGAAAGGAATAGAAAGGGGAGAGGAAGGGCCAGGGTCAGGCCAGACCGGAGCCTCCAGGACGGGATGATAAAAGGCAGCGGTGGCGCCACTTCATGGTCACTATCTCTACCTGTCCATCTATAGCAGCTACTGGCAGCACTCAGCCAAGTAGAAGATATAACAACGCACAGCACTGCTCACAGAGATAAGGCAGAGAGAGAGGCACAGTATACTCACAACAGATGAGATTCTGTAGCACGATCTGGCTTAATAAAAGCAGACTTGTTGTTGGTGTTTGGGGAATCCTCTCGCAGCGAAGTGGAAACATAGAATCTCTGTTTCCCAAAAAGTGCTCATTTGGGTGAGTGTGGGAATAGGCCCTTTTTCCTTTGCTTTTGGTCTAAGGTGTCGGAGAGGGGTAACAGAATAACTGAAGGAATGAATGCGAAGTGTTTGCAGCCTCATTAACTACATCCAGTTTTTTGTATTTTTTTGTGGCGTTAGCGGGAGGCTGATATTTATCTAGCTGTGCACAAAATGTTTTCCAACACCTCCCTCCCTCACCGCAAAGCTGCTCTGGTGCAAACAAACCGGTGAATAATTTACCACCTAGATTTCTGGCTGGCTCCTTTGAGCCTGGTGACAGAAATTGAGGCTATGCTTTTTGGCCACGCCCTCCCCTCCCTACCTGTCATATAATGTGCTAATTGTGGAGACTGACTGACTGGCTGGTTTGGCAGTTCTTTTGGGACTTTGAGGCCCATGACAGGCCAGCCACAGTTGCCTCGTCAATAGATCTAATTGCTTCGAGAGAGGGGCCAGAGTGAAGGCTCTGGAGCATCAGGCATTTGGTAAAGAGAAACCGTGGCGCCATGACTGGGTCAGTAATCAAAGGGAGGCAGAGAAAGGATGCAGTAAGTGTAGCGCTGGATGAATGAAGGAACTGTCAGTCAATTGCGCACTGAATGATACATAATGACTAAGCTATCCCACTCTGTCAGTATGCCAGCACCTATCTGCCAGAGCAGTACTCAGAAGAGGAAAGTGAGAAGAAAGACAGGTGGAGAAGTTAGAAGAAGAAGCATAGTGAGTGAAGTGTCTGGCTACAAAAAAATTCAGGGTGGACTACAAAGGCGGGAGAAAAAAAATATAAAAAGACAAAAAATCATCCACAAAAATTAGAACAGAGTAAGCGTTCGAGACAAGGTCCTGTGTCCACCGTGCGGCCAGCTTTCCAGATCTATCAGATTGTTAGCCCCTTATCTTTCCCTGGAGATCAGCCTGTCTGGCCCCTGGCCCCTAGTCCCCAGGAGGTCAGGCTACATCAATACCTAGGCAGCCTTTGTTCTTGTTCTGACTCTCTGCTTCACTGCTCTGACTAACAGGCCATTGGCTACTGGCCTTCAGCACAGCAAAGCGCCTCTCTCTTCGCAGTCAATAAAGACTGTGACACAGACAACTCTGTTCCTTGTTGGTGGTTGTGTGGTAGATGATTACAGGTGGAGTGGGAGTCCCTTTATTTGTGTATATATTAGCAAAAGCACCAAAGTAAATAAAAGAGCCGTAATTATAAATTGCAGGTGACAGTTCACCTTACTGACTCAGTCTGCTGATTAATGATCAAGGTGCTTCCTTTGGTTAACAAATATAGATGCTTCATACACTATAGTTCAATTTTAAATATATATCACTCTCCTTGGTAAAGTGAGGCTTTTGATGTTTTCTCAATCATGTGCCAGCAACTCAATTTTAATATCATACACTTTTACAAGAAATATTAATTTTGTTTAATATTTCACAAAGAATTAGTAGTTATAGGTTTGTTTTCTCTCAGCTCTTCATCCATTAAGACGAGATTTGTTTATGAAATGTCCAGCAGACCATTAGCATAGCTAGCAGTTTGCTGTTTGTTGGGTCTAATGTATACTTATGAGGACGTAGTCGGTACTTTCTTTTTTGTCCATCACATACAGATAAGATTATTGCAGTTTTGTAACAGGAAAGGGTTTTACAGACTTGACTTCAAAGATTGTATGGAAAGGAAAGGTTTGCTTGATGAAGGCTCAATAAATTAAAAAAGAAAAAAGTCAAAGAATCCATACCGGGAGTCCGAGAACATATAGTACATTTTCCTAAATTTCCCACTGACCCGTCCTTTTCCATTGCTGTGATGGTTGTGGGGTGATGGCACCGTGCCACTTGCTCATTTGCTGATGTGTCTTTAAATCCATCAACAACAGAACATATTCGCTGTGGATCTAACTATACAATGAGACTCCTTTCTTGAGTGCAATGTGATACGTTTGCACTTAAAAAATTTGCTCTCTGTGAAATTGCATTGACATTCTGTCTCTTAAAAGCCACTAATGACCACTATAGAAGCAGCAGAAGGCCGAGTGGTTGGCTAGCTAGATGCTATGATGAGTAGATACTACAGTAACTGCTAGTGTCAGTCTGGCTCCTGACATACACACTAACAAACACGTGCAAAAGGGTTGTGTCTTTGCCTGACCCATGGGGATGACCACTAGCTCTCCATAATGGAGCCTGGCTGCGACACTGACCATTGAAAACCCCCACACCCACCCACTGGAAACCCGATCCAGCCAGTCCAACAACTGCTTTAGAACATCAATAATTAATTAGGGAACAGCTATTGGCCCCAAGGGTCAGAGAGCAGGGAGAGAGAGAGTGAAGGAGAACAAGAGAGTGAGGGACAGCCAAGTCGGAGAGCGAATGCACCGGGAGGAAATAGGGGAGTTGTGATTTTGTTTAATAAGTAACACAACGCAGGCTTTGTTCAGCTCTCTTCCATTAAAAGGACATGAGAAACCTTCTCTCCCTGTTTCTCCCTCTTACTGTAAGCCTTACACACTTTTCCTCTCCAGGACATCTGTAGGTCATGAAAGGGTCGCTTCTCCCAAATAAGAAGCAAAGCAACAAAAACATATTTGATGTATTCACAAGTACTCAACATGCAGGTATTTTTTGCTTTTATTGGCTTTGCAGACCGTCATTTTACATGTTGTAGTCATTTACAATCACCAGAGGGTAGAGTGAAAAGTATGTGCAGCAGCCTGTCTGTGGGCTGCTCTTGCTTGGGCCATTTTGGGTCCTTCAACCAATGGCAGAAGACTAAAGTTATAACATACAAAGAAGTGAAATCAACTATTAAAAACAATAAAAAGTGTCATCACTGCCAAGCTATGTGCTGTTTTTTTGAGTATGCATGCTTAGGTTGCATACCCAAAATTCCTCACACTGTTTAGTACATATGTACATATGCCAGGCCACTGTGATGCTATTAATCTTGTTTTATAAATACGAAGAAATGGTTACATTGTTAAAAAATGACAATGGTACTTGTCTGTATTTTTGTGGGTAACACGCAGGCATGCATGATCCACAACATATCATATATATCACACTTTCTTCCCCTGTAAGGACCTTTAGCACATTTCAGCTCATCTCTGTTGCTTTTTATTGACTAGACACAAAACTGAGATCTGAACTCTCCTGCTACAAACACCAGCCTGAGCTTGTCTTAGCTACAGTGGGGAAGAGAAAATAGACACTGTATCCATGACGTGCAATAGTGACCTACGGCAGTTGCTTGGAGAGATGTTTTGTATTTAATAAAAATTGAGTCAAAGCTTTCCTTTAAATCACACTGTACAGTTGCATGGAGTATCTTACTAGCACCACCATAACACAAAGAACCAGTTAATAAAATCACAGTTACATAGTTGCTTTTTTAATTATTATTATTACTCAGAAAATGTTGATTCACTGTCTAATGATTGTATCCACTTAAGTCAGTTAAATCTAATATGCTTATAGATATAAGGACATAATTCTGTCAGTTGACAAAAGGGGAATAAATATTTCAGAGCACCAGAATAGTTCAAGCTGTCCTGGAAAAAGTAGCCTCTGTTTGTCAAATAGGAAATAAGGAGAAGCTTTTGGTATTAAAAAGTCTCATATTTCTGTTTGGCCACTTGTTAAGAGGCAAACACTCTTATTTTTTCAAGACCACAGGAAGCCTTCAGTGTGTTGAATTTGTTATGCCACAATGTTTTTTACGACTTCCCCGGGCACTTTTACTCATTTCTCCTTTTAGTTGTACTGATATGATTTGGAGTTGCAGATGACACTCAGTCATCAGATCAGTTTGGGTTTTTGTTTCAGAACCAAGTTTAAGAAACATGTGACGGCATAGTTCTGTGTGAGTGTGTTGGGGTGAGGTGTGGGTGAGGGATGATGTGGCATTTTGCTAAACAGGCGTCAAAGACCAAACTGCCTCCATCGAGGATGTCCGAACACCTGGAGCGTGTATGGGGATATAGTTAGAAGTGCCTCCTGTGCTCCAGATGTTGACTTGACGAGTGTATTAGCCATGCTTGTGTTAAAGAAACTCCATCCCTGGGGTGGGAGACGGAGAAAGACTGATTCTGCGCATCAGGGCTCGTTCTCTCCATCCCTGCTTACTCAAGCCTTCTGGAGCGCCATCTGTCCCTGAGTCTCTCTGTAACACACAGACATTCACTGTACTCTTGCTTTTTTACTAACGCTTGCATGCACCGACATACACATGAGAACATGGGATTGAGATTTTTGATGTTGTCCCAAAACACTAGCTTTCATCCAGCGAGTCATTAACTGTAAATTTATTGTATCTTAGCTTAAACTAACGTCACTCAGCCCATGTGTATGGTATACAATGTATATGCTCATACACAAAGGCCTAATCACACATTTAGGCTGTAATAACACACTTTGGTAAACCGCTTTTAAGGTCTAATTAGTTTTACATGCTAATTTGTGTAAATTCTAATTAGTAATATGAGATTCATTCCCCTGCTTTGCCTTTCTGATATCCTTTTCCAATAGCTGTAAATGTATTTAGAGGGATGGAACTTGACTTTTACACTTAATCTTTTGGCTTGAGAACTGTGACGGTACTAGGCGTTGGCTATCGTCAGCTTTCAAGTATATCATTCTTGTGTATTCTTTTTTCCCCAGCTGTACCCCCAGGAAGCCCCGGCCCAATCACACGTCACGAGTCAACCGACAGTCTGGCATCAGACCACAGTGGCCAGGAGGATGAGGAGTGGCTCTCTCAGGTAAAGCTTCTGTTTGACATGACATGACGGTGACTTAAGAAGAAAATGTTTCATATTTTGATTTTATTTCTTCTAAATTAAAAATACAATGAACAAATACCAATTCAGAGCGCTGATAAATCAGTTAATGACTCTTCATTGCAAACATCATATTAAAGTTAGACCTGCTCCTGAACTTGATCCTGGATTACAAAAAATAAGTTTGCACTTTTTAGTGTAATCTGTGGGTCAAGTAACTGTGTGTAATTTAAAAGAAGACAGCTCACAGTGGGACTCTTGTGCCATAATATGGCATAGGCTTGTTTTTAGCTTAAGCAGGAAAGGTTTTATCTATCCGCTGAACCTCCACCTGATGCTCCAGTGTTTACTCACTGATATCAGCGAGTAAACACTGGAGCATCAGTCAAATCTGAATAGTTAGAGAGATTAAAAAAGTTCAAAGGAAGATAATAACTTGACATTCATCAGGTTAATAGAAATTTTGTTGCAAATGCATAAACTAGTGGGGTTAGCAACTCTTTTGCACTGTCTCTTTGCTATAATTATACAGTCGTCTGAAGTTGTCTCCTTCGTTTATTGTTTACAAAAAGGGTTTTTGTTAACATACAGATCATGAAATTATTTTCCTATCCAAACCTACCTGGCCTTGTGTGAAAAAGTAATCCCCTACCCTAATAAATTTACTATGATTAACCAAATTTTTTGAAAAAAGCTGAGTTTGATTTCCTGGCACACCGAACATAGTGAACCAGGCTAAAAGCTCAAATGCAACACACCATGCCATGAGCTAAAGACGCCCAAGAACAGATAAGAAACTCACTCAAATCTCTTAGTCTAGTAAAGGTTACAAAAACTATTCTAAGACTTTAGAACTACAGTGAACAAGACTGTCAGTCATTTCTCCACAAATTGAGAAAATTGTGACCAGCGTTAACCTTCCCAGGGGTTGCTGATCTACCCAGCTTACTCGAAGAGATCACAAAATTACCAAAAAAAGCATCTAAAGAACTGCAGGCCTCGCTTTCCTCAGTTAAGGTCAAACGTCATGATTCAGCAGTAAGAAAGGGGCTGTGCAAAAATGACATCCACAGGAGTTCCCATGGAAAACCACTGCTGACCAAAAAAGCCTCCCTCACGTTTGCCAGAAACATCTTTATGACCCCCAAGACTTTGGGAAATGTTCAGTTTTTGCAAGGTTTGAGTCTCGTTACATCTGGCATAAAACCAACACAGCATTTTGGAAAATGAATGAATGTCATACCAACAGTGAAATATGATGGTAATAATGTGACGTTCTGGGACTGCTTTGCTGCTTCGGGACCTGAATGACTTGTCGTAATCGGTGGAATGATAAATTCTGCTCTCTAACAGAAAATCTTGAATTAAAATGTCCAGCCATCCGTTCTTCAGCTGAAGCTGACGCGAACTTGGGTTATGGAGCAAGGCAATGATCTGAAACACCAGCAAGTCAATTTCAGAATAGACAAAAAATCAAATTAAACCAAATGAAATGCGTTGGAGAGGCCTGTTCAAAGTTTGGACATGAGTCTAATTGAGATAACTTGGCATGACCAAAATAGGCTGGTCATGCTCAGAAAATCCCCCGAGTTCCTCCACAGTGAAACCCTCATTGCCAGTTATCTCAAATGCTTGATTGCAGTTCTTGCTGCTGCCACCAGTTCACCAGGGCCAGGTAGATTTGGATAGCTTTTTCCCCTTAATGATGGAAAGAAGGTAAATTATAATTTAAAAATGTAAATTATTTTAGTTGGAAAATTCTTCCCAACCCATGTTTTGACATAACTGTGTGATTGTGTTGTAAAAACAAATTATTTTGTATTTTTACCTGATAAAAACACAATTCAAATCTGTACTGAAATAACCTGGTTGAGTGCGCGACACACTCACCCAGGTCTTCTCAGCTTGGTTAACACAAGTAGCACTTATCACTAGTGTCGGCAGGTAGCCCACTACATTTTCATCATCAATAATTCCACTGCATACATAATTGATTGGGTAAAATGTACTTCGCTTAGCTAGCAGAGGCCCTGGTTCAAATCTGCCATGATAGTTTGCCAGGAGCAAAACTATCCCTCGCACTAACCTGTATTTTGGGTGACTTCCTGTCAGAGCAGTGATAAAAATGTATGTGTCAGTGGTTGAAGATTTAACTCTACAGCTCTTCCAGCATTAAAATTAAATGATTTGGACAAAGAATTTGGGATATTATACCATAACTGATATATGGGTATACTGGTTAGTTTCCTCTTTGCTTCGGTTTCTCTAGAATATGAAGAAAAGCGTAGATACCAAGCATAATAGCTTTGTGGATTGAGAAGAGCTAAATACATATAGGCTATATTGAATTAGAGGCTAACTACTGCCTCGTGGATTTCATTATATCATATCAGTGGCCCTCATTAGATTTTCAGTGGGCATTTTGGCATTAGATTGGGATTTAGAATTGATCGGCCATCCCCTAATGAAATGTGAGGTTTGTGACCCTCCATGTCAGTGCTTCAGCTCACTGCAGTGCTGTGCCATTTGGTGCCTGTCAGTGTCAGTTGCCCTTCAGCTGACTGAGTAGACAACACAAACTCCTGTCCTTATACAGTCCACCTCGGTTCATCTCTTAATTGTCTCCTAATACGTAAATGGATTAGAGGACAGTTAATTTGCAAGAGATGTGTTGCCTTTAAGTATTAGATAACAGGAACATTTAAAAAATGCACAAGCACAACCCCTTAAATGCTTATGGTAAATAATTCACTAAATGAAAACAACTGACAAGCAAATTAGCTTAGCCAATATTTGTGCAGCTTCTTAACCTCAGACAGTCATTTATAAGATGCCAGTCAAAATAGCCAAACTTGCACAGGATGTTCGTCTTTTTTTCTTACTTTCTAAAGATAGTACTGATGCTATAAGAGTAAAAATATTCAGCCTATAAAGAAGGAGAAAATGCGAAGGTTGAGAGAAAAAAAAATGTTTTGCACAGACAGAGGCAGCTAGCTTGATCTCATTTGGTGTCGAGGCTACAGCAGCATGGGCAAATCTGTGGCAACATGTCAACTAGCTCTGTCCAACAAGTCTGCAAGGGGATGTGCATTTGGGGTTGATACTGGACTGTAACATCTGGACCTACCGTGCCATTGCAAAGAGAGCACGCTGGCAGCTGTCTCGGCTCTGCAGCTGGGCGTGACATTGATGGTGTTAACTGGAAAAGCATACACACATGCAAAGTGACAATCCTCCCTCCTTCTGTGGCCTAATTTGCACAGCTGTGATGAACCTCACATATCTAATGTCTGTGTAAACAGACACAGCAAAGTTGAGATTGTTTAAGATGTTAGCACATGGAAGCCATAGTGGAAGAAAATACTCAGCTGAGCTGAGAGACAGATGTGTATGAAGTAAAGATAATGACATCCGAATAGCGAGACACCAAGAGGCGTGCTAATTGCTGCAGGGATTCAAAGTAGAGACGGCTTGGGAGAGCAGTGAAAAGCAGGAGTGCGAGGCAGGAGACGGCTGTTCAATAAAGGCAAAGAGGAGATGGAGAATAGACGAGGCAGTAATAGTCTGATGTTTATGAGTGAGCCACTCCATAACCTTCTCCTATCCTACTTTTAGCCAGCATTAGTGCCACTCAGCTCAGGCGCCCATGGACCGCCTGCCATAGCAGTGCCATCTTATTGTCCCTGTAGGCCTCACCTCAGCTTTGCTGCCACGCCGTTGCTAGTGTCACACTTCTATTAACCCTCTGGGAAGGCTTCCCATCAGGCTGCTAGCACTTCCAACACACACAAGACATTGATGAGTTCTGACATCATCGTCAGACTTTTAGTGGTACACAAGTACAGCAAGCTTTTAGTTTGATGCCATGTAACTGAGTTCATCTGAGTACTGCATGGGATTTTTCAGCGTTGGCACATAGATGCCAGAGCCACCCTGTGAAATCCAGCCTGGAGCACGTTAGACAAATGAATGCATCTTCCTAAGAATCTAAATAAAACTGAATTGAATGAACCTTATTTAGTTTAAACCTCTGATTTCAGGTGGAGATTGTGACTCATACAGGCCCCCATCGGCGCCTGTGGATGGGCCCCCAGTTTCAGTTTAAGACAATTCATCCTTCAGGCCAGACCACAGTCATCTCCTCTTCATCCTCGGTGCTTCAGTCCCAGGGCCCCAGTGATGTTCAGCAGCCCCTTCTGGACTTTGACACAGACGACCTGGACCTCCACAGCCTCAGGTACTTTAAATTTGTTCTCATAGAAATACACACCAGCCTAAACGCAAAGACGATCTACACGTGGAGCTGGTCATTAATCAGAAATTATCCTAATATTCTAATAATCATGGATAGAGTCCACATCAATGAAGCCTGTAGTGTCAGCAGCTTTATACTTAATCACTGAAACAACAGACCAGATCCAGTTAAATAAGCATCTGGATCCCAGTGGATGTGTGTTCTTTATGTGTGCGCGTGTGTGAGTGTGTGTATTAACGGATGCATAACAAACATTTTTAGGATCCAGCCAGTACGTTCAGAGCCTGTCAGCATGCCCGGCTCATCGCGGTTGGTGGCTGATCGTCGTGGCCAGTCCAACATCATGGATGCAGGATCAGGTAAGAAACTTTAAACATCCCCTCTTCTGTTTTGCGGTACACCTTTGCTTCTTCTCTTTCATTGTTTTACTGCAGATACTTTGCTGAGGTGTGAAGTTGTTAAATGCGTTGTATCTTGTTCCCATCAGTTATATCAGCTGAGGCTGTTACATTGTTTCCGTTCTGTCTTCTGTACTTCACACATTCATGCAGATGTTAAAACCTATCAAATCGACAGTTATGTCTAATAATGAAAAATGGCACAGAAAAAGTGTATGTTTATACACTTGATACAAAAGCTTTTGTTGGTGATGTCCAATATGAAAAAACTAGTTGCTCAGGTTCGTCTTCCACACAAAAAGTCTTCGTGGCTCCTCCCCATAAACTCTGAGCTTTAGTTCATTCCATAGAGTTTCAATTAGCAATAACAGCTGTACTGAGTCTCCTCGACGTTTCCTCGTCATCATCCTGGTGGATGGCAGCAGGTTTTTTTGTGTTTTGGGGGTGATATGCGCAGCGCCTTTTGACCTTGTATTTCACAGCCGTGTCTAAATGTTGGTCAGCAACCTTTAAACCTGCTTTCAGCATGCTTTTTCTTAACCCACCGAGTGTGGTGAGTGTTCATAAAGGCCATGGTGGTTGAGTGCATTATTTATTTATTTTTTTAATCACTTGTACCTCCTGATTCCAGGTCTTTCTGTTGCTCTCCAGAAGTGATCCTTGCTTCTTGGACAACTCTTCTGATAATTGTTTTCCTTCCTGTTTGAAATGAGCACCAGTTTAAGGTGAAAGGGATTTCCATTTCTGGATTATAGCCCCACTGACACCTTAGGCTACGTTCACACTGCAGGCGAAAGCGCATCAAATCCGATTTTTTTGACCCTATGCGACCCATATCCGATCATGGTCTGACAGTGTGAACGGCACAAATCCGATATTTTCAAATCCGACCTGGTGCTGAATCCGATACATATCTGATGTTTCAGAAAGCGACTGCTGTTTGATGGTCATGTCGCATTAAATCCGTCTTTTATGTCACTGACACAAGACAGACGCCAATTATCTGCTCCGGAGAAGACATTGTGAACGCTTCCTGGCCATCCCGTGTAGATGTCAGTGAAACTGTTGGGAAGACAATGTTGGAGAAACGTGAACATTTTTTTGTACTGTATAATCTGCAGATTCTGGCAGAAATCTGCAGCTAGAAGCACCGCTCCTCTAAAACAGCAATAAGGATCATTATTAGGTTATTTACATTATTATGTAAATAACAAAATAACTTAAAGCAAAAATTGGGAAACGTAAAGTCTGAAGTCTTTAGATTAAGGCCATCAGTCAAACAATACTGTTGCTCTGGGTCTAAACAGAGCGCGTTGTGTGTGACGTCTTCCTTTGTGCATGCGCCGCTTTGAGCGTTCACACTAGAGCGCGTTTGCTGTCGCATTTTATTTGTAGTGTGAACGAGCAGACAAAAACATCGGATTTGATCAAAAAATCGGAATTGAGCTTTAAGACCTGCAGAGTGAACGTAGCCTTAGAAATTCTTCTACAACTATCAGTATGTTTTGCAACAACTTAGAGCTCACTGGTTTTATCATGAGATGTTTCTTTTGTGACGTCTTGGCAATGAGACGCATTTTTATAGGCCATAGAAATTGAAAATGTAAAAATTCATTAGAATTTAAAAAACACTTTATTCACTTACTTCTTTCTCTTTAATTTATTTACACATTTAAGCAGTTAGGTTTATGGTATAAACTAGACGAACACAAAAAACACAAAAAATGTCTATAAGTGGGCTAAAGTGCTGTAACATTCCTGGTTGCAATTATAAAGTAAGTGTCCCAAAATAACTGTGCTTTTTTGAAGAGGTGCATACTAATAGAAGTAACAGGTAATCATTTCTTTGCTTCAAGGTTTATGACAGACACGTTTCCAAGGTGTAACACGAAAGGATATAAATCATTTTAAAAAACACCATCCACTCATGCCCCTCTCCACTCATCCTTGTCAGGGGTGTGGGGCTGGAGCCTATCCCAGGGTACACCCTGGACGGGTCACCAGTCTGATGCACAGACACGCATTCACACCTACGGGCAGTTTCGAGCTGCCAATTAGCCTAACCCAGCTAACTGCACGATAGTCATGTTTATGACCATATCTGCAAAGAGATTCGCTCTGTTATTGAATAACAGCTGAACAATCCCATCCAAGTGGATTAGGAGTGCAAAGCCTTTTACACTCTTAATCTGCACTTCTGCTACATCCCACCATACACAGCTATAGATGTTCTCTGGCATTGCTGTTGTATTCCAGTGTATTTATATGCACTGTGTGACAGTGTGTCTGAATAGGCTTGCAAAGTCTATTAGCTATTTGACAGGATTGATTTGACTCCAAGTGATCTTTAATAGCATGGCTGCTTTAATCTGGTTATGATGTTTGATAATCCAATCCCACTCAGAGGATTTCCTGTAAAATATGTCTTTTACTCTCAACACAGGCATTGCGAAAGTGTGTTTGTGAGCCTGGTCCTACTGCCAGTGGGTTCAAGGAATCATCCTTTATTGCGTGACATTATATCCTGTTGTTCTGCGTTTGATAAAGGAGATAGAGAAGCGTCTGTGGCATCTGTGGCATTATCTGCTGCGTCTTGTGACAGAGTTTCATTCATCTGATCTGCCCTCACACTGACACACAGCCACCGCTCGCTCAGTCAGGCGTCAAGAAATATTTGCGACGGGTGTCACAAGAAGGTGTGTCACAAATAGTTTTACACATCTGATTGCACGTCTTTTGTCGTCCAGCCTTTGCTTTTCAACAGAGGTGCTTTATGAACCGATTCACGTAGATGCGGTTTGACCATTATTTATTTACCGTGTTTGTCTTTGCTATTTAACATGACCACTTTCTGCCATTCACCCATAACCTGTATTTACATTATTTAAATACATGTTACAAAACAAATCCCACACATTCGGCTGTAATATCGTGTTTTAAAGAAAAGAAAAACAGAAGGTACCCGACTATTTTGTTAACATGTAGATTTGATAGAATTAAATTCCACTTCACAGATTATGAAGAACAAATCTTTTTTTCAGTAATGTAATTATTAATGGTTAAAGCTGTTTCACAATGATTAATTGTACATTTATAATAAATTAAACAATATAATGAAATCCAAAGATTACGCTGAAATGTTTAAAGAGGAGGCAAATTAAGTTTGACATACACAAATATATTAGTCTGTGTTTATAGTACCCACACTGATTTATCGTCTGTCTTCACTGCTTGGAATTTTGGTATTTATTTAATTATTTAATAATGAAATAAATTCTAAACCTTGTGATTTATAATACTGAAACACATTACAGATGTCTTTCTTATTGAGTCTTTGTGGCTCTTGAAGCTCATTCACGCAGGCTCTATGATAAACTGTTGAGGTAAATGTTCATTTACATCCTCTGATGTGCTTATTTGTTTACATATTTGCAGTTTTTGTGGTGATAAAACAAAAGCATTGGATAACCTTTCAGTTTCATTGGTGAGGCAGCTCTGCTGTGATCTTCAGAGCGTTACGTGTCTTTCACTTTGACAGAGGGACGTCACCAGAACCGTTCGATGCAAAAATTCTGAAGATGCCGCGTATGCACCGAGGACTTAAAGCAGTTATTAAGGGATGATATTGATTCGTAAAAGGGAATATGCAGGCAGTGTGTAGGGTGATTTTGAATGTGGGGAATGTGAAATTCTACCTGTACTGACAACGACATTTCTGATATGGTGACATCTCTGCTTCCACCTCTGCTCATCTTCTTCCTTCAGCCATCTCCAGCCAGCGTCCTCTGTGTTTTCTGTGTTCTCTCACTGCTTCAGAGCAGAGAGAGACAGGACAGAGCCAGGCCGAGGGATGGAGGTGATGCTTATCAGTGTCTGTGTGTGTGGGTTTGGGGTTGTGTCCTGCCACTGCCATGGCGCCGCCATTATCACAGACGCACATCACTTTGGTCTCACCCTCTGCAAAACTTGAATGCGTGTGGCAGAACTTTGGTTGAAGGTGCAGACAGTTTATCTAAGTGACTTCAGATCATTTTAAAAGTGAGTATTTGCAACCGTGGTTACAAGAATACAGAGAAAGCTGATGAAAACTGCTACAATTCAGTTTTAACTTGAACATTAGCAACATTTATCGACTTTAAGATGAAGACAAATAATGTGCCAGTGTGCAGTTTGTTAAGACCAGTCATGTCATCAACGTGACTGCAGTTGGGTGAGCCAGCCCCCGTAGACTCCCGTGCTGAAATCCCAAACTTTAGAGCAGAAATAAATATATTTTCCAAAATCTGCATTAAGGCTGATGGTGATGTATAGTTCAGAGCATGGCCACTGTGAAAAACACGTGGGTAGTGTTTCTTCTTGATGTACTGAAATACAAACCAGGTAGTCAGCTGTTTTACCAGGTATACCCTGTCAGCCAACTATAGGAGCATCTGGTTTAATGAAAACAAACAATAATCTGACAGCAACATAGTTTACATAATAGATTTGGGCTGGAACCCAGCCACTTGTTGCTGTTGGTTTACAGTTCCATCAGGTGTGTTATAGGAGCTGCGGTCAGCATGCATTCATCTTTATTCTGACACAAATATTAATGATGTCTATCTTTGGTTAGTGTATGGTTCTGTCCACTTAGTTATGTCTGTTTAAACTGGTGCTGTAACATCATACAGTTACTCTGGATTCTAAAGTGTGTTCTGATACTTGCTAACAATAATCTTTAAATCTTATCAGACTTTAAAAAATATTTCTTTATTTAATACGAGGGCTGCACGATTTTGCATAAAATGAGAATCACGATTTTTTTGCTTAGAATTGAGATCACGATTCTCTCACGATTTTCTTTTCCAGTATAAATATTTATTGCGCTTATTAACTGCACATCAACTTCGTAACAGTTGAGACTGAACATAAAAACAACTAGAAAAATTTGCATTTCCTGCGAAAATGCAGTGTGGATGCTTAAAGCTGAAGCTGTATGCAAAAAGTAGCTGAAAAAGCTGAAAAGTTGCAGAAATTGTAAAAACTTTGCAGAAGCAAAAGAAGTTTGCTAAAATGGAATAACTTAGCAGAACTGCAATATCTTAGAGGAAACATAATACTTGGCAGAAATACAATAGCATAGCAGAATTTAGCAGAAATATTGTAACTTACCAGAAACATGATAACTTCTCAAAAATACAAGAATTTAGGAGAAATAGTATAAGATAACAGAAAGAATATATTTAGCCAAAAATACTTAAACATTACAGAAACACTATGATTTAGAAAAATAGTACAACAGAGCAGAAATATTGTGATTTACCAGAGACACTGTGATGAACTATGAATATTGTAATTTTAAATTGAGACTATGTTTTAGCACAAATATTATAATTTGGCAGAAATACTATAATTTAGCAGAAATACCATATTAAGCACAAATCCTATAAAAAGCAGAAATGGTATGATTAAGCACAAATACTACATTTAGTAGAAATACTTTGTTTTAGCACAAATCCCATAAAAAGCAGAAATACTGTACTATGATTTAGTAGAAAAACTATAATTAATCAGAAATACTAAATTTAGCAGAAATACTATATTAAGCACAAATACTATGAAAAGCAGAAATAGTATGATTAAGCATAAATACTACATTTAGCAGAAATACTATATTAAGCACAAATCCTATAAAAGCAGAAATAGTATATTAAGCACAAATCTTATAAAATAGCAGAAATAGTATGATTTAGCACAATAGTAATAAGTTAAACAGAAAAATTGGAAAAGCAAAATGGACAGCTGAAAAAATGCTGAACATGCTGAGGGTCCCTCAAATATACTTGTTAAATGACAAAAATCTGCAAAAACATTTATTACAGCCACACAATCACAAATATGTACACATGAGGAAACACACATGCACAGAGAGACCCACACACAAGATCCAATTCAGTCAACCAGTCTAAATATATTGAATGAGATCATCCCATTAAAAGCCTTTCTCTCTCTCTCTCTCTCTCTCTCTCTCTGTCACACACACACACACACACACACACACACACACACACACACACAGGGAGAGAGAAGTAAGTTTCTAGGTCAGCCTGGGAGCTGGTGAATTTGAATCCACCAATCAGAGAGGCTGTGCACTTTTCCCCACCAAAACAGGTGCATCTGTTTACACACGCAGCAGCACAGAGAGACACAGGATTTTTGCAGTCTATTTCTCATAGTGACGACTCCCCTCAAACAAATGACCATAATTTCCTAACCGTAGGGGCTAGAACGGTCATTCTTACACCGTTTTGTTCAGAAGAGATGGGGGAATCTTCAAGTGTTGACAATTTAATATTAAAATATGAATTTTTAGAGATATATGACATGGATGACTTGTTGACTTAGAAGCCACGAATTCCCCAATATGCAAATTTGAATGCCTGAGACCACATATGTGATTGGCTGGCTGGGAAGCCGTGCAGGCCCTGATTTGTGGATTTGAATTCCTCAGCCCTCAGATATGATTGGCTGGCTTAGAAGCCACGAAGGCCCCAATATGCAAATTTGAATGCCTCAGGACACTTATTTGATTGGCTGGGAAACTGTGCAGGCCCTGATTTGAAAATTTGAATGTCTCAGTCCTCACAGAGGATTGGCTGCCTGGGGACCTGGCAGAAATATATAGAAATACTATTATTAAGCATAAATACTACATTTAGTAGAAATACTATGTTTTAGCACAAATATTATAAAAAGAAGAAAAACTATAATTTAGCAGAAATACTATATTAAGCACAAATCCTATGAAAAGCAGAAATAGTATGATTTAGCAGAAATACTGTATTTAGCACAAGTACCGAAAAGTACCAGAAATACTATGATTTAGCAGAATAGTAATAACTTATTGAAACACAAATGCACAGAGGGACACACAAACACAGGCTCTAATCCAGTCAACCAGTCTAACTATGTTCAATTTAAATCCTACAATGACATGCTGTCAAATAAGGGCAGGGTCCTCTCTCTCCCACTAAACACACACACACACACACACACACACACACACACACACACACACACACACACACACACACACACACAGGGAGAGAGGACTAAGTTTGTAGGTCAGCCTGGGAGCTGCTGAATTTGAATCCACCAATCAGAGAGGCTGTTTACGTTTTCCCGCCAAAACAGGTGCATCTTTTTACACACGCAGCACAGAGACATAGACCTGGCTTCTTTCAGTTTATTTCACATAGTGAGGATTCCCCTCAAACAAATGACCATAATTTCCTAACCGTAGGGGCTAGAAGGGTCATTCTTACACCGTTTTGTTCAGAAGAGATGGGGGAATCTTCAAGTGTTGACAATTTATCATTAAAATATGAATTTTTAGAGATATATGACATGGATGACTTGTTGACTTAGAAGCCATGAATTCCCCAATATGCAAATTTGAATACCTGGAGCCCACATACATGATTGGCTGGCTGGGAAGCCGTGCAGGCCCTGATTTGTGGATTTGAATTCCTCAGCCCTGATATGATTGGCTGGCTTAGAAGCCATGAAGGCCCCAATATGCAAATTTGAATGCCTCAGGACACATATATGATTGGCTGGTAAGCCGTGCAGGCCCTGATTTGAAAATTTGAATTTCTCAGTCCTCACAGAGGATTGGCTGCCTGGGGACCTGGCAGAAATATATAGAAATACTATGATTAAGCATAAATACTACATTTAGTAGAAATACTATGTTTTAGCACAAATACTATAAAAAGCAGAAATACTATAATTTAGCAGAAATACTATATTAAGCACAAATCCTATAAAAAGCAGAAATAGGATGATTAAGCATAAACACTACATTTAGTAGAAATACTATGTTTGAGCAAAAATCCTATAAAAAGCAGAAATACTATATTAGGCACAAATCCCATAAAAAGCAGAAATAGTATGATTAAGCATAAATACTACATTTAGTAGAAATACTATGTTTTAGCACAAATAGTATAAAAAGCAGAAATACTGTAATTTAGCAGAAATACTATATTAGGCACAAATCTTATAAAATAGCAGAAATAGTATGATTTAGCACAATAGTAATAAGTTAAACAGAAAAATTGGAAAAGCAAAATGGACAGCTGAAAAAATGATGAACATGCTGAGGGTCCCTCAAATATACTTGTTAAATGAAAAAAATCAGCAAAAAAATGCACAGGGAGAGAGAAGTAAGTTTCTAGGTCAGCCTGGGAGCTGCTAAATTTGAATCCACCAATCAGAGAGCCTGTGTACTTTTTCCCACCAAAACATGTGCATCTTTTTACACACGCAGCACAGAGAGGCACAGGATTATTGCAGCCTATTTCTCATAGTGAGGATTCCCCTCAAACAAATGACCATAATTTCCAAACCGTAGGGGCTAGAGCGGTCATTCTTACACCGTTTTGTTCAGAAGAGATGGGGGAATCTTCCAGTTTACAATTTATCATTAAAATATGAATTATTAAAGATATTTGACTTCTAATGCACCATAACTGAGTAGAGCGAAGCAAAAACTGGCTTGACTTGCCCTCAAACAACGCTTTGTAACTCAAAATCTATTTGGAGTATTGATATCATTCTTTCACCGTAAGAGACAGCAGGCTTTGGTGAACAGTCATGGAAATTTTCAGGTCTCTGTGGAAATCCAACAAAAAGTTATGACGAGAGAAAAAAGTGGTTCATTTCCAGGGTTTGAAATTTGAAGAAATCTGAGCGACGGACGAATTTCCTACCCTCAAACAAGTCCAACTCATTTCAGAACGGTAATACGTGAGAAAGAAATTCTTGAATTGTGAGCGTCACGAGTGTCTGAAGATATACCGGGACAAGCCTCATGTCTTAACTTTGCTTCGTTAAGGAGATATGACGATTCGAATATGCCTCTCATTACAGAAATGCAGCGGTGATTTTGAACAAACTCTCCATTGACTTTATATGGAGAGTTTTCCGACATTGTGTTGGTCTGAGGAGATTTGCGAAAGTTCTATGAATACCACAACAATGATAGTGACATTTTCGGAAACCCAGCAAAAATACCTATGTTTTGATGTATAATTTGTGGAAGTTGAGTGAAGATTGAGCAAGTAGCAAGAAGTTGTTCGGACATGAAGAGAAGACTGCAAAACCTTCAGTGGCACACTGGAAGCCAAGTGCATAGCAACCATAACAACGCATGTATTTTGTGAAAAATCACAATTTTGCAACTGAAAACTTTAAGAGGCATAAAGGTAAAACGGTAAAAGATTTGAAAAAGCTGAATCATACCTGAATAGCCCAATAATTTGAGAACATTTTAAAGTTTGAATGGTTGTTCTACGTGAAAATATGAGGAAGTAGTTAAGTTTCAGAAACAAGCAAATTTTAGCAGAATTGCAGAAGTTTCCCATTCATTTCAATGGGACAAATTAAGCTTAATATTTTAAAAAGTATAATAGTGAAAAATACCAAAAGACATAGCAGGAATTAGCAGAAATAGCAGAATATTTTAAAATTTGAACGGTGAAAATCGGCTGAAAATTGTGGAAGTAGTTAAGTGCCAAAAAGTGTACGGAAGTCCCAAGAGGAACTCAATAGTGTGGATGCTTAAAGCATCCACACAATAAATAAACATAAAAACAACAAATGTCTCACATTTTGTCGTTGTACTGCTTGAAATTCCGTCTCCACCGCTGCTCGACGCTGCGTGTATAGAGCAGGTAGTGCAACAACAGAAAAATAGTTGGGGGACGGCACTGTGTAGCGTTTGTCTAGGGTGTTGATCATTTTCCTAAATCCCTTGTTTTGCAGTGTTGATGGGAGCCGTATCTTTGGTCAGGTGATAAGTGATAGCCTCCGTGATTTCTTTGTGCCTGCGGGAGTTCGACGGGTGTAGGGAAGCGCTGTGTAAGGTTCCCGTTATTGATGTTTGGGTGGTTGTCCGGGACGGATTTTCTCCTGTCACTTTCTCGTCATCCCTGACGTGCTCTCCGTTGTTTTCTCCTGCTAATTTTAGCATCACACGGCACAGCTTCTGTATCACGTGGTATAAGGCTCCGCCCTCGTCATTTGTTGAGCAGGACGAGTGAGCGCTTGTTTTCATGCAGATTACGTCCCGGATCAAAATGCGGTACAATCGTCGTCGTTTTTTTTTTGTTTTTTTTTTAATTGTTGTCATTTGGAAATGAGATCGCACATAAGTATGAATCGAGATCGCGATTTTCTAACGATTAATCGTGCAGCCCTATTTAATACTAATGTTTTTGCTAATGCGCTGCTGTTCTGTGTCACATGTGAGATATGCAGGACACGTGTGCTTGTGTGCCGTCATATCAGTTGTCATCACATCAGAAACAAACCTTAAAGTGTGTCAGTCTTGTTGTTCAGTTTCATATACAGCAGAGCTTTGTTTCTGGAGTGCGTGTTTATTACATGTGAACTTACCTTCACGTGTAATATATGACATGCAAAAGCATGTTAATTGACACGTTTGTAGCCTAGGAAATAGTGTGAAACCGATGTATGTGCCATACATTGCCATTCTTTTGAGTAATATTTGCCACACTGGCAGGAATTCTGTCATGTTTTCGAGCCATTTCTGTGAAACTGCAACAGTGTCTGTGAGAGTCCTCAGGCCCAGCAAGACCATAAAGCTGCAGCTCTTCCTACAGTGACTCACTTACAGTCAGTCAGTCTCCCCAGTGTCTGCTCGCATCTTATCTCAGCCCATACACTCTGCTTATCTCTGTCTTCCCTGAGGTGATGGGACGCCATCTGCATGGGACACGCTCACGCACACACACAGAGAAAGTGATGTACAGTGTGACTTCTTGATCCAGCATGTCTCTCTTAAGGAGGGGACACGGGAGCACGACAGCAACGCTGCTGTCTCACTTTCCACCAGCTGCAAAACACAGGAGCAACGTGTAGCTGGTATCAATGCGCCCTATCTGCACCCCAAGCCTTGCTGGGGGGATATGTGTGTTTAAAGCCAGCCTCAATCCCAGCTAGACTACACAGTGGCGTTTTGTGGCCCAGGAGGTCATATCTAAAAAGAAAGAAAAGGAGACAGACCAGAAAAACAGATAACACCGCAAGACTGAAAGAGTCTGTTTAATCTTTACCTGTGTGTGCGCGCATGTTCATGCACTGATAAATCTCCCAGTTCCCATCCACACGACTGTAGTTGTGTTTTGACTCTGTAAAGAAAGCCACCCTGCTCCACAACAGGAAACAACAACAACAAAAGGCCCGTCTGTGGCATCAGCCATTTTGTTGTTTTTGTTCGTCATCTTTGTCGCCGCGCCTCTGCCTCACTGTTTTTCATCTGCGTGTGTGCGCGTCTGTGTGTATTATCTGTGGTGGTGAATCAGTGATAGTGTGTTAGCTGGCGGCAGAGCTAAACAGGCAGGACATGATGAAGCTGCCTTATCAGAGAAAGCTGAATACACTTCAGAGCACTGCTGGACTTTGGCACTGGGTTTGCTGTATGTTTGTGATACACTTAGGTCAGATTCTCAGACCAGTGTGGAATACTAAAATGCTCAAATAGACGATGCATTCTTGGTCACAGTTTCAAGCTTTACAGTAATTTCCAAAGCTACACTCTAAATTTCTTCAGAGTGTGTCTTGCATATATAGACATGTATACTGAAAGTTCATCCTTGTTGTAATTTAACTAGTGTGGTAGTCCACCAATCAAATCAATCAGTGAGGGGTCAGCGTTAGACACACCCACCCCAGGTTTTCACAGCTAAGCTACCACTGCTGTGTGTGTGTGTGTGTGTGTGTGTGTGTGCTGTTCCTTTCCTCTACATTACCTGTCTATTTATTATTTTATACAAACTTCAAATTCTCTACCAAAGGAACAAATATGATTGTATGGAAACACATTTCCCTTTGTACAGTAAGTTCATTACTAACACAAAAAGAAAAAAAACATCAATGAGATTAAACTCTTCATTCAGATCTGTATTGCCTCCAACAGTAGAATTGCTTTTGGTACTCATGAGTCTTTTTTTTTAATTCTCCAACTATGTAGAACCTGAACACACTCTGATTCCCACCTCTGAGCACCACCTCCCTAAATCTGGATCCTAGGTCTAGTTCCTGTCATTGTCTTTTCTTAGATCTAAGGACTCAATGCTGTGAGAGCGAGGGTCACTTCTATAGCTGCTTGAAATCTGTGGTCATTTCTGGCCATAAATGTTCCTGTCATTACCTCCTGTGTTGTTGAGATGATTGTTCCAAAACTGACTCAGTCCCCATAGTCTCCTACGTTAAAAAGCCCCAGTTTTAAAGAATTGTTTTCAGCCTGTATGAAACAGTTAGAGCGGGTCCCGTAAGATATTTTTATTTGTCAATTATTAACATTCAGTATGTGGGAGCTGAATTTTAAGCTTTGCTGAGAATCCATGCAGGCGGGGGTGGAACCACATGCAAAGACCGACTGGGATCATACCATTATATTAAAAAAGGAAGGGGGGCAGACGTTCCAAAGACAGCAAGCGTAGCGGCACAGCCCAGGTACACGGAGAGACAGAGCTGCATTTCAATGATAGTAGAGACTCCCGCTTTTATATTTTTAAAAGGTTTTCAAAAGGTTTCAAACTCATCCAGGCCTTAAACCTCAGAGTTGTAGTAAATGCATTATATAAGTGTTAGAGCTTTTCCTACTGATAAAAACCTCCCTCACAGCTGTTCATACGACACAAAGTAATTAAGCAATTATCCATTAACTTGTTGAAGAGGGAGAACATCTGGTTTAATGTACCCCTGACACCTCTGAGTTTGAGCCTCTGCAGCCATACTTTGCTTTGATATCATCTCTTTGTATAACATGTCCATTTGGTTCCTATAGATGCTTAATGCCACCTTCTCATCCAAATGTTGATGCTTTTAGCCTCTTTGGCCGTTTCAGTCAACACTGAAAACAGGAGCTAGTAGGTGTTGTGACACATGACATCATTGTCTGCGTCCATGTTTTTTACAAAGGATATTACTCAAATGGTCTTTGAGTGCTGTTCTTGGCTGGGGTCTACCCATGTGCCATGGCACGAGATGGGCTACACCCTGGATAGGTCTCCGTTCAATCACATGGCCAACACAGAGAAAGAGAGACATTTTAGACAATTTAGAGTCATTAATTCATCAAACAAGCATGCGTCTGAATGGAAGTGAAGCCAGAATATAATATAGAAAGGCCCAAGGCAGTGGATGGAGCCGAACCCGTGACCTTCTTGCTGTGAGGTGTCAGTGCTCACCGCTGCTCACAGTGGTTCGGCCCCTGAGTTGTCTCAGATATCTCTGAAACCTTTAAATGAAAACAAAAATTCAAACAGGAAATGTGAATGTTGCACATAAACTGAAACAGACACAAACACTAGAGCGTTTCAGTCAGCTTTTATGTCAGTTTCAGCATCCATGCATGCATCCGTTTACACCGCCAGCACAGTGTCCTGTTGTCTTGGTGACCCTCCACCTCTCTACCACCATTAGCACCACCCTGAGGCGATAGGGGGTGTTCCCGGTGTCATTGTTTTCGCCGATACAGGATTAGGAAGCAAGAGCGGGCTGTGAGTGACGGCATGAAAGACAAGGATAGAGGTTTGTTTCCCCCTAAAATACACACACAAACCTACTCACACACACTTTGTCTGTCGTCTTTCTCTCTCCTCTTCATACTTGAGCAGCCATTTAAAAGAGCAGGCACCTGTGTCGTGGTATTCTGTCTCTTTCCTTTTCTAATACACATAGCCCAGTAACCTATACCCCACAATTACCTTCCAGCCTCATAAAGGGCCCTTGTATTTTTGTACTATAACGGTCGCGCTGACAACAGTGATCACGAAGGCCAGAAAGATGCCCGGCCACCCGATCTCTTCCTTAAAGACAAATACCCTCATTTCCCGGGAACCCCCCACCACTCCCCTCCTCTTCTGATTTTATTTTCCTCAATAGGCACCTTTGTCACCTCGCTGCCACTCTGCCCCTCCACCCATCCTGTCTGTTGCCTCAGGGTGTCTTTGGTGACCTGTGGCTGGTGACAGCACACAACAGCCAATCTCAGCAGTCATCACCGCTGCTTGTTTGATTTTGTCATCACCGGCAATCAGGTGGAGGGGAAACGCTGAGCTTTTATCAGGAAGAGAAAGAGGAAGAAAAATGATCTGCTGGAAAATCGGAAAGAAAAGAGAGCCGGGTTAAAACAAGTAACAAAAGTGTTACATTTGCATGTTGTTCACCTGCTGGTCTTGGAATTCTTTGAATATCTTTCTAATATGTAACAGAAAAGCTGTGCAAAATGTTCCTGTAACTGGCACTGAGTTTATTTGAAAGAAAATGTGTCTTACATAAGTGTTGAGTTGCTCTATTTGACCCTGTTTTACCATTTTCTTAGTCTTTATATGTTCTCTGAGATTTAATATTCCCTCGCTTTAAATCTTCAGGAAATGTTCCGAGTTAAACGCACGTTTGTGAGTGTTTGGGGACGGCGGGGGTGGGACGCATGCAGAGATTTATGGCGATTGTGCGTGTGTGACTGAGAGAGATCAGGGTGTGACGAGGATTGATATGGGTGAGTGCTGATCAGGTTTTTGTGCTGCTCTTATCTCTCTTTCTCTCTCTGGGTGTTTTTGTGCTGCAGCACTTTTAATCTGCGAGAGATGAAATGCCCTCCAGCATTAGAGCTACACAGCAAGTGCATGTGTGCCTGTGCGCGTGTGTGTGTGTGTTTGTGGTGCAGTGCCAGAGGGCAGTGAAGACTGAGCAGCTGCTTTTTATAGTGACTGAACGGACACCAATGTGTCGGGCATCTGCCACGCGTTCACCCTACTGCCTACCCACTCGAGTGTGTGCGTGCACGTGTGTGTGTTGCAAACTGAGAGAAGCCGTGTTGGTGTGTGTGATCATGTCGTGTCTTTCCCAGTGTTTGTATTATTGTGTGTAGCACCTCTAATACTGTAGTGGAACATATAGATCTGTTTTAAATTCAGCTTGGCAACAGCTGATGTCTGTCCATGTGGTTTTTGCACGCGTGTCTCCGTGTGCATGTGTGTCTGTGTGTGTGTGTCCAGCAGCTGCTGATACAGAGGAACATGTTGACGTTCATCCACAGCGTGAAAACAGTCGCAAACACATGTATGACACATTTGCTTGTTACAGGGCAGCGGTGTGAGTGGCGAGGGGCGGGGGTTGCTGTTGGTGCCACCCTTCCATTCCCATGACCTCAATCTGTGATGGGCACCCTGCCAGGCTGCCCAGCCCTCCGTCTGCGGGGCTTACCGCAACTTCCAAGATGTGAAGGGGAAGTAATGGAACATCCGTACCGTGACCTCACACACACTTTAATCCTCACAGGCGCTAATCAGTGTCATCTTTATGGGCTTGTATGAGCAGGATTTTGAGTGTTATTACACCCAGACAGCCATATGCACATGCAGATGAGATGAAATTGCCATTTGCAACAAGAATAATGCCAAAAGCAAGTGCGTGTCTGTAGATCATGAAGAAAGTATATTTTTTCCTTTTGGAGTAAATTGGAAGCAGTTATGGAACAAGTATGTCAAATCAGCAGTCTGACTAGTTGTTAGCCACATACACAGGCGATGCTCTCTGCTTCCTTTACTGTCATTTAGCTTAGTTCTGCCTTAGATCGTTAGAAACAAGACAGCGGTCATGAGAAAAAAGACCGTCATATCTAGTCCATCAGAGATTGTTGAAAAAATAAGGCCAGTGTTATCTCAGTGTACAGTTAACGAGGTGACGTCCTTTGATTTGGAGAATGAAAACAGAGCATGACCTGGTTTTTATGTGGTTAATGTTTTCAAACAGCTTACCTGCTAACACTGACTAGCCCACTCAGGTATATGAGTTGAACATCCGTGCACTACTTTACAACTTACAGGTGGCCAAAGTTGGGGTCGTTCATCACGAAAAGTAATGTATTGCACATTTCTTGTTACTTTTTTAAAAGTAATGTAGTACGTTACTCGTCGAAGATAGTAATCCCTTACACTACTTGTTACATTACTTCCCCATTACTCCGTAAAATGGCCTGAACTCCAACTCCAACGTAAATCTCTGCCCTAATGAGGACACGTGTATAATCTTTCTTACGTATGGAGGTATGAATACAAAGCCAACAACACAAAGCCGGCTCTGGGTTCTTGGCTAGCTTTGCTTTAGCATGCTGTCTGCACACGTGCTTGCAGAGAGCCAACGTTGTGTTAGCATAATACAGTTGCTTTTGTCCTGGATGCAATAAAAAAAAAAGTAATTTCCATATCTCCACTCCTCAAATGTTATTTCGTTGTACCGCTCCACCATTTAGAATAGAATAATCCTTTAATTTTCATCCTCTCATTGAAATTTTTTCCCCTCCATTGTACCACATGGAGGGGAAAAAAAGTTTGTTTGATGTTTTCTTTTTATCCACCTGAAGCTCACATAACTAAAGAAACTTTGTAACGGAAATAATGACATACAGTAACTGTAATCTAATTACAGAATATAGTACAATAATGTGTTACATAACTGCATTACTGAAATAATGTAACCTGATTACAGTAACATGTTACTGTAACCTCCACTGCAGGTAGCTAACTATCTGTCATGCTTGATCTCTCACCATTAGTTGGTGTCAATTCAAGATTTATTTTCAGAAAACTTCCAGGAATATTTAAGGAAAAAAAGTTAAAGATTCTTTATCAATATTATCTAACAATGGCTTCATAAATGGACACATTTATCTTAAAGAATTAAATTAAAATGTGAATTTACTGCTGTCATATTTTACATTATTACTAATTAAATGAGCAATCCAAACACATCTGTCGACGTTATTTTTGCCTCTTTAAATGATCATTTTTGTTTTTGACTCTGTTTTTTTTACCCACAGATAATCACGTGAAAATTAACAATATAATACTGAAATGTACTCCAAATAAATTCAGACTATTTCCAAATATTTGTAATAAGACATAAATTCAACAGCTATTTTCACCTGTCACACTGTCACCTTCTCCCATGAATGATCTTTAAAATCCTCCTCAGATTTTCTTTAACTTAAAATAATGTTCTGTAGGATCATATAATGTGACAGTGCAGTACCTCTTTCCTTTTTCACTCTTTAGTGATTTTTCACTCTTTTTCGGGTCTTTATTTGGCTTTGTTGTACAGGTACAGTGAAGACTTTCGCTCTCAGTCATACGGCGTACGGTCGCCTGCTCATCCCACTGTCATGTGATTTCTCCATTTTTAGAAGAATGACACTTCAGTTTACAGAGTTCAGTGTGATTGCATAAGTTTGTGATCTTTACATATTGCCAAGTGCGTGGATTACAGTATAGCTCTTTAACGTGGCACAGCTCCACGGCCCCCCTCTGTTTATTTTTACATCTGCCCCTCCACCCAAAATCACTGGGGACAAACACAGCGCATTGTCATCAGAAGTGACACATCTTTTTCTCTCTTCGCCCTCACTACTTTCTTTCTCTCCATCTGTTCCTTTTTCCCTTCCCTTCTTTCCATCTTTCTCCCTCTGCACTTTCCTCTTCCGCTCTCTGACACTAACCGCCTCTGACAGTGTCTCCATGCTGTCGCGCACTAATCCACCTCTGAGAGGTGTTAAAACACTTCCTCGCTCACACATCAACACACACACACACACGCACACACACACAGCACATTACTCTAGATCCCGTAAGGTATCGATCCGCCGTCCTGCTTGCTGTAATAGGATTTTTTACACCTAAGCATCAGAAATGCCTAATGCATCGCATCACATCTAATGTGGGTACACACACTTTCCTGCATGCACACTTTCATACACAGAGATAATTACAATGAGCTGCTCAGCCTCGCTGGCAAGTGTGGTAAAAAATGAATAGAAGGGGAGATGCACTCAGCAGCATATGCATCCGACTCCCTCAGCATCTGACTCATGTCACAAATGTTCAGACTGTCTCTACATCACACACACACACACACACACACACACACACACACACACACACACACACACACACACACACACACCACTTCTCCACTTGCAACTGTAGAATGATGTATCCCTTCGTATTGCGTTATAAGGTTAACAAGCTCTAAGTGGTTTCTCTGCACCTGAGACTCTCCAGTATGTCAAGACTTTACTAAATAGAGGAAAACAAGAGAATCCCCTCACCCTGTCTTGAAGACAAACAATATTAAAACCGCCTGCTTAATGTACGGTAGGTCACCCACGTGCTGCCAAAAAGCTCTGACCTGATAGAGCATGGACATGGCACCTCAACAGGTATTCTGTGGTTTCTGGTTTTTGGTGGTGGATCCTCTGGGTCCTGTGGGTTTGGGGTGTGTCCGGGGCCTCCGTGGGTCAGGAAAAATGCTGAGTTGGAAGTTTACAGACCAGTTAGGTGCCATGGACTTGGTGCTTTGCACAGATGCGATGGAGCTGTCCATTCAAAAGTGAAACCAGCTCTCAACCGCACTAGCCACAGCTAATCTTTACTTCTGGTTAATATGTTTGCAAGTACGCTAGTTAGCATCTCTTTGCTGGCAATGTTAGTAACTGCAGCTCTCAGCTTGAAAGCCAAATATGTGATCAGTAAGAAAAACATAAATGTACCGAGTTAACTGAACAGTCATCCACATGTACATAAGTACAGAATGTTTTTCTGTGCAGTGTTTCAGAATCTTTTTGAATGAAACCGTCAATAAGCAGAGAACTCGATCTTTTTTTTTTTTTTTTTTTTACATCTAATGTAAAGCTCGATACCTGTTCAATCAAAATATTTAATGTCACCTGCTTTGGCTGGAAACAAAAGCCGTCCGTTGGCTTTACAAAAGCCTGTTTCACAAGTCCCTCTTTTCCCTTTATCTTCATTGCCTCTTTCCTTCCTTTTGTTTTTCTCGGTGGCACCTCAGGGCTGACCAGGTGGAGAACTACTACAGGCTCATTTCCTCAGCAGGTGTGTGTGGTTTTCTCATCGTCCGTGTGTGTGTGCGCGTGCAAGGATGTATGGAAACGTGTGTGTGAGCGCACATTCACTTAGATACTATCTGCTCACCTGCTTCTGCTGAGCCACAGAGGAAGCCATTGTGTATTGATGCTAAAAAGCTATAGACCAACCCCCTCCAGGTGACAACAAGTGGTGTGTGTGTGTGTGTGTGTGTGTGTGTGTGTGTGTGTGTGTGGATAATATCAAGGAGGATATTGTTTGTGCTATGGTTAGGGGGGTTGAAGGGAGAGGGGAAGAGGTTACTGCCTTTCTCTCCTCACCTGGAAATTATGTCCTGCCACCATTTTACTAGAGTGTGTTTCCAATCACTGCAGGAACGTGAGAAATGTCCGCTTGGGAATTCCTCCTCAACTTCCTGTCTGTCTCTCACTCTGTGTGTGCCTGTGATAGAGAGAGAAGGGAAATGGAAGAGAGAGTGATTGTAAATTAAAACAAAGTTGTCTTTACTCACAGCACTGCGTATGTGTGAGCTTAAGGAGTCAGCACTTGTTTTCTTTTCCTTTTCATCTTCTATGTTAAAAGCCCAGTTCATGCAAATCATATTATAATTCTGCCTCTGCACTAATACAGAGAAGGTGGGTGGACGTTGAAATTCATTTGGACTGTGTTTTAAAAAGGCCAAGAAAAAACAGGAAAGTGCCTTTGTGCAGCGTCTTATTCTTTTTTCTTTTAATAAATAAATAAATGTGTGTGTGTGTGTCAAAAGTTTTAGAACACCCCAATTTTTCAATTTTTAAAAATAGAATATTATGCAGTTTAATGTCTCATTGCACTGAAATGAAAGCATAGTGCAAAATAAGCAATTATAAAATGTATTCTAACCTTTCGACTTATCACCTTTGGCAGATATAACAGCTGAACTGACCCGTCACAAAGTTCCCATATCTGTAGCAGAAGTTCCCATAAATGTGGACCTTGCAGGTTTTGTTGCTTTCACCCTTCTGTCCAGTTTAAGTCTGGAGACTGTGCTGGACACTCCATGTTTCCAAGCTCACCATCTTGTTCTTTTTTCCTGAGGTAGTTCTGGCAGAGCTTGGACTTGTGTTTTGGGTCCATACCAGAGGCTCCTGCACGGTGCTGCTGAATGCTGTGGTAGCAGTTTTGGTTCAGGGTGCCTCTCTCTCTGAACAAGTCACCGACCCAGGATCCAGACCATCACACTTCCTCCTCCGTGTTTGACAGTTGATGCCACACACTGTGGAATCATCCTTTCACCTACTCGAAGCCGTACAAAGATCCTGTGTGATGAACAGAAGATTTCACATTTTGATCCATCAGTCCATAAAACCTTCTTCCAGTCTTCAGTAGTCCAATGGTGGTGTTTCATGGCCCAGACAAGCCTCTTTGTCTTATTCTGGCGTCTGGCTTTCTTGCTGCAACTCGTCCTGTCAAACCTGCAGCTCCAAGTCTTCTCCTCACAGTTGAAACTGAGACTTGCTCACTATGACCACTATTAAGCTGTGCTTGAAGCTGTTGTCCTGTGAGCTGCCTGTTAACTCTCAGTTTCTGAGTGCCTTTTGATGGTGAAGGAAACTGACACTTTGGCCTGAAGTCTGAAATGTACATTATTTTTCAGTTTTGTGTAACCTTAACTTATTTTTTAACCTCTGGCAGTTCACCATTTACCTTTGTACCATTTCAAGCTAATCATTGGACTTCTGAATTGCAATAAATAACTGTAAAAATTTAGGTGTTCTAAAACTTTTGACCGGCAGTGTATATTCTTTCAGGAAAATATCTTTGTTTGTTTTTTTTACTTCTTCTTTTTTAAACAATTGGATACCACAGGAAGCATTTTAAACTAAGTTTGTTTTCAGGTCAGTTTCGGGATGGCGAGCTTTTTCTGGCCAGCAACTGAACTTTTTTTGTGGTGAAAACAGCGCTACTTCACCTCTGGGGTGGTTATTTCGGTTCTGTTTTCCCAGTTTCTCCTAAAGCATCTTGATTCATTAGCACTTTCCGCTCAAATATATTGCAGATGTCTCTTCTGTGACTCATTGTTATTTTTTAGGAATAGACAGAAAATGTGCATCAGCAAAACAACCATCTCCAGAGAAACAAGTGATGGGGAAAAGAGGCTGAGACAGGAAGCACACACATCTGTCTCTGTCATACACCAACGCGCACATATTTAGACACAGAGATGGCCTAAGTGATGGGCAGCAGTAGTGGCAGCACTAGTGCATGTTGGCATGTTGTGGCTGCAGAGCCTTGCATCTTTTACCGAAGATCACGGCAGAGGCAAAGTGACAGCTTTCTTAGACAGAGCTGCTTCCCTTTGTTCTTTTCTTGCTGTTTGTCTAGTTTGTCGGACATGTTTAGACAGAGGGAGTGTGTGTCGCTGTCTGTGTGCGCGTTGCCAGACTGAGCAGGTATTTCAGCAGAATTGAAAAACCGTCTGCTTGCTATTTTGTCTGTGCTGCAACGTTAGCTGTCCACTGCCATATTCTCGCTTATCTCCTCCTCCTCTCAGAGTTTTTTCCCCCGTCTTTGTAGTTTTGAAAGCTTTCATCATCAGCCATCCCCTGTTCATGTTTCACTCCTTCACTGACTACTTCTTCCATCTCACTTCTTGTAAGTCGCTCCAGTGCTGTTATCAGCAGCACAGGAAGCTGTTGTTTCCACTGCACTGTAAGTTAACATCCATCTATCTGATGACAAGAGGAAAGACTCCAGATGTGAACAGCTCTCTACATCCATCCCTCTCTCACTCAGTCTATTTTCCTGCTTTTCTTTTCATTAGCTTTCTCCCCCAGTCAGACAACAGTGTCTGAATTACAGAGCCTGCATGCTCGAGACATTAAGCTCGATGGTTTGAACCAATTTCTGGCACCAGTGCTGGCCTGTTATTAAAGATTAGATCTGCCCCCGTCAGCTTGATGGATAACATCGTTTTGGTATCCCTGGTTTCAAGCTCAGTTTCTTTCCAGTCACCCAAATTTGGTTTTAGAAGCTTCTAAGTGTAAAATTAAGGGGAGCAGACAATGCTTTTGCTTGCTTACTTTTTCCAGCATCAACATGTGCATTTGACTATAAAAAATGCTAATAGCATCGGGCAATATAGACTTTAACTGCCAGCATATTCAAAATATCAAGGCAAGTAATAAGCAGAAACTGAGGAGGCAGAATGACTCTGTGAACAGAAACGTGCAACCAGCAAGTCAGTTACTCTTTTTGTGGTTATACTTTGACCACTATCATGCATATCTGTCACATCACTCCTATGTAAGACTTTTATCCTATCTACTTCCCCGGATGCCACCTTTTTTTGTAAGCCCGTTTTAAAAACGTCTCACAGCCATGTTGTCAATACCACAGGACAACATTTGAAGGTAAACTGGAGGCCTGATTTGTGTATGTATAAATAAATGTGCGGGCGTGCTCCATATAGGGCGCCTGAGATTGAGTGAAAATGCCAGCATGGTTTTCAGCCGAGGCCGGAAATGTATTCAGAAGCATAACACGTACGGAGAGAGCTCGCTGCACACCAAGCACATATGCACACTCTGGACATGTGTTTCCAATGAAACCCACGCTTGTACGGGAGAGCTGCTCGGCAATACAGTATGAGGTCAACCGCCTGGGTGTATGCATGTGGTGTGTACTGCAGGTTTGTGTGTCTGTGTGCTGTTTGCGGCCGAATTATCATTTGAACCACTCTCATACATGTAAGAGTGGAAAGGACACGTGTGTGCAAGTTACTGGTGCTTGCCATCAACAGCAGCGGTGAAGCTCTTATTCTTTAACTGGCTCTGTGCGTTTGTATACTCGATGTTGTGTGTGTTCATGTGTGCGTGCATGTGTGCCATCAGCCACTGGGCTAACAAACACACTTAGTACAATTATCCCTCAGCAAAGACAAGAAAAGGAGACAGGCGGCACCTCAGAAGGTACATTGTCTGGTGTGTGTGTGTGTGTGTGTGTGTGTGTGTGAGGGGTTCTTGTCACTGGCAGCTAGTCTTGGCATTTCCACGCCTGGCTTCCACTGTGGTGTTTCCATCCTTCCCTCCAGTACGCCTCCAATCCCCTGTCTTCCTCTTCTTGTAATTGGGGCTTTCCTTTATAATTAGTCCATCCTTGCCTCCCATCCTCCTCCCCTCAAGGACAGGCCTGCAAGCATGGCACCTCAGCCCCATTAACAAGCACCCTTTCCTCCCTACAGCAGTGGCGCTGCCCCCCTGAGGTGTTGGGAGTGAGGGGTTAGCTTAGCATCACAGCTAACTAGGCTCCAGAGTCTCAGAGCGGGCCCTGGCGCCGGCCAGCCACATCCCCACTGGTCAGTCTTGCACTAATCCAATAAATGAGCTGTATGGGAGGCAAGTGTCACACACTGTGAATGCCCACAGACCCACACTCCCACATACACATGACCTTTAGATGCACACTCCCAGGTCCAAAGTTGTGACAAACCGCTGTTAATTGTGTTCTGTCTGTTCCCGTCTCCTTCTTCTCAGGGTTCAGAGAAATTCCTCAACCAGTGGGCCTAACTCAACAATGCATTTGTGTTGGTGTGTAGGTGTGCATGTATGATTATTCATGTCTTTTTCTGCTCTGCTCTCTTTTCAGTAAAATTTCCTTTTCCCCCCAGAAATGATCCAAACCTATTTTAGTCTTTTTAATAAACCTGTGTTTACTTCAGGCGTGCAAAGCCTTGTTACACATGTCTTCTGTTGGATGTCATATGTCGTGTCTTTGCTTATCGGTTTACTGAGCTACTATTTTCAGTCAAAACCACTTCTCACAGGTATGTCACAGTGGTAAGTAGCCCTAACCTTGCCCCTAACCTGAAACTTGACTGCATCTGTTGATTACTGGCAAGTTAAGTGTTGTCTTACTTCTCATTTTAACCATCTCAGTGGATCTAAAATCTAATATAAGTTTTTAAACTGAAGAAATCTAATAATGGTTTACTCGATATTTACCAGCATGTCTTCAGACAGCTGTAACCAACGCTGGAGTCTGATCTGTTCAGCCTCAGAGAAACAGCTTGAACTGCTTGTGCCCTGCAGACTCTTTCCAGCTCAAAGTTGTTTTCCAGGACAAACTTAACAAAATTCTCAAACTGCAACTGTTATCAAAAGCTGATGGCAAAATAATTTCCAACATATTTAAACCGTTAAAGAGGAAACTTTTGACTGAATAACCAACATCCTCTTCACTGCAGGAAGCAGCAGGCTTTATGGGGAAATGTGTGCTTAATTTACTGAAACACTGGCACTGACATTACTAGTGAAACTATATAGTCTACCAGTCTTTTCAACAGCATACTGCTTTAGGTTGCATGCAGTTCATTTCTCACTGACATGTTATTGTTTTATGCCTCATGTAGCACCTTTTAAACAATGGCCAAAAAGCAAAATAAAGCACAGAGTCAGTTAGTGTAGGAAGTATATGGGCAAGAACTGCACGATCGCTGATGCAACTGGTGCAAAATTCATATAAGCAGTTCAAGAGGTGTCTGTGATATTTTGGCTAAAATCGAGCATATCCCAGCTCATGAAGCTCTACGGCATCTTTAGCGATTGAAAGTGAAAAAATGTGGAAACGAATGAGGTCACAGAAACCTGTGAAATACTAAGATGCCTAGCTTCTTGATTTTATTTGCTTTTAACCTAAATCTTTTTTCTTCTTCTTCCTGTTTTTTTTTTAAGTACAGCAGCTGTGTTGTTCAATGTCTGATAAACAAATGTGACTTAATGAAGCAGTAAGAAGTTTTTCTCTCCAAATCAGGAACACATGGTAGACACGCATGAACAAACACACCCATGTAAGAACTCGCTGATGACACACAAGGCCACAAAATGTAAAAAACACAGAACAAACAGATTCTCAGGCTTTGTGTCATGTGTGCCGATACAGCTCAGTGAATAAAAAGGCGCCCGAGGAAGTGGGAACTTCTCACTCAAGTTCCACGTTTCTCCTTTCTTTATTTCCTATTTCTGATTTCTTTCTAATGTCTGCAACATGGAAATGGGGATTGTCATCCTGAGCCAAAGCCTGAAGCCAGTGCTCGTGGCACACTTACATTCATACCCACATACGCATAACAGGGCGCAATCTTACCACAGGAAAGGCCTTGAGCCAGAACAGGCAGGAAAACTCTGGAAAACCAGGATACAATTTGGCACTTATGGAGCCTAAACGATTTCCTCCTGGGCGTTGGGCTCTGTCCTACTGGGAAAAGCCAAAAGACCGGCAGAGAAAATTACATCCGGGAAAATGTTTATGCAGCACACTCAGCTCCCTCGCTTTTTACTCACAAATGAGTGATTATTCGTCTACCCTTAACCTCTGAGAAAGAGGGGGGTGATGTAGAGAGGGAGATTCTTTCCATCATTAACTTTGGAAGTGGAGGCCGCTGGCATAGCTTACACTCTTTGTCACAATGTGAGCTTCCTATTTGGCAGTACTGAGGGGGTTTGGAGAATTCTCGGCAAAATATTGTGCCTGCTCTCTTAAATAGCACTGCTTATAGAGGGAAAGGTGGGTACTTGGGGAAAGTGTCCACGTTCAGCCCACTCATGTTTAATCCGAGTGCACTCCCATCAGGACCAGTCACAAGTTTTGTTTTTCATACTCAAAGCAGACAACTGATGAACTTCTTACATTTGATGGTTCAAAATTAGGGAACTCTCTGACTGACTTGGTGAGGCTTTAACCAACCAAAGACAGTCTTGGTCAACCCTAAGACCTGCAACTGGTTTGGAAAGTGATGGTGTAATGTCCTCTGTAAATTTAACTGCAGCCCAAATTAATTATGAATACATGCACAGCTAGATATTTACAGCTTATATAACCATTAATCATAACAGACTCATACCAAAGCCACTTTTTTCTGTAAACACGAGAGTGGAGACTCAACATCCAGCTTGTTCGGGTGTAGCTGCGCCTTCTGGATGTCCTTTGGTTGATGGGTTGGTTGTTCAGTCTTCAGAAATCCAGTGGCTTCTTTTGGCACAGTAACTTCCTTACTGTAAATCTCACTTAAGCTTACAGTTGTTGTTAAGATTGGCCAAGTCCACAAGTATGTTCTTTAATTAGTCATAGAGATTATTGATATTGCGTTTCTCTCTGTATGAAAGTAACCAGCCAGTCACAATTTGGTCAGAAAACATATTGGTCAAAATAATCGTCCAGCTGTCCCAGACGCCGCTGTCCTGTTTATTCTTCTCTTTGTTGGAATTTGTCACATTTAGGAAATATAGCAACTCTGAAATTATCAAACAAATCTACGGGCATAAGTAACTTGGTACTATTTATGGAAAGTCAGGAAAGACTGGCAGCATTCGATGGCTGGGATCCAGACTCTTTGGAGCTGTGGTTAGGCTAGGGACTGAATGACAGGTGCATTTTATGACTTGTTTTGTGGAGTGCCTCCTTAACATTGTCACTGCAGCTCAACTCTAACAGGGTAAAAATATTCCCAGGCTAAAAATAAACTTCATAATCTTTTTGAGGCTCATAGTGCCACATGTTACTTCACACTTCACAGCTGGTGTTTGACAATTCAACACAGTGTCACAGTTGTAGTTGTGTTACAAACACTGAGCTTATACAAACCTTAAAGATTTAGTGTTAACAACATTGGGCGTTACAAAGACCACCAAAACAATCCTGTTATTTACAGACTGTAATGCTTTTTATTCCTGTATTGCTGTAGTTTCCCTAAACAAAGAACTACAAACAATTCATAAAAGTCAAACAATGTTGCCAAAGCAGGAAGTGATGTCTCTTTCCTAAAAGCAGGGTATCAGTGAGCCACTTTTCAGGTACTAACTCGATTTTGAGACGATGCATTGATAATAAAGACTCTTCCACATTCCTTCTCTTTAGCCTACACCTCAAATTCACTTGTTCCATTCCGATCTTCCTTTCCACTTATTTCTCTTTGTTTGCCTCCAGTTCACTTCCTTTATGCCACTAACTCCTTTTCTTCCTGCCGTCTTGTGTTATGCACCTACCCTCTACCATCCATTCCTTTCTTTCTCTAAGAAACCTCGGCCTTTTGCTCTGTGCTCAACATTCCTGCTCCAACACTGTCACCGTGATGCCATATCGACTCCAAACTTTAGGCGGTAACTAAGAGAAGAGAAAAAGCAGCGATTGTCTTGAACGATGTTACATTTTTGTCAACACAGTCAGCCATCTATAAACAGACCCAGTTGAAATGACTGGTTTCAGTAAACTTTAGATTTAGTACTCTTTCTTAAATATAACAGCTTAGAGGGATTAGCAGTGGCAGAACAACAAGCGCAGTGAGAAGAAATGGTCAAAAGGATTCTGACTGACTCCAAACAGACTTTCAGTCCAAGTGGCCCTGCCATTTCACTGGTAGCTATTTTCCATTCAACTGTCAAGCACACTTGGAGGAAAGTCTTTCTATGAGTAAATAAAATGTCCTCTGTGCGTGTTTCTGTCAGCTGAGAAGCTTCTGAAACATCAAAACAAACTAATTAGGAATGCTGTAGCAGTGAGCCAGATTAAACCACAATGTGACATTCTTAATGCAGCGGTGTATGGAATAGTCTGATGGTAAATTAGATGGAATGGTGTGTTTTGAATTAGGAACCTCACAGTGCTTCTCTACACCAACAGGTAAAACTCTGAAGTACAACTCGAATATCTGCGTTTTCAATTTGACATTTACGGTAATTCTAAAAGTAAATGCAAAACCTCTCAATCTCAACACTGATCTGTTCTTCACAAAGGTTTTGACCATTGGCGTGTTTATGCAAATGTGCTACTCTTGACCTTGAAATGAATTCATCCTTGCAGATAAGAGCAGAAAGCAGAGTAAAACTGCAGCTCCAGTTGACATCACTTCCATACGTTGATAAACAGTGGTGGACAGTGGTAGCCAGTAGGTCACTGTGCATGAAAAATTAAAAAGAAAAATTAAATTACTTTGCTAACAGCTCAGAATCTAAAGCAACAATTTGCCTGACTCATGGCTTTGACAGCCCAGCATTGTCGGGTGCTCTTAAACAGCTGCAGACTCTGACCCATCAGATTTCCTGACCATCCAGCGCTGGCAAGCTTAACTTATTCCAGCCTATTAGTAATTTTGTGACTGCCCACAACTCATTTTAAGTTGTCTTATGATAACTGTTACAAAGTCTGGAGAAATTTTTCAGATATTCAGATAATATCCAGATATGAATCCAAAAACAGAATATATTAGTACTGAACTTGTACTTGAAGAAATGATTTCAGAGGTATGACAATGATTATTTGTTGCTGTCCAAACAATATCCCGTCTGCTGGATTCCTCAAAATGAAACGAAACATTGAATCAATCATCAAAGAATCTCGTTTCTTGCTTTGTGTTGACTCAAAAGCGCTCGAGCACCACCTGTTTGTCTAAAACTGCAAAATATACCAACTAGCTCGTTTTGATTTACGAGCCAGCTCCATCCTCCGTTTCTTACCACATCGACTCATCCTCACCGTTAACTCATCCCAGGATTCTGTAGGTGTTGGGAGACTTACTGTAAAGGAGGAGGGCGAGAGCAAATGATGGATGGATGCACGGGAGGAAGGAGGGACAGCGGGCCGGGGGGAGTCATGGGAACTGGCAGGCACGACTGTGCTTTGTTTTCTTTTAACAGCTCGTTCGCACATCACGTCTTCAGATGCAGGCAAAAGCAATTTGTCCTCTCCGTCTTCCTCTCTCTGTCCTCTCCCCTCTTTCTCCCTCAGCCTTTGAATCATTCTCCAGCTGGGCCCAGTTTTGCTCATGCCGTGTCAGGGTGTCTGTTTGCATGGTTATGTCTACGTCTGTTCTGCGTGTGTGTGTTTGTGGTATACACACACACATGCACACGCAGCAGCCTCAGGACCTTGACCAATTCCCAGTGGAAAAGCGTGGCGTCTCTCTCCGTCAGGACATCTGGAAGTGGGCATTTTGCAGTCGGCAGCCACTGCACTCTGACTTGATTATATTATCTTGTTGGAGCATGTGTGTGTGTGTGTGTGTGTGTGTGTGTGTGTGCGCGTGCGCGCAGTTGTCTGATGTGTGTATATGCCAGCAAAAACACAAATCACACATTGCACAGTCACATACACACCTAGCAGATGATAAACTAATAACTTGTGTGTATATCTGACTGTCAAGCTTTGTGAGTGCTGTGTGTCTGAGATGGCCTCTTGAGCCGTGTGTGTGTGTGCGTGTGTGTGTGTGTGTGTGTGTGTGTGTGTGTGTGTGTGAGTGAAAGGGTCAAGTGGTGATGTTGTCTGCTTTAAACACATGTTTAGCCAGGGCCCACTCAAACGTTTGGCAACCATTAGACAACTTCCTCCCTATCTTCCGGAGTCAACTCTCTATGGATTTGTGTGTGTGCGAGTGTGTGTGGATGCATTTGCAGGTGTGGACACAAGTTGGAATGTGTTCAAAACAGATTTTTAACATGCGGTGATGTGAAACGTTTAACTTACCGTCAGCTTGTCTTTTGTATCCACACGTAAACAGACGCACGCCCACTTATAAAGTTCAGTCCAGACATCGCTCTCTGAGCTTTGTTTTGCTACAGGATCAATGCAGTTGTGAACTTAACATGCAACTGTGCTTTCAGAGCTTCACGCACACTCCCGCAACACACACACAAACACGCACGCATGCACAGACACCTAAGGGCCTCTGTCGGTCATCAGGAAATGAAAGGATCATTTAGCTTAGAGGGAGATGAGAGGATTGAGGAGAAGAAGAGGTGGAGAAAGAAGAGGAGTGTCTGTAGTTTGATGCAGATTCCTGCTACAGACACGGTGTGATTCACCAAAAAGAAAACACAACAGATGAGAGGAAAACCTCATCCTGAGCTCTGTTTTTCTTTTCTCACTCTCTCTCTGTGAGGATTGATACTTAACACATATAGATACACTTTCAGAACACACACACACACACACACACACACACAGTTACAAGGTTTTCCTGCAGTTGTTCATGAAAATCCCAAAATAAAATGGCTCGAAGGCAGAGAATTCCAAAGAATGAAATATAATAAATTCAGCAGAGATTTCTTGGAACATGGGGACATAGTATTGTAATTAAATTTGTGTTATACAGTGACTACATTAGATCATTTTAAGGTCAACTGGAGTGGAAGCAAGAAAAAGATGATGAATACCTAACAATGGAGAAATTCTCCTGTCATGTTTATTGAAACCATGAAAAAAGCTCTGGTGGAAATCATTTTCAACAACAGCTCGATGAGTGGCTGAACAGAGTCCGTCGGCTTTACAGCTCTGAAAGATTTTAAAAACCAGTTTGCCTTTTTTTTGCTGCTGAAGGTTAAAGCTCAGTGCAGACCAGCTGTTTTTAAAGTAATGGCTAAATTATCATTTGTCTTACTTGATAGCAGTGTTTAACAGTTATCAAGTGATTAACTGTTGAACACAGTTTACAGTTTTGTGGAAGCTTAGATGCAGATATTGTATTGTACACGCTTAATGGGAATAATGAAAAGTCAAATTGAAAACTTGAATCAATCAGTTGCTGCTCTTGCTCCTGTGCATCACTTCTTACTGTGTGGACAACTTCACGATGATCCTTGTGGGATCATGAACAAACTTTTTATAACTGATGGTTGGATTAGCATGAGTGCGGTCGCTGTTCTTTAGAGGTGGAATTGTAAACATCGTAGCAAATGTTTCTTCTAACACCTTCATTTCTCATGCAATGCAGCAAGGCTCCTAGAGAATGAACTGATACCATAGTGATCACCTAATGAGCTTTTCCTGTTACGCCGTTAAATCCGCAGATCAGATAAATGCATTGTCAAATTTATAAACACAACCTAACTCCCATTTCACATGCCCACGGCCCGTGTTGCAAGTACAAAGTTGTAGAGTCCCGGTTTGTGTGTTCTAAGCGTGCTACTCTTCACACATCTGCGAACCCTGAAAGGACAAATTTAAGTGGATTTCATCAGAAGAATTTCCTGATTCCTTCACGACCCCATGGTGCACTCTGTGTTACTGTCAGTCGCAGAAGATCAAAGAACATAATATTAGGAATATAGGCATTGACTCGCCTTCACAATAAGTCCTCTTGCATAAGTAGAACAAACATTTTGTGGAACTATGAAGACTGTGACTGGATAATATTGACACTGCACTCTCTAATTAAACAGTCCTACTAACAGGATACTGATGTTCGTGACGTATGGTGATGTGATGCCTGAGTCAAAATCAGACTTAAAAATGTTTTAATTTTCTAAAAAAAAAAAAAAAAGAAGCCATATTATCAAAAAAATTATTATTGGACAATTATTGATTATCTGTTACTTCTGCCTGTTTGGTATAATAAATATTCCACTCTCTAGCGGCTGCTAATGAGGCTTTAAATTGTGCGTTGTGCTCAGAAATGTCCAGTACCGGCGCTGTAGTGTAATTGCAGGCATAGCGGCGTGATGCAGTCAGCCAGTACTGTGGTGTGCCTTGGCAGAGGGCACAAAGAGGACATGGACAGATCCCACCGGGCATCCAAGCCACATGTGTCTCTGCTAACATTCGCCTCACACACCTGGTGTTAAGCGTGCCAGTGTGTGTGCGTACCTTTTCATGCCCTATTTAGCCCATCACCGCGTGAAGCAGCGCCAAGTGTAAGCAAGTTTATTTGTGACACTAGCAGTGGCCTGGTATGAAGCCGAGGAAGGCTGCACACAGTCTGCAGAGACACGGTGTGTGTGTGTGTGTGTGTTGCTATTTACATACACTGTGTACTGAAGTGTTTGCTCTTCTGTGATTCTCTTCCTTCATCTGTGTGTTTACACTGGGGCCTACATGTTTGTACTTCTCACACATGTGAAAAAGTGTGCGTGGACACATCTGTACATGCATCTGCAGCCATATGCATGTGTGTGTCCTTTTGCATGTGTGTGACATTTTTATGCTTATGTGTTATGTTTATGCATACGTGTGTTTACGCTCCTCCTGACATGTGTGAATGTGTGCGTCTTTGTGCACCTATGCGCATGTATAAATATATCTGTGTGTGTGTGTGAGCCTCAGGTGTGCTAGTCTAGCAGCTACACATTAGCTCTATAACCAAGCTAGTTTGACACCTTCACATTCAGACTAGCATTCAGCTGCTGGCTCTGGCACATCCAGGACCAGCTCGACCCAGTGTGAACGCTCTGTCGCCTCCACTCATGCTCACTTTTGTTTGTGTGTGTGTGTGTGAGAGGGAGAACGGCGAACTGTGACGGTGTGTGTGCCCACACCTTGCTCATGCACTTTTCATGCAGTTTATTTGGTTCCTGTTGTCTTGAAGCATCCAGTCCTCCCCTGTATTTGGTTTTGTAGATGCATTTTCACACCCTGTTCACCTGTATGTGTAATCGAAGGAGAGCATGTGCAAAAGCGCTTGTCTGTTGCAGCTCTGCATACACACATGTATTGTTTGCCCGTGTAGCAGCACTTTCCACAGTGTACTGTGTTGGCAGGTCAGTCTGATGCCGTGTCACCTCCATAGACATTCAGTCAACTGATAATCGGACTCTACAACAGTGTGTGTGTGTGTGTGTGTGTGTAATACTGCACAAGTGCTAGCATCATGATTTTTTTCAAGTGTGTGTGTCTGTGTCATGGCCTATATGTGTCAGTGGAACATTTCACAGCAAAAATGTATCAGACACAAAGTGAACAGATACTCACATAAAGACACGTATGACCTAAGAGTGTTCCTTCCCTTTACACTTCCATCTGATTAGAGGTTCTTTGTCAAGGGACAAACACACACACACATCCTGTTGGCAATCATTAGAGTGTATGGAGTGCCTCCAGGCAGCGAGGGCCTTTTAGCTGAAACCATCCCTTTCTTTTTCTCTGTCTCATTGGTTTCTTTTTTCCTTCTATTGTCCCCACAGGCTCAGCCAGAGGCTCTAGGAGTGCCACTTAGCCAACACTGCCATATATAGCACAGGAGGGTATTACCCTTCTACTGAAATACATTTGATAAAAGCCTGTTTTAGTTGATAAAGATGAAGATATTTAGTATCCTAAAATATGCCATAACCAAACTAAATAATAGAAAAATAATAGATTTCTTTTTTTGAATCTAAAAGTAACCCCTAAACCTCTGTAATTTTTCTTCTTTTTAAAGAAATACTGTCTGTTCACAACTAGAGAGCAGAACTATACTGTAGGTCCGCCTGTGTTTACTGTGGAAAATGTCGTTTTCTGTTAGGTTGGTACATTGGAGGATGTTGAAAAGACACTGGCTGTGTAGAAACTGGCTCTGTTATATTGCCATACACTTTTTATCACTTTGACTGCAGCTAATATGACTGTGTGTGTGTGCGTGTGTGTGTGTGTGTGTGTGTGTGTGTGTGTGTGTGTCTTGAAACTGCTCCTTGGGTGTCCGCCTGCCTTGTTAACACCTTTTAACACGCAACACCAATTAACCCTTACGCCTCTGGCTACACAAACACATACACACAGCACATTTTACAGTCACACCTCTAACCCCTGTATTTATAACAAGAACTGAATCCAGTCCAGCAGCGGCCTGCCAGCACACTCACGGTCTGCGTGCTCCGCACAGTTGCTCGCTTTTCCTCAGTTTGCATCAAGAGGTGAATATAAATCTGTGTGGAAAGTAAGTGTGAATGATCTTTCAGACCTGATCAGTTTCATTGACTCCCACTGTCACTGGAGTGCAGTGATGATAAGGTCCTTCAGATGGCATGTCTGCCTTGGTAATAGAGGTTGTAAGCAAATGTGGATTAGACACTGAATTGGACACAAATCCAACAATTCATATCGTGTAGAATGAACATAAAAAAAATACTGTATATTGTGTGCACATTGTCTTCAAGATTTCATATCCCTGCTAACATGCTAGAATATTTGCTTTTTGGATTTACAGCAGAAATTGTTTGAATCATGAAGCCACAGAAACCAAGGAAATCTCATCAGACTGAACTTTGTGTACGTTTGGAACAGATACTGTTGCTCTCTAATGTGTCAGAACAGTTTATCAGCATCAGTGGGTTAATTAATAAACTGTTCAAAGTATGCTCAGTACTTTCATTCACCCCCAAGATCATCTTTTTGAAAATGAGCAATATGCCAGGTTGGCAGAAGGATGGAAGCATGAATGAAAGTTTTACAAGATGGCAGTGAGAGCTGCTGTGCTGTATGGTTTGGAGACCGTGGCACTGACCAAAAGAAAGAGTCCGAGTTGGGGGTGCTCAGAGTTTCACAGTTCAACTAGTTTGGAGACTAAATTAGAGACGCAAGGTTGGGATGGTTTGGAGATGGAGCTGCCAGGCTGGAGGAAAAGAGCCCACGGAGGAGGACATGCAGAGGGTTGGTGTGAAAGAGGAGGATGCTGGGGGTGGGTGAGATGGAGGCAGATGATCTTCTGTGGTGAGAAAAGGTTTCCAATCTATTTTTACTGTAGTGACACGGAGCCATGAAACAATTATCTGTGCCGGTACTTGGCTTGACAATGTTTACGATCATTATTTCGATGTGGGTGAAATCTCACACAGCATTCAAATCACTAATGCTACACACTAGAAGCAATTGGTGGGGGCGGGACCTGCAATAAACTTTGGTTTGCACACCTGAAGAGCCTACCAATGAGAGTGCAGAATACTGTTGATTGACGTATGACCTGATAGCACATACATTAGAGGGTCACCTGGGCAAAAAGACCCTGACATGTCTGCAAGGGACCAGCTGGCAGCTTCAAAGCAACGCGTGACGAGCAAATCGCTTCCAGTGTGTTCACAAATGAAAAAGGCTCATAGATTCTTTTAGAGCGGTGGAGAAATTGTCTACTTGGCCGTCTCTTTTCAGCGAATCAGGCAAAGGGAAGCTAACCTCTTTTTGACCGAACCTTGGCGGTGACCCATGTGACCCTGCTTGTGTGAATATACTGCTCATTTTCCTGTTGTACTCTTAGCTGTGCCTCCACAGTCACATCCGCCATTATTCTCTGTGTGTTTGTGTGTATGTCAGTCATATTTTTGAGGCATAAAAAGGCCGTCGCTGGGGTCAGTCGGTCACCCCCCCCTCCCACGCACACACACAGCACAGATACACCGTGCTTTCACTGTCCCTCACTCGAAGACATATGGAGCATGACTAATAGCTGCATAAAGACACACATGCACACACTGTAGATACATTTTTGTCCAGCAGCCACCATTGTGTTAATGGTGTTAGTCCAAAAAGCCATTTTTCTACAGCAGATGTGCCTCTGTGCTTCCAGACCCTCATCTGCCCCAAATATTGTGTCAAGTCTAACACTAACACACACACACACACACACACACACACACACACACACACACACAGGCATAAAAAATCCAAAAGCTCCGACAGAGACACGGACATCCAAACTTGGATTGAAACATCTTTGCCATGGAGCTCTTAGGTTTAAGTGTTTGTGTGCTTGTCAGTCTTTCTGTATATATTTCTGTGTGCGTGGGTGTTTGTGAGAGAGTCTGTGTGTGTACGTGAGTGTGTGTGCAAGAGAGTGTGAGCATATTCCCCATCAGGGCACCAGTCCAGGAGCCAGGCGTCTGCGCTCTCGTCAGCCCACATCACTGTCAGAGAGCACTTAATGAGGGGCACATTTACTGCTACATTAGGGAAATGTCACTACGCAAACACGCACACAGATACATACACACACACATTTGTTACACTCCTTGTGTTTCCACAGACCCTTAATTAATATATCACAAAAAAGAATAAGAAAATATCATGAAAAGTACATTTTTTATCCTGAAAAATCTCATCCTTGTATGTGACACCAAAAACAGTGTAATCTACATTTAAAAATGTTTTTTTATTTGACAAAACTCATCAACCAAAGGTCAAAGTTCACACATGTTAAATGGCCAAGCCACATGCACGTTAACAAACCATCATTCAGTGCTAATCACACGTTGTTTGTTTGTTTGTTTGTCATACATGTTCTGCTTACTGCGTCCCAAACACCTTCAACACATCATGATGATGACAGACAAGTGTGTGTGTGTGTGTGTGAAAGCGAGGACGAACGCTGATGTGAAAGGATTGGCTGAAAAGAGACAAGGGTCACTGCTGAGGTCTCAGGCTTAAGTCCACTCCACTCATCTGTGAGTGTGTGTGGTTGTGTGTACTTGACAGATGACTAACCCTAACGCTGTCAGAGTGTTGTGTTACTCTTACGCCTCTGTCACTGTGACTCAGTGTGTGTGTGTGTGTGTGTGTGTGTGCATGTTACTCATTGACTGGTGAGAGCCCTGGGTACATTGAAGTGACATTTGTCTCTGCCTCTTTCACTATTGTGATTTTCTGCTTTCTTCTCCATTTTTGTTGTTGTTGTTTCACTTTTTTCTGGAATATTAAACCCGGAATGAGAGCTAATGATTACTGTAGTAAAACAATCACAGCTGATTACAAATAGTATTTCCAGCCCTACAAAACGATAAAATAAAACCCATTTTTTAGTTAAAATGAGTCAAATGGAAACTGCAAGAAAAAGAATAAAAGAAACACTCCAACTCAATGGATACAAAGAAACACAAAAAAACCATAATAAATATTGTGAAAATATAGAGGACACAAAATCAGCATTATACATAAGATCACCGTTCTAATATCATCATATTCTCTTTTCAGCAAAAAGAAATAAAATCCCCCTTGACCCCATTTTTTTCTTACTTTTTGGGAAGTCTAAAAGCTTTATTTTCCCTGAGAGACTGCCCCGGCTAATAGCTCGTAGTATGGCAAACTGCTGTAAGTGCGCAACCACAGTGAAGGAAAGAGTAAAAATGATGTATACAGTCTTTAGTTTTCAGTGTACACTTGGGCAAAACGCAGAACTGTCAGGTGAAACTGGAGCACCCGCATAAAGACCCACACTGGCATAGGGAGAAGATTTAAATACCACAGCAGGTTTAGACCAATACCTCGTTGTTCCTTGTCATAGTGGCCGTCACAGACCCTTCACTCACTCATTGCATTGATCATGTTTCAACCAGGGGCGGGCGATATATCGAATGTACTCGACGCATTGCAAGTTTTTCAAAAATGGTTTTATTGTAACCATCGAGTACAAGTTGTCATTTTAAGCTGTCTGCATGTAATTTACTCTGGTTTTATTTCTCACACATGCTGCGAATGCATCATTAATCCCCCCTCCCAACCAGAAAACCTTCTACCTGGTGCACTGTGCTGAGCAGCCCTGGTTTCAATATCAGCTTCTAATACATCGCACTCCTTTTGAGGCTGACAGTAAACGCCACTATTGGCTTTAATGTTGTGGCTGATGATGTCACAGAACAAACCTGAGCTACATGAACGCTTCTCGACGACGGAGAACCATAAACAGGATCATAATGCTGAGGAGTATTTAAATCAAAAAGAACTTTATTGTCTGCTGTAAATTTGCACTGGCCAACAGTGTGGAAGCCAAACAAGCTGTGGTTAGAAAAGACTGATTAGCAGTACCTCAGCAAAGTGATTTAACTTCTGTATTTAGAAAAAGGCAAACCTCAACTGGTTAGTGTGTTCATGCATAGCATCGTCCGCAAATAAATTGGGTGTAGTGGCAACTGTCTAATGCTAATGATTAAATAAATTCTGATTACCTCTGGTGGACTAGTGTTGGATTACTAGCTAGGCTATTAGCGTCCTATTCAATGTGCCACTTGTATACTTTGCATGTGAAATGTGACATTATTTGCCACACATACTCCCTGTGCAGAAAAGCATTCGCTCGGCCTGTTGTTGTGTCTGCTCACTTGGGCAAATTTAAACTCTGCAGTGCATGCAGGCACCGTTTGAAGTCCGGCTCATACACTGTGGCATTAAATTAGTGATAGCAGCAGTGAAGATATGCTGAAATAAATGTGCATATAACCAAACACACGTGCAAACAAACAGAGCCATGCATGAAAACACAGCTCCCAGGTAACAGGGCTTACTATCCTAAATGAAACGCTTTTTCTTTTCTTTTTTCTCCGTCAGTCATGTAACCCAGTGCTGACATAAGTTCCTGTTGTACTCACCCCCTCTTTCCCCTCCATCACATCACGGATAGTGAGTAATTAGAAGCAGATGGAGCTGAGCCTGTGTAGTCAGACTGTTATTTTAGCCCTCTATACAGCCACTTTTATGACCTCTCAGGCTTTTATTCCATATTCAGACACTAATTCCTGAAGTTAACGTAGCGCAGCAGTCTTCATTTTTGAAAATATCCCAGTGATCACTACAAGCTCTTATTTTCAAAAAGCAGCGTATGAGATATTAGAGGAGGTGCAATATGTAGTGACTGCTTTAAGAAAAGGAATTACCTCATGGGAACTAGTGAGAATCATATTCATTAAGTCACTGCTCTTGCGCCGGCCTCCATCCCAGTTTGACATCAAAGGGCCTAAAAACCACTGACACAGGATCAGATTTTCCTCATTTCCTTCAGCAGTAAGATTAAGATCAAAGGAGTTTTTAATCTGATTCCAGGTCAGTCCTTAATAACAACTTGTACTTTACCTTGACAGTTGCTTCTTCTGCAGCAGTATATTTGCTAAAACAGTGTCCATGTCTTCGCTTTAAAGTAGCTACTTTGGGGGGGTTCTGCTTGATCTGCATTATTTGGTGGTGAAGGGAGGGGCAGTTAAGCTACTCAAAAGCCGACTCTATTTTCTCAGCTGCACAGCTGCTAATGCCATAGATAATTGTTTGGTGTGTAATTTGGACCTTTCTTGGTCCTTGCTCGTGTGTTCATTTGATTGCTGTGTAACGTAAATCACGAGATACATATTGTGTTGTAAAATAAAAATGTAACGCCCTGCTCCTGGACATGTTAATTCAACTTTTTGGTCATCTTAGAAGTTATAGCTTGTGTTGCTGTTGGCTTTGATCCCTATTATTAACTGTTTTTTCAGTATTTGCCTCTGCTGTACGTTGGCACCATCCGCTTCTCTGTATTTGGTCCCAGCTCCTGCTGCTTCTTACGGCACGACGTTGTTGCTTGGAACCGCTTTTCTGATTGTTCCTTCCACACAGGCTCAATCACATGCCTCCACTGGCGTGCAATGTCTTCCTATCCTGTTCAAAATATTTAGTGAACAGCGTCTTAGTCACGTTACTTTTTCCAATAAGTGGGATGTGAAGTGGAGCCCGGCTCCCAGATAATGACACATATTGTGGTGACATTAATGCCGGATCAAAGGGCCGGCTGCTTCGTGACATTCCAGCTGGGGTAAACAAACACAGACTGGCCTATTACCAAGTGAGCTGAGCGAGGGATGACTACCTCCACCACCCCTTCGATGCCCAGCAAACCACCCACACATCAGGAAGGTAAAAGGGTAACGGCAGGAAAACAAACCAGCCTCATTTAGTTTGTGTGCGTTTTCCAGTGTCCACAGTGCTTTTGCATTTCCACTCTGGGTTACAGTTATTCCAGCTCATCTCCTTTTACAAGACGAGGCCATTACATAATTACCCACTGTCAATTAGATCACATCCTGTGCCAGGCTGCCGGCTGAAGCCAATGTTAATTAATCATCGGTCCCCAGAGATAGCTCCCCCTTGCTGATGTCGTAGTTGTAGCGACTAAGGTTGGGCCCGAATGACAGAAAAGGCCCGTCTCTCACCGCTGAAGCGAGGGAATTCCACACATGGTCCTCGACACAAGTGATGGCTGACCAGGGTATTTAAGTATGCCTTTATCTTAGTTTTCAGGTCGATGTGTTTTGTTGTTTTTGTTGTTTTTGTGTGTGTGTTTATATGTCCTTGTTTTGGAGTAGTTTATGTGGCATAGTGGATACATCAGACCAGATCAGTTAAAGCAGCGGTCCCCAACCCCCGGGCCTCGGACCGGTACCGGTCCGTGAGTCGTTTGGTACCGGGCCACGAGAGTTGAGGCTCAGGTGTGAAATGTATAGTTTTCAGGGTTTTTATCAGTTTTCAGCGTTATTTTGTTATCGTTTTTACTGTTAACTCAGTTTTCCTGGGTCTTTTCATGTGTGTTATGAATAAATACCTGTACCGGTACTAGTTTTATTTTGTTGTATTTATCCACGACACATTAAAGGCCGGTCCGTGAAAATATTGTCGGGCATAAACCGGTCCGTGGCGCAAAAAAGGTTGGAGACCGCTGAGTTAAAGCATGATGCAAAGTCCAACACGTTCTAAAAATAACCCGCGATAGGTGAAAAACTATTATAAATTTTTTAAGGCTGTAAAACTCCTCACTACACACTTTATACTCTTTTCTCAGACAGGTATGAACATTGTCACACTTTTCTCTCTTGTTAAACTCTCAAAGTTCAAACCTTCGTAGAAAAATAAGTTCAGTATCATAGAATGAAACCAAAGATCAAACCCTGTTTTCAGCTCCAGAACATGGGAATAGAGCAGCTGCCAGAGAATTCAACATTAATGAATCATTAATGAATCCATGGTACGCAAGAAGAGGAAGCAAGAAGAATGAGTTGAGTAACATTTGACTTATCTGACTGTTTTGTTTTGCTAAATGTGCCTTATAATCTGGAAAATACGGTAACTTCTACCTTCCTTTAGCATGTCCAGAAGCTTTTTGTGTGATGGTTAGCATCGTCCTCTGCCTTTTGGGAGCTAGCGCAGCTGCAAAACGTTTCGTCGACATTGTTGTTTGTTGGGGAGAAAACTTACAAACATACAGTACAGCACTTCAGAGTCACACTGCTAGGATCGAAGATTTATATAAATTTGACAAGATGAACAGATTCTGTACTGGACAGGAGACACGGCACGAGATTGATTGACGATGGTCTACAGCCAATCAGGACGCAGAACACAATGCGCTGTAAAAGAAAAAAACATGCAAAGTTGCACAAATAAAAAATCCGCGAAACAGCGAGGCCGCGAAAGGTGAAGCGCGTTATAGCGAGGGACCACTGTGCACAATCTAATACACATTTTTCTTTACTTTTATTCAGCGTGTATTTTTTGAATGGTTTGGTAATCCATGCAGTAGACAGCCTCTCATGCTTCCAGTGAGTAGTTTGTTATAATAAACCCACCATGAGTGTTTTTGCAAGCATTTGTGTATCATGTATTTGCAAAATACTCATCGTCTATACTTACTTTCTATACTGTTATAGAAAGGTGGTTTTTAAGTAAATACATCCACGTGGGGACAAACATTTGTCGGGCTCTTATTTAGAAGCATGAGGTGATTGGAGTTCCCTGTAAGTAAATAAAAGCTCAGTGCCAGGGTAACCTGTAAGTCTGTATGTCCGCTTATGTGTCTACACGCTCTGCAGACGTGGGGCTGTGTGTAGTTTTGATTAATCTTTTGCTCTGTGTGTGTGTGTGCTGTCATAATCTTCCAATACCATGATCAAAGCAGGTAGGCCCGTGGTAACATACGTGCACACACACACACACAAACAAACACACACTCACGGGACAGACAAACATTCCTGTAAACGGTTGTTACATGCCAGAGTCAAATTAGTCCATGGGCTTTTTAAGTGGCACAAAAGGTTCAAATTAGAGACGGGACTTTGAAGCCATACAGTTTGCAGGGATAGTCTGTAGCCTCTCATGGTTTAGGCCTCCATATCATTCCCTCAGAAAAGAACATGTTCACATCAAAGGTTAACTGGGGCATGTGTACTGTAACTTGTCACCAGCATATCCTTGATTTCCAAACAGCAGGGAATTGGGACAGAATGGTATGTGGGCCGAGAAGAGGCACAGTGTGTAATTACATCGGGATCTGTGGGTCGCTCTCCAGCCTTCTGACTGCATATTAGAGATGGAGTTTGGTAATTTGATAAAAACACATAGATTATTGTAGATCATGTTCATATAGTAGGGGATCACCTAGGGAATATCCATATAATGGTGCATGATAAGATGCAGGAGTGCTGTATTAGTCACTCAGCCAGCAGTAGCAGCAGACTCGGAGAGCCAGATCAGACGTTCTACATCTCACACCATAGAGTTAGACCTCAAATCACAGTGACGATATAATTAGATTTCTGAATAAGGTTCCTTAGACAATAAAGTGTCCGAAAATGGTGAAAAAGTATTTTACAGTTTTGCTTAACCCAGGTTGATGTTTTCAAATTGACCAGCACCACGGTCATGTGATTGATACGTGATGGTCCAGTACAGCAGAAAGCACAGATAGAGGCCGCAATCATGCATACATGGCAGTTTGGTATAAGCACAGTGCAAGTTGTGTGGCTGTAGCTCGGGTAGAGCAAGTCACCTAACCGGAAGGTTGGTGGTTCAATCCCAGTCTGCATGCCAGGTATCCATGGGCAAGGTACTAACCCCATGTGTGAATGTTAGCTAGGAAGCAGTTAGAAACAACGTAGAAGAAGGTGCTTGTGCAGATGGGTGAATGTAAAGCACTTTGAGTGGTCAGTCCATTTACCATAAAAACCCAAAGAGGGAACACTGGGCACCACGCTGTTTTTCCCGACTATGTCACATAGGGACACATACTACACAAATCTGATTTTTTTTATTCTTTCATTTGCTAAACATAAGATTTGTGATGTTTTTAAGCATTTAAAATAAGGCAAAGAAGCAAACAGGAAACAAAAATGAACATAAATTGCCATTAGCATAGATTTCTGTACATTTGATGAACACTAGTGTGTAAGTGCCACATAAATTTAGCAGTTCGAGATCATGTCAGTCTCTAACCATCTGAGGTCAGGGACAGACACCCTCGCATCTGTACCAACATGTCTGGGCCTCTGTGTTCTTCTTGGTGTCTCTTTCTTTGCTTGGCAGCATGTGGAGCCTTTGGGTGCTGCACAGAGCCACAGGCAGTCTACTGCTGCTGCATCTAATAGCATGGCACTTACCATTAGCTATGCTTCATTGTTCAGTAGGTTAAGAGAGCACAGGAGAATAGAGGGGGGTCATATATTGTTCATGTGTATCTGTGGAATTTATCTCCATAAAAAAGTTTTCTTCCCCGATAAATGCACGAGCATAAAGGTTGGTTGTGTAAATGAGACGCAGGTGGACTTTTTCCCATGCGTTTGCATTAATATTGGCAAAGAGACCCAGGAGTGATCAGAAACACTTGTTCCTCCTCCGGCTGATACGTTTTGGTTTCCTCCAGTTATGGTATGGTGATGTCAACAAACAGTAGCACAAAGTACAGGAGAACTATTCAGCGGGACCGGAGCCAGACCGACATCGATGATGACATCTGAGAAAGTCGAGTGGATTTATTTTCAGTGGGCTATGAGGTCAGCTAATATAGTGTAATTATTAAAAGCTTGAAAATGAGCATTAATGGTTTGACTCATGTGAGGATCTCCGCCCCACATACACTGTACGGCGTTTTCTCCACATGTTTTTCTTGTGTGTATTTGTGTGTCTGTGACAGAGCGTTACCTCTATCTTTACCTTTCCTGACACTTGTGTGGCTCATCAGCAGCTATGTGAAGTGACAGGCCACATCCTGGGGCAGCTGGCAGGAGCTGGCACACCGCAAAAGAGCAGCACAACTCCATGAAAACACACACACACACACACACACACACACACACACACACACACACACACACACACACACACACTCTTCAGGCCATTCCCCAGTCTTAATTCCTAAACGCATTTGCTCCAGTTCCTGCTGAGCCACTGGAGGGTAGACTGTTGGTGTGTAGAGGAGGGGCAGAATGCGTGGACCAGCGCTTCACACACTATTACCCCTAAAAACACACACACAAGGTTATCTACCTCCTTCGACATAGGCACTGTTACAGCTGACGGAGCTGAAGGGATTGGGCTGAAACAGGCTGATAGTGCCCAGTGCTGCTAAGACACCTCCGCTGACACACAGCCCTCTACCCATAAACAGCACCAACAACATGTGGAGTGTTTAAAGTGGCAATAAGCTGGCACTGGATCTAATAAAGTTTGATTCCCTCCCTTAAAGATGGAATTTTCTTGGGTTTTCTAAAAGTCATTGTTATTCAGGTTTTGGAGAGAACTCATTTTAGAAATGATGATTAGTTCCCAAAGTCTAATAATTGTGAATTATGGTTTGTTTTGTGTTGAACTGTAGAAATGTTATTTGTATAATGGGTTTTGATTACACGGGCCACTACACCTTTGTAGTGATGTATCATGAGACAGGTTAAAATCTCTAATTGATTCCAATGGAATAAGAATAAATAGTTCCTGATAACACACGTCCGAATGACTTAAAGACAGAAAAATGTTCGCTGTCTCACCAAAACTTAATTGTTCCCCTGAGACACAAATAGGCCCTTTCTGTTGTGTAGTAACTCCAAAAGTTGCCGTCAAATATCACACTGAATTTGCCAAAATTAGTAGCAACCCCCGCCCTGCCCTCAGCTTGGCCCTGTGGGACTTGGAGAGGAAGGACTAAAGATGAAAGTACCCAGGGATCTTAGCAAAATCAAAAACAAATCTCTGGGAGCGTCAGGGTTAATCCCTTTGGCCGTCAAGGACTTTGAAGTCCTTGACCATACAGTTAATTGTGAGAGTAGGGATTAGAGAAAGGTGGTAACAATTTAACCCGGGCAATGAGTGATCTGAAGGCCTCTGCTCAGGCCTATCAGGTGTTTGCAGATGTGTGTGCCTCAGGAAAAGTGACAGCAGATTTCTTGAGATGAGAGGAATGTTTAACTGACCTATAACACTTTGTTTGCTCAAGCTTCCATCACATTGTAATAGGCTGGGAGGGGGAACAGAAACGAGCTGATTGGACAGCTGCTACACTTAACTGTTACTATTTCGGATGTTGTACTGGCCCAGTTCAGTGGTACTTCACTGTTGCTCTCTCCACAAAGTGATTGTTAGAGTTTCTCTGTATTATTTAGGGCCTTTACTTTACAATAGAAAGTGCCTCGAGGCGACTGTTGTAATTTGGCGCATTTTACATTTTCAAGGACATTTTAATTGTGACTGGACTTTGTCCAATACATTCAACACATGAGAAAACTGCTTTTTTATTTGGGGCCCATAATAAAACCAGAAAGATACTGATGCCTGAGGGCCTTCTAGCTAATCATTGTTATTACACTTTGGATGTATGAAGTGCGATCCCAAAGTTCTTTATTGTCATTTGCAGAGAGGATTTGTGTGTTTTGAGTGGCTCTGTTATTAGTTCAACAGTAAAAAGACATAAAAAACTAATCTGGCTCAACATTTTGATCAGAAGAGACATTTCTAGCAAGTGTTAGAAAAACGAATGTAAGTATGCTTACATACATGGGGATTGCTGTTTGCAGTCCATCTTTCATTTGAAGCATTTTTGCCTCAGTGGTTTTTATTGGCAGTGATTCTGTTGAGATTTGCTGGTACTGATCACATCTGTCATCTCTGCTTTCTCCTGATTGTCTTCAGGTGAAATATGCAGAATCTGACTCAAAGCTGAGTTTGCATTTACATGAGACTCGGACCTGTTTACTCAATCTTTTCACCAGTCTGCAAGGACTGCAGGCTGCTTTTCTACCACCTCAGCAGAGCATGCCAAAGTAGCTCAGTTTTTTTGCGTTCATCAGAACTTGTCTTGTCATCTGTATGTCTTTGGGACATTTTAAGGACGTGTCTTATTCTCTCTGGGCATCTTTAGCATTTCTTTGTCTGCTTCTTCTTATAAAGATGCCGGTGTTTTGGTTTTCCTTTCATAAGTTCATCTGTGGTGCTGCTGTTCATTCACAGTAGCAGAAGTGTTGGTAAAGATATCCAGAAAAAATTACAGTAATTATCTCTAACAAACTAAATTACTGTGCAAAAGTCTTGCCTAACCCCCATTTTGTTATATCTTATGTCTAAGGAGCCAGACCTTGTTGGAGTAGTCTGCAGGTTTCCTGAAGATCAAAGTTTTTCTGATTTTTCTCTCATATTTTAGTCTTGTTCTTGTATCTGGCCGTTTTCAGAAGGTACGTAACTCAAGGGATCAGCCAGTCTCGTCTGCACATAACAGATTTAGCAAAGAACCAATTTTCATTTGTTTCTTTTGGTACTTTACTCTCAGCCTGGTGCAAAAACACATTTACACGCACATAACCCATAATTTGTTCCAATTTCTTCACTTGATTCTACAGAACGTCAAAGACAGCACAGTTTGGCAGATAGAAAATTATGTTTTTACACTTACAAGGTGATTCCCGAAGCGCTATTAGCCAAAAACGTGGCATGTCTTATATCTCTTATATTTCTGTGCAGCGTGTCCTTAAAAAGAATTGCGGACAAAAGACGAAGTAGTACTCTTAAAAGAATATCTACAGCAGATGAACTGTATCAAAAGTTATGTCAAAAAAGTTATTAAGAAATATATGACAAATCCTGCAAAGTTAATCGAATGAACTGTGCAGCGATGAATCCAAATTTGAAACCTTTGTTTCAAATAGTCAGCAATATGTAGCTAGCTGGTCAGGACAAAGGTACAGGGAGTGTCTGTTGTGGTCTGCAGATGCATTTCAGCCAGCAATGTTGGCGATGTTGTTTAAACTGATGGAATTATGAACGCAGAACTGCACACTCTCCCAGGACTGACAGAAAAATCAGGGAGAAAATGTTGAGATGTACCAAATTACACAAGAACCAGACTGAAAGCCAGTGGAAACAGGTCTATACACCGTCAAGTGTCTGCAGTGAAACACGGTGGAGGCTGTGCAGAACAAAAGGGACAGAACAAGAAGAAGTCTAGAGAATTATTCCTGAAGACAACAAAGATTTCCCAAGAATGTAAACGGACTGATTCTTAGCATTTTTCTACTCCCCATGCAGATGGGAATCGAACCACCAACTTCCAGTTAGTAGGTGACCTCCTGAGCCACAGCTCCCCAAACATAGTTCAGGCTGTTTTTTAAGAGTAAAGGTGCTCACACCAGATATTAACTTTTAAGCTCATTAGACTTAAAAAAAATCTTTTTTTTCCTTCTATGCTGTATTTCCATGAATCAATAAAACACTACCTATTTCCAGTTTTTCTGACAAATCAAGAAATGAAACTTGGCTCATGACTTTTGCACAGTTCTGTAAATGAGTGAAAATGTAAAAATGTCTGAGTTGAGCACGTTCACCCATAAACCAACAGAAACTTCAATTTATCAATGTGTTTGTTGATATGGGAAATTTCAATATTACCAACTGTTTCAGTCTCATGAAACATTTCTGCAGCTTTCAGTGTCAACATTTATAAATGTGCCTTATTTTATTAAAAAAAATAGATAGGTATAGATATAAAACAATGCCTTCATGTAGTATGACTGACCACCACACATACAGACACACACTCACACCTAATATGGTCACATTGCACTCTTTAATGGCTATTAAACACTATAACAGTGATTAGAGTGGACAGTAGTTCCTGCTGCTGTCACACAGGCTGTGACAGCCCTTTGTAGGTGGTAGTGACAGCTGTGTCCCGTCAGTGCTTTGGCCTTTGTGTTTAGGCTTTAACGCAAGTGAGACTTTTTGTTTGAAGGGGCAGAGTCTCAAGTCTGATTGGCAGACGGTGTAGACGGCCGCGCATGACCCAGCCCCCTGGCGAGATGGAGAATAGGTGTGTTTTTCATAAAACAGTCTGGTTAGAGCTATAGCGAGGCACGAACGTGGGACCATTACGAATAATTATGAGAAACATTATATAATATATATAGTTGTTTGTCACTGTCAGAAACTTTAGTATGACAGATGGGTTGCAGTTACTGATTACCTTCACAAACATCCAAACAAGCTAATTGAAACCAGCAGGATACTGGAGTGAATACAAACACGATGTCCAGTTTTTGTTAACACAAGAATTGTTAATTCAACACTCATTTCTCAAGCTCTGTGGCTTTATTATAAAATATTTTTACTGTATTATATACTATTGTATCTATCATGATATACATCAGGAGGCCTAAATAAATTGTTTTAATAACACAAATGAAATTAAGAAATTTATATTTGAATGCGTGATTGTATACTGATTAGCCAAAACATTAAAACCACATGACAGATATTGTGCAAGCCCCTTTGTGCGACCACAGGGCTCTGAGAAGGCTCGATCCTCTGAGTCCTGCATTTGCAGTTTATGGCCTTCACTTTTTGATTGGACTGTGATCTGGGATGTTTGGAAGCCAGCTCAGTGCTTCGTTTCCTTTGTTGGGTTTCTCAAACCAGAGCAGTTTTCAACCACTTGCAGGCTGCATTGTCTTGACATTGTGCTCAACTGCCATTGGGTAGTTACACCGAGAAGGTAGTTTGCAGGATGTTCAGGTGAAATCCCAGCAAATCACTTTATTGTTTCAAAATGATCATTGGACTGTGTTCACACCTGAGCACCTCGTTCGTTTTCTCCCTTAGTGTGGTTTGTTTTTGCACATGTGACCTCGGTAATCACACTCAGGTGCAGACCAAAACAACCGCACCAAGACCCGACCTCGGTGCGATTCCACAGCAATTTGTTTCTGATTGATTCAGTCTCCATCCAAACCAACTACCAGGTGTTGTGTGTAAGTTTGAGCTAAAAAATGTCCTGTAGCCATGTGTGCTTTGTATTCTGGAACGTGGCAGGGTACTATAGATGTGCAAAGATCTGTACAGGCTAGCAAGTAACTGTGAATTCAATGGAAATTCTCCAATAGTCCACAACGCTGCTTTTGTGCTCCTCCCCCAAATACATCTGGCCAGTGAGCAGACTGAACATTGTCACGTTGTAGCCAGTTGTACGACAGATTGCCACAACACGGTGAGTAGTGACACATTTGATTCACTTGGATTTTTCTCCAAGTAAAAAGAAACCAACTCACAGAGAAAAGCTAGTTTCCAAACTCATCAGCTGATTCAGGCCAGAGTAAACAAACTACAGGCAAATGGTAAATGGCCTGTATTTATATAGCGCTTTTCTAGTCCCCAAGGACCCCAAAGCGCTTTACATATCCAGTCATCCACCCATTCACACACACATTCACACACTGGTGATGGCAAGCTACATTGCAGCCACAGCCACCCTGGGGCGCACTGACAGAGGCGAGGCTGCCGGACACTGGCGCCACCGGGCCCTCTGACCGCCACCAGTAGGCAACGGGTGAAGTGTCTTGCCCAGGCGTGAAAACACCCCTCGTCATGTAACGCTAGATCAGTCATGGCTATTGTGCTTTACTAAGATGGATCTGGTTGATCCTTGAGGACTAGGTTGGATGTATAGATATGTATAGATAGAGAGATTCATCACTTTGTCACTAATTTCTGCCTACACTGGAAAAAATGCCTGCTGCGATTTTACTAACTAGCAGTTTGAAACTTCAGAATCTACAAAATAAAGCAATTACAGCAATAGTTGAAATTATTTCAGCCCTAAAATGTTTCTGCTATAACTGTGGTCCTCGTGTTTGAGCTTGACACTATCACTGTGCTACAAGACCGAACGGCAAGTCTCAGAATTGTAACTGACATGAAGAGAAGTTGTCACCTTCTGTCCATCTCACCTCTGTTTGACTTGCAGGAGCCTGGCACCAGCTAACTGGTTATCATCCCCCACATAAGCTCTAGGTTAGACATATTAGATCTCTGTTTCCCACAAGAGCCCTGACCCTCTCATTTGGTGCCAGTGTAGCTGGATATCAGCACCGCATGCTGCCTCTCTGGCACCACAGGGTCCATTTAGCTCAGGCTTTCTCTCCCCCTTTCTCACCTTATAGCCACTCACCCACAAGTATCCCTACATTTCATTCACTTGTTATCTCCCCTGCTCACATCTCTCCTGCCCCTTTTCTGTTTTTCCCTATATTCACAAGAGTATCTCGTTTTCCTTCATAGCTTTTAAGGCCTTCCAGATTTATTTTAAGTGTGTTATTCAAATTTAAGGCTGGTTCACTTCAGTTTAAGTGCAGTTCTGTCTCTTTCTCTTCCCTTCCTGATTCAATTATCTTTTATCTTTTTTTGTACACCACTGTTTTATTGCTTAGCTCTGTTTAATTGCTTACAAAGCAGCTTTTGGCAGATGTGTTTTATATTAGTGGAATCTTACATTCTCAATCCATATCACATTAAAAAGCTCCAGAAAAGGTAATGTTTTTTCTTGCTATCTTCTTCTATCTTCATCTTTTTTAATTCCTTACTCCTTCTCTTCCCCTTCTCTCCGTCTATTACCATCCATTCTCCCTTAGTCTCTCTCTTGCTCTCTCTCCATCTCCCCCTCCTGTGTTCCCCAGTGGGGGTGTTGTTTGTAAAGCATTATAATTTATAACGGAGCAGAGTGGATTTAATTTCAGTGCGCGGGGGCTCGCCAGCAGGGCGCCAGCCTGCAATCAGGGGAATCAGCAGCTCGCACAAGGCCTGTAAACACACACACGTACGCACGCACACACAAACACACAGCAGACCCCCACATAAAGCCAGTCAGAATGGAAAGTATTATCAGTGGCCACAAACGGACAGTGTTTCTCGTCACCCAACTCCCAGGATGCTCTCTCCACAGCCCGGCACCTTCTCAGCTTCACTTTCAGCCCTGCTGCAGCTGCTCTTGCTCTCTCTTCCCCTCTCTGGTTCTTTGTAATTTCTCTGTCTGCGTCTGGCTTGCATTATCTGCATCTTCCTCCCCACCCCTTTCTCTCCCTCTCTTACTCATTGTCTCTTATTACCACTCATTACCTATTGTTGGGGGGGGTTACAGGCTTTCTCATCATAGACTGCGCTGCCTTCCAAAGACAACCAAGGTTCACCAGCAGGTCATATTCAAGTATTAGTCCCCCCCCCAAAACAAAAACCCCAAAACACACACACACACACACACTCCCTTTCACTCTCTCCCTCTCTCCCTTTCTATCCCTCCACTTCTGCCCTGGGGGGCTTTTTCTTTTTTCAAACTGCCCATTTGCCAGTTGCAATTTCCCCTTCATAACTCCTGCTTCCTTGGCAAACTGTGCCAGACAGTGGGATGATCCTTCCTCAGAGAAGGTCAGAGACCGAACAAGAGGTGTAGTAGGAGGAGACAAGAATGTTTCTCACTAGCTGTCATATCGCTTTGAAGAGGACACAGTTATCAACTGGATTTTGACCTTATTAGATAACAAGTCAGGTAAAAGTTAGCTGATTTTTAAAAGTACAGTACAGTAGTGCAGGACTTGGATTTGCAGTGGTTTGGTTTCAGACTTTCCCCTCAAATTATGTGTATCGGTTTGCACAAAGGCACAACACAGAAAAGTTCCTTATACTTCAGCCGTCTGCTAAAAACCAGTGACTGTCAAACAGTTACCAAAAGTCGCCACAAGGGCGCCACACTGAATTCTTCCTCAGCTTCAACTTCAACATGTTGCAGACTTTATGACAAACTATACAAAATAGTTTCCCTGCAAATTCCAAGGTTTAAAGTTGACCGTATTTTGTAATTTTTTTTTTAAATTTTAAAGAAGTGTACTTTTTGAGAGCTCCTGTAATTTATTGGCAATCTGCGCTCTTTCAAATGTATATATTTTTGGGGTTTTCCAACTCTGGTTTGTCCTTTGCTACGGTAGCAACTGACAGGTGAAATATTGAGAGCAAACTTAAACCTTTGTCCCCGACAGTGAGGGAATCTTGTTACCGTTTCTTTACCGCCAAAATCCCAAATGTGGAAAAATCTTTTTGAAGAATTGTGTCCCACCCCCCAACAAAGAGAATCCAATTTTTGCCCCATTACGTATATAAAAAAAATCCTCATTTTATTTCTGCTTATGAATTTGTGTAGAACATTTAGCATTCTGCTGATGCTACCCATCAGTAAAGCTCACTTTATCTTGCTCGTATTAGTTTGTTGCATCGCTGCTGTGTTTTATCCTCTGGGATGCTAGTTTTAATCTGAGGTCTTAGCCAGTGTGTTGTTCTGTTCCTGCTGTTATATTAGGATGATTGGACATCTGCTGTGGGCGTGTTAAGCTGGAATCACTCATCCAGTCTCCAAGAGCACATGTATGTGACGCAGCAGCATCATTGTTTCAGTGTGTGTATGCTGCAGACAGAGCGTGATGCACCACAATGACAGGGACACGTAGAGAGACCAGTCATGGCTGCAGCCTTTATATTAAACTGCACTGTTCAATGAATGTGCAGAAATGTATGCTTTGGTGTGACTCTTCATTTCTTATGTGGTCCACATGTGCATTGTTACTGTTCACTGGTGGGAGCTCAGCACCATCATTCACCATTTAGAATAATTAATTCCCTGCTTTTCCACTCTTCTTGGATTTGCTTGCCTTTATCTAACCCCAGCTAACGACTGCAAGAAGTACTTTATGAACTCACAAGAATAACATACGAGCACAGCGCAAACACGCTGCAAAGGATTTGCTGGACATTTCTGAACCACATGGGTTGGACAGGAAGCAGGTCATTTCTCGTTTCAGGGAACGCTCAAGAAGCAAAAGTTCAGAGAAAGGGCTCATCTCATAAACCTTTAACTTGGGAACATCAGGATGTGATGTGCCCATCACATCCTGTACCCTCAACCTTGGGAATAGGACACCGGGTATTAGTTGTTGTATAGGTGGAGAAAAAGAGGTTAAAGCCAAAATGCAGAGATGGCATGTGAAACTAAATACACCCCATGAATCAACAGCTTGTGTTGTTTTATATATGACTCCATCGGTCTCGTCTTTTTTACAGTGTTTACGCACAGATCTATTAATGACAATGGGATAATTGTCTTGTTGCATGACCCAGTTCTGGCCCGGCTGCAGCTGTTGAGCTGGGTGATGCTAATTTCAGGTTCAAATGTTGTAGTGGCGGTTTCACTTTGCTGAACCTCGTCAGACATAATCTCAGTGGAATATGAAGAAGCTGTTTTTGAGGAGGAGAAACTAAGATAGCTTTCATTTTAATCTTCATTTAAGCTGCATTTTTTAATTCGCTCTGGTTATTTGAGAGTGACAAATGCACAAAAAAAAGGTAGGGAATAAATGCAATTATGCACAATGTTGTATGGACGTAGTCAGGAGAGAGGTAAAACTGTGTCTGCATCCATCTGCATCATGTTCAGTTTAGAAATGCAAAAAACAAGGAATCCGTCCATCTTCTATTGCAAAATGGTCAGAAGGAACATGCTCCTAAAGTCTGTTTGATTACTTTGCTATACAATCTGGAATGATTCCTTGATGTGGGTACATACTCTTTAGCTTTTATTTGTTTATTCGGACAAACCCGAGTGTCACCAGGCGGATTATAGCTGCCAAAATCATTTCTCTGCAAATGGAAATAAACCTAATGACCTCGGTTGTCTTGCCAACTTTTAAAGACACCGAGTGTGTGTGCGTATGTGTGCGTGCGTGCACGTGCATGCATCTCACTAATGGCTAGAGTTATAGTTGTTTCATTTCAGTCAGAGTTATGAAGTGTTATGGAACCCTTTTAGGTTTTAACCTCCCTTGGCAGTAGTTAGGATCTATATTACAAAGGTTAGGAGGCTTTGCAGTCGCTCATTTTTGCTTTTTCTCTCTCTCTCACAGACGCGTGTACACACACTCACACATACTTGAATAAAGTTGCACTGGTCATGGCCTTCATACATGAGCTATCCTTAAATTTAATCAAAAGTCCTAATGGGTTGTGTGTGGGACGTTTCCCTGTGTGTGTGTGTGTGTGTGTGTGTGTGTGTGTGTGTGTGTGTGTGTGTGTGTGTGTGTGTGTGTGTGTGTGTGTCAAAGGAGGCCTTAGAGGCAGCAGCGGTTGATTGGAGGGCACATGTGTGATGTGGCTGAGAGATCAAACACACACTGTTGATAAATGTGAGAGCAGAGTGGGCAGTGCTCTTTTTCTTCAGCCCTGATCAGTGTTGGGCTGTTCTCTATTCATTACACAAACACACACATGCTGCTTTCACAGAGTGACAATAAGAGAGCGGTCAAGCACGTTTATATTTGACCATTTATCTACGTTTGTGCGCCATGCTTATATTTGAGTGTTTGTGTCTGTAGTTTGTGTGCTTGTAATGAGGTCAATCTCCTGCGTAGAGCTAAAACCTCAGTGTCTTTATCTCTGTTACATGGCCAGAGGATTATTCTCATCACTCTCAACCCTCTGCCACTCGTCCTCCATCGCTACTCTCACTGAAAATCGACTTTGTGTTTTTGTTGACAGTGAGTGTATGTAGACTGTGCTGTAGGTCTGTCCAACATGCAGCACAAGCTCAGACACACACAGCCTTGCACAGACTTCTTGTTACCACTAAAGGTGTTTCATATCCCTTGAGTCAAAGCACAAAGAAATAAAAGTATTTCATGTTTTTAGAGTTGGTTGTGTTTTTCATTTTGTTGAAACAGTAAAAAAAAAAAAAAATCGAAACCACACTATATCTGAAACATCACTGAAGGTTCATATTTCACTGTCTATTTAAATCTCCTCTTGTGAGCGACTCGTGGGTCAATCTGTGTCACTGAATTCATATTAAGTTCAACAAAGGGCCTTAAATACATGTTGTGTGTCCTGGGCAGGGCGATATGACCAAAAATATTTATCACCATATACATTTGAAAATTTACGATAACGACATAACTGACGATATAATTGACACGAGACAAAATACCTTACAACTCCACAACTTTATTAGTGCAAAACCCCATCAATGTATTTTCACTTAAACAAGCAGCTGTTTTTTATGTTCATTAAAGTTATATAAAAATGTAACAGTGCAAATTCCTCGCTGACAGTTTAACCAAAAGGCATTTCCAGTGGAAACTGGTCGACATATCCTCAGCGTAACCAAGTATAATAGCCACAAAACTTAAAAAGAGGTCATACACACACAGTACTGTAATATTATGTTGAAGCACAGCACGTATCACTCCGCGAGGCTCCGCCTACGATAGCCGTAATGCTCCGACAATCCATCAAGCGGTGCGGCTTCGTAGCTCAGCAAAGTCGTACTGAAACATTTGACAGATTTTCAAGCGCCGTGTACATAAAATCGTTTCGAGGTCAGTAAACACAACCAGAGTTCATACATAAGGCACACGGGATTATAAGAAACACTGTCGACTTTCAGAAAAATCAAAGGATTGATTTTAAGTGCGCCGTATTTTCAAAACAACACGGTAATAACGACGGCCCGCTAGCACGCGCTACCAAAAATAGTGCTTTGTAGTGTATCTGACGGACAAAAGCTAAACCAGTTCCGCCATGTGCATATGAAAACAAAGGCACTGCGCATGTGCGTTTTACCCATATTCTATCGCCATATTTCATTTTCTTATCGTTGCCCGACATCATACCGGTTTTACTGTGAACGGTACGATATGTTCCAGCCCTACTGCAAAGTACAACCAGCTGCAATGAACATTATTTCGTCAGTGTGTTCATAAACTTCTCAGTTGTGCATTATATGTATATATTATACATGCTTTTTATTCATGTCTAATATATATATATAGCTATATAGAATGGCTAATCAACCAGTATAAATATTTTTCATGCTAAAAATACAAATTTCTTTTCATCAATTATTTTGTATTTATTTACAATTTTACAAAAAAGCTGAAAAACCTGCTAAAACATGTTTTTGTTTTTGACAGAGAGGCCAAATTACAGTTATTTATTTGCTTTTATTTGTCGAATGTTATGCTTGACTTCTTAAAGAAGTTCAGTGTGCCGGCTCACATTTGTGCATAAAAACATCAGTTTGTTATTTGCCTAACAAATAAAAATGTCATTTTTAGTTTTAAGCGTGTGTGTGTGTGTGTGTGTGTGTGTGTGTGTGTGTGTGTGTGTGTGTGTGTGTGTATTAATCCAAGTTACCTGACTCGATAAATCCTTCAATTCTTTTTTTAAAGTATTTTTCTCAATCGTTGATTCTCCTCCTGTATGTTCTGTATTTGCTGCAGAAAGTCCTAAATACGACTACATTTTTACATAAACTGTGTTTAACACCCGCTTAATCTCCGTCCACCAATATTCAGGAGAATCTTTGTTTATGCAGTTTGGATACGACTTTTTCTTAGTGAACGGTTTTTACTTGCAGCAAAGTCAGTGCTTGTCCTTGTTGGGCCTTATAGCTTCTGTGCTTGTCCACTAACCAGATAAAGTGCGTGTGCTTTAGAATCCACTGTGTTAACCTGGATCGGATGTAGATTCACAATGACAAAGATTAATCAGCTCTAACACGTATATTTCAGTATCTGAGTGCCAATTTAGTTCACTGCAGAGGAAAGCATTAGGTATTAACAGGCAGTCTGTCCAGTGGAGCGTGTGGTGCTTACCCATGCTCTGTGTGGTTCTTAGCAGAGTAGACGGAGGCCATAAGGCAGATGTTTGCCCACGCTTATGAGTGCTCTATTAAAACAGTCTCCAGTATGTGCTGGTTGTCTAAATGGCTCTTCTTTTTAGAGGGCAATATTGTTTTATTTGATGTTGTGCATGTGTTTCTGCACATGCCCATATCCACCTTTTTTGTTGTACAGAGCGCGCACACACGTCTGCCTCTCTTTGCAGTCTGTTTCACCATAATTGCTAACACCCCCCTGCCCTCTGTTCACTTCACACATGACGTGGCCCACCTTTTCACCCATCTGTCAGAACTATTGTGTGTGTGTGTGTGTGTATGTGTGCATCGTGAGCTGTCATGCGAAGCCCGAGCGGTGTTGATCAGCAGGCCAAGCCAATGGCATATGGCCATGACCTGGGGTGCTGTGGCATGTAGGAATGCAGGATAGCGAACTGAATGGACAAGAGCTCATGCACATGGCTGCACGGATACTGGCATGCCAGCATTGCATATGCAACTGATGAAGTGGAGTTTCGAGCACCCATTTGTGTCTTTCTCTACCTCCTTCCTCCCTTGCTGATATCAGTGCCAACGCCTCGGTCCCATCTCTCAAAAAAGTGTGGGAGGAGTCGTCTGTTGAGGATGTAAATCGAGTTTGCTGAGCTTGGCGTGCTCATATTTTAAGCCACATGTCAAAACACTCTCATGTCAGGCAGGATTCAAAGTGAAATACTGAGTAGACAACAATGTTTCCTTTTTTGTTGTTTTTTTTTTTAAATCACTTAAATAACATCTCTATCATAAAGCTTCTGTTGACCTCATATTTCCAAGGTACAGTATAGGCACACAGTCACATACCGCCCTGTTATTAAAGCTGGTGGTGGCAGATGTAACCGAGCTATCCTTCATCTAGTGAACTGTAGTATTTAGTTCACTAGATGAAGGTGTAGTGAAGAGAGTGGTTAAAAGATGAAAAAAGGCCCATATGAGCAGACACAAACCAAAGTGTCTCACCTGAGACGCTTATTCCAACACCACTATTTCATGATTAAAAAAGAACTATACACATGTGGTGCACACTCCTCCATGTATGCATTTCATGTCAGTGCCATCTGACAGGAAACATGTTGGTACACACTTTCTGCAGTAACTGGCCAGGTGTGTTAAAGTGTATACAGGCAGGATTTCCCAAGCTCTCCATTTATTCTTCAGCTTACTACATCCCTCATTTCTCATCTTGTGTATACCTGAGTGCCAAACCCAGTTTCCTACTCATGCGGGACATGTGTATTATTCTTAGGATTATTGTCATGCTGGATTTTGGTCCGTCTGAAGACATTCATGGAAAACTAAAGCGACTGATTCATCTGAGCTCCTTGAATAATGATGACTTAGAGGTAATCCAAAGTAATATACCCCTGAGGATTTTTGCACATTTGCCTGACTCATTGGCTGGCAGATACAGTATCCTGCATGTAGATATATCAGCAGTCTTTCAGCAACTGTTATTATTTTTTTGCATTTGTTTAATGAATTACTGCCGTGGTGTTTTCTTCCTCAGTGGCTACAGTGATTCATTTCCTCTTACTGCTGGTGCAGATTTTAATCCATTGATTTTACAATGACCGTATTACAACAGTGCTTACAAAGGGATAGAATGTGAGTGCAAGTAAAAAGGAGAACATTGGCATTGCAGGCGATAAAGACTTAACCCTTGCTCCTCAGTATTTTGGATTAAATGTAGACTATTTATTACGAGCTGTTTGGGCATGGAGGATTAAGTGGTCCCTCACTTCTGCAAGAACAACTCTGGGATTGTCATGGGATAGAAGCAGTGCATTAGTACCGGTACTTATCATGCTGCTCACAGTGGGACCGCAGAGAGTGTGATCACTGAACAAGTTGACTTGACCTTTCCTTTAATTAGGATCCCAGGAAGGTTACGAGTGGACAAAGAGCTGAAAAAGCAGCCCCGGTTTGACAGATATCCTGTGTCATGGTGCCTCTACCATCAAGTTCTTTATAGGCTGGTGGCAGCAAGTGGTCTGAGCCTGATAAATCCTCAGACAGAAGAAGAAGCTTTTACCTCAGTGGCTGAGGGGGGAAAGGAGAGGCAACCCAATTACCTTTAGAAGCTCCTGTTCAAAAACATTTCATTGTTTCATTTGGTCAAACGTTTAATGTCATAGAGAGAGAAAGAGTGTAAAACTGATGCTTTTGAGTCCAAATGATCTACCAAATAAACGATGTTCCCCAATCCTTTTAAAGCACTCTTTTTCTAGAATTGACAAACATCTTTAACACAATAACTTTAAAAGATATTTTACAAGAAAATAAAAAAGTTAGGTACATTTTTTGTTGTGTTTTGTGTTGTTTTGTAGAAATGTGTTGTTGTGTTTCCCAGTTGAACAGTCACTTTGAGGTGTTCCCAATTTGAGAGACAAAACTGAACATAAAAATCAAACGCAGAAAGAAAAATCACAACAACAGACTTTTAATCTCAGAGCATTACTGAATAAAACTGAAGTTTACAGTGAGCAGCCACATACGTACACTTTCAGGTCAATCCTCAGTATCTTAAAAATATACCATATATGATTATTTCATAAATAACTGCTTTTACTTTTCATAAACACTGTTGTTAGTTTGTAATTCTGATGCTTGGTCTTGCTTTCCTCACCCTGTGAATCAGTCAGGTTTGTGACTGTTGATTCGGTGAAGTTTGTCCTAGTAAACAGGGTTCATTGCAGTTGGTTCGCACGTAGTAACAGAAATCCTGAATTAGTAATTGAGTTTAGCTCTACACATTCAGTGTCTCTGTCCCATGAGGTGCTGAGTATGTTGGCACACAGTCATCAGATTATGAAGTACCTCCGATCCAAATACCCTGAGCTCCTCGGTTAAACCATGTGGGAATTTAGTGCTAAATTCCGATATTATTACTGATATTTGTTGTGATGTAAAGTTAACATAAGAGATGATCTGGTAGTAATCAGGTCCGGCTCTGTTATTCTTTCAGCTGGTATTTAATGCTTTGAGAGCATGTATAAATACAGAATAAGAATAAAGATACAAATGTAGGTTTTGTCTACTGTTCAATTTGATATCGAGTCAGCAGGCACAAATTAGTTGCCCTGTTTTTGGATTATAACACTACAAAACTGTTTACAGCCAAGTTACCATGGCAATATACCCTAGTAAGAAGTGTCTTCATAGTGCTGAAACTCAGACGAGGATATGTCCTTCAATGTACAGATTAAACAAATATAAACTTCCTCCCCTGAGCCTGGTTCTGCTGCAGATTTCTTCCTGTTAAAAAGTAGTTTTTCCTTCCCAGTGTTTCCTTTGAGGTCATTGGATTTCTCTGTCTTATTGTAGGGTCTTTACCTGTAAAGTGCCTTGAGGTGACTGCTCTTGTGGTACAAATAGCAGTTTTTATTTAGGCTGAAAACCCAAAATACAACAGAAAAACATCCCACTAGCCACAGGAGTACACCGAGAGAATCACACAAAGTTGCTACGAGAAAGACTGAAAGAAAGACGGTGCTATTTTTACACATGGGGTAATCGGTGAAGTGGAAACAGCTGAGGGAATGAGACACAGGTGTAGACGATCTACATCACCATGGAGGGAAGTAAAACTCACACAGGAACCAACCCGAAGCATAACTACTAAACACAGTGACAAACTACGCTGCACAAAGGAACCCTGGGTACACCTAATAGGAATCAACATAAAAAAATGTTTTTTCCAAACCTAAACCGTGGGAGGAAGCCAGAGTACGTGGAGAGAACCCACACAAACAGGAAGAACATGCAAACTCCACACAGAAAGACCCCGGCCTGGTGGTGGAATTGAACTCAGGACCTTCTTGCTGTGAGAACTATTAGCAATATTAGCCATTACTGATAAACAGACTAGTTAGATAAAAGATGAATAATCATTGGCGGCTGAATGGAGCGCAGGTGGAATATTGAGCTGTGACAGAGCGGATCACGGACACGTGGAGAAGCGGAGGGTTGCTGGCTGTGCAGAGCAGCAGGGGAAGTGAAGCTGATCAGAGTTCAGAGTGTGGAGAACCAATCAGAGCAAAAGCAGAGCTGAGGACTGAGGCGGAGCAGTGGGACAGGTGGATGGGAGAGAGGTTGCAGGCAGATGTAGACAGCATGACAAACTCAAATTTTTCTGCTTTTACACCTGTGAGGTCATTTTTACAATGCAGCCTGTGATCGCTGCAGTCTGTCAGTGAGCGCTCTGCTTATTATAGCTGTGCTGTTTGTTGGAGCCTTTATCTGTTAGTAGGTTACTTGGGACCCTGTGTAGTTTAGTGAAATTTAAAAAATAAATGTAATCCTTGTTTTATGAAGTCATTAAAGATGTATGCTGTATAATCATTCCACCCTGGAAAAAGAAGAGTTCAAAGAAATCATTAAAAGCCCACAATTACCGTGACATTCATGCCCATGATGGGTGTATGTAAACTTCTAACCACAACTGTAGGATGTAGTTTTAGACCAGTGTTTTTTCAGTAATTCGTTTCAGCTTAATGACAATACAAGACAAAGCTTTCGATTAACAAGGCGCAGTGTGTCTGCGTGTTTTGTGCTGCCGATCCTACCTGTAGGATGCAATTGTGTTCTTTGGCTCTCTGTTGAAAGAGCAGGAATGTGTGCATGTGTGTTCAGCGTTTGTGTCTAATATTGTCTTAAACTGTTTCCCTCTGAAGCCTTGTCAGACATGCCGTACTTAACGCAAACTTGCACACACAAGCAGCCACGCACACAGGCGCTCACAAACACACACGTGTGTGCACATATACGTGCTCACCCAGTCTCAGAGCCATTGTTTCTCACACAGCAGGGCACAGGGTCGATTGCCAGTAGTGGAGCATTATCAGCCTCCCTGTGTTAGCCTGTGTGTGTGTGTGTGTGTGTGTGTGTGTGTGTGTGTGTGTGTGTGTGTGTGTGTGTGTGTGTGTGTGTATTTTTTGTGCAGACATGCTCTCAGCTGAGGGAGCTGGTTCATGGGCCGGTCAGAGCCGCCTTATTTCCTTTTAATTGACTTAAGATGGGCAAACAAGACCTCAGCAAGCACACGGTACCCATTACACTCACGCACAAGAAATACACAACGCCAAGGTGCACGCTAATGAAGCACACATAGTGACACACAAACAGCCACAATTGCCCCTGCGTGTGTTAGCTACTTTACAGTTCCATCAGGCTAAATGAGGGGGTTGTGTTTTCCCAGTCAGCACTGCTGCATTCCAGTTGCCTGCAGCTCTGCCAAAACTCCTCCGTGATTACTAATCTTTTTACTCACCTTGCTGATTACAGTTTACCTCGGTTTAGTTGCATGTAGTCCGTTCCAAGGTCGGCATCAGTAAGTGGGCAATATCGTTGCTCGAGAGTGGTTTAACCATGCTAGTGGCAACCTGTGAGCGTTATCATAGCCAAAAATTCTTTACTACTAACCCCAAAAGCTGTCATAGAAAAGCCAAAGGGCTCTTTAAAGGTAGACTTGATTGTTTTTTAAACTGGGAACCAGTTTCATTTGCTCTAAAGAATGTGTTTGACCCTCAAACAGATGTCCACTCGAACCTTTCTGTGCTGGGCAGGTCGGTGTGTTTAATATGAACACAAACATCTCATCTTCATTTTGTTGTTCTGGTTGGTCACAGTTCAAATTACATTTTACTCTGAGCTTGCTGATAATGCTGCAGAAAGTCAAGTTTAATTTGGCCTTTAAGATTTATACAATTGGAATTTAAAAAAACAATCCCGTGCAGCACTCCTCCAGCTCCGTCATAAACTGTGCAAATGGTGAAAAGTTGCAACAATGTTTCCGTCTCATCGAACATTTTAGGCTACAAGAGAAGCTGCTGAGGACAAACGGGGGTCTTTGGGGTTATATGTACTCAAACTAACTACATGCTTTACTCACTCATCCACCCTCCAACCCTCGATATGCATCCTGAGGAAAAACGAGTATGCTATCAAAATTTGACATCTATTTCACCAGCAAAGATTTAAAGGCAAACTTTTTTTGTTTTTATTTCCTGTTTGTCTCCTGCAGGTTATTCCTAAAAAACAGAAGTCCTCGCTCTGCCAGTCACCTCAGTTCAATTGATTTGCTTTGCTTTTGTTCCTCACAAGCATGCATCATTTTCATTGTCCATCCATCCATCCATCCATCCTTCCACCTTTCCCCCTCTCTTCACTACCCAACCATTGTTTTATCATTGGTGTATGAGAGAAGAGGACAGGCGGAAGGAGGAGTTGGAGGAGGAGGAGGAGGAAGAAAGGAAGATGGACAGCTTTCTACTTTTCTGCCTTTCTGTTTGTGTGACCATTTGTTTTTGTTCTGTTATGGCCTTATAGATAGTAGCCATCCTGAACCCAAGTCGCTTAAATAAAATCATTAGATGTATTAGAAAAACTGTCTTAGTACCTGTAAAAAGTCTTTATACCACTTAATACAGTAATTTACCAAGGCCATATTTATATTTTTCCTTTTGTTCCTATCCATCAGGTGCTTCAGCCGGGAACCTGTAATAGAAGGGTTGTGTCAATGGTGCACCAGTCACAACTTTAACCATGCTGCTTGTAGGGGTCTGAGGTCAGGTTGGCAAATAAAGTTCGTTGGTCATCTTCCAGAAAAATTCCTTTTTTCCTCCAGCCACTCAGAAGGGACGCTCATCCATTTATAGCCTATAACTGTACAGGTCAACATTTTAAAAATGAATGGGCATGTTAGGTGGTGATGTTTGGAGCTGCCCAACAGACTCTGTTGTAAACAGGAGTATGGGAGAACCCGGCTTTGTGCTATAATTAATTGAAACAAGGCATTGCTGTTGTGGACGTAAAAACAAAATCTTCCACAGAGTCAGAAATCACAAAGATGTCACACCCAAATTAAACATTTACTATTAAAGAAATGAGTCCTAAAGTTAAAATTGAAGCTAGTTTCTCCAAATGTATGGAGTGTAACATACAGCAGAGCAGGATTCTTGCCCATTCAAGCATTTGGTCCAACTGTAGCTTAACCTGTTGACCCAGTCTGCATAAATTGAGTTGCAGCCTCCTAATATACTTTTTGAAAGAGCTTCTTGTTACCATTAACAAGCAGGAAAAGTTAATAAAGTAGCTACTAAATCTCTATATTATATTATAATTTGTGTAACTCCCGAGAAAGGTGATGGAGAGGTCATTTGCTTTAACAATGGGAAAAATATGATATGGCCTAAAATAATTGAGCTTTTTTAGAGTACATGTTATACACTTAACACCAACAAGTACATTATTTCTTAGGTTCTATTAAATATACATGAAATACATTCATTCTGTTTCCGAATATCAGCTGCCTCATGTGGAGCAGTTACACAGTCCTCACAGCTTTCACTGGGGACTGAACCACAGGACATTGGGCTCAGCCGCATCTATTGTGATTCAATTTTTCTGCACAGGAACTCGCACAAACATATTCAGCGCACGCTCTACAGCATTTGCCCTTTAGGCAGAGAATAAAGCACATATTATACGTCCATCTTAGGACGAGATGGAAAGAAGGGTCACAGAATGAGAGAGGAAGTGCACAAGTGCACTCGTGTCTGCAGAGTAATCGACAATATGAGACTCATCCAGAGTTTCCTGCCCATACAGTCTGGCATAAGCAGATATTACAATTTTTTATAGAAATGACCTTGTAGGAGTGCTTCCCTATTAGGTGATGATAATGGAAATAGTCTGCATTGGCAGCTCATGATGACATTTTTCTGAACATTTGCTTTGGTGAGTAATAAGAATTCTGCCGTGCGCTACTATGAACGTCGCTGTACTCTCAACAAACCAGCAGGAAAAAAGCTCCCGCCGTAGCCTGTCATCAGGTGTTGAGCTCCTGCATCATAACAGTGCCTGTTGTGACCTGGAGCCAAAACACTTCACTAGTTTTTATTTATGTATTTAATGGTGTCCATGTAAAGTGTTTCGATAGTTTTCACCCAGACTGCTTTCACTGCTGTGATACCAGGTATTGCCTTACAGTGTTGGCCCAGCTAAAAGAAGAGCTTTTCTTTCTGAACTGAGAGAGATGAAAGATTCTCACCTTTCAGTTTAACCCTTCAGTTGTTGTGGTGCACGTGTGTCAAACAGGATTACTGTATCCTGGACCACCTCAGTATTATGTGTTGACGGCTGGTTTCAGTAACCAATAAATTTATCTTGTCTGTAATAACGAGTCCCTAAAGTTGTATTTTTGTGTATTCAAAGTATCCAATCTTATTTCACATGTAAATATCCATTATGTAATCCATGTGATTTTCAGTAAATGTTTCCATATTGCATTATCATTAAACTTGTACATGTTTTGCTTTAGGCTGGGAGTTTTTAGAGATGTGCACGGTCTCACACAGATGCCCATACTGCATCATTTATTCTCAATTCCAGCTCATTTGAACATTACAGTGAATTTGTGAGGACAGCCTGTCATTACGTAGACCTCTTGTGCAGCATGTTTGAGACAGTGTGAATTGAAGTCCTGTCTATGTGCATGTGTGTTATGTGTTATTCATAGGTACAGATACCTGGTGAAAGTTCTGACAAGAACTAGAAAGAGAGATCATATTTCTCCCATTTTAGCTTCTCCTCATTTGCAAATTAAAATTCTTCTGTACAAGTTCTTGTAGTGCCATAGACGCCCTCTCTATGTTTCCTTTGTGATTAAGATGATAGTTAGGGCTGGAGCAGGTGAACCTGAACCGTCAGGCTTGTGATACACTGTGATGCACTGAGTATTTCTTCTCTCTCACCTCTTTCACTCCACATGCCTTTATAAACCACTTCTCTCCTATAGTGTGTGCCTATACTCTCCTTTTCCCTCTTTCTCCTCGCCCCTCAGCCGGTCATGGCAGACCCCGCCCCACCTTGATCTTGTTTCTGGCTGAGGTTTCTTATTGATATTGCACCAAATCACAAGAACAGTTGCATCAAGACATAAACATAAATAAGAAGCACATTAAGGGGATGAAGGGGATCTTTGCTTAAACCAAATGAATAAATAGACACAACATTTCCTTAATAACCAAGTAGAACATTTCTTTTATCCATACACTATCATGCAGAATTGTAAATGCATGCACGCTTATGTGTGATATGCGCTTTCATAAGTCCAAAAGTATTAAGTAGTCTGCAAGTTTTTCTCGCCAACTATGTGGAATCCAGAGAGAGTGACATAACCAAAGTATCCTGCCTAAAGATGCTTTGCCAGGGCTTTAATGGAGCCACGTTCAGTTACTGCTTGTTTGTGGGTCCTCTGCCCTCAGATTTGTATTGGGAAAAGTAAGCATGCTAATTAGGACTGTGGTCTCTTAAGTGACTCCTTTCTGTGCCTTGAGAAGCTCCAGATTTGCATTTACCCCTATATTTTGGGGGAGTATTTATCATTACTGCAATGTGACATCCTATCCGCTTGGGACAATTGCTAGTGTACTGGTTCCACTGGCAGCCATACATCTCCACCATGTTTGATTGATTATGTTAAGTCCTTCTTTTTCTAGATTTTTTCGGTATTGTAATCTGGCCCTTCTCTTCTTGATTGTTACCAGTGGTTTGCATGTAAACCCTTGGCATAAACGCTCTGTATTTACACGTATGAAGGCATTGCTTGATTGTAGAGTTTGACCACAACAAGCCTGCGTGAGTATTCGTGAAATGGCTCGATCCTGTGAGGGGATTTTTCTTTACCAAGGAAAGAATTCACTTTAGCTTTCTTCAGTTGTCATTTTTGTGTCGTCGAGCTCAACAGCACGTTCCTTTCTTTGTAAGATTCCACTTAATTGTTGATTTCTGTCTCTCCTAAAATTTCAGCGCTCACTAATAAGTTCTGCATTTGGAATCAACTCCAGACCTTTTGTCTCCTCAATATGTCATTAAATATGTCAACATGTCATCGAAGAAACAGACGCACTGCTTGTATGCCAACAGCAGAGACTATTTAAAAGTAATGTGATAATTTTGTTACCTGTGCTTATCAATCACACCTTGAACGATTCACTTACAAAATCGAATGTAACCACACGTAAAGACAAAAGTAACCAAACTGTGTCACCTTCTTAAATACTTGGATGTACATACAGCTACCTGCCTGAACAGCATTTGGTTTATTTGTCTTAACAAGCTGAAAGCTAAACTTTTCATGTGAATCTCACAGAAGAACGTCACACCACAGTCAAGTGATTTGCGGGCAAGGAAGAAGGTCCATCTTTGCAAAGTTCAAAGAGCCACCAAGTGTAATTTATTCCAGCGTAACTTTACTATAGGCAGGCTTAATAATGTGAACCCTGCTGACACCCTGTGTCCCCGAGTTCACATTTTGCTATGTACAAGTCTGTGTTGCACTCCTCTCCCAATTTGAATCATTACTCTCCACTTTGTAATCAGCTCCAACAATTATAACCTCACAGCGTGCCTCTGATTACTGTCCGGGTGTATTTTGGAGTGTTCTGGGAATGTTGTGGAAAAAACCCTGATTCTGGTCCCAGCAGAACTCTAGGTTACACACATTTACAGTAACCCTGTCTGTGTGCTTGTGTGTGGGTTGCCGTTCGTTTGAAGTGCTCATTCCCCCTAAATTACAGTGCTGCCATAATGAAGTATTACCATGCAATTCCAAGGCAGACCAGTACAAAGAAAGCGATCGTGTGTGTGTGTGTGTGTGTGTGTGTGTGTGTGTGTGTGTGTGTGTGTGTGTGTGTGTGTGTGTGTGTGTGTGTGTTCGACACTTGAGGTGAAAGTTCAAATGCGATGCCCGAGCAAAGACTGTCTGCCAGGCCAAAGTGTGCATGTTGTCTGGGTGTGTTCCTGTGTGCGTTTGCATGTGTTTTATGAAACAAGTAGAAAAATAGCTTTTTTGTGTAATGCAGGGCCTCTGAGCTGAGGCGTGTTTGCAGTTGCGTGAGTCTCATCCCAGTTGTGTTTCTAAATGTGTGGATCCACCAGCCAGCTGTGACAAAGCTCAGTTTGAGCTCACACATACGCACTCGGAGGTGCGGACGTCTTTGGCTGCAGGCTGTGCTGGCCTCACCTACGGCCTCCCCAGCGTGCTGAATGTTGCATGAGGCCCAGCCGCCTCATACATACTGCATCAGCACAAACATGCCATCTGATTTTATACATAGTGCATTGGCACCTGTACTCACCTTGACTGGCAAGCATGCAATCCATTTTTCATCAACGCGTTCAATGGGACGGCTCTTTTAGGACACGGCAGTAGGAGGTGGTAGATGTTTGTCGGCGATGGCGTATTTTGTTGTTTCCCGTTTGGCACTCTGCACTGTGCAGCGTTTTTGTTTGCTTGTTTTTTTTCCTCTTTTGTTGTTGTTTCCTGGGAGCACTCCCAGTGTAGATGCATGAGCATATATCTAAAGCTGAACTTGGTTTTCTTATAGTATGCTATGTTAGTTGCTACATAGAGTCGATCCCCTTCAGGCAGCAGGAATTTTTGTTTTCTGGCCAGGCAATCATTAACCTTTAGAAAGATGTCAGTTCAGTTCACCTTTTTATTATTGAAAACTAGTGGTGCAACGGACCAAAAATCTCACGGTTCGGATCGGATCACGGTTTTAAGTCACAGATCGGATCAATTTTCGGATCAGCGAAAAAAATTTAACATTTACTTATTGAAGTATTTTTTGCCTGTTAAAAACATTCAACGCAAGACTCATTCCACGCAATTATTAAAAAAAAATTATGGTCTCTCGAGGCCCGGTAGCAAACCCCCGGGATTGCTGTTCTAGCCTATTGGGGGCGACCGTGGCTCAGGGGGTTGGGAAGCGTATCTGTAACCGGAAGGTCGCCGGTTCGATCCCCGGGCTCTCTGTCCTGGTCGTTGTGTCCTTGGGCAAGACAAGGACACAACGACACAGAGGGGCCGATGGCGCGATATGGCAGCCTCGCTTCTGTCAGTCTGCCCCAGGGCAGCTGTGGCTACAACCGTAGCTTACCTCCACCAGTGTGTGAATGTGAGAGTGAATGAATAGTGGCATTGTAAAGCGCTTTGGGTGCCTTGAAAAGCGCTATATAAATCCAATCCATTGTTATTATTATTATTATTATTATTATTATTATTGACGACCAGCATCTTCAGGTAAATCTTTAAAGTGAAAGTTTGAGGGACTTCTGGGCCACACTGAGCCAATGTTTCAGGAACGCATGTGGTTTATGTCCTTTTTTTCCCAATACAGAATTTAATAGACACTGTTGTGAAAGAGCTATAACTACACAGCCAGACTACAGGTAAATAATATTTTCTACAGACTGGACTGTTTAGTGTACCCCTTCCGGTCCGAGCGCCTTATGTTTGACACCAGTGGTGTAGAGTTTGAATCCTCGTTCAAGCTGCTGCAGCTCAGAAGAGCAAAAAAATAATTACAAAATTACTGATTTCATGCAAAGAAAGTGCAATCATTGCTCAGCGTCACAGAAAAACTCCTGGACATTTGTAATATTTCAATTTCAGCTTGTTTTTGTCCCCAGGTTACCAAAAAGCTAAAGAATGCAACAGTAAAAGGATCAGTTTTAGCATCAGTTCTAGTAAGATCGTTTCTGCCAAACAGATATTGAAGCCACTTGAGTCTAAGCACCTTGAGCCCCCAGCTAGATCCTCAAAACACAAGGTGCTGTCACTGTGGCTACTATCAGCTAACATCTCGTGCCCCCAACCAATGACCTATCTAGGCTGTGTATTATAGCTAGCGTGCTAACAGTACTGGGGCCAAGCACCCTTTAGCAAGTCTCCCCTGCAAAGCAGAGTCTCCTAAATGAAAACCATTCCACTCTGCCTGCTTCCCAAGCTCTGCTCAGGGACAGGAGCCATGGGGTCAACAGCTGGTGGAGGATATGGCAATTGTTTATGAAAAAATGCTTTCTCAAGCCCACCAAAAACACACACTTGGGGGTGGTGGGTGGGGAGGGGGTTGGGCTCTGCCCCTGAACAGCCAACAGCTGGGAAGGGTTGGGGAGTAGCCTAGAGGCTGGCAAGTTGCCCCCTCCCCTCCGGTCCAGATGGGGGAGGTTAGGCTGAGGCTAGCTGCAGCCCACCCCTCTCCTCCACTTCCCAAACTTCCCATTCCCATTAAGGAGAGGCTAGAGATTGTGAAGGAAGGGAAAGGAGGAAGAAAAGCAAAAGAGCATGACTGCTGTTTTTTCTCCCCCAACCCTCCCTCCATCTTCGGCCTAATCAAATAAAGCAGGAAGCTTCCGAGACGGAAGAGGAGTGTTTATTGATATTTGTGTGTGCTCCTTCACCCTCTCTCATGTCCCCACTGTTTATTTTCTCTCCACCACTTTTGAAAATTCTGATATTGTCAATGTTTTCAGCCCATATATCATGCCTAACTGAATGTTTGAACGCTGCTGAGGCAAAAAGGTTATGTTTCTTTCTGCTTCTTACAATATACCATTATCTTAAATTGAGCCACTGGGAAATTACACACCAACTCGACATCCGTTGCAAAACGGCTATGACCAGTCAATTTATTGTAATAAGAGGGTGTCATATGAAATGAAATGGCCTTAAATAAGAATTGATGATCCCATCCGTCTATAGCATTGGTCAGACATAAAGCCGTGCACACACACACGCGCGCCGCTTGTACTTGAGCTTGTACTTGAAAATCCTGATGAGGGTATTGTGTTACCAGTACCTTTTAGTGCCTAAAAAGTTGAAATTGCATCTTTAGGTAGTGCACAGACTCAACTCAAAAGTGGCCTTTAAGTGGAAAACTGTGTTGGGAACTGGATGAAGGCCTTAAGTTAGATCTTATGGGAAGCAGTGCAGAGAACGAAGAAGCTCAATCATGCAACATAAAGGCAGACTGATGCCGGAGTTTCCAATCGGGCATCCCCCTCCCTGAAAACTTTCCTGCTCAGACAGTTTTGTGCATTTGATGGCAGTACAAGACCTCAGTTGGACTTGAAAATGATTAGACCCATGCGTGTTTTAGGGATGGGATTCCAATCTTTGACCAATATTGAAATAATAAACATTGTGGTAGGAGTATAAAGTGCACTGAACCCAAGCCAGATCCCCGACACTTCCTATGTAAGAGCGCAAGCATACACTCCAGCAAGTTTAAGACTTTTATATGGCTATGTAAAACCCAAGAATAACCACTGGGTAGTTGTACTGATGTAAAAATCATCTGCACAGACGTTTGAAAGGAAACCGTATTCTTTTTAAAGCATCGTAATGTGCAACAAACGTCATTGTTGCGATATGCAACATCAGAAATGTTTTCAGGCTAAGATGCCAAAGTCGGATGTTCGTATTCTGATACCTGCACCCAGTGGTCTTCTCTTCAAAGTGCAGTGAACCCTTGTAAAACCTGTTTGGCACCGCTGAGAGGATCTGGTGTTTGAATGGCACGGCACTGAGAAGTTGCCATGACTAACAAAGGGAAACTTTTTTTTCTTGAACTGCCACTGTGAGAGCCCGTCTTGTTATTTTCAATAGTCCTTTTGTTAGAGTTCATTGAGAGGCGACAGCTTGATTTCCCCTCAAGCCATCCATATGTGCACATGCTGCTGCTCTCTGACATGTCACTCGTCATATCATTGTGTGTGTGTGTGTGTGTGTGTGTGTGTGTGTGTGTGTGTGTGCATTAATCTACCTGCAACCCTGTGGGCTTGCTGCTGACTGTTTCCTAAAGGTCAGACCATATGACCTCTGGGGGTTCAGGCCAAATCAGTATCCTGGGGTGCTCTCGTCTCTGAAGAAAACATTATCTGTCCAAAATCTAAATGTGGATGCATTCACTTGACAACATTGATCCATATATGTATATGTGTATGTATGTGTATGGCTAAATTATTGTTTTTGATTTTATGGAAATATACTGTTTTATTTGTTCATATGAACATTTGGGTCAGAAAGTAGTCAAACATTAAAAAAAGAGAAATTTTATTCCTAAAAAAATCTGTATGAATGAAAGGAATTTTAACAAGAGAGCAAAAAAAAAAAAAACAGATGGAAGAAGGAATTAAACAGAAAAAGATGATGCATAGTGGACATAGAAGCACCTATGTGTCTTGCTATATACAAATACAAGTGTATTAAATTGAATTAAAATGGAGGAACCAAGATGGTTAAAGAAAGTCCGTGAAAACTAAACGGATCAACGAAGGCATGGACGAAGGAAGAAAGAAGGTAAAAGGAGAGAAAGAAATGAAAAGAAGGACTAACACTGACGCACAAGCACACACAAGCATACGTGCGCACTTCCTAGGGAAAACCATTTGTAGGATATAATTGTGAGGTAATGGAGGCTGGTCTGAGGGGTGAGGGGTTAAAGGTCAGAAGTGTGTTGTTGAAGAGGCCTCAGTCATCAGCCGTCAGCCAGGGTCATGTCACGTGTGTGTGTGCACCAGTGTGCCTCCAAACTAGGCCTTAGTTAAAAACATAAGGGCAACCCTTATACCCTTAATACACACGCACACACACACGCACACACACACGCGCACACACACACACACACACACACACACACACACACACACACACACACGGTTTCTACCAAAATATTGAAAAAATCTGTTTCTGTTTTGCAATTTGAATTTCACTTCATATTACCTGGAATCAGTCTCTCTAACCCCAGCTGTGTGTCACTATACAGCACACACATACACACAGGTGTAATTCTAATCGTCCAGGTTTCCCTCTAAGCCCGCTCGCACTCCTCCAGTCCCCTTACCAATTAACATATGTAAGAGCGACAAGGTCTAACTTTTAATGAGAAAAGCCAGGCTGCCCTGCAACTTTGTAGCAAGTTTTGCTACATAGAATACGATGTAGCAAAACTGAAGGGAATTTAATACAAAGTCTAATATGATACATTGACAAATTCTGTAACTGTCTTTTGCTACATTGTAAGCATTATGTAGGATACTATTTAACATGGCAATGAATTTTAATTTCATTAAAACTTTAGACACAGCAAGTTCCAAGAAGCAGTTTTAGTTGTTGCTCAATTAAATTAGACCAGTAGGATGGGTCCTCTCTGTTTGAATTCAGGCTGTCTACTGCATATTGCTGACATACTGTAGTTGATCTTTTAGCACAGATCTTTTTACACACAGCACAAATCATCATTTAGATCCAAATTAAATAGCTAGACTAGAATCACGGGGTCTGGTGTTGGCAAGGAGAGAGCAGAAAACAAGACAAAATTCTTGTTAAGTCTCGTTATCACTTGAAATCATTTCCGTGTCCTCTCAGAAATGTTATTTATGACAAAAAAGGAAAAGTAACAGTGATTCTTTCTGTCCGTTCATGTGAGGCGCAAGTGTCTCACTCATAGAGGATTATCTGCCCTAACTTGGTTAAAACGTCCTTTCATCATCGTTAGTCTCAGTGTGATGTTGTACATATGTATTTAAGCTGTGCTGAAAGAGGAAGAACTTCATGTTCAATAACTTACATACTGACACTTTCATCATGTACATATAGGAATAAAATTCAAATCAGTAAAAAACTAGTGATGGTTTAGAAAAAAATCTGTTTGATGTCAAGTTTGTTATTTATATCAACATAAGGACTCTACAAGCAACAGGTATACATGAAGTCCTGATAGGATAGAAATCTAAATATGTACTATTTTTATATATTGTAAAGTTCCTCAAGAGCCTAGTTGGTTACACATTAACCTGATAAAATAAGATAATAATCAGGTACTTAGTTTAGTCCCTTATGGATTGAATTAGGAAGGACATGTGGCATAAAAATCTGCCACATCAAACATGCAGCGCTACCTGCTGTGGTGGCCAACCAGAAGCTAAAAGTAGCCTCTGGATAAACAGAAAAATATATTGAACAGAATGAAAAAAAGTGCAGTTTCTGGAATAGCAGCATCCACAGAAAAGGTGCAGACCTGCTAATGAAGGGGAGATCACCCAGCTCCAGTATGGCTTATGATTTTTAGCTGTGTGACTTTCTAACTGCACCACGTAACAATAAGTCTGAAGTGCTCTTTGCACAGTGACCGACTTGCTATTAGTACTCACTTTGTGCACAACTTACTGCACACAAAATCGGAAATCTTAATCTGTAAGAAAGTTCTTTTCAGCTGTGCTTTTCAGTATTTCAGTATACGAATGCACAATAAAACATTTTTCTGATACCTGTGATTTATTTTTGGTCTGTACTTATAAGAGATATTTAATATATATTCTGTCCCTTCTAACTAAACCTTCTTTGAAGAAAAAGATGTGTTATTCCTTTCAGAACTTTACTGACATTTAGTGTCAGTACTAACCGGTGTATTATGTACGGCTAAATATGTAGTCCAAAACACATAGACATATTAGATTATAATATTTAGGAAAACTTTTGTTTGAATTGTTTTATGTTCACTCAAATTTGTTTTTCTGATGTGAAGAACACATGACTTGATCGAGCTTGTTGCTTCTCTAAATGATTCTCAGAAAATTCTTATTTAATCTGATGAAATAAAACAAGCAGACCACAATCAAGGTATTACACACTATTATGTGAAAAAATGAAGTCCCATCAAGGAATGTTGTTTTGGGCCTATAGTCACTGCCTGCAGTACAGCAAACACAGGTAAACTTAAAGGCCGTGAGTGTGGAGACTCAGGATTGCTTCTGGTTCGGCTGCAGCTCAGGAGGAAAAGCAGGTCTGGTATTCATTGGAAGGTTGGTTTGATCCCTGCTCCAGTCTCAATGGGCAAGATACTAACCTAAGTTGTTCTGTGATGGACCCATCGAGTGTGAATGTTGGATAGGAAGCAGTTACTTAGGAAAAGCATAGAAAAAAAGTGCTTGCATGAATGGGTGAATGAAGTTGTATAAAGCACTTTGAGTGCTCGGGTAGAGCAGAAAAGTCCTGCATACGAACCATTATGTTTAAGGTACTAGGTTAGGATTCGCTTCATGGACTGATTATGTGTCTGGATGAAATCTGTCCCTTCACAACACTAACTGTGCATTTTCATGTGAAGCAGCACTTTGAGAAGAATCTATGTGTGATGAGTTTTGTGAGTCGTCTCTGTCAGTATTGTGATAACCTGGCGTCTCACAGTACAGACGCTGTACATCTTGTGGAAAAACGGTGGTTTTTTGATGAAAACTGATGCAAATGTGACGCGCTCTACCCTTCATAGTCATCGCATCTCACCGTCTACGAGAGACGTGGGACCAATGTGCACTCACTGCTGCTGTGAAACTCGTTTTGAAGAATAATCGCGCGCTGACGTCAGCACACTTCAGTGTATTTACATTATACTACAGGCACTTTTACACAAGTAGATATTTGTGTCCAGCTTTCAAATGTGCCCGTCAAAGTCAGTCAGAATTACACATTGTTCCGAGTAACTGAGCAAACCATTTAACTACAGAACATGCTTGGTGGTCTAACAAGTAAATCCTGAAATCACTGTGTTTAAGTGCCATGTCTGTAACTGTTTCAGGTGATGTAATTACTAATGTCCTAATGTGGTTAAATACCTGATGTTCTGAGTGTGCACTCTTACAAACAAATCGCACGGCATCAGTTTGCAAACCTTGTATGTTGCATTCTTTGTGAGAATTCTCTGAGAATGATACAAGGCGTGTGCGTGTGAGTGTGAGTCTTCCCTGTTAGGCCTGAATCAGTCTGTAAACAGACACCTATGAGCAGCTGGGCATTTGGCCTCAGTACAACTCCCTCACAGAGAGGAAATGTTGACCTCCACACACACACACACACACACACTGACAAGCACCCAGACAGTGTATGCATACATGCACCGACAAGCAGCACATCACCACACACAAACATCCATAAACACACACATCTACTCAACAACGCACTCTCACACAAACACATTTCCCTTAGCTCCCACAGGAGACAGACGCTGCCATGTTTACTGGCTCGCCGGAAACTTTAACAGGAGGGAGTGAGAGACCAGCAGCTATCATTGTCTCTCTCCTCCTGACATGCCCCCCCCCCTCGCCCTCCTTTTTTTTCCTTTTTTTGTTTCTTTCAGACGTCTCTATATCAACACTTTGGTCAGTTTATTTGTCCAAGGCAACAACTCAGCAAGTTTTATTGCTCCCCAAATCTAAATCAGGAGGGGGTGTAGGGGACAAATTTCCGGATGAACAACCCAGTGGACGCACTCAGGAGAATGTAAACTGGGCCTGGAGCATAAGTGATAACAAATAAGAGATGTTCTCTAGCTGTGAGCTGTACACTTCAAATGTTTTTGTTTTTACTCTGAAGGACACCGAGGAGTCTGACTGGAGCTTCAGCCAGGAAAACACTCCAGAAGCTTCCAAGCACTGCTGTCCAGTCTGTCTCTCTCTCAAGAGCTGGCTTGTCCTGGCCTTCACACACTCAGGGGAAGGCTTTTTAGTTTTTTTAATTTTGTCTGGCAGCTGGAATGATTCACTGAATCTGATGATTCATTGTGAGGAAAGGGAGCTCTAATAATTTCCCTCCTTCGACAAATAACAAAAGGTGCAGTTGTGGAATTTCAGCAGACATAAAAACAGTTTAGTATCTCAGATCCTTTGTTACTCAGAAGAATCTGAACCTTTTTATTCCATTTTCATCTGCTGAGACTTTCACCTTCAAAGACTCACTGACGTACACACTGTCCCGCTGTTGTTGATAGTCAGGAACTTCTAATTCTCTTCGTCTAGTTATTGCTTTTATCTGCTTCTCTCTCAGTTCTTCCATCCTTTGTTCCTCTCTTCTTTTGCTCCATTCTCCTTAGCTTTCTTTAACCCTCTTAAAGAAAGTCATTCCTAATTTTTGCTACTAGAAATGCAATAAATCAGTTTTGTGTGCCGAGAGATCCTCCCTCCATATTCACCCTGTCCTTCAGATGCTGTTTGGAAATGTGTACATGCATTTGTAATCCATAGGGACATTGCTTGTAGAACTATCTTAATATATCAGCTTGATTATTTTCTGTCATTTCAATAAGGAGATATCACCTGGAAGAAATGAACATGACTCATTGTGATAGAGAAATTCATGTGTTTGGCGTTTAGACTCCGATGACCCGTCGTGGCCGAATGAAATCCAAGCAGTGATAGGATTTAGGACCAGACCCCCTGGAGTCTAGACACTGGTGGTGGTGAAGAGTGTAAAGTGGAGGTGGGAAGGAGGTGGGTTCCAGTCGGAAAAGGAGAATGACGGAGAGCACAGATTCAAACCATGCGAAGCGGAGGCCGATTGTCTTGGCTTCATGAAAGAAAGTCACCTGGTTGGGCAGGTGACCCATGAATCTGACTGTAAGGACCTGGATTCATTTTCTGTGTCATCCCACCTGCTTTCCTGTCGGCTTTCTCCACTGTGCTGTTAAAGAAAGGCTTAAAAATGCCTCAAAAAAAAAAAAGTATTTCTTGATTTGTTTATTTGATAGTGTTCGCTGCCTGTGGTTATGGCTTTTGCTCTCTGACAGGAAGGAAAGTCCTGAGGAAGCTCTTGTAATAATAATAATAATAATAATAATGGATACTTTATTGATCCCCATGGGGAAATTACTTGTTTTTTCTCTGCATTTGACCCATTCACTCAGTGAAGCAGTGGGCAGCCCACTAAGCAGGCGCCCGGGGAGCAGTGTGTAGGGACGGTACCTTGCTCAGGGGTACCTCAGGGTAGCCGTTAAGTGGATTCGAACCGCCGACCTTCCAATCATGGGGCGACCACTTTACCTACTGAGCTATCCCTGCCCCCTTTGTAATGTAGCATGTTGACGCTGTGTTATATTGTTGAACGAATAGAAACCTGCCTACCGTTGCAGGGTGTTGAGGTCGGGATGGGAGATTTGTTGTCCTGGGTTTTGTTTCGCAGACGTACAAATCTTGCTGACTTTGTTGACAGAAGCCTGGAGAGTAACTCCTGGTTTTTCTCTCTAACATCCTTTTTCCTACACAGTCAGTACACTGAGTCTACAATATGTACTATAGTTGAAATGTTATTTTGATAGACTACATATTTACATATTTATTGTTTGTTTATGGGGACATTCTTGAAACAAATATGAAAGGATGCTCAATGTGTCTCAGACTGTACAATAATAAAAACATTGTAAGATTACAGAAAATACATTTCAAACTAAATATCAACTGTCTGAGTATCATAAACCTGCAGCTATCATGTGTTGCAGTCTCTATAATGGGCAGCATTGATGGAAATTATTCCCACCCTGACCTGCTCAGTGAAACAGTTGACAGAACTGTACAGTACTGCCAAATTGTAATTTGTTGCAGGTTAAAATAAATAAATAAATAACATTTTCTAATTCTAAAAATTCTCTTTCTTCTAAGTAGCTTAAGTAATTTTCATTCTTGAATTGAGTGTGATGAATGAGTCCTCCAGTGCCTGGTTATTCTGTTTTCATGGCATTGGGAGATTCCCACAAACACTGGATCCTACGTTCCTGCAAGATTTGAGAATGTCTTCGGTGACGTGTTGTTTGGATTTCTGTCTATTATCACTATAATATTTAGAATTTGCATCATTAGATTCATCACAGCACACTCATATGGCAGCAGGAAGCACTGCAACATAAATCAGCTCTGTATCTTAAGTAATTTGTCACGTTTCCTCAGTGGTTACACTATGCACCATAATAACTAACAGCAGTGAATGAAAGCCTGTTACTCAGAGGTAGACAACACTCAGCTGTTGATGGAGCTTGATAGCTTTTTATTAAATCTGAATCCAGGTTTAAATCTCTTATCAAATCTTTCTAGATTGTTTTGTTGGGTTACAAATAAAGAATGGATTGTTTACTTTTTCAGACTAAGGCTGCTTTCACAGCCACAGAAGGCGTTATAACATTTCTCCCACAGGTTACATAGTGAAGCTATATTGAATGAACTCCATACAGGCCGCAGTGACACTTAAGTAAATTCATGTCTATGGAAGACGCGACAGAACCAATAAACTTTTAAGTTGAGTATTGTGTAACAGCCTCAAGTGTTTTATGATTTGCTACATTGTGGCTCATTTGCCATTATCATTCATTCTAAATATTTGTGTAATGAATTTCTTTTATGCCTCATAATGCTTGTAATCCGTGATATTGCTCAATGCAAATGATATAGCCAAGAGTTAATAGACAGGCAACAGCTTTTCTCAGTACTCGACAGCCTGCACTTGCTGGACAGTAAATATTTGGACACTGAGGGCGAAATTGGCCTCTTGCACAGCGAAGAGGACCTTGAACTTTAAAGCCCAGTGTGCATGAACTCAGAGGACAAGCTGCCACACATGGCTGAATAAACCATGTAAACCTTGGATGTTCTGTTGCCCGTAGTGTTCTCTCACTTAAACACATGCAGCTCGGTGTAAAATACTTTCTCTGCAGAAAGACGTTTGTTTCATAGCTCCAGAAGGACTCTGTGAGTCCCAGTATCTTATTTTGGAACATTAATGAAAAGTTGTCCACATCTGTAACAAAACTAAACTTTCCCACCATCTTTCCTTGGTTGTCATAAAATCTGGGATGCTAGCAAAGGAGCAGGGAGCTTGTACCATGGTGGGGCATCCTTCACAAGTCTGTCCACAATTCACAGCAACCACGACTCCTCCTAGAGTATTGGTCAGTGTTTAGTGAAGCTTAGTGTAACACAATGATAACCTGACAGGGCTTTACCCAAGTTCAGGTCAAGGTCTCGTTTGTTATCTCCCCATCCATTCACTTTCTTTGCTTATCCAATTCAGGGTCACAGTGGGAGCTGGAGTGGGGTACACCCTCCACAGTGTGTCAGAGAGCCGACAGAGAAACATTCAACCATTCACGCTTACACTGACACCTACGTCCTGTTTAGAATCGCCAGTTAACCAACAATGTCTTTGGACTGTGAGAGGGAGCCAGAGTACCCAAGCGAACACAGCTCTCCACAGGGGGAACAGAAGAGCCCGAGCCAGCCGCTGGACACCAGGACTGTTGCTTCAGTTCTCATTAGAGAATTTGCACTACAGTCAACAGATAACAAGACTTTATACATTATATTAACCTGTGAACTCTGATCGATGGTCACCAGATTTTCTGCTACATCATCCACACACCGTGGTTGCACAACCTTTCTTTTTTACCCACCAAGTAGCCTGTCTTTGTAAACGCCTTTCCCTCCATTTTCCATTGTTTTCTTGTTTGTTTTTCACTATCTGTTCAGCTGCTGTTCAACTCAAGCTAACGGCTGGTGACTGGTTAGCAGTAAGGTCCAAAACACAGTCCGTTCATTCCAGAGTAACCATGTCTGAAACCTCTCAGTGAGGCAGCTGTCACTGATGTCACTGATTTTAGTCTGTCACTCCTTCGAGTTTGTTTTCAGGTTAAAACGTTAAAATACTTGGCGATGAAAACTAACATCAGCTGTGTTAGAAGCTTGCTTTTTCTGCTGTTCTAGGTTGGCGAGTCCCGCTCCATTGTTTGCCTAAAAAAGGAGCGACAGTAGGGAAGCTACAAAATATCAAATGGAAGTCCATTAAACATGTATTTTAGTGTTTACTGTGCCGACAAATCCTGCTGAGTCCAGTTTAACCCAACATAATAGCTAAGAATAAAACGTAAGTTGAGTACTTTCTGTTTATTACTAGAGCGAAGCCTAAAGTGCCTCTATAGATGCGATGCAGGGATGTTCCCTCCTGGAAGACAGGCACAGAACCTCATAGGCTCATTGACATCTCTGTGACCCTTAATGCACAACACACTCACTGCTGCCTCTCCTTTTGTGTGAACCACTGCTATGATTGTGTTGTTGGGAGAGGAGGAGGGGCAAGTTGCTCCAGGGGCAAGCTGAACTTCCTGTGAAGGTGTAAGGGATAAATGAAGAGAGCGATGCTGGGAAAGGGCGAGGCTGTGTGAGGAGATGAGAGTCTGAGCCCAGCTTAGACATCCTCCTTTCAGAGACTCTTGACATCCCTACCGGCAATCATATTTTCTGTGGCTTTAACACACATCTCTCTTTCCTACGCACACATACGCACACGCACACTTGTTTTTTTATTCTTGTGCTCTTTTCTTTTCTCTCGTCTCCTGTTCTGACCCTAAGCGCTGCTTTTACAGAGAGCAGAGACACTTTGTGCTGTTGGACCACTTGTAAAGCTTCTATCCCTTTCATTCTCTCTGGCTTCGGCGTGCATCAAAAGCAGAGACTGTTTAACAGCGCCGCCAGCTGCTGCAGGTCACAGCAAAGGACAGAATGGCTAAGTGTGGAGGCTCATGCTGCCCTGTATTTGAGTTTACTGCCTGAAAGCAGTTTGCGTTTTGATGTGGAGAAAGAGGGAGCAAGAGTGATATTATGAGGTCTCTACATCAGTCCTCTGAGACTGCCAGAAATACATCAACACATAAAAGAAGCCATGTATGGAAATTCTTCAGTGTGATTACGGTAGAAGTTGAATAGGTGAACACGGTGTGTGACTGCTTGTCACTTCCCTGAACTTAACAGTATGTTTAATTATTTAAACTTAACCATGTAGGTGGCAGGGTTGTCCAGCCCTGACATGTATTCAGGGACGCGGCCCTAGAATCTGCTTCTTTTGTTTTGTTTTTGCCCTTATTTTCTGTCATATATGCAGTAACATATAACAGTATGGCATGATATTAATTGTGATCTAACCACTTTATCTGTCTGGGATTATTTTCTTAAACTCACTTTAATTATCTCACAATGTTTCATGGAATAGTTTGCCTGCTTTCCTGTAAGCAAAGGAAATATTGTATAAAATTGTTACTACATGCCATATATAATAGATTATTTCATGACTGAGCTGTTTTCTCTCTCTCTTCCATGTGGTGTTGTCCTTGTGCCCCGGCCTCATGCGCTGATACAGGTGAGTGCTCTATGTCACTCTCCCCTCCTTGGTTTCAGTGTCAGGCCCTCAACACTCCCACCAAGGGACCCTCCATTCTGTCCCGACACCCTGTCATTATTTTAATCAAATGCAATTACCACCACTCTGAGGACAATTGAGTTTTGTTAGCTGCCCTTTTTCAGTTACCCCTTGTCCCTGCCCCCAGCAGCCCACTGCTACATGCATCTACACACAGACACATGGACTACAACTGTCTTGAACAAAAGGACAGCAGTTTAAAGCCAGGCAGGCTTGAGTGGATAGGGGGTGAGGGGGGAATGAAAACACACATTGTACTGTGCACGATTCGCCAACCCAGCGTCGGTCCGCAGGGCGGGGCCATCAGTGCAGCGGTGAAGAATCTGATTGAAGTGTTAAGAGAGATTGTGTTTGGGTGGCTTGTCTGGGTCAAACGCAGAGTGTGTCTTAGAATGTGCCTCTGTGCGGTTTTGCTGTATCATCCAGCATCCTTTGGTCTTGAGGTGGGCGAGGCCGGTGGGGAAGGGGGGTTAAAAGACCGTGTGACGCTGTAGTGGGACGAGGCGTTGAACTGACCGCTTTTGTGCCATGTGATAAATGGAGCAGGCCGGCATTTGTTTTCGCCCCTCCCGTTCTGTTTGCACCGCTGCAAAATATGTTTTCAGATCGTCTCAGAAGGAAGGGGGAGATCGGTTAAGAGTGGAGGACAGTTATGTCTGTGTAAAGGAAGGGAGATGAGGAGGAGGAGGCAGCTGCTGAATAGCCTCCTATGTTGTAATCAGCAGGCTGAGCCCCCCAGGATGGGGGAAGAAGAGTGGGATAAAGACTGTAAGTGTTCTGAAGATGTGACCGCCACACCACGACTTCTTTTGCCTTGTGGGCACAAGGAAAGAATTCACAGATCTGTCATCTGCCAGACATTACCCTAACACCCCCCACCCTCCACACACACCACCACCTCCAGCCCCTTTCTTTCACACACATCCATATCCCTGCCTGTTTGTCTCCCAGCCACCCTGAGGATTCTTTCATGTAACTTTATGTGACCTCCACCCCAGACCAGACAAACAGGAATAAGAGGTCCCCTCCTGGTGTGAGAGGTCTCTGAAGTGTCTCTGAAACTTATGACTTTCAAGGTTATAGCCCAGGTAGACTTGCAGGCTCATATATAGATTGTGAGTCACCCTTGTCTGTTGTATATATGTATAAAATTTGCAAAGTGGCCAAAGGTGGGACTAAAAGAGCGTGATGATGCTCATGCTCCAACAAGAAGGTAATATAAACACGACACACCAACAGGGTGGAGGAACTCCTCATGCATGGCACAAAGTTGACTCCCACAGCATCAGAGCATGGCAGGGAGGGGCAGCTGATGTTTCCTGACCAAAGATATGGATATCGAACAGGACAAGACATTAACATTTCACCAGCACCTTTTCTCTCCTCGCCCTCTTCCTCGGTGCTGGCATTCCCCACAGCAGTGGCACACTCGCGCTGCACTGGAAGAAGTGCCGCGATCCAAAGACACACCCACATCGCAATGGGAAATGAAGCACAGCGAGCTGAGGAGAGGTAGAGAGGGCTGCTTGGAAATAAAAGGAAAAAGCTTATGGAGTCGTAGTAAGGTGTGGAGCCACAGTGTGCCCTCCGTGTAAGGGACAAGGGTTCAAGTTTTTCGCCTCGATTTCTCACACTTCTGTGTCTCAGCAACAAAACAAAAAAACAAAAAAGTGAAGCGTTCCTGTGGTTAAAGAGCCCCGGGCAGTGTGCTAGCACTCACTTCTCTGTCAGCTTTTAAAAGCACTTTTTCATCGTCCTCACGTCCTGACTTTCACATGGTGCTTTTAATGATCTGTGCTGTGCTGTGCTGAGTGTGTTAAAGCCTAAAAGTGAAATAACAAAACATCCACAGGCCACAAACAGTGAACGACTGCTGAATTTGTTTGGTTTGATCTCATTCTGGGTGTATTACTTTCAAAAAGTATTTTAAAAGTACTATAGTAGTACTAGTGAAACACATTGTTTTTAGCTCCTCGTCCTTTAAGCCAACTGTCGTCTGATTGGCTGCCTTTTACAAACAGAAGTTTGGAACTGCTGGGGTTTCAGTCTTTGAAGCAGAGCTAATCAGGTCCGCTTTAGCTGTTATATTTGCTGGCTCTTACAGTACTCTCCGCAGCAGCTTTGTATTATTAGAGTTCATGCTATACGGTGAGGGATGTTAGCTCCTATGCTGCAAAATGGTGACGATAACGGTTTCAATAATAAAATGAAGAAAGTTGCGAGACTGAGCTGGAAAAGTATTACAGCAACTGAGAAATGACAGGGTCACAGCAGACCTCGTAGCTCTCATTTCATTTCATATGGTTTCTTAATAAAAGACTAGACATAGTTAAGGCCAGAAATAGGGTGTGCTCTACCCAGCCCTGACCATCTGTGCTGTTTACTTTGAGCATGACATTAACACCCAGCGTACATATGTTAAGAGCCTTCTCTGAAAGTACAGTGTGCGGTTGAACCAGGGGATTTGTTCAAATTAGGCTCTTAAAGATCATGTAACATAAGTGGAAACAAATGTGGATACCTCTGCCATGTTATTCTTCCGATGCGCTGCCAAAGCCCTGGGCTTGGAGACAGCTCGTGTCTCGGCAGTGGAGTCGAATCCAGCCGAGAACACGCAGAACACAGGATTTTTTTTTTCTCGTGCCGGCTGTTTGTTACTCTTGAAGCTCATTTTTATGAGACACCTAGGAGTGTTTAGAGAAGCCCGATTCTCGGGCCTCCATAATACAGCCTGTGTGTAGGAGTCCCAAGTTATGCCTAATGCGTAATGTCCATTGAGTTGCCTGTTATACATGGTAATGAATGGTGGTCAGAGAAACAGTGTCCTGTATCAAAGAGCTGAACTAACATGCCTTTCTCACGGAGCCAGAGAAGTGGCCCTTTGTCACGGCGGTCGCCTGCTATTGACTCCCAGCGTCTCACAAAATATGCCCCATTGTTGGTGAAGGCCAACTCCGTTTACAACTCTGAAATGACAGCATTCCTGAAGTCAGCAACACCAGCCTCTTCTCTTATAACTTCCAAAAATGATGCCAATAGAATACTTTTAGAACTATTAGTTTTTAGTTTTGATTACTATTCTTATTCTTACCCACTCTCTTTTTGTGTAACTGTACTGTTTTGATGTTTGTGTGTGTGCATGAAAAACTGGGACTGCTGTGGAGGGCCACACTAATACGCCAAAACTAAAACTCAGTTCTGCTCATCATTTTGTCTCTTTATAAACTGCTATTTGTAAGACAAAATATTAGAATTAAGCAATGAAAATGTTAATAGTTGGCGGAGTGGTTAGAACCCAGCTAGAACGTCTTTCTATGTGGCGTTTGCATGTTCTCCCTCACCCACACAGGCTTTCCTTCCTGGTTTCCTCTGGGTGGTCAGTAAGACTAGAAAAGAGTGCTTGTGTCACATGATAAGAGTCTCTTATTCGGTCTCTAACCGTAAAAGCAGGACAGCCAGGACAGAGAAGTCTGCTCTTGACCCCCAAAACATATGAGGAAGTAAGGGTTTAAATTTCATTGCTTCTTAAAGTCTGGGGCATGTGGTGTTCAAGAACAGTGTAGCTCATATCTGTCTGCAGCTAAGCAGACTAAACCCTTGGAGAGTGCAGGGGGCTTCTTTCTCTGTGAAAACGGTGGCAGTGAAAATGGTGCTCGAGTCCTCCTTAAAAGCCTTACCACCACCATCCAGTTCCCTTTCGTGGCGCCGGTCATGTTGGAATGTTTTTCATCACAAAAGTCTATCTCTTTGGCTCCGGCGTGTGTCTGCGAGTAAGAGGGAAGCTCAGAAAAGCATTTATTTATAGGTATCTGAAAGCCGCTGGGCCCTGATACTCTGGGATGTGTAATGACGTGCCTTTGGAAAAGCAAAAACAAAATCCCTTACAGCCAAAACGAGCTATTTTTATCACTTAGGTTAGCTCCCAATTGTACTCCGTAAAAGCTGCGTTCTCAGCCTACCCCTCTTGCCCACGCTAGCTTGTTGGTACAAATAATGTTTTAGACTGCCCAGAACCGATGCAGGTGTCCAGTGAAAGCTTATACGCCAGAAATCTCGATGACCGCTAAGACGATACGGGGTTTAAGAGTGAGCAGCTCCAGGTCTTAGTGCCGTTTGCTGTTTTGTCATCAGAAATGCGGGCGTCTTCAAATATTGTCTGAATTGAATCACTAACTCTGGCGCTAACAACCTCAATGATGAAGTCAGCACCTCTCAACATCTTGCCTCTTAATGGAGTCTTCACTGCCTTTGTCCTTAAACATCCATTTCCATTAATTATTCAGAGGGAGAAAGGAAAACCGTTTGAGTGGGTAACACTGATCCAGTGTACTCAACCAATCTATGCAGTGTAAGTAATAAAATACCACACACTCAGACGACACAATAAAAGAGATTGAGACAGAGGAGATGCTTGTTAAAAATGTAAGTAGACGGAAGCTACCAGAAGACAACAGAGGGAGGAGGAGGCGGCGGCTCGGAAGTCAAAAGACACAGCAACAACATCTTAGTGTCTGGGTTAATCAGCGAAACAGGCCGATAGCAGCTGGTGTTTCACTGTATCCGCCCGGTCCACGGAGGGCTACTGTCTAAGCAGAAGCTGAGTTGATGTGATGCGCCCTCGGTGCAGCTGAGTGATACTAATTGGGATTAGCGCTGATTGCGCTAAAGTGACACGAGACATTCCAGGGCCCAGCCTTCCAGACTCCTCTCACTACACTGTCAAACTCTGCCGTATGTTTTCCTCTCGTCCTCGGGGCTTCGGGAAGATGCAGTGCACAGAAAGTACAAGTAAAATTAACCTGAAGAGTTTTTCTGGAATAAAAAGCAAAGGACCAAAAGTGTCGTTCGAGCGTTGCCCAGGCTTGAAAAGGTCACAGCGCACTTTTGAACTTTCACTTTGAATAAGGTTAGCTTTCCCCCGCTAGAATGGAAAAAGGGAGGGGTTGGAAATCCATAAGACATCCTGCAAAGATGTATCCACTCCAGCTCTGCTACCAGTCTCAGTTAGATCTTCATTGACAGGAGGCTTTTTCACCCCGAATTTGATAAACCCACCCAGCCAACCGGTGTGAAGAGAAGAGCTCGGAGAGAAGATGATTTTTTTTCCTCTGGATTTTGGAGGGGGGCTTTTCGAGGTATTAGATCCATGAACTGGGAGTGCTGTATTGAATATTTTATCGACTGTCTGCTTGCCCCGTGCTGACCTGCCTGACATGCTAAGTTCCTGGCTCGCTGGAGACGCCACGTCACTTCGCATCAGCCCAGCCACCCATGAGGCTCCCCTGCATTTCCTGTGAATAAACTCGCACACAGTGGGGGAGGAAGAGAGGCCAGGGCACAGGGGCACTGGGGCTGACATGAGGAGAAAACACACACATTCTTTCTCTGAAGAACAACACACAACCTTGGCTACAGTATGAACTCCCTTGGTCAGAGCCCGATGAATCCTCTGAAAGCATCCAGTGAATTGAAACGACCTGAAACCTCTATTTTAATTACAGCTTCACTGCTCATAAAGTTTGCTCCAACAAAGCGGTGCCGAGCTAGCTTAATTAGATGTGAGCACAACAAATAATCCCACAAGTCTTCATATCTAAACCTGTCCATGTATTATCTCATTTGTGGTGCTTGTTAGTAGGAACTAAAAGTCGTATCTAAATGAAACTGTTTGTGGCTTTAGTGGATATTAACATGCTTCATATGAAAAAACTGAAAGAAATATCTTTCTGTTTCTCTCTGGCCTTACCCTGTAATTATGAAGCGTTTTAGATAAAAGGTGACCAATCAGGACCGCCATCTTTTTCGCATGACGTGCAAGTAACATTTGCACAACAGTAACAGGTTGAGAGTGACACAGTCTAGTGTGCATGGGGAGTTATGCTCCGAGGATGTGAGCGCACTCTCTCTCACCCACCATAGCCCTCATCTCCATCCCTCTGTCTCTGGCTCATTACTGGCAGTGGGGCTTCCTAATGTGTTAAAACTCAGTGGGGTGGAAACGTCAGCCAATGGACTTTGGTCCCCCAACGGTCTTTACTTATTCATGCAAGCACTTGCCTCTCCCCAGGACAGTGTAGCATTGACCCAGGAGGACAGCAGGGCTGAGAAGAAAATGACCTCGCACCAGGGTCACTCAGCATTTTAGGCCAATGAGTAGACGAACATCAGCTTCAGCGTAGCGTCGAACTCGGTCCTGTTCATGATGAAAGTGTGCCAACGTCACATATTCTTCTTTAGTGCACCATAATGTGACTGCAAGGCAAATTCAAATAGATAATGCTTTACCAGGAATATAAACAAAGCAATTCATGACTTTGTGTCATCTTTGCGTTTCTTAAGTCTACAAAAACGTGTTATATATCCAAATGCATTTATTCATTTTAAATGTCACCATTTGTTTTTCAGTAGTTTTGGTTAGCATCCTATAAAGCTGCAAAAACTCCCGACTGTAGTTATTTTCCATGTTTGTGATGACCCACTGTTTATTTTCACTCCTACCTTGAAGTAAGCAAACGGATGAAGTTTGGATTGAAGCAAAAAATGAAAACATTTGTATGGTACACCTCCCAACCAGGCAAGTGTCTGTTCAGGATCGCCATCTGTGAGGGTCAAGATTCAAGGCCTTTATTGTCAGTTCACCCCATTGGTCATTGTAGACAGGCTTACAATACATGGTTAAATCTGAGTTGTCAGATGCCCTGCCCAAAAATAGTCCAAGTGCTGGCCTAGTAATGACACGTCCTATTCATCTATTTACTATTTAATATCTCGTCACATCTCTAATTTACACTTCTCAGTCCCACTTGCCGATTGTCAACAATTCCAGTCGTTCCCCCCATGTCTTCCTTTACTCCGTTCCGTAACCCTGCCTTCCTCCTCTTCCCTCTCCCACCATGCCCATCACATAGTCATCCCAGAACATTTAGAGAAACCCTCCAAACTTGTTTGTTTGCCTTTCTGTCATTTGCCAAAACCCCCAACCGCCGAGCCCCTGACACGATGTTTTACAGTTGGCCCTTCAAAGAACTTGTGGACCTTCAAAATGAAGTTGGCTGTCAGCGTTTTCCCGCACATCAGCAGCCACAGAGAATGTGATTTACCAAGCAGGGTGTGTTCCTCCGCTTGCTAATGCGATGGTTTTGACAGTGTTGTGGTTAAGTTGTCTGAGCTTGGTTCTGGGGAGGTTCAGCTACCATAAATCAGAGCTAAGCATGACTAAACATTACATTTCACTTTAGAATAGCTTAGAACAATACAGCCGCTTTCAGAGAATCAGATTATAGATTGATAGATCACATGTGGGCTTTTATGTGGTGAGAAAATATAGTTTTCTCCAAAATATTCACCTTTATACAGATCAGATGCAGACTAACGGAGTAATGCCGTTCCTTCTGTACCTGTACTCACTGTTGTAGCTATGCTCAAGAACCTTCGTCACATAAATAGTAGATGAAACTGAGTGGCACTGACTGACACTCGCTCACGGTAACCTGACTGTAGACCAGCAACAATGAAATAGGGCTTGGAGATATTTTTTATCTCCATATGAATTATTAAATAACTTACTTAACCTCGGTTCTTTTTCTTTGTATTATCAGTATTCAGCGTGTACAGATAGTATGTCTGCTATGTGATTATTGTACCTCATTGGTTATTTAAGATTTTGTATTTTTTATGCACTTTTTGCCGAGCAGAGAGCGGCGTATTAAGAAAGAAGCTTTGACACAGGTGTGTGTTGTAGAGGAAAGGGATAAAACTGTGGTCCATATGCTCCTGATAAGATCTCAATGTGGTTATACTAAAGGCAGAAACACTTTTATAGCTTTACGAGAAAGATTTGAAATAACTGTAAAGTGTTAAATCATTGCCAGAAGCGTATGTCTTCATTCATTTGTCTTAGTCTTAACAGCTTACCCAGTTCAGCTGGTTAAGCTAAACTGGTGCCTGTCCCAACTGTCACAGGGCAAAAGGCAAGGTAGAGCTGAGATTTGAAATCAACATTTAACCCAACAAGCAGGTCTTTGAGTTGTGGGAGAAAGCCTGAGAGATCCCACACAGGCAGGAGAAATAAAACACCACAGTGGGTGTGGAATTGAACCCAGGACTTCATTGCTTTGAAGCCACAGTGCTAATCACTGCAGCGCTGTTACACCAACAAACACCTTCATGTCGTAGAACATCTTTAACTCTTCACTAACACAAATCTGATCTTTCGATCCACATAAACTCGGTACAGAAGCCCAGCTCACCATCCCAGTGTGGCCAGTAAACAAGGGCTCACTTTCCCAACTCAGATCTGGTAATATCTCTATGCCATGGAGAAGACACGCCTACATCATCGGCTCTGAGACTGTAACAAACGGTTTTAGTGCAGCAGTGGATTTGTGACACATTTGGGATCATGTCCCTTTTTTTCCAGAGGAAGCAGAATTAAACTTTCATGTTTTTGTAATATCATCATTCCCTCTTTGTTCCCTAAATACTTCCTCACAGCAAGTCTCAGGAGGTCAGCGCCAGTCCCCGTATCATGTCCACTGCCTTACAACTGCTCACCCACTCCACTGGCCCTGCCATGCTGCCCCCTGTCCTCTAAGTGCCCTCACTCCACAGAGAAGTCCCCAACAGCAGCACCATAAGTGTTGACAGCGAACACCATGAGCTTCATAATAACAGCGCTGCACTGTAGCAGCGACACAAGACACCATCGTGATTTACTTTTTTTAACTGACTCCTGCTTGTTTATCTGGAGAAAATATCCGCAGGAGATACGATGTGAAAAAGTGTTTGTCAATTTCTTCTGTTTTTGTTTTTTTCCATCTTTGTCAAAGTTAAATTATAAAGCAAATGTTAATGTCAGACAAAGATAACCAGAACGAAAAAAAGCTAAACCTAAGAAAAATCATAAATGATTAACTATTTATTTTATTTTCACTGGCTACATCCAGGTTTTATATCCACTATTCACAAATAGAGAAATCTTCCCGTGAGTAACCAGCTTAATAGAAAAGACAAATTTCAGGCACTGTTAAGAACATATAATGTGTTTATATTGTGTTAAATAGGCAACAGGAAGGATGTGTGAATGTCACAGAAGATTAAATAATTTACAAAAACTAGGAGGCTGGAGAATTCTTAAAAATACAACGCCTCATCATTCCATGTACTCTAAATCTGCAAGTGTAGTAAAATATATTATTTCATAACCAGCATGATGGTTATTATAGCCAACCCTCACCCTGTCCCCTAAAGCTGCCATCATTGGAGGAAATATTAGACTTTAACAAATAGTATAGTTTTGATCTAGAAGTATTAAAATCATGTATTAGTGATTTGCAAATATCAAAAATAATAACAAATAATTAATGCTTTTGAATTCACCACTTTATATCTGAAAAGTTCTGCTCTGTGCTACACAGTGATTCAAAACATAGCATGCACTGAAAAGTAAGTAAAATACAGTTTTGCAGTGTTTGTTAAAGGATTAAATCCACTAATCTGGCAGAAACTACATAGACGTGTAGCAGCAGACTTGTATAATGAGTATCTCAAGCTGCTCAGCTCCATATGATCCCATTAGAATTTAAAGTCTGTGTTTTTTCTCTCTGTAACACCATTTCCCTTCTTGCTAATTGCACTCGCAGCCATTGCGGCACTTCCTCCTCTAGCCTGTGATCTAAAGCACTCCGTCCTTCCCATGACCACAACACATTTCCATACAGTCACGCTACAGGTCAACAAGCTTGGACAAACATCATTTCCCACTCAAGAGGTGTTCTTTCCAAGCTGCCGCCAAACCGCTACCACCCCAGGGTGTCAGTAAGCCATTAAAAGCCAGTCTCCTAAAACAGTTTCTTAGCTCACCCAGCTTGCTTCTTCTCTCAGGCCATATTAAATAAATAAAGCCAGCGGCACTCTCCGAGTCTGGGCGAGAGACGGAGTGAGAGGGTCACTCTTATATGTTGCTAAAACGCTCCAAATGTAATTCAGCCTCAGGTCAGAACTTTAAAAGTGTTGCAGTGCGTTCTCCCGAGTTTGTATGTTGGCACCAAATGTGTCTGAGTGTGTAAAAGGGGACAGTTTTTAAAAGGTTTGGAGGAGTGAAGGTCAGGTGATGGAGAAAGCATTAACAGAAAACCTCTCTGCTCCCTCTCCCTCCTGCTCTTCCTCTCTGCTGCCCATGAAAGTTTGATGTTGGAATTAGGTTGTTGACTCATCTCGCACCTCTGTGCTCATAGTATTGACAGGCTGCCAGCGGACTGCTGGGCGGGCTGAGATAGCCACTGAGTGTCTATTCCCTCCCTCACTGTCTCACTTCCTCTCTTTTTTTCACTCTCCTTTTGCTTCGGCATCAGCCAACAGCATCAGAAGTGTTTTAACAGAGCTTTAATGGTCCCAGCCCCAAACCTCACCTCCAGCACACACTCACTCTCCCTCGCTCTGAAACACTCGTGCGCGCACACACACACACCATGAGTTGGAAATAGCTTGCTGGTAGAGAAAAAGTGTTGAACAGAAAAGAGAGAGAGCTCGTTGTGCTGATGGAGGATGACATGCCCTCCTTTTCTCACCCCCAGCTCTCCTAGCTTCCATCTTCCATATTTCTGCACACTGGCTCACGTGACCAGACTGCCTTGATTTATTGTTTGATTTACTTTTTGTTTCTCCGGCTCTTTAAAGTGGTTCATCTAATGTAGCTGAGGACACTCTGTGTACCTTTTATTTTATGTGGCTACACGCTATATTGGATACACGGACTTTAACATACCGTGAATTACCGAAGAAATAAACGTGGAGATTTTTTCCATTTGTTTTGTTTCGCTGTTCCATTTGCTAAACTGTTCAGCCGTCATCTCAACTGGCTTAAAGATGTATGAAATGCTATTTTTTTCTTTTGCATATTTTACCCTCATTTGTTTGTTAATATATAAGTAATCTAAGACAAGTTTTCCACTTTCTGAGCTGGTTTAAGGCTACAGACATTTCTTGGACGGGATTCATTGGGTCGACATTCATCCTGTTGCTCTTTAGGTTCACATGTCTGCAGAGACTTACTGTATTAATGATGTGCAGTTGTTCACAACAAGTGACACAAAATGATTCGTGGCGAGTTTAAACGTAGTCAGCCTGGTGTTCACAGAAGTATGTGGGAGATGAACGTGTAGCCACAGATCAGCATTTACATCCTGTCACACAGTTCGTTAACATTACCTTAATCCCTTTTGGACTTTAGCTCTGCTGGAGCCACCGGAAGCTTTATTCATCTGTACATTCAGCTCTGGACCCTTTGGTTAAACCTAAAGACGAGTTGTTTTTAAATCTTTTTATGTAAGATTGTATCTGTGTATGTGGTCAGACTTACATTCATGTCATATGTATCGTCTGCGGTTAACGAATCTTTAAACTCAGTCTGGTGTAGAGATGCGCTCCGGGGCGATCGTGGCTCAAGAGTTGGGAGTTCGCCTTGTAATCGGAAGGTTGCCGGTTCGAGCCCCGGCTCAGGCAGTCTCGGTCGTTGTGTCCTTGGGCAAGACACTTCACCCGGTGCCTGCTGGTGGTGGTCAGAGGGCCCGGTGGCGCCAGTGTCCGGCAGCCTCGCCTCTGTCAGTGCGCCCCAGGGCAGCTGTGGCTACAATGTAGCTGCCATCACCAGTGTGTGAATGGGTGGATGACTGGATGTAGTGTAAAGCGCTTTGGGGTCCTAGAAAAGCGCTATATAAATACAGGCCATTTACCATTTATTAGTTTGTTTTTCAGCTGGTATTATTCTGTGTACCTTCACACCTTCTACATAGTCTCTGTGATTGATTCTTATTCTTCATTAAACAAGTCAAATAAGCCCATCATGGTCTTGGTTTCCTTCACCTCTGATCTGATGGATAAGACATAGTTTGGTTCATATAATTATTCCTGGAGAAAACTTTTTTTTTTTGCAGTAACATAGTAATATAATACTTGTAGTATAAACTAGGAGGATTTTCCTCTCCGGTGTGAGGCATACTTGAGCGGAAACTCCAGAACCACTGTTCTTTTTGAATGTTTTGCCATAAAAATAGTCACATTTAGTGCGGCCACAGTTTGTCATCTTTTGACGAGGTCTCATCCTGACTCATTCTTTCCTTTTGTCTGTTTTTCCCTCTGTTGTTCACAGTCTCTTACCTCCCCGTCTCCTTTACTACGGCCCCTCCACCCTTAACCCCCAACCCTTTCCTTCAGCTTCGAGTGTGTGTGTGTTGAAGGGCTTAGCCGTGATGAGACCCGTGCTAGGCCCAGCCAGAGGCAACGCTCATTAGCAGAATTTAGCCACACAGACGCTGAATGGGACGGCTTGTTGACATACACAATGGGATCAACCCCCTCACACTTGCACAACACACACATAACCAAATCGTGGCTCCAGCCTGACGCGTCATGCCCCCCTCTCTTACCCTCCTCAAGCTTGTGTGGATGTGTGCTAGAGCCACCCATCCAGAGAGCTCATCTGATGCCCTCTTTCCCTCACCTTATGCTGTCTCACTCAAAGTTACATATCTCATACATCCTGAATATACGTTTATATTCTGACTACATGCAGCAACAAATGCACATTAGCCACATTTTAGAGCACAATGCATCTATTGTGTGTTTGTGGCAACAACAACGGCCCCTCACAGATTTTAGTACCTACATCGTAAAGGGTTAGAGCATCCTCTAACTACTTACATCCCCACCCCTGATTTCATCAACACACACACACATAGTAATAGAATAAGCAATCCTAATACACAGTAAACTGACCAGTTAGTGCTAATAGGTTCTTTCACTTTGGCCTGGTTTAGTTGTCACATGGCAGTAGGACAAGGCTCCGTCTTATGGTCTCATCCACCCTGCCGGATGGGACATATCAGCTCCAATTTGGCCCATCGCCGCCTTTAAGAAAATTCATCAGGCCCTCGTTAGGAATGAAAGCACTCAGTGTACCAGGAGCCGAGGCAGATGGGAGATTAGTTCAGGCTCCCACGGACAGGGAATATAGAAGGAGGGGTTCTGTGTTTGTGTGAGCCGAGATGGAGAAAATGAGGGAACATAAGACTCTTAAGTTTTTGTGTGTGTGCGTCTTTCTAAAGAGTCTGTGTTCTTGTGTGTTGAAGGTAGACGGTATATTCCTCTAAAGGCAAAAGAAACCACCGAGAGAACAAATTTCAGATATTTCAGAATAAGAAGAGAGTAAGATGCTGCACTCGGTCATTTTTAGCCAAATGCTGTAGCCTCCACATTTCTTCACACAGCTGACCCCTGTGACTGCCTGCCACTGCTTTAGATCGTCACACAACTGCACGCGTTGCATTGTGGGAAACATCTGCAATGGGATGCAGCCATTTTTAATCAGTTCATCTTTGAATTACAGCCACATAATCCTAAAGTCAATCATTCCACCTTCTATTAGTAAACCATTTTTAATTGCAACATTTTATTTTTTTAGGGGGGGGTCTGCTTTTGGTTGTGTTCTCAGGAGATAAGGTACCTTATTCTGTCGTTAGAGGGCACAATGGCTTGTTGCTAAGGTGGCACGTTCCACAGCTACTGCTGTTATAGGATTTAAATTTGGTGCCTTTGTGATTTGTAACTCACGGAGACCAGTCTTGAACCTCATCTAACGATTTTGTTGGACTCTAAAAAGTGCAAATACAGTTTGCACTATGAAACATCCAAGTGACAACCTGTTGGTTTCCTCTCAGTTGAACTGAAAATCTCTTGTCAGTTTTGTTGTCTAGAGTTGAAAGTTTTAGTCCAGTTTCCTGTACCAGTTGTATTTTTATCAGCTTTAAAACAATCTGAAATATATAAAAATATATAAAAAAGTTTGTTTTTGTTTTGTTTTTTTCTAGTTTAGTAGTTTCATAGCCGAGTTAAAATACTTATGAGTCCTCGTGGCTTAAACTAATGCGAAACAAAAACTCTGCAACATTAATTTTGAGTTTAGAGACCCAGTGGAAATATAAGTAAATGATTATTAGAGCATTTGTTTGTTTGTTTTGAACCTCTGTCACAATGTCCAAAAATACCTCTCTCACTCACAGGTGTGTCAAGGATCTCAATACTCAGCATAGTTACCCAACATTAGATTGTGTTTATACGTCATATTTTTGTTTCTCCAAAGTCTGAATTTATCATTCATTGAAACTGGATTACAAAAACTATCTTGGAGATATTTATAGTTTTAGGTTTTAAGGTTTTTTCTTTCTATTTAAAAAAAAACCCAGAAAAAAAGTACAAAAAAGAAAATCCCCATCTTTGTAAAACACAAGACCAAAGTATAAAAAACCCGTTCTGCCAGTGACAAGCTTGGTGCACAGGAACACTATGTAATCAGGGCCTCTGGCACACCACAGTAGCCTTTTTTCACTTTGACCACAGATGTTATTTTTGCTCTCTGAGTTTTGATCACCACTGTTTCTTATTTCACTAGGCTCAGTTACTTCTGTAACCTTTGTGTGCACTCATTGGTGTGGAATGTCAGTAAACAAATATAGAGCAAAGCTGCAGAAAGTTGACATTGTGAGGCAATGTCTTCATTATGTATACATGTGCTTAGCTTTGAGTAAAAAACAGTGTTAACAGAGAACTAAACTGACTGTATCAGATGCCTGATGTGTGAGAGAGCCATGTTAACTAGATACAATAATGGTAATGTGAGGTCATCGTATTAATGGAAAGAAGTGCATCTTATGTTGAATAAGATGGCGGAAGCAGCATAATTACTTCCATTTCTATGAAGCTGTACACCACACGCTGCTGATAGCTTACAGTAAATGAAAACATTGGCAGTGTGTCATGATTAATAATCTTACTCACCAGTTTCATTAAATGTTTTTGTCAGACTTTGTGGCTTTTGTGGATTCAAGGCAGTGCACAGAAGGTGTGTTCTACCCTGCTCCCATCCTATCCTTTGTTTTCCTTGTGTTTTCTTTGCTGAAAATAAATGTTACAATGAGCTTTTTATGGTTCAAATTGGTTACTTGACACTGTGATAGTGTGCTGCTGAATCATAAACTGCATGTTGGGGCTGATATCCATATAAGATAAGATAAGATAAGATAACCTTTATTAGTCCCACACGTGGGAAATTTGTTTTGTCACAGCAGGAAGTGGACAGTGCAAAAGTTATGAGGCAAAAATTAGAATACAATAAGAATAAATACAGTACACAACTGTACAGAATAGAATAAAATAATATACTATATACAGTAGAATAAAATAGAATAAAAATATACAATAAGATAAAAATAGAATACGAATGCTATATACAACTGAGTAAAAATACAACGATGCCAGAAAGGATTATTGCACTTAGTGTTATTGCACATGTGTGGATGTGTGTGTTTGTTCAGTTAAAGTATGTATATGTACCTTCCTCCGACTTACTGCTGCCATCATTCCTCTGCAGGTACACAGATTATAGTACTTGTGGAAGCATGTAGCTTTATCTTTGTTTGGAGTTGATTAGCCTCGCTATGATCTGACAGATACTAGCCTGAAAGTTTAAGAGCAGGATATACATTGATCAACCATATCACCAGGCTGGCCGTATCTGCTTTTATATAGGTTGACCAGTCAAGGAATAGATAAGAGTCTTCCAGAGATGGTGTTATTGGGACAGCAGTGGATCCTTTGGATCCATGGAGCGTCTATAAATCGGGCTTGTTTCAGTGCATTCTGTGGACGCCCTGTGGGTAGAACTGTGGTGGAGTAGTTAATAGGGGGAAGGTTTTGTGAATCTCCTGGTAAGCTGGATCTATTCAGTTTGTGGTTTGTTCTCTCGAAGTCCATGTGATTTTCCTCCACATACTCTGGCTTTCTTTCACAGCTCAAACATGCATGTAAGGTTAACTGGTGTTTCTAAATTGGCTGTGGATGCGAGGTAAAACGCAAGTACTGTATGAATCCATGGATAACTATGGCTTGGAGTCTAAAGTTATTTGAGTAGTCAGTAGAACTAGAAAGGTTCATTTGTACTTCCGTTTTCAGATGAAGACTAGACCAAAACCTTGGCTTTGCTCTCATTTCTATTAGAGAGCAAATGGTGCGCATTTGTAGTGCAATTTTTGTTGGTTATGACACGTCCATTCATCTGTACTGTTTATCTGTTCTCTGAAGACAAGCGATGTGATAGAAGGGTTTTGAACCGCACATAATAACATACTAAACATGGTGTCAGATTGCACTCTCAATAATAATGCGCCTTTCAAATGAAACGAAATAACAGTTTGTGAATCTTGTTTTTTCCGTAAAAAGGACGTGTGTACTCGTCGGTGTACTCGATTGTGTAGACGCTGATCCCTCACTGAGTGGAATGTCATTAGACGTGTGCCCCAGTGTTATCTTTACTCGGTGCCACACACAACAGTGATACTGCCTCCTCTTTCTTTCTCCCTCTCTCCTCTATCTATCACATTCCTCCCTTTGATCAATGCCATGGGCACATGTGGTTGGAGCCAGTGTGTTTGGATGTGTGTTTGCGAGTGTGCGACTGAGATTATAGCTGTTATCATACTGTGTGTTTGTGCGGCAAGTTTGTGTGTGTACATACGAGATTGTGGTGCTTTGATCTCCCATGCAGTGTTGTCTTTGAACTAAAGAACTGTGTATGACAGAGGCTGGTGTCAAAGCAGCGAGGGCCTTTAGCTGATAAGGCAGAACTCCCTGAAGCCACGTTGAGCTCAGTAAAGCTGAAGCTCTACAGTGGCAGAAGTCTAACTGGCCAAACAATCATTTTTTAAGTGAGATAATCTTGCATCCTAATTTAACTGGACTATTTTTTTAACTAATGTTTACTCAGTTAAGGTGGTAAATACAATTTGAAACTGTGTAGATGAAAGGAAGGAATATGTAGTGTACTTAAGATCTAACAGAATGATACAGTAACTAGCTCATTTAAGAACTAGTTGCATTCAGCAGAGCTCAGATATGGACAGCAAAGTAAAGAGAAAAATGAATGGATGTGGTGCTAAATATAGTTTGTTGGCCTGGTTTAGTTTCACCTTTGATGGTAGGGTAACATTTTTGACACTTCGCTCATAAATAGTTCCATAAACTTCTGCCAGGACACTGTCGCCACCACCTTTCTAAGATGCTAGAAGAAGATTGCTGTAGCGACTAAATGAGTCTTTAGGCTTTAGTCTTTAGGACGCATACCAAAAAGCACGGTCCCCACTTGGCCACAACCCCTAAGGCAGCTCGTCACTAAGAGTGGATGTGGATTTAGATTCAGGAGTAGGTGACATAAAGCTGTATGCCAGGAGTGAACGAGACGTCAACTTACAGAGTTATCTAACCGAGATCTACAGCAAGAACACTGGAATGTTATAAGGATTTGATAAGCGTGGCCAAATTGTTGCAAAAACAGGGAAGGTGATCCAGACTGAAGATGTGGAGTTATGGCAGGGTGTATGGATCAGGAGCTGGAATAATGTTCTGGCCATAGGTGGAGACAGATGCCACTAATGTCACAACTCCTCACAAAACACGGAGGTCTCCACCTGAAGTCCAGCGCCCTGAGGCTCTATGGGTGTCAGTTTGTAAGTATCAGAGCTACAATCCAGGATGAAACACTGAGCATCTGACTTATGCCAGGAAGATTGCCCCTGAAGAGGAGCTGCTCCAAGAGTACCTCAGGGTGCAGAAGACAGAATGTGATGCAGAACTGGAAGAGGAACTATCACAGTTAGCCAAGCCCTTCTTGGAATGTACCATCCACGGATAGAGCAAGAAATGTGAGAACAGAGAAGTTAAAGGAACAGCTGGAGGAGATGTGGAAAGTAAAGTCCAAAGTAGTCCTAGTTTTAATAGGAGCTTTGGGAGCTGTAACCGTAATGCTGGAAGTGTGGCTCCAGCAGATTCCAGGTATAACATCAGAGATTGCTGTCCAGAAGAGTGTAGTCCTAGACCCGCAAACTCTCAGGCCTCTGTGTGTGTTCCTCAAGCTCGGGCCTTCTACCAAACCACCTCATCCTGGGGGTGAGAGGGAGATTTTTATTTGTTTGTCTGTGTATATGTATTAAAGTTTATACAATGAAAAAAGGAGCAAGAAGGTTCCACTGAAAAATAACAGAAGCCCATGCCTATGGCCATTGCTCCTAGCCTTCCAGTATTTCCATGGGCCATTCCCATAAGACATGAATGTCACCTTTCCCCCCCCTTGTTTGAAGTGTTGGCTATGCATGGGAGCACCTTCACTACTAGCGGACCCTGTCTTCTTGACCCCCCTGCATGCTTCTCATTTTGGGCATCAGGCATCTCAGCTGTAATCCTGACCTCCCTCCTCAGGATTTTATGAGGCAGCCATTAACTCCCTGCTGGCCCTCCACAGCCTGCTAGCCAGATTTACAGCACCAAAGAAGTCAGGTGTGTGTGTGTGTGTGTGTGTGTGTGTGTGTGTGTGTGTGTGTGTGTGTGTGTGTGTGTGTGTGTGTGTGTGTGTGTGTGAAAGCTCAGGCTGTGTTGGTGATCACAAGGGCCACCCTGACAAGCCCAGTGGGTGCCAGTAGGCAAAGGTGTGTGTATGTTGCCTGGCCCTCGCTTACCCTGCGACTGCGATCCTCCATTAATCTGCAGCATTACTGCTAGTGAGCTAATGGATCCTGGTCACAGCATTAGCAATGAGGGAGCGTAAAGTCCAAGGTTGTGCGGAGGAAAAAGCAGGATGAGAGGCTTCAAGGAAGCATTTGGATGCAATGAGAAGGTAGCAAGTGAGTGATCATCTTAAACAAAGCTTCTAAGCAAAAATGCTTTGATGCCAATATTTGCTTTTACCTAAATAAATTGAAGTATAACTCTGGAGTGTGAATCAGTGGCTAAGATGAATTTCTTCTCTTGTCCACAGGCTTAAAGCCTACACAATAGGCTAAGGCTCCAAGATTAAAAAGGCATCCAACGATGCTACATGGGCATTTGCATAGGTTTCCACTTTCCATTTTCCATACTGTAAGTCCATTTTGGTGCTTAGCAGTGCCAGCAGCCCTGTGTTGGACGACCTTGGCGAGTAGGTCTGGGACAAGTCTTACTGGCATGTGTTTCATTTTTGCTCAGTTTCAGCAACATATGTTGCAAAGAAGAGAAATTGCCCCATAGTAGACCACACCAAAATGCACCTTTCCACAACAAATGTTTTCACGTAACATAGCAGGAAAAATGGATTGCTAACATTAAAACACATACATTTCATTGAGGCCAGTGTGTCCTAGTATTCTGCATCCCGTCTTACAGCTTTGTGCAGTGGTTAATATAATCAGGCAATCTCTGAAAAAATCAGAATCTCCTCATACAGTTAAAATGTCTGATGTGCAAAAAGGTGTATGAGAGCTTGGTTAGGAAAGTAAAGATGTGCCAAACCCTTCTGTATTAGTTAAATGAGGTGTCATGTTCCTTACTGCTATGGGTCTTTTATAATTTCCTGAACAGATGAGTACAAGTAGACTTTGATTCTATATTTCATTGCCATTTAAGTAATAAAATCCATGTTTAGTGAAAGGTGAGTGTAACTTGATGGAGCTCAGAATGTATGGTGATTTCAAAAACTCAACAAAACACAAGGGAAGAATAACAAACTATGTCAAACTCTATTATTTTTCTGCTGCAGAAAACAGCAGTGGCTGACCTTTTTCCCCTCTAAATCTACTGTGGCATTCTAAGACTGAGGTGTTCATTATGTGTCACAAGCTCTTTGAGAGCTGGAGCCCTACACTCCTAGACCAGAGTGCTACTTAATGTCTTCAGGCAGAGAGCTAACACCTAGGCACTTAGGTCTATAGCATCTCCCCCTGCTCCTTTCTCACCCTTTATGCAAGTAGCATCACACTGGGGGAAAAAAGTGAGATCACAGTCTCAGAGGTGTTGCTGGACCTGTCCACAGGCTTGGAGTGTGTGCATTTTTGTGCCCATGTATTGATTTTCAGACATGTAGATACAGCTTCATTTTCCCTGTTGTCCTGTTTTGGTAGCTTTAGGTATCTAGAAGTTTAACAGTGAAACGGTGCCAAAATGCCTTTTGCAAAACATCCTGTATATTCTAAAGCAGAACTCAGGTTCTGCTTTAGAATATAACTTATATATATAATATAATATAATATAATATAATATAAACTTATTTATTAACAATTGCAAAATGCAGTTTACTTCTAATTGTGGTGATATTTAATGTGAAAAAATGGTGTGTCTTATTTTATTGCACTGGGTATGGTAACAGTTACTGCTGCAGGGAGGAGGCATCATGGAGCGCATGCTAGAAGAGCGAGACATTTCTCACTCACGTCAATTTATTTGGAAACCCAGACAAAGATGTGATCAAAGTGTATAGATCACCAAGACACCTAATTCTAAATTTGATCAATGAATGCAGAGATGGCCTGGAACCTTCAACCAAAAAGAGCTACGCAATAGCAGACAACAAAACTTTCATCAGGTTTTTTTCAACATACGTTTGTTTCTGTGGTAAGAATTTCATAGCATGGATTTTTTTTTATCCTTGTTCCAGGTCCTGATGTCACTGATAAGAAAAATCCCAAAAATATAAAGATTCACCTCTGCTGGAATGTTCACAGTCGTCATAATTTCCCGTTCAAGTCTAAAGCATACATTTAAAAGAGCATAATGGCATCTTGGAGCATGCACTGAGACTATATGTACATTATTTGCATTGTGTAGAACTCACTCACCACCCCAGAGAATAAGTACCTTTTACTCCTCTTACCTTGAAACATGAACAACTGCTGGGCATGCTTCCCCCACATTACCTCCACCAGTCTGTTTAGCCTTGTTGTGTGCAATTTTTAATTTTGTACATCACCTTAGATTGTGCAGCTGTTTTTTTTTTTGTTTGTTTGTTTGTTTTTTCATTTTTACAGTGGAGCACCCTTTCCCACCCACTGGATTCATGCTTTCTAAAATAAACTCCCAAATAGCTCCCCTATGGACCTGATGAATCCTCTTGATTTTGGGGGATATCATTAAATGTGTAGCACTGGTCTAATATGACCTCTAGTTTGTGTGCATATCTTTTTCTTTTCGTTGTCTGTCAGCCTTTTGGTTTGTTGTTTTGGAATCAGTTAAGTCCACAACCGAGTCGTATTGTTTGGCTCTCCACTATTAACCAACAGGTTAATAAAAACACAGGCTAGGACCTCAGGATAATCTTTTACAGTTTGAAATTTGACCTACAAATAAATGCAGTGGTCAAAAGCAGTTTCTTCCACCTCAGAATGATTTCCAGTTTATAAACTTTTTTAAAGCCTTCTGATCAGTAAAGGGTTATACACGCCTTTGTTGCATCTAAACTGGGCAACTGTAATGCACTGTATCCTGGAGTTAGGCAATCATCTCTCGCCCGTTTACAATTAGTCCAAAATGCTACAGTCTGATTACTGACTGGGACAAAAAAGAGAGAGAGATCACATTACTCCAGTGTTAGCTGCCTCGCACTGGCTTCCTGTATATTACAGAGTCCAGTTAAAAGTGGCGCTGTTTCTGTTTAAAGACTTAAATGGTCTGCATATTTGGGAGATATGATGCATCCGTATATTCCCTAAAGATCATTAAGGTCTACTTCTCAATCACGCCTCATCATTCAAAGCATGCATCAACAGGAACTCATGCTTTTGCTATTGTTGCACCAAAACTTTGCTGAAGGAATGCCTTTGCTGTGATTAGAGGATTGTTTGCTGTTAGGTTACTGCTGTTGTGAATGCATGTAGCATCAATTTTTTAAGAACCTGTTTGTTTTATTTTAGTCTAAAGAACTTTGGTTTGAAATGTTTTAAAGTAAATGTTTTTACCTTGTACTTATTTGCTTACTTACTTACTAAACGTACATTGTTATTTATTAGTCAAATAACAAACAGAATTCACACCCAAAATGTAACCAGCACATTGGAGTTTTCTGAAAAGTGAGATATTGATAAAGCATAACATTCAACCACTAAAATATGTTTTTTTTCCAATAATGCAAGTGAATGAAAGTAAAGGTAAGATGTCATTACAAGCTCCTGAATGTACACGTCCTTACAGTGAAAAACAAACTTGCCTTTACAATATTATTTCCAGAAAGGTTCAGAATCTGAAACCTGCATCGACGACTTGTGTGCATATTTTTTTTTACCCTTTCCCCTGAAATACAGGGCATAATTTATATTTACACATAATCATGTACAGCCATGCCTATGTTGATCTTGTAAACAAAATTCTCTTCAACTAAATCATTACGATGTTACATTTTGCTTCTAACTGGCCTGAGGGATCTTTAGCATTGTGTGAAAATGAAACCAGTTCTTTTGCTGTTTTAAAGCAGCAGTTCTGGATTCACAGAACTTGGACAAAGATGCTAATCTTTACAGAAGTGTTTTCCCTCATTGGCAATCAAGTGAAAACCTTGTGGCCTTTAGTGCCTCTTAGCAGAGCTGAGTTCTGCCAAGAAGTGGTGTGTGATGTGGAAACACTCTTGGACCACCAGCTTTAATCAGACTGATGATGGTTAAAGACACAGAGCCTTCTCTGAGCAAAGCAGCGTCTGTGTGTGTGTGTGTGTGTGTGTGTGTGTGTGTGTGTGTGTGTGTGTGTGTGTGTGTGTGTGTGTGTGTGTGTGTCAGAGAGACTGGCTCACTGACTGGCTGGCTGGCTCCATGTGTCTGTATGTAAGGGGGCTGATGGCCCAGACAGCTTTGATCCCAAGGCCTTGTCATGTTTATGGCAGTGTTGAGAAGGGTAAGCCAGGGCAAAGAAACAGGTCACAAAGTATCAAGGCAATGCGTCCGTGTCTGTGTGATAGTGTATGTGTGTGCGTGCATCCTTGGTTGTCTTTACTGCCTCTTGTACTTGTTTCTGCTCACACACAAGTTTATCAATCACAATAATTTCAGAGCTCTTCAAAAGGTCTTAAAATCTTTAACATTTTATTTGAACTTAAAAATATCCATCTAAGCTAAGTTATAAAAACTTCCTGCGGAACAGTTGGTTATTTCTAATTCATAAATATTTGCAGTGAATTGAGAACAATGATTGAAACCCCCCACATTTTCTTTATTTCCCACACAGCTTGTAATACATTAGCAAGCCAATTAACAGCTAACTTCTCTATGGTTCACTCATCTTTTCTGGCCTATAGAAATATGGACAGTGACGACAGTCCAAACTTTATTGAAGGTCAACACAAAAAGAAGAAACAAACTTTACACTGTGATACAGGCTCTTAAAAACAGAGGATATTGTGGTCACTGTTGAAAATTGTTTGTAAAGTCAGATGATCACAGAAGTGGAATGAATTAAAAATATTGAATAATTTGAAATTCGATGACAGTTACCAAATTTACCTTTACTCAGTTTTGTGAGGGATCAAAAAATTGCAATTCAGATGATTCCTATGAGAGATTAAAAAAACATTCAGTGACCAATTTATCCTGCCCAAGATTACTGGGGATCGAGGGAGAGGTCATGGTTAAAGTGCCTTAGCACATAGGGCCCAGGTGGGTGCAGTCAGAAGAAGCAACATAGGCCCTCCTGTGGGCTCCTGGCAGTCTGATCCTCGAATGTTCAGGCTTGCTACTGGGACATGGAACAACAGGTCTCTAGTAGGGAAGGAGCCTGAGCTAGTGCATGAGGTCGAACAGCACCAGCTAGATAAAGTCAGCACGTAGCTTGGGCTCTGGAACGAGTCCCATGGAGAGGGCCTGGATTCTGTTCCACTGAGAGGCAGTAGGCAGTGGTGGATACTCTGGCATTCCCTCATCTTGCTGACTGTATGTTGAGGTTTTTCCTGGTTGATGTGAGGATTGCTGCTCTGTGCCTTTGGGTCAGGAAACAGGTCCTGACTGTTGTTTGCGTTTATGTGCTGAACAACTCTTTAGAGTACCCTGCAAATGACTCATTGTCCTGCTACTGGCAGATTTGAGACCTCACATGAGCAACAGATGATGATGATGATGATGGATTGGATTTATATAGCGCTTTTCAAGGCACCCAAAGCGCTTTACAATACCACTATTCATTCACTCTCACATTCACACACTGGTGGAGGCAGCTACGGTTGTAGCCACAGCTGCCCTGGGGCAGACTGACAGAAGCGAGGCTGCCATATCGCGCCATCGGCCCCTCTGGCCAACACCAGTAGGCGGTAGGGTAAAGTGTCTTGCCCAAGGACACAACGACCAGGACAGAGAGCCCAGGGATCGAACCGGTGACCTTCCGGTTACAGATACGCTTCCCAACCCCCTGAGCCACGGTCGTCCCTATAACAGCAGTGAAACCTAGAGGAGTGTCCTGTCCTGTCATCTGAACCTGAGTGCTGTTATGTTATTGGACTTGCTAACCACAGTTTGTCCAAAACGAACACCATGTTCAAACATAAAGATGTCCATAAATGTGAGTAGCACCAGGACACCCTAAGTTGCAGGTTGATTGTTCCCGCTCCACCACAACCACCCACACATGCAGGACCTTGGAGTAGGGGTGTGTCACCAGGGTGCAGAGGAGGCTACCCCCCCCCCCCCCCTGTCCCCTTCTGGCTGCCTCTGCCTCAATTTTATCCCACAACTTAGACATTCACATTACTCACACTCTCATTACACATACATATAGGATCTTGGGGGTGGGCACGATACACGGAATCCAAAGTACCATCAGGGTGTACACCCCACCCCTGGCGTCGTTGCCCACCTCTCAATTTTAAATACACGTAGACATTGAGGGCTAGCAGGAGGGACTATGCACTTACCTGCTGCTCTCTGGCAGGTAGCTCCAAGCCCTCCTGGGTTTTAATTGCACCTTAGAACACACATGCATCAACACTACAATGAGCGGGTGGAGGGAGGTTTGGAGTCTTCTCTCACCCCCGTTCTCTGCGACCTGCTGGAGCGGGGGGGCTAGGAGGAGGAGTTGGCCGTCCGACTGCGGTCTGGAGTGTGGGGCGTCCCTGCTGCTGCGGAGTCGGGGTGGTCTGCCTCCCCCCACCACATGGAAAAGGGTAACACCACCTGGGTCTGGGTGCAGTTCCCCCCTCCAGGGGCAAGGGTACCTAGACCCGGTTTGTAGAGTACGCTTGGGGAGTGTGATCGTGTGTACAGCGTCTCTTTATGTCTGTCTCCACGTTGGTTGAGTGTGGAGTAAGTGCATATGAGAGCATGAGGGTGGGAATGGATGTTTGTATCTGTGTGTGCCTGTATGTCTGTGTCTATATGTCAGGTTGGGTATCAGGCGCCACCTCTCTGGGGACATCTCAGGCCCTCCAAGGTTTGGAGGCCTATCTCCCCCTACCACCACTTCCCCTGCCAGTGGCGGACTCCCTCAGACATCGGTGCGTTGGTGGTTCTTTGTGTCCGGGGATGGGCGTCCAGGTACACACCGGCTCACTCCTTGGCGGCCGCTTATCGGGGCCTGGAGCCTGGGGCTCGCTCGGGCCACTTCGGAGGTGGGGTGCCCCCGGCCTCTCGGCCTGGGGCTCGGTCACTCAGGCACAGCTGGCTGCCGGCGGAGCTCACGGGCGCGTCACTGCAACTCCCCCTGGCTTCTGCTCTGCGGCTGCTGAGTGAGCCCTCATCTGGGACTCTCCTCAGCTCTTTCTGGGACAGTGGCGCAGCTGCCCCTCTGTTGGTCTTCCTTGGTCTCTTGTGTTCTGGGGGCCTCTGGATGTCTGGAGTTTTGATCTCCTCCATACCTGCTTCATGCCCTGGAGGACGGGGCTGTGGCCCCCCCACACCCTCTAGCAGATCATTACATGAAGGAACCTTTTAAAAAAAACAAAAAAACAAGCGCGTCCATGCTCACAGGTGTACACACGGGTGATCACACCCACAAACTACACCCTTTTTGGCTCCTACCTCAAAGCACACTGTGTTCTGTTGATCTTATGTGCTGCACAATAATGTTTAATATTTAGTATTTACTGTCATATTCCCATATATCATTGTGATGTTGTTTATTCTATTACTCTTGTTCTCTTCTGCTTGTTTTCTGTTTTCTTTCTCAGCAGGTGATCCAGGTGATTGATATATGCATTTTTTTTCTCTGCCCATTCTGTTGGTTTTTGTTTTTTGCCCTTCTCCCCCGTCCCTCTTCTCAGCTGTTTCTCTTTCCCTCTTTCTTTCTCCCCTTCTTTCCCCCAGTCAAGTCTGTCCCGTATTCAGTAAGTGAAAATAAAATAAACAATAAAAGGTGAATCAAATGGACCATTATGGCAAGGCTGGGATGGTCAGTTTGGTAAAGTAAATCCGTTGGGCATCTTTCTTTGGCTTTAGACAACAATTCTGATGCAAAAGAGCCAAACGGGACAGGCCAAAAAAAAGAAAAAAAAGTTGCAGGTTGATTTTGTAGTCATATTGTCAGATCTGCAGTTGAATGCTCTGGACACTTGGGTGAGGTGACGAGCTAAGCTGTGATAGTGATGGTCCGCTTGGAGCATCTGGCAGAGGCCCCAATCGGATCTTCAGTTGCTATCTCCAGCAAAACTTCAACAATATTCCAAGGAAAGCTGGGGCTATCAAGTCCAAATGGAACATTTTCCTGCATTTCGATTGTTGGGGTGTTTGCATGAGGCTGCGGTTGCAAGGGATTTGGTCCTGTCATGGTGGTAATCCCCAAACCAGCTGGTAGACGCCAGAGGTGAAGCAGATTGCAACTGAAGCAAAGACTGTGGTGTTGGAGTTTGGTGAAGCCATAGAACAAGACCTTGGTTCCTATTTTTTAGAAGAGGGACTGGGGGTGTTCTCCAGTTATAGGGGGAATAGTCTATTCAGCCTCCCTGGAAGGTCTATGCAAGGGTAAGGAGAGGAAAGTCCATCCATTAAGAAAATCCTTAGATTCAGGAGGAGCAGTACATTGTTTTCATTCTGATCATTTAATGCTGGACCAGCTCTTTATCCCTTCGAGTATAATTGAATGTGCATGGGAGTTTGTACAACCAGTCTACTTTTCTTTTGTGGACTTGAAAGGCATTCAAACGCATTCCTTGGAGTATCCTGTAGGATGTGCTTTGGGTTTTTGACCCATTGCTAAAAGGCTATTACTAGCAAAAAGTTGGACTATTTGATTTTACTTAGCACAAAAATTCTGTTTTTTTTTTTTTTTTTTTTACATTTTTATGGACTTTGTAGAAGGAGCCAAGTGGCAAAAAGTGGCAAAAAGCTTTGTCTTTGAGGCCTCAGAATCTTGTCTCTGCTTTTTGTGGAGTTTGTCCTACTGTTGGCTTTATCTGCTTTGTTCGGGGACCATGGATTTTAGAAAGGTGCCAAGAAATAAGATGTATTATTATTATTATCACACAGCGGCTTACCGCTCACACTGCAGTTCAGAGTGGGATGTGAATTGGCAGAATGAGAATTAGAACTTCCAAGTCTGAGACCAAGGTTCTCGGTCAGAAATGGTACCCACTCTGGGTCAGAGGTGGGTTGTTATGTAGTGCATGTTTCTCTGGGTCTTGCTCACTGGTGAAAGAATGAGATTGCAGATACAAGCACCAGAAATGAGCTTTCTCTGAACGGTAGCTTACAGGGTGAGAATTTCAGTCATTCAGGAGAAACTCAAGAGCTTACTCTTACACATCAAAAGGCACCAGGTGAGGTAGCTTGGACATCTGACTAGCATGCTTCTAGGTTTCCTCCTGGGCAAGGTGCTTCGTGAATGTCCAACTGACAGAAGACTCTGAGTAGGCCAAGGTGTTTACTTGTCTGCGTAGGCTATTGCCCCCACGCCCCCGCCCTGCATAAGCAAAGGATGGATGGATGAACTTATTTATGTTGTGTGCATCTGTAGGACCATGAGGGTGTGACAGGGAAGCTCTGATTAGTAATTTGGATTACTAGATAGCTTAAATATTATTATGTATGCTTTATAAGAATGAGGAGTTTCATGTTTGTGTCAATATATTTAAAAGTTTGTTGAGCAGGCTGTATTCGATTTCCTTTTTTGTTTTCATTGAAACACTTCCTTAATGAAGTTATCCCCTCCTTCCACAATGTGATACAATGCCAGCTAACAGTTTTAGTGAAGAAGCTTTACCGCTGTGTTGGTGACGGAGGTTAGCTCCTCGTCATCAAACAAAGAGTAAGTATTCCACTTTCTAACACTTCCAACTCTAAGCAGAAAAATTGCCATAACTTTGTTACATGATTGAGGAATGTGAGTACGAGAGTGTGCATAATTTCTATGTTTGTGACTGTGTTTAAAGTTCCTTTTGTCCTACATTTGTCCATATGTGTGTCTAGTTAAGGGCAAGCAGCCCCACATGGCGTTGAAGCCTCCTTCTTGAATTCCTGGTAAAGATCCTTATTTGGGACCCTCTTCACATGTGTGTATAAGTGTGTATGTGAGTTTTCACTCTGAGTGAACCGACTAAAGTTGCCCTTTAGCCCGGGGCAGTCTCTCTTCTTCTCACTCTTGAGTGGCCACACACTAAGAGGCCAGATCCATTTTGAACAGCAGAAAGAAAGGCAAGGACAAAAGTGAATACACAGTTCTTCTTTTCCTTTCTCTTCGATGTTGTAAAAGGTGGGATAGAAATGAATGATTTTTGAACATTTTACATTATGTAATTTGAATCATTTCCCAAATGCAAAACACTTTTAGGTCCTATGTCAGTGTTTTGTTGTTTTGTTGTTAATTCTATTGGTTGATGATTGCCTATAAACCTCTTTGCCAGAGAACACATGTTGGAAGTGGTTTTTCCATTTCCATTATTCAATTTTGCTTTTCGCTCTCAAACGTCATTAAAACAGAGAGAATCACCTCTTCCTGTTTTGTGCTACGAAGTAGCAGGGCTGACTTTTCAGACTGATCGTTTAGCCGGCATGCTGTATGGTTACTAAATTGGTTGTTGTGCACATCACATATGATGTAACCACAGCCCATTACCATATATGCTGGTGTTTTTAGGCATAACAGAGTCATTGCAATCCTCTGCTGAACAAATGGTGTTACCACTCTCAATAAACCTCTGCACAGAAGAAGTCAAAACAGGAAGCAAAGCAATCATGGAACTTTTCTGAAAGTTTCATCTTTTCAAGCTACTGCAGCATCACCCTCTCTGGGCTACTGTACTGATATATATTTGAAATGGTGGTAAAGATCACAGTTGTAACTCGTGTCTTCAACATGGCAACAGTGTGCACAACAGGTAAGAAAACTCGAGAGGTGCACCAACGACACCAAAGCGTCACATGTGCCAGAAGTTGCAATATAATATTTTTGGAAGAAAAACTTCCCTAACATCAAAGGAGAGCCTGCATAGTACGTGTTGCCATCCTAACCTCACACATGCGTGTTTGGAAGTTAAGTTTGACACAATAGTCCACTAATGCGTCAAATGTAGGTTGATTTGTGCTGCATCGTGCAATGGTCTGAGTATTCAGTAATCACTCTTTAGTAAGTTCGGGTTAGTTAATTTTAAATTTTGAACTTCGAAATTAAGTGTTGATTTTAGTTGGTGTTTGAAATGATTCAGTTTAAGGGATGGCGGCTTGCTGGTAATTGAAGTGAATTGTAATATTTTGCTATATATTTGTATTAAAAATCTCCTAAAGGTATAAAAAACACATTGGTATTACAGCCGAATGGTCATACTGTAGGTGTTAGAGTAACCTCATAGGTCACTCAACAACTAGGCGTGGGCCTCAACTTGATTTAAATAGGTAACACATATTACCATATGTGTTTCAGTACTTAAAATAGGGCATCCACTAATGTATCCATAAATATGCTGATTTAAGAAGGACGTGTGTTTTTGTGTGCATGTCTCTGAAGGCAGTGTTCAGCACTGCTGTCATGTGATGACTTCGTGTCATCAGGCCAGAGGCTCTAATGTCCAGCTTGTCTCCATCTGCCACTTACAAACACACACAAATGCAAGCACACACACACTTTGTGTGCCATTGTCAGCTGACTTTGTTGACATGTGAATGCATTTTGGCAGCGAAGTAGCCTCTGAGTCAGTGGCATAAAGTACTAAAGTGGAAATTTATGGGTATGTGTCAGCCTGCATGTGTTAAAAAAGTTTATTTATAAGCCTAAATAAAATGCTTTTGCCTGTGGTTAATATGCGCATGTTGTGACAGTGTTCTTGGTAGCGTGGCGCTATGGTGCTAGATGATAAAACGAGGAAGAAGAGACTCCCTCACTCTGTCTTTCTTCAATTGGTTGGATAGTCTGGAAATGAAATGTGATCCTCAGAGTGAAACATCAAACAGCTAGCAGCTGCTGGGCTGTCAGGTCACCGACCGGTCAGATGGACCACGGCCTCCTGTGTCTGTGTCTTTGTGTGCATTTGTGGCTGCATGCACGAGTGGTTTTCAGTCTATCTCTTATGATGGTCTTTCCATATTTCATGTGTTCTTTTATAGATGTAGCTTGGGTCTTTTTTGAGTAGCTACGTGTAAAATCCACCTCTGAGTGGCACACTGACATCACCACCATTATCGCGTAGCATATGTTTCCTATGTGACAGAGATTAGCTCGTAGTCTGGCAGCAGTGGTAGAGGAAGATGAAGGATGTTAGGGTATCTGGATGATGGTCTGGATGATGAGGAGAGGCACTAAAATGCTGTTGAGAGGTGGGGGTTGGCTGAGGCTGGAGTTGGTATATTAGGGGCATCTGTCTTGTCTTTGGCATGTGGAATGGGTCGGTAACCATATAGGCAGATGAGCTGAGTGGCTGGCGTAGCCCAGCCAGAGCAGATGGTTGGAGGGGTCACAGTGGGGTCATTCCTGTGTTATCCATGCCACATGTACGTGACATTCTGACAGGAAAAACAAATCTATAGGTGTTCATCTCCCCAAGGCACCGGACTGAACTAGCAAGAGGACTTTTTCCCTCACTAAGCAACAACCTGAAGTCTTTTTGAGAAACCTAGAGTCATTTTTCTGTAGCAGCATTATGCATCAGTGTGAATATTTGTAGCTTTTGTGAAACATGTTGGAAAACTCGCATATTGGATGCAACATGTCTGGCAAATACACACATATCTATCTAGTATACAGCATTTCAGGGTAGTAAATGAAAGTGGCCTGGTTTGCTTTGACAACTAAGAATATTAACATTCTGGAAATATTGTGGGTACACTTCAAAACAACATTAATTGTAGGTCTGTAATGGGAAATGAACTCAAGCCTCCTACATGACGATCCACCACTGTAACCTCCACGCCCTTAAACCTAAATTAGACTTTCCACATGACATAGATTTGCGCATCTATCCAGCCAAGGGTCTGGACGCACATCTTTGCTGCCCAGAATTTATTATCATGTGGACTATATGCACTGAACCTAGCCAGTGGGTACAAGCCAGTGTCCCGAGTTGAGATACTGGATTGTGTCAAGAAGGGCATCTGGAAAATCTTTGCCAAGTCAAACATATGGATCACCAAGAATGAGATTTCTGTATTGGCTCAGTTGGGCCTGGGTTAACAACAAGTGCCCCCAGTTCTGTTTGCCAACAGGGAGGCAGTGGAAAATGTGGAAAACATCTCATCTCCATCACCAGGAGTGTGGTGGTGAAAGTACCTGGATGAGTGGAGAGCAGAGATGGGCAGTAATCTGTAATCTGATTCCTTTTTTTAGTAACGAGTAAAGTAAGGGATTACTATTGCAAAAACGGTAATTAGATTACCGTTACTTTCCCGTAGTAACGCTGCGTTACTGCGTTACTAAAACTGTGATTTTTTTGCGAGAATGTCTCATGACAGTGACGTAAGCGAGTGCGACGTTCGTGACAACAGCTGTGTGCAGATCAACAATGGATCACATATCGAGTGCAGAGAGAGTATGAGCGTGCAGCGTTTAAAGCGTGGAAGTACTGACCTTACTTTGAGTTTGATTCCATAAAAAGTGACAAAAACATTAGCGTCCGTTGTGCGTGGGAAGAAAACCTCTTTTTACAGCGAAAAACCCCTAAACTTCCAAACGAGCACCGAGTAGCTACGACGTAATGGGAAACTCGCAGAGAAACTCACGGATTCTTCCACTGACCGCGGCACACCTGCACCAGGGTAAACCTCCGCCTACCCCACTCCTGCTTTACAGGTGAAAATAGAGCAACAGGACCGCTGAGTCTTTGACTTTATTTATTTTCTGCTGTGTTTTACTTGCATCTATTTGAAAGACTGAGTGTAAACACACAAAATATTTTATTTCATGTGCTGGAATGTGCAGAAAATAGGTTTAAATGTTAAACTAATTTCTTCCAGTCAGAGAATGTTGCAGATAATTAAATGTTTGCTTGATGCATAAAGTTAAAAAATCAAAACTGATAAAACAAGTTAAAAAAACAGAGACTTTTCCATTTGATTACATTTTGTATGATGGATTATGCAGAAAAAGTAGAATTGGGCTGAAAGATCTATCACTTTATCACCTATTCAGGTTGTAAATCATGTTTTTAAAAAGTAACTAAGTAATTAATTACTTTGGAAAATAAGTAATCAGTAAAGTAACGGGATTACTTTTGGGGGGAAGTAATCAGTAATTAGTTACTGATTACTTTTTTCAAGTAACTTGACCAACACTGGTGGAGAGTAGTGGTCTGGAGGTGAAGCGTTTTGGACAGGATTATGAGTTTGAAGCTGGAAATTGAAGCGGTGATGTAGAATGCTGAGGAGAGAGGAATTCAGTGCAAAACCATTGGAGACATTGGTGATTGGTGCAGATGCTTTAATGGACGTGTAGTTGAAGGAAACAGAGGTAATGAGGAGGAGTTGGCTACGTATGGTGTTAAGGAGAGAAACGAGAGAAGTTCAGGAGTAAATTGGATAAAGTGCATCGTGTAGCACTGACACTGTGTTCTCGTGTGACTCCTAAGCTTTCCTGCCGGCCCTTTTGTTAGCACCTCCTGCTAAGCTAGCACCACTCTTCATTAACCCTGCTGTGATAGCATGGTTAGCAGAGGCTATAGCCTGTAGGGTAGATGGTAAGTTTAGCAGGTCTCCAGTCTGGCTTTCAATTGCCAACCTTTGCCTCTTTGAAGCTACTTTTACCTTAAGTGACATGACAGATTGTACCAGAGATCAGACAATCTCCCATTTCGCTCAGCTGTGAGATAACTCATAGAGGCTGTACATGTATAGTTGCATCGGTATATGTCCACCTCCCCCATTATAATCAGGATTAAAATCTTGGCAGCCTTTCATTTATTTTGTCCTTTTTGTTGTCTATTTCTGTGGGTAATCTGTTGCCCTTGGAAATAATCTGCCCCACAGTCACAGATAAAACGAGAAAAAAAAAATCACACAGGAGGGAGAGAAACGAGGCTGAAACTGAATATGAAAACAGCTGGAGTAGGCAACCGTGCGGCGACCTTGGAAAGTGGGTCTGTGTAAAGCATTACAAAAGCCCTGGGAGACACTCAACCAATACATAAAGGACACTGTCTGCTCATCTTCTCTCCTCCTTTTCCTTTTCCTTCCTCTCTATCCCTTTCTCCAGACTACTCTCTTTTATGTCCCTCCCGAGGTTATTCTCTTCCTCTTCTACACGTCTGCTGTCTGTTTCTTCATTCACTCTTTTGTTACTTTTTTTTCACCATTCCATTTCAGATGACCCAACCTAGTTTTTCACTGAAACCCAATGTTGATGCTAAAGGCTGAAAAAACCATTAAATCGTGGTGAGCAGGTGAAAATTCTGTAGATTAAAATTTATTTTAACTCTTTTGTGTAACCGACGTAATCTACCATATCAAAAAAAGGGACAACATTTGGATTGTTTTTGTTTTGTTTGTTTCTTTTTAAGTTTCAAGTATTAAAACATTCTCAGTGTAAGATTGGATGCTGCAAGAAGTCTATCTCTTAAATTTGGCAAAATGTGCACCAGGAGCAAAACTGGCTTTCATCGTGGACAGGCTAGACACAGGGCTAACAAAGACAACCATCAACGCTTACATTCACACCTATGGCTAATTTAAAATTACCAGTTAACCTAAATGTCTTTGGATTATGGGAGGAAGATGAAATACCCAGAGAGAATCCACACGGGCACAGGGACAGTGGTGAATTCAAACCAAGGGCTTCCTGTCAGGTGACAAGAATAACCACCACTGTGAATTATTAATAAAATTATATTTAATAATACTTGAAGGGAGACTACTTGTAAACAATTACTTAACTATATGAAAGTTGCAGAATTATGAAGTAAATTAAAAACAAATAAATAAATAAAAATCAAAGTCTCCATGTCTTTCTTACCGTACCAACTTTATTTATAGAGCCCTTTAACATAAAACCAGGGTTCACAAAGTGCTGTACATATACAAATAGCATAAACGCAATAAAATAAAATAAGATAAAATAAAACAAAAATAACTCAATGAATAAAATAAAAAATAAAATAAAACATGTTTTATTTTATTATTATTATTACTGTGATGGCCAAACCCGTGGCCACACTCTAAAGTCGGTAACTTTTGTATTTTCACTCTTCATTTGAACATAGTAATACACTTTAGTTTCCAATAACTTTATTGATTGGTTTGGATACATTTGTTCTATTTGTAAGCGCGCACATTTAGTTTACTTATGTATTCATACCACTTCATTACTTTGATTTTTGACTAACCTTTGTCTTTTTATTTCTTACCTGCCATCATCCCTGGGAGTTGCTGGACAAAAGATGGTAGCCAGGGTTTGAAACCATTAAATACAAAGGAGGATAATTGGACCACACCACCACTTCCTGCTGAAGGGGGGGAATGTGTGTTTTCTTTGCTTTAAAAACAAAGTATTTTTATTTAACTAAATATTTAGGGTTTAATGGGGTTTTTTGATTTTCTTCTTTAGTGTTTAGTTTATTAACAAACTAGATTGTACTGCATCGTTTGTGATTTATGATTGTGTTTTGTTTGTTACCCCTCATGTGTCACAATGGTCTGATCAGCCATTATATATACACCCTTGTATGTCATTTCATGTTTAGGTCAATTATGTATGTTTGGGCAGTCATTTGGTTTGTTAAGGTTGCAGTCTGTGCCTGAGTTCAGTTTTGTTTCTTTGACCTCTTTTATGAGCTCAACATTTATTAGTCTTGTAAATATAATTTTTGGGGGTTAAATAAATGGAAACTATATTTTTCTAATAATTCCTGGGACGACTCCTGTTTTTCAACTCGGTCCATCACAATTACAAAGGCTTCAGTGAATAAATATGTTTATGAAAACTTTTCGAAGAGCCTAGCGTGCAGGGGCAGACCCTTCCATATCTCCACATTTCTTCTCTCATGCTGTCAGGTATGGCAGTGAGTTAGTAATTTTGTCAGCGGCACTTTAGGGTCACATTCACACTCACCGTGTTAACCATGCACATTCAAAAATGATGCTTACCCAGAGTGTTTAAGTGTGACACTAGGGCCTCAGCATTAGGTGGGAGATAAAGCTAACCTTTTCGCCATCTGCCTCTGTTTTCTGGACTTATCTCTTTCTCCTGTCAGTTTTTCCCTCTCCTGCATCCATCCTCCGATTCCTGCTGGAATGTTTGCTGTTGTTTTTCTGGTCACCATCACAAGAGTAACGATGTTGAATTAAAGTGGCCAAAACTGATTTGAAGTCTCCGAACAAGCAAGTCTGGAGGTGGAACAGCTAAAAAGTGGCCAGTAGTGATCCAGCTGATACAAGGTGAAAAGCTTAAAAAAGCTTACTAATTATTATGATTAGTGACGTCATCTGTTTCGAAATGCCAAAATTAAGCATCATAATTCATTGCACAATTTTCAAAATAGTTGTGAATTCATGTGCTGGACAACAATGCGTGCCTTTTCTTACTGCTCTGCCATGCTTTAGTCACAGAAAATTATCCATTAACAGTTCTGATTTCTGCCCGCTCTTTTTTCTCTGGGCACTTTGTGAAAACAGCTCAGCAGCAGTCGGCCAACTTTGAAGTCGACAGCATTCCTTTCTCAGGCGAGCGCTCAGACTCTAGCAGCCTCCTCAAGAGACACTCTCACCCCCTTAGACAAACTTTAATTAACTTGTGTGTGCAAGTCTGAATCTCCCAGCTTAACCTTTGACACGCTGCTTACCTGCACACTGCCTCTACAAGTGCTCCCCACTTACAAACAAAGACCGCATAAAGACAAGATTAGCTGCTTTGCCGTTGTCTTCTCTGCTCATCTCATTGGAAACGTTGTCAGGGCTCTGAGCCCAAAAGGCCATTCAGTTAACCAGAATCCAGCACTTGAGCCTCCAGACTGGAGTCCAAGGGCCAGCTGGTAGTCCACTCGTAGTTAGCAGTGGCTCAGAGATTTTTGGACCTAACCTTGTAAAACCTCTCATGGTGAATAGAAGTGGAATTATCTTGGGTAAATCCCTGGGCTGGAGCTGAGAATTGTGCTTCTGTGTGTGTGTGTGAGCTCTGTCTGGCTCCACCATGACTGCCTGAAAGAGGTTTGGACACTTGGATAATTGCTTGGACCTGACGCTGACCATACACACTTCTCCCCCTCACAAAACCATATCCGTTATATCAGATTTGTGTGAGGTTTTTTTTTTCTTTGCATGTGTGCATCTGCCTATGTGTGAATATATGTGTGTGTGTGTGTGTTAGCATGTGTGTTTGTGGTCAGAGAAAACTATAGAGAAGACTCATAAACCCTAGAAAGAAAGTCTCTTTGTGAGCTGTGTGCGTGTGTTTCCAAACTACTCCTGACCTCACTTAGGATCCGCTCAGCTGACCACAGTTTTGAGCGTGTGTGTGTGTGTGTGTGTGTGTGTGTGTGTGTGTGTGTGTGTGTGTGTGTGTGAGCATGGGGAAGTGGCTTTAGGGGAGGCAGCTTTACAACTGACATTGACAAGTCGTTTGGCACTCCAAACCTTCTAGTCCCACCACTGTCCTTGAAACTAGATCAACACGACAGGATATGTCTGCCTCTGTGTGTGTGTCGGATTTTTTCATGTCTCCTGGATCGTTTCCCATTTTTAAACCGCTATTTCACTCTTCATTCTGCTCCACACTCCTTTTTTCTATCGTTGTCCAACCACTTACTTGTGCACTGTACCCAACGCAGTAGCGTTTTCAGAGACGCTGTGCGTGTGTGCGAGAGAGAGAGACGTCGGCCTCATAAAACAAGGCCGGTCTTTTCCAAGCACTTACAGATAATCCCCACAATTAGCCACAAAGGCTGCAAAGCACTTTGATCAGCACAGGGCAATGTGGAACTCCTCACAGATATGCTCTTCTTCCATCGCTATCTATCTCTCCTCCCAGTTGCACTTTAGCAAACTGATATTAGGCACTGCATCTGTTAAGAGGAGGAGGCTCAAACGTCGGAGGCTTCTCTCTTCTTTCTGCTCCTCTTTCTCTGTTTTTTGTATCAGGATGAAACATGGCCCTTTTAATGTCTGGCAGCTTGGGGTTTGTGATTACAGCATGTAAGGCAGCTTGTTTATGGGTTGAGTTACTGTTGAGAGGCAAAGCCAGGCCACACAGATATTCGGCCTTGTTGAGAGGAGTAGAAGGCGAAGAGATGAAAGGAAAAGGGGGCTCGGGAAGAGAGAAAAAGAGGACAGCGATGCGATTGGGATGATAGCAAGCAGAGTGTCTTAGGAAGGCTGTAAAAGAGGGATGTTTTAAACAGCAGGGCTGCTCCATTAAAGTCAAGTTTATCGCTTAAAATTAAGTTAATCTAAAAGTAATTTGCGTTTAATGTAGTAGTGAATGGAGCCTTGAATCCCTGGTGGTTCTGATTTTGTTTACATTACATGATAAGGTCATTTGGTTGGTAGAAGGACTGTTCCCTTTAAAAGGACGACTTTGTTTGAGGTAATACGCTTTTTTCCCTGAGTTATCAAGAGTCGTATAGGAGCACATACTGTGCGCTCTCTGGGTTTTTTAAATGTGTTTAGTGCTGTGTTATGGTCTGTATGGAGAGAGAGGCCTGTATTTGTTGCTACACTGATTACTCATCAAACATCTGCCCAGATGTGTGTTCTCGGTCCTGCAAAGTAGGGCTGGGCCATATCATGCCGTTCACAGTGATACCTGTATAATGTTGGGCGATGATAAGAAAATTAAATATGGCGATAGAATATGGGTGAAACGCGCATGCGCAGTGCCTTTGTTTTCATACGCAAACGTCGGAAAAAGCATGGCGGCGATGGAGAATGAGAAGGGCGAAAGCGGCTCGGTGAATGAAACGGATGAACCAGAATGAAACGGATGAACGGAGGGTACTCCGGAACAAACCAGAACTGGTTTGTAAAAATGCTGCAACTTCACTGGTGTGGAGCTGGTTTAGCTTTCGTCCGTCAGATACACAACAAAGCACTATTTTTGGTAGTGCATGCTAGCGGGCCGTCGTTATTACTGTTATTATCGAACCGATTTTCTGTGCTACACGGCGCTCAAAAATCTGTCAAAAAATGTGTTCGTGCGACTTTGCTAAGCTACGAAGCTGCACCGCTTGATGGATTGTCGGAGCATTACGGCTATCGTAGGCGGAGCCTCGCGGAGTGATATGTACTGTGCTTCAACATAATATTACTTCATTGTGTGTGTATGATCTCTTTTTATGTTTTGTGCATATTATACATGGTTATGCTGAGGATATGTCGGCCAGTTTCCACTGGAAATGCTTTTTGGTTAAACTGTCAGCGAGGAATTTGCATTTGCACTGTTACATTTTTATATAACTTTAATGCACATAAAAAGCAGCTGCTTGTTTAAGTGAAAACACATTGATGGTTTTTTTGCACTAATAAAGTTGTGGAGTTGTAAAGTATTTTTTCTCGCCTCACTTATATCGTCAGTTATATCGTTATCGCAGATTTTCAAATATATATCGTGATAAATATTTTGGCCATATTGCCCTGCTCTCCTGCAAAGGCCTGTAAAGGTGTTCTGTGGCATCTGACATGAAGATGATGGCAGCAGATGCAGTTGTTGTTGTTGCTGCTGTCGATCAGGCTTCTTTCTGCATATTCACTAAGAACCTGCTCATAGCTGGCAGGTCATCAACATTCCTGGGATCATACCAACAATCTCACCAGTCAATGAACTTTAGTGACATTTTATAGGCTCTTGCCACCTTACAGTTTCCCACACGTACATTGTATTGATTGATGTGTCCTGATGGGGCCTGTTTTTCAAACCCGAACTGGATAAGCAGAAGCTTTCGCTTCTTGTTTTCCCGTGAGTTATTGGTTATGTTGCTGGTACACAGAATGTCCAATTAACACTTCCAAAGACACACAGGAACACACAAGCATGCTCGCACACACCCCACCCCAGAATACACACTTAGATACACTTGTTCACTGGAATGCGCAAACTTCACATCCCACTCAGACGCACACACATTTTCAGGAAAGCAGATTAACTCATACACACATGCAGCCAGCCTTACCAGGGAATATGATGACTCAGTGATGACCCCGCAACATATCTCTCCTCTTTCACACTCCTCTTGTCTGTTTCTCAGCCCTCTTCCCTGGCCGTTCACATAACCCTCCCGGACTCTAGAGGGGGAAGGAAAGGGGGATGAAAGAGGAGGAGGGGAAGTAGATGGGTGGGGAGGGATGAGAAATTAGAAGGAGGGGGTATGATAGGGCAAACAGTGTGTATGCGTGAGTGTGCAGAAATAGCTCAGGGTAAACACAAGCTAGTATGGGAACTTAACCATCTTAGCACTGTGCCACTGTAGAAAGCCCAAAGACCTCTCAGCTGCACATCCCATGCTGCTCTGTGTTTGGTCCAAAACATCTTACCAAGCTGGCATCACCAGTGGTTTAGGTTCTGCCTTTCTAAATGAATGTGTCATTATTAAAAGGTTTTTGGGGACAACACCAGCTAGAGTTAATTTAAGGTTTAACCAACTCTGTTTATACATTTGGAACATACAACTCTAAAACGGGTGTTATAATCTGTCCACTTGTATGCGAGGGTTGGCTCTGGTCCGAGTGATGTACATTTAATAATGACAGTGAGAGTTTCTGTGCAAGAATCTGTCCTCAAGAGATGACGTTACAATGCAGGAACTATGCCTATTAAATACAGGTCGACTAAGTGCTCTGTAGGTGATCTACATGCAATGCTCCAATTCATAAACAAAGATGTAGCCATTTAATTTCAATAATTGCAATCATTTGTAACTGGGACGTGAGTAAAGTAAAACTGCAAACCCATTAACTCACTTTGGTTTCCCAGTATGAGATTGGGATTATCCCCTTCTTCAATCATTTAAGTTCTTCTCTGATTTACTAGTTTTACTGAGGACTGTGAAAACGTTGTGAGGCTTCTCTATAGTTTTCTGTAACTATAAATGGCTTGAATCTGAAAAACCTGTGCGCACCGAGCTTCGATCCACCTGCACTGATTACATAATGCTTCTGATGTTGCCTCCTCATATTCCAAATAAGTGAATGCTGCTGGCAGCAACATCACAGTCACAACATAAGACGTGCTGTGTTGCAATCTCTAGTAAACCCAGTGTAATTCCTTTAAACACCCCTCTCCCAACAATTTGCATTCTAAGTAAGAATTCTCCAAAAAATGGACCGTTGGTAAATCTGGCCTTTTGTACCATAGTGTTAATCTAATTAAACAGCAACTCTATAAGGATGCTGGAGAATGAAGGTTGTACTATTTACCAGAATATTCCATACTTTCAGTTTCAATTTGGTCAACTCGGCAAATTCTGATGGCATCACAGGAAAACATGCTGTGACTCATGTATGGATGCATTACATTCAAATGCAGTGGGTATTATGAAGCCTCATTTTCCAGGTGCCAGGTTAATGTTATAAAGGGTCATAATTTAGCGACATCACAATCTTTTAGGTGCTTTAACTAACCAGACAACAAACTTACCGTAATAAGATGTAAGAAACCAAACACCCAAACGGAATGGGACATGAGACGGCAGTGAACTGGTGGACAAACTTGTGATTTATTGTGCCAGACTTTGTTTTGCTCTCCAACTGGGCTGTTTGGACTGGTGGCTAGTTACAGCTGCGCTACATCAGGCAGCAGCACCAGTGAACATTTCGTGCGTTCAAGTGTTATACCAGCAGTTTCTGATTATAAAAAAACAATATCACAATGCACAATTCAAAGCGCACGAGATAAGCTGTGGATATTGAATGTGTTATGTTTCTAAATATACAGTTGTGCCATATATACAACTGCAATTTGATACAACTGCATACCCATCTTATAGCAGCACGCAGCAGACTAGGACAGACACGCACAGACTGTGATATGAACACGCAGAATATTCACCATGTCAATCTTTGTTGTTTTTAGCTCATTCGGCTACACAGACCTTAGTCAACAAGTTTATTAACACGAAGAACCAAACAGACCAGCTCCTCCTTTTATTCAGCGCAGTATGAAGACCCACACTGTTGACTTCGGATCATAATTCATAAAAAAGCATTACCCTGAGGTTTGCTTTGACAAACTTCAAAGTGTGTGTGTATCCATGTCTGTGCTAATTTGATTTGTGTCATCTAATAGAACACTGTCCCTCATGCTTCACTATGCAGTGTTGCTAATTCCAGTAAGACAGACCATAATTAGGCTAATGCTTTAGATGATGTGACTACTGTACATCAGACGACTAAGAGGGTGACAGACAGTGACGGGAGACATGGATAGAGTACCACAGCCCTGGGAAAGGACAGATAAGGGAAGCAAGTGGCCGAACTCTGGGTCATTTGGCAAGGAAAGAGAGTCAGAGCTAGCTGGGCATAGCCTTGGGAAAAAGTGAGAATCCCCCGGAGGAAGGCAGCGTTGACCCAGCAGGGAGAGACTTATGGAGCCTGAGCAGGAGAGTTGCGAGTGCTGCTGGGAACTGAGTCCCCAATGTCCTGCCAGGATACTGCCTTCTCCCCCGACCCCTCTGGACACACACACACATATGCACTGTAGCCCTCATCCTGCTTCAGGTCACGGGTTTCTGGGCAGCTTCCCACCGATTAGGTTCCCTTCCTCTCCTCCCTCCATCAGAGAGCCAATAGAAGTGACAGACTGGGACAGATGGATGTTAAAATTAGTTGTGGCTGAACTCTGGCTGTCACTCTCCATCCCACATCTCTTCTTGAGAAATACTGGTGCACTGTCGGCAAGGCCATAATCACAGTCCACGGTGTGTGGCAACAACAATTCTGGAAACCTTTTTCTTTTTCATAGTTTACATCCTTTTGCTGGTGAATAGATCCAAAATGAAAAGCACAAACAACATATTATTCTGCCCTGGGCCTCCAGCGTCAGTGTTTCTAGTTACAGGTTGTAGAGGTCCACATCCATATGTTGCAATATCTGCGTCACGTTTTGTATCCATATCGGTCTATTCTGATTCTTCTTTGATCAGATCAAAGCCAATTGTACATACTGTCTGCATGAATATTTTTGTAAATGGTCAGCGTAGTATGGTGCACAGCTTCACAGTGGCCCTTTTGATGTTTATACTGGCACTACTTTTCCTACCATTCACCTAAAGAGTGTTGAACTCCTCCTCTTTCATTATTTTAGGAGAAATGCTGTGTTTCTCCAACAAATAGAGCAGAGGTTCATGCTCCTTTTCACATCTGGGATCACAACAGTCTCAGACATCTAATCTTATCTAGAGTGTTTGCACTTGTGAATGGTACGGCCCATATTATCTGTGTGTTTACTGTCCTTGAGTCTGAACTGTGGGTGAACCTTGTCAAATCTGCTTTTATGATGTGGACCATTTTCATTAAAATGGCTCTCCCCCACCTTCACTCGTAATTAAAAGGCAGTGGGAGACTGGTGGTACCACCTCATATACCAGACCAGACAGTACCTGGCCTGGGGGTTACCACAATGTTTACGCTCCTACGCAGTTACCACACAGGCAGGCATTTAAAGTATATGACTTTTTGTAAGGCTGATGCGGATATTTGGGGTTTTTTCATTGGTATAAGATGGTAATATATTTGTAATTTAACAAATGTATTCATTTTTAGAACGTAATAGATTTGTGGTCATTGTTATATCAGAGGATTTCCTCTTAAAAAGAGCCACTTAAAACAGTTAGTCTGCAAGTTTCCTTAAAAAAAAGTATGATGTGCTGTGGCTCCAGTGGTAGCGCAGGTTGCCTACACCTCATAGCCTCGGTGGTTCGAGCCCTGGCTTCCTCTACATGTGCTGAGGTGCTTCAGTGTGTGTGTTACATAGAGAGAAACTGTTTCAAGTCAGTGTGCAGTGACAGCCTGTGCGCCTTCTTTCAGTGACACTGATAAAAAATTAGTCTGTGCAGTTATAGAGCTAACTGTGGTTAGCCAGGTATGACTTAACTGAACGGGTAGTTTTAAGGTGTTCTCCAGTACTAGGCCCTGAAGGAAGAGACACACCAAAGAAGCGATGAGTTCATCTGTAGTGCCAAAATGCTTGCACCAAGGTCCCGTTCATCTGAAATGAAAAATCCGATGAGAAAAAAGAACATTTTAGTTACCTGAGAGGAAAGTAAAAAATAAAAAAAGAGATAAGAAACTGAAATTATTTTGTGCACTTACAAAACTTACAAAACAACAAAAACGAATAAAGTAAAAAGATGTAAGAAATGCCCTTTGTTATATCAGTACAGTGAGCTTCGTCAGCACAACCTGTCCTGATTTATTGAGACCTTAAAAATTTGACTCAGCTTCCTCCAAAATGTGTACATGTTGTAATAATCTTCCACTAACAAGCACCTTCCATAATATGATAATGATATTATATAATTTATTATGATGTAAAGACTAAAACAATTAAACGAATGAAAACAAACTGAAACGAGCAGAAACACGTGGGAAACTAAATAGAATTAAACTGAACTGAAACTGAAACCTGTGGTTTGCACATTGTTACATATTTACAACAGAATCTTATATGCAAGGATGACATAAGAAAAGAAACTCTGACAAATGCCTTTCGTGTAACAACAGTTTTTTGATGCTCTGCTATGCTGTCGTACTACAGTCCAAACTAGTACGACAGTGCCTTGAACAGTCAGGAGAACATACCAGAAGAAATGATGTCTTCTGCGGTCTTTGTTGACTGGATTTCTCAGTCACACACATGGAGTTATTTTACTGCTGGAGATGTGAAAAATGGAACACCAAAAAAGGAACAACAATAGCCTGAAGTGTTCTCTTCCCCTCTCATCTTTCCACCCTGATTAAATGTTGTCACAGAAGGAGAAAAGCACATTTTCAACGCTCACGGTTAAACTTAATGTGCCTGTTTAGCCAAGAGAAAACAGCATGTTTCTAAATGGCCAAATTAGCAGGAAGCCATTGATCATCGTTCTTTAAAATGTGTTTCTATTTCCTAAACTCAGTTGTGAGTAAGACACAATTCAGCGCATTCCAGTAGGTCATACAGGAGTCTGTGTAAGTAGTTTCTCGCTGGAAAAGTGGCAGAGCTTTGCGTGGGTAAGCTATTCATTCTGCTGACAGGTTCCACATGTAAAAATCTTCCCCATCCTTAATGATCATGTGAGTTTGTCGTCCTTGTAAAAACACTGCCAGAAACGTCAGGCTTTGGTGTCAGGACCGTAGCGCTGTAGACTGAGGGCTATGATTGAAAGCAGTAAGTTCACACCCTTGCTTTCTGGGCTGTCAAAAGCCATTATGTGCTGAAGAGTATGGAACAGCTGCAGGAGATAATTGAGACTGTACGACTTTATGGCAATCACAATTAGAATGTCTGAAAGTGTTAAAGTATTTAAGCACAGGTTTGGTTTGCTGCGCGCAGGAAAGAAATCCGGCATGTGTCTGAAATGGGTGCTGTGACTAATACTTCAGGACCAATATGTAAACAAACTAAATGCATGTGTACTTAGTTACAAATGTAGCATAGGCACACATGCTTACTATCTGATCTTACTCAGAGCTTGTGTCACACAGGATTAACTGGATTCCAGGGGAACATTGTTTGCACAGACTGATAAGGAACAAGCTCGCTGTGCTTCATCAGACCATCTGATCACTGAAAGAGGATGTAAAAATGACATCGGGTCAGACTTTGGCTTTCATCAAAACCTTAGCCACTATAACAACAATGTTAGTTTGAACTAAGGGGGTTTAAATGCAACTGTACGTGAATGTGCGCTGATTTCACTGCAGATCAAAGAAACACAGTTTGCGAAATAACAGGGACGTGGCCTTTTCTGTTTGGGTGTCGGATTGAGTCAAAAGACCCCCTGAAAGGTCCATTACATGCTCATGGCGTGCACACAGGTAAAGGGTCTTGCCTTTAGTTGGTGGGGCTTCCTGTCTCTGAGTGTGTGTATTTAGGCAGTTCTGAGTAGATAATGGCCCTGGGAGGCTGAACTGTGGTGGTGTAATGGAGACAGATAACCAGCTTCACTGTAAACACCTGTCCTTGCAGTGTGATTCATGTTATACACACGTGTGGACGCACACACACACACACACACACACACACGCATAAAGGTGTTGGAGTCTGCTTGTTGTGTCTTTCCATTATCTCTTAATGTGTGACTTTTGGTTGTTTCAGAACCAAGTGTACATTCACAGGCACTGTGAATGTTAGTAGCGCAGGCGGCTGACTGCCTAGATACAAAACCAAATACCTAGAGTGGGTACTTGACAATAATGTATCGTAAAAGGATCCTCCTTAAGGGCCTAAACACACATGTTTACATGCATTTTTCTCTTTGACCTAATAGGATGTTAGAGCAACCAATCTCCTTTTTTTCAAATATAGTGTGTTCATTGGATTGTCTGTAGGCAGGCCATGGATATATGGGTGTACTGTGGATTTTTGAAAGCATACATGTATTTTGTAATATTTTTACATCATTATTATTTTTGATCAAACCTTAGGTGTATTTCAATACTATTATTACTCACTTATAATTTTAAACACTTTCTGTTGTGTTTATTCTAAAGTAATGTAACATTTTGTATAAAATCACGTCTTTAATGGACCACGTATCTCTAAAAAACTACATTTAATCATCTTAGAAACACCGGCCTACAACTTTAAAATGCATCACAGCTGAAGTCAAAGCCTTGAGCACTGGGCGATGTGGCTATCTGCCAAAATATTAATGGAAAATAAAGTGTTATATCAGCAAAACAGTGGATTAAACTTTGTACATTCATTCAAAGTAGTGATTTCTCACATATGCTAATCTGAGCCTGCAATGGTTCATTAAACCAGACGTGGCAGGTGTTCCCGTCTCCATCGTCAAAGCTTTAACGTACGAAACAAGTAATTCAAGTTTCTTACGTTGGCCGAGGTGGTTACTAAGCGAAAGCTCATTTGCTGCGATGATAAATGAGCGATCATCTACTTGCTGATGCTAGCTGTGTTTCCACACAGAGTGCAGATGGACGCTAGTTTCCCATCAGTCTGCTGTCAAAGACGAGTCTTTTGCGCATGTGCAAAACGCCAAAAAAAAAAAACCTGCTGGCCTCTCGGCTTGACAAGATTACAGTAAATGAGCGCTGCTTGCCTTGCTTGCTGTGACAGGATGCCAGTGATTGTAATGAAATTGTTTTCCTTGCAAGGTTTTTTTTGGTTCTGTTGTTTTGATGATATAAAAAAAAACCTAATTTTCCATAAATTGTTTCTTACATTGTTTTAAAATAATTTCTCGATGTAGAACTTTTCTATTCTGACATCATGCAGACATTTAGATGCCTTTCATTTCTGTGTCTGGTATTCATTTGGTTAAGCAATGGGCACATGTGGTTTGGTTGCATGCACTACTGTGCAACTGAGACACTCATGCCTGGTTCTATGCACATGACTTTCCGTGTGTGTGTGTGTGTGTGTGTGTGTGTGTGTGTGTGTGTGTGTGTGTGTGTGTGTGGACGCCAGGCTGTCTCCAATGGAGGAGGCCCAGTGTGTCAGTGCGGAGGTGGAAGGGGAGAGCTGGGCTAGTCTCTATAAATCAGGCCAGATTACAGAGGCAGAGAGGCCTGCAACTCCCCTCCACTACCCAGCCTTCTCTGCTTTATGTCAGCCGACACACACACCACTACTGTATGGTTTAATAGACGCTGTTCTAGCACCAGATACCTTGGTAGACAGACGTCGTCTTAGGCCTCGCACTATGCTTTTCTATTGTAGATGACTGTGTTGTTAACACTCTCTGTAGGGTTGTGCTTGATATGGTGTTCCCATGCAGCACAGCTATATTTAAGTTTGAGATAAGAGGCAGTGGTAATTGTTAAGCGTCACAAAATAGTAAGCACCTTTTTTAAGATGTTTATACTGTAGAGATTTTAATAGTCAGAGAAGGAGAAACTTGGCAGAGAAAGTGCACTGACAGTAGCCCACAGAGCCGGCTGAATGCAGCCACAGGACATGTTATGTTTTGATTAGGAGTGAAGCCACATTCGCAGACATTCACGACTCGGCGTGATTGGCTATGATGTATTTGTATGTCTTTATTCCTGCTGTGATTAAAGGAAACGTTGCTGACACTGACTTTGGAAAACATGCCGATCACCGAGGCAAGTTAAAGGACTGAATCGTGGAAACAAAAGAAACACATACTTGCAAATTACTGCATGTAGCGAGCAACAAGTAACTGTGATATATTCTTCATGTAAGCCAGAAGTAACCAGTTTTTCTTAGACACACGTTTATTGCCTGGTGTAAGTCACAATCATACAGAAGAGCTAAAATCTAACATTGTTGCTACAACTTGATTGCAGCATAGAGTTTGGATGTGGCGAGTGAGGATCACTACACAGAAAAATAATTACTTTTGCTGTTAGTGAGCATTATGACAACCACCTACTGGTATAAAAAAAGAAACTAGAATTGGTGTTAGATGACAGACTTGAAGTCTTATCTGGTTCTTGTTGTTTTAGGACTGGTTTTTCTCTTTTTCTTCATTGCTGTTTGGTTAGCTTCGAGGGAGATAACCAGTTTTCTCAGTCTTTCAAAAACAAATCCACGTCCACAGTGTTATCCATGTCATCCAGTGTTATCTCGCAGACCACTGCACATTAAAAATAAAGCTGATAGGGTACGTTGCGTCTTACTATTTTTTCTGTTATGTTTTGTTTTTATTCTTGTGTGTTCTTGTTCTGTTGCTATCCCAATTTTTTATACAGGACCTTTAAGGGTTTTATAGATTATTATTGCCAAACCTCGGCTCCTCCTAAGAAACTGAAGCTGTATGGGCTCACTACTTTTTTTCCCAGTCCCAGAGCCTCAATGAAAGCCCTGATGGAGCTTTTTACAAGCAGCTCATGCTACCTCCTGACACAAGGAGTATGTAGTTTATTCATCATGGACATCTTTATTCTGCTATAATAATTTGTCTTGCAGCCACTTAGCGGTCACGGCTGTATTTGAAGTTTTTCTAAATCAAGTCTGTCTCGGGATCTTGGCTTTTGATCTTCGGGCAGGGCTTTTAATGTGTCCATTCTTCATCTCTGACACCAAGAGTGATTATTTGTTATGTTTTCAGTAGCCCTATCGTTCGGGCAGCTCGGTTCGCCCGTCTATATAATCCCCTCCAAAACCTTCCGATGTAAAATAATGGTTTTCGTGTTTTTCTTTCCTATTTTTGGGCAAGGAAAGCTTGCAATATGATGTTATGGCCGTCCAGCACTTTCTCTCTGTTCTCTCTCACCATAGTTTGGAATTTAATTGTGTTTTGACAACTCTTTTCCATAGCTGGCCCAATTATAGCCTACAGTTGGGCTGGTAATGATAGTTGTTAATGGGGTGAAAAATGGACGTGCATCTCTGACAGAAACCATAAGCAGATCCTTTGAAAGGAGCCAAGGAAAGCACAAGCAGGAATGACCCAGCAGTGCTCCCGTCCTCGTAAGGCCTTTATATAGCATGCGAGGCTCCTAGCATCTCCTACAAGGCTTTTACTGGCCTCTTATGTGTGTAAGGCAGCTATATGGTCAGTATTAAAACATCAGAGCAGTCAGTAGCAACGTCAGGGCTACTGTACGAGGCCATGGGAATGGCTGACCCATCGCACACACACACACAGACACACTTTTCGAAATGTCGTCAAATTTCTCACGCTTTTTTCTCTTCCTTTCCGCTTGCCACTCCTCCTCCTCCTCCTCCTCCACAGCCTCCTTTTTTTCCCTCATTTCTCTTTTCGCAGGGAAAGTATTGATCGGCCTCTTCCCAAAGTTATTTTTAATCAAAGATAAACAAGGAATCCACATTTCCTTGGGAGACGAGGGGTTGCTTGAAGTGTCCTGCTCTTTCTTACAGTTTTCTTTATGCTCGAGGGAGGTGCCGAACGGGAGAGATGGAGCAAGAAAGTCGAGCGCGCTCGTCACATGAGCGGGGGCGGGTCCGACGGGTGTTTAGAGAATAGCACAAGTGCCACCAAAGAGTGGGAGACGTGGGAAGTCCGGCTTTAGTCTCAGTTAGTTGTAGCACATCCTATTATTATCCCCTGGACTGTGTGACAAAGCTGACCAGAAGAGACCCCAAACACACACACACACACTTAGCTAGACTTCTCCCCTCTCACACAAACACAGGCCAGGCCATTCCCAAGTCTTATTTCTTCTGGACTTATGGGAACACTTAAATTTAGCCCTGGCAGGGAGTGCAGGCATAATAATCAAAGCCCTTGTCACCAGGCTCTCAGTGCTAGGTGGTCTCGCTGCTCCTGAGGGAAGTTCTCACCCAGTGGAAAGCATACTTCCTCCTTGGCACACTTGGGTCCTCTAATTATTGGGGGGGGGGGGGTTATGCTAATGCTCATACTTTTACAAGCTAACATGATTGACACCTGTGGAACACACCCTAAAAGTATAATTATAGTAGTAATAACAAATTTAATCATGTTGTTGCTTTTTCCTACCATCAGTATGATGGGCCCGCGCTCCTTCGTGGTCGTGGCTGACTTTGGAGTTCAGATATTACTATTTTATTTAGCTCAATAATAGTTTCTAAACAAATGCAATGGCCCTTGTTTACTAATGTGTGCATGTAAGTCTTCTTACCCTGCGTAAAAACAAGAAAATCTGAATGCCACACCACCACTTTTCTATATAAGGAAATACTTTTACCTCCCGGTGGGAGTGGAAATGAATTTGCAAGAAACTAATAAAAGTCAGACTAAACCGAGACAACTGTGTCCAAAGAAGAAGCCAGAAAAGCCACAGCTTGTTTTTTAAAGAAGATAAAAAGTAGCAAGAATCAAGGTGAAATAGCAGAGATTCTGAATATTGTTTCCCTTGAGACAATCAGTGTGGTGCAATTTTAAAAAAAACGTCGATATGAAAAAAGACCGACTATGACAAGCAGCGTGTGATCTGTCAGTCTGAGACAAGAAACTCACTGCAGTGAGGAGAAAAGTCCAGATACTCCAACATCTGTGAATTAGACATTAGAGAGTACGTGATGACATCCAGTAATAACGTGTCATTTTGAATCAAATCTAATTTAACATGAGGTGAGATAACGAATACTAGGAAATGTGTAAAGATTCCTCTGAGTTTTTGTGTCAGATTGAAGTTATAAATTCACAAAAATAAAGATAATTCTTTTAGCAAATACTAGGGGTGGGGGAAAAAATCGATACTGTGTAGTATCGTGATATTTTGTTTGCTAATAATGTATCGATACAGGGACAGCAGAAATCGATATTTTGTTACAAAAAAGGTTTTTGTGCTCTGACTTCAGAGCATGTTGATCCTTTTTCTGAGCAAGAATCCTGACATTCCTTCACTGTCCAAATGTGTTTAACTTGTTTTTGGCAGCAATAAACATGACAGTTTACTTATTTTAATTTAAGACATGTTTTATTTTAATTAAGTTTAAAACTTTTTTATTTAATGTAAAATTATATTTTGTTTTAATTTACTTTCAAATTCTTCAGTTGCTGAAGGGGCTGCATAGTTTTCATAAATTGCATAGTTCAGAATAGCTGTAATTGTACCAGGTGGTTGCATTCAGTTAAGTTGGACTAGACTGTAATACAAACCGTTCAGTTTGTCAACAATAAAACTGAAATGAGAGAAAGACTGAGTGTGAGACTTTGATATTAGATAAAATGAATATTGATAAAGTTTACCTTTATGTACAGAATCTGAATATCGCAAAATATTTTAAAAAATTGCGATAATATCGTATCGTGCGTTAAGTATTGTGATAATATCGTATCGTGGGATGTATGGTGATTCCCACCTCTAGCAAATACCCTCAGAATCTGTTATTATTTATCTCTTTACTCTGGGAAGGAGAATTATTTAGGAACATTGAATATGGCTGCTATAGACTGGTTATCACTTCCTTAAATTATCGGGTCATTCTAAAACAATCACATTTTAGATTCAGAGTGTTTCTGACTCGCTTCAAATTTCTTTCTGGTTTCTGGATACTTTCATACACTGTAACCATTGGCCATATTATTTAAGCAACATCTCTGTTGTAACATGATTTTGTTACTTTGTTTTTGGTAATCTGTGCTTCTGTCCATCATCCTAACTTAGCCACAGGGAGCTGGAGCCTAGCCCAGTTGACATTAGGCAAGAGGTATCCCAGACAAGTTGCCAGTCCATTACAGAGGGGTCATATTTATTAATGGGTAAATTCAATGAGTAACAGCTGACTTCAAGTCACAACTACCAACAAAAAACTCCAACAACTCGTAAAGTTGCCACGAGCGATGACAACGACTTGTAAAATCAGTCGACTACTATTAAAGGCTGGGGATACTTTACCCTCGTGTTTGGGTGTGTCTCTGTGTGTACTCGCAATCGAGTGTTAATGTTATTCATCGTGTAACAACCCCCAGGAGGTCAAAGGTGATGAGGTGCTAAGAAGTTCTTTGACACTTGACACAAACACACACACTGGCTGCTGTGGCTCCCCGCAGAGCAGGACTGTCACCACCTGGAGTGAAGAACTAATTAGCCTGTGATCTGTGACATAACCCGTGCTCGTGTACAGATGAATGCATGTCTGCATTATTTTGCCTCCTAACTGTTCTCTTTTCTCTTTTCCATGTGGTCCTGCTGATGACGTGGGATGGATTCTAACAGGTCAGTGTTCTTTCATTTTATGAGATTACCAAATGAAATTGACGGCGAGGTCTCTGTGAAATCCCTTTGAAACGGAGAGGTCGTGAGGCTGCCCTTTAATTGTGCTTTTAATGGTGACCCCTTGGTGCCCCAGTGTAAATAAAAGTGTCAGACAATAAAGCCATCACGCCAATGCCACTATTATCAAATAATGCTTAAAGCCTTTATGTTTATGTTTTAGACGACCTCTTGCTGCGTTATTACCTGACACTTCACGTTTCAGAAAGAAATTTCCTGTATTAACTTCTCAGAGTTGCACAGACCAGGGTCCACATTTCTTTATCTCTGCATTGCTGAGGCAGTGAGCAAGAAGACAATAAGTATTATGTTGTTTCTTAGCTTCATTTTGTACATATATATTATATTATGCTCAGTTTCTTAATATTTTACTATGAAATCAATAAAATGCTGTTCAGTTATTCACCTTAACGTAAGCAGAGTTTCAATCACTGGAGCGCTGGGAACGCCCGCCTTCCCCGTGTCCTCAATGATGGCTACACCCCTGCTGTTAGTAATATTTACTAAAGTGTATAAAAAAAATAGACAGTTTCTACTGGCAGCTTTGGTCAAACTGAGTGTGCAAAGCACAGATGTAAGTCGGCAGGTACAGTATTTAAATCCCTGTGCTGGTGATGTCATTCGTGCACATTCCCACAACATGAGCAGCGTTGCGTGTTCTTCTAGGCGCATATAGCTTTATTGCTCCATTCGTCACTGCCAGTATTTCGGGGGGGTTTTCACACTCCCAAGGTGAATAGGAATGAGTGATGGCCAATAGGCTCAGCTTTCTTCAATCTTCCTCTTCTCCCTCTATTCCGTGAGAAACTCAGGGAGGATGAGGGAAGTGGGGCTCCTCATCAATCCATCCACAGAGAGAGAGAGTGACGGGGTTCTGAGGAAGAGAAGGTGTGGGAGGCTCGGTTTAGCCAAGGGGAGTCCCAGCAGCGATCCACGCACACGCGCACACACGTACACGTACGCAGAGGAAGAATAACACCCATATATCTGGCGCGTCAACAACCGGCCTCTGTTTGCACAGCGCTGACACCGGCACAGCCAAACTGCTACTGGAGTTTCTCATCACACGTTCGGTGCTGTTTGTGTGTGTAGGTGCACAACCGGGCGCTTTGATTCTGTGTGTGTTGGCACGCATTTCCATCTGTATTTGTTTTTCACGAGCACAAGTGTTGGCTGCCCCCAGGTGTGTGTGCGTGAGAGCGTGCCAGATGGCAAAGTGGATCTGTCCACATCGGTCCACACTGGAATATTGTCATAGCCACAGTAGGGAGTTCTTTTGTGCATATGGTTGTTTGGAGTTATTTTATTTAATGCTGTTTGAAATATTTTTTTGTCTCTTTCTGTCAAATATACGCAACTAATACATATTTGCAAACCTTGACACCAACACCGTCTTCACTACCACTTTAACTGGGAATCGCACTAACTCGTGCTGTGTTGCCCACAGTACCAGTACCACGTTGGCTAACTTTTGTTTAGTTTACTGGATTGACTTAAAGTGCAACCATCAGGAGTCTTAAATTCACGACTCTGGTGAGTGAAATCCTTCTAGTGAAAATATCTGAATCTGTCACTGATGCTTTTGTCCCGCCCCCTTTGACAGCTTTGCTTCAATGCAAACATTGTGCCACAAGCTGTGTCCGTCTTCTCATTTAGTTTTGTTTTTGCCGAGACCGTCTCCTTTTTTCGGTATGATGAACGATCAGCAGCTAATCTTCTGTTGGTCTCTCTTTCTCTAACTGGACTGCTGCCCACCTCTCCTCTGTGCGGATTTAGCAAACTACAGATCTCCCGATTGGAGGCGAGATTGCCTTTTTGACAGATGAGGTGGAAACGTCTGCTTTTTTTTCTGAGAAGTATTAAGTCTGGTATGTTTTGTGCACTTTGCATGCAAAGAATTTGGCTCTAGTTTGTGGATAACATCCAGAGCTACTGAGCCTTTTCTTCTTCGAAATTCTGTGAAGTGCAATGAATACTTCAGTTGAAGATCTTGCAAAGTCATCCCCTTCGAGGCTGCGAGAAGGAACTCTGTAACTTATTGCCCTTAAAAAAAGAAATCACTTAGCTCTCTGTTTGATCTCCTTTGTGAAATATGCCGCCAGACAGCGTTTCACATAATCCCGCGCCGTTCGTAGCCGACGACGGGCCTTATGACTGCAGTAAATTACAAAATGGCCGACCTAAGCAGAGGAGCTAGAAAAGTAGAAGAAGAGGGAGGGAAAGGATGGCAAAAACACACTTTGGTAAACTAGCGTCTCCCCCACCTCTGCTCCAGCTCCCTGGGATCAAACAAGAGGGAGGATTTGGACGAGTAAATCATTTCCTTCAAGTGGTGAACTCTCAGGGCCAGCAGAATGAGTCAGACGTGTGTGTTCATATCAAGTGGAGGCATCACAGTAACACTTTGCCAGAAAGCCTTTCTGCTTTTCTCTCACACTCTTCCTCAAATGATGGAAAATGTTGGACTTTGAAGTTCCGATAAGGAAAATTCATCACATTCTCTCAGGCTGCCTTTGCTGGTGAAACCATTACGTCTACCGATGTTTATTGGGCGGTGCCCCGAGTCACCGAGTAGAAAAACATCCTTTCATCTTACCAAAGAAAAATTATTAGCCAAGCGTTTCAAAACCCTTTGGCACAATGCTCCGCATTCATTTATTATTAACCTTCGAGGCTAAAAAGGAAGGGTTACGCTAATTTAGTTTGTATTTTTAAGGGGATTTTTCTGCACGTGAGCAAAAATGTGAGGTCGTAATTAATTAAGGTAACAGAGAGGTTTAGAAAACAGCTGCATCCTCACCTGTAGCAGGAACATTGTATCCAAGTCTGATTGTTGATTCGTGGCCTCACTCTGACATTTGGCAGAGATTCCCCTCCCTGTCTGCGAATCACTGCGGCTAATATTACAGTCACTCTGAAGATTGAACTTGTGACATTTATAGCCGTGCTGTGATATTATTGTACCAGTGTGTTCAGAGCAACCCCTCCTTTGGAAACAGCCCCTGTTTTTGCTTTTACAGCTTCACCTAGCACTTCTGCCCATCTTATAAAACTCCCTGCGTTTGCGTGTGAGCGTGTCAGATGTGGGAATGTTTTATCTTTCCTCAGTTATCCTTTTTCACTTAATGACTATTCCTCTGGACGCCACAGCCAGACGTTGTGTTAAAAGTTTCCTCCTCTGAGGTGTAATGCAATCTCGCCACGGTCAAAGAGCCTGACAGGGCTGGAGACACTGGTGTGTGTGCGTGTGTCAGTAAGACTGGGGCCTGTCACTATGTGCTCGACAAAGCAGTAGCAGTGTGTCCACGGCGCAGTACTTTGACTCCATGCGTTTGTGTTGCTTTGTTTAATCTTGCTTACCTGCAAGTGTGTGTGTGTGCGCGCGTGTGTGTGTTTCTGGTTTGAGGTTATTGTGAGCGCCGGGTGAAAAGAAGCAGAGCCTGGATCTGCTTTCTATCACACCGATCTGCTGAGGGCCAGAAAAGACCCGACTTCTCACACACAAACAGGCGCACACACCTATTCATGCACGGTTGATTAAACCAGCCAATAGTCAAACAGAACAAGAAGGCACGACTAAAACTCGCTGGGCTGCACATGCAGGGCACAAACACTCCAGCAGCACCTGGTGTAAAAATAGATTTCACGCAGTGTTGTTTTGTAATCTGCAATAATCCCAAAACAATCCATACTAAGAAATATCTGCAAGTCTCACACAGCGTTGTACATCAAATCCATACAATTAGTCTATTCATCCGTTTTAGTCGTGAATTTTGAATTATGTTTTCATTTTATAAACTTTTAGTATAATATCTAAAATCTAAATCTTTAATTAATTAACTTAAATTATGTTAATGAATTGAACTTGTCTGAAAGATGTGGCAAAATGACAGGAAGTAAATGTCCTCGCTGTGTTTCCATAAAAGTTAAGCACATCTTCAGAAATGACATTAAAACTTGTGTGACAGGCATCACAGGGTGCTTTCTTTACTTGCTCGTTTGCAGCTTGAGGGCATTGATTACATCATATGTAATGGATCAGAAATCATAAAAATGCTTGTTTTCATATCTCAAAGTGAGGGTGGTTTTCAGATAAATAGCAGAAGGAATGTGCTGAATTTTGGCATTACGTGCTCATAATCTTGTCATAAAATTGATGAAACTGAAAGCGTATGACTTCTGTCATTCACTTAACGGGCTCTACACATCACTGCCATGCCACACAGACACAAAGCCTGTAATAAACATGTCATGGGAGGCTACTCAGCTAACCACCAACAGTATGTGAAGGAGCGAGTTAGAAAACTTCTAAATCTAAAAACTAGGATCATGTAATAAACATGTCCCTGTGACTGTGGTTACCATACAACACGTAATCAAGTCTAAATAATAGAGCAGTCCATGCAGGGCACATTTAGAACTCATATAATGTACAATAGAAAAATTCATGTCTGACTTTAAAATACAGCCTAGTGATGTCACAGCTGGTAAAATTCTTGCATTAATTATGATTTGAAAGTTTTGGCTGTAAAAATGTTGTTTTCTCTTCTCTCTTTAATGCAACTGCATCTCAAAAAGTTTTATTACTTAAAATGTATATTTCAGCCCTTGTGTTTTTAACAGGGTAGATCAACAGTAATGAAATATGATTTGTGTTTGTTTGTCTGTGTGTTTCTGCACTTGTGGCATAGAGTGGTCATGCTTCTCCCTGCTTCATCGTTGCAGCAAAGATTTGTAGAGATGCTGCAAATCCCCCAGCTGACCACTCCTGACTGGTCTAACTGGACTTGTTAAGCTTACAGTATAATATGCCTTGTGGTTACTGTTGCGGTGATTTGATGTGAATAAACCTGAAAGGTTTGTCAGCCGGAAGACGCAGATTTTTGTCACATTTGTGTCTATTTTTTGTTTTTTGTTTATTTGTAAGCAAACACTTCTATGGCTCGCTAAAGCTGACTTTGCTCTTTGGTCTGTGCTGGCTCTCACGTTCACATGCGCTTCACCCTCTTGCTTCTTGACTCTCTGCGAGCTGTAAGCCTCCAAACTAACCAAAACAATGCAGACAACAAGTACCAAACAAGTGTGTTGATCTTGAAGTATTTCAGTTTTTCAACGTAAAATTCCTGGAAAACTGTCGTGCTATCATCTAGTGAGTATTAAGGACTTTCTTAACAAACAGCAACAGATGAAGATGTGCTGAGCAGCTGTGGAAATAGAGCCATCACATGAGTCGTAGGCAGGGCGCTGAGAGCTCAGTGCTATCTTCTCTCATCAGAATTGGCTATGAAAGGGTCAGCATGTGTGCTCTCCTGCCAATATTTCACTATATGTGTTCACGCTGTTTTGCAGATACAGGGGTAAAATAGGGCTGAACGATTATGGAAAATAATCTAATTGCGATTTTTTTGCCCCAATATTGCGATTGCGATGCGATATGCGATTATTTTTTAAGGTCTTTGTCTTCTGTATTATTAAACAAAGACAAGCAATACATCTTATAGTATGGCCAATACTATATTACATTAATTTTAAACTGTTCTTTCCTGGAAGACAGACCTCTGTTATGATGACATGAGGTGATGCATGAATTGATGACTGACATTTTTATTTAACTTCTTCAATCACAACAGTATATTTGAACATACACAATAGTTTATTTTTAGCTTACAAACATCTGAGCATAAAGTGCTGACAAGGAACCCTGGTGTAAACATTAAAATGAAAGTCAGTACAATGTGCAGATTGCAGAAATATACATAAACAAAATCAGTGGCTTTACCACACTCAGTTTTTCGACATCTGTGAACTACTAGACAGTCATTCAATTAAAAAATAATATTAAATAAATAAAACTAATAAATAAAAAATACACACATCTTACTGATCTCTGCAGTCAGTAACATTACACATAAAGTGCAAACATAATAGCAATTGTATAAACACACACACAAACACGCCTTTAAAGTTTAAAGGCGTGAAATTGGACGGTCTAGTTCTGATTAGCGTCACCGCTGTCTCGGTGGAGTTTAATAAACTCGGCCGTCTGCTTCTTGCTATCTAAAATATAACCAGACACTGGTGTAAATTCTCGACTGTCTCATACTTCTGTTTAATAAGTTTTCTGTTTGACGTTTAGTCAGCTGTGTGAAAACCAAGGAGGAACCCACCCGGGGGATTAATAAAGTTTTTTTTTATCTAATCTAATAACTTTAATCTCAGCCAAACCGATTTACTCACGAACAAACAAAACACTGAAAAAAGCCCAACAATAACATTTTTAGGTTGTCTAAGTGACTTATATATCACGTTTAACCCGAGCAGCGAAACTCCGCGGTGATCTGAAAATGATGTGCCGGGAGTTGTGCCGCTCTTGGCCGCATCAGTAACCCTCGAGCTCCCGGCTAGCTGTCGAGCTGGTGGGTAGCAGACGCCTCTGAAAACGTCGAAGCACTTTTGCAAATATGGGATATCTTGATAAACCGAGCAGATATTTGATCTTTACACAACTACTTTCTCGCCTGAAAATATGTTAAAAGTTTATTTTGTGACCCAGAAAGATTAGTATGAGTAATTTTAAAACTTAGTAGCAGCCGCCATTGCTGGAAACTGGAGTTTGGCTGGGCCGCACTATGAATTCTGGGATATGGTAGTAATTTGGACAGCCTTCGGCGCGTCGCTGTGACGTAATCGGTCTACAAATGCGGCCTCAGGAGGATGCAGCCCATGAATTTGGACATGTCCAGAGTATAATCGCAGCCTTTGCGGTTAGAAAATTGCACTTGATCATGTCGCGATATTATCGCAAATGCGATATATCGTTCAGCCCTAGGGTAAAATTGTCAGACCCTTTCACCCTCATGTGTTATAAGTCCCATTAATAGCACACTGATCCGCATAAGCTGTGTTGACCCCATAATGTTCTCCCTAGTGGGTGCTCGCAGTGGTGGCATTGAGGTCACTCGTGTATCGTTTACATGTTTGTTGTAATTTAACGCTCCTTTAAGCTTGTTTTCACCGTGTTGTTGTGTTTCGGACACGAGGTATATATCCTCACATCTGTTTGGAGTGACAACCCTCCTAATTTGACTCCCGCCCTCATTCTCACCCCTGTTTACCCCCAGCATGCCCTGCTACCCAGCTGACCTTATCAGCACGTTGGGGCAGGAGTGCAGGGTCCCACAGGAGGACGGGGCTCCGCTCATCCACCCGGCTTAGGAGGGCAGGGATTGGGTTTAGGCGACAGGTGCCAGAGGGACCAGCCAGTCCCTTTGCAACAACACACACATACACTCACACACATGGAAATATATACACACTGAATCTGGCCGTGCCTTAATCCCCAGCCAGCTGTTGCAGTTGCTAGCCCAATCAGTCTAAAGTGTCGAGCACTGGGGAAGCTTGTGTGCGTTTGTTTGTCAGGGTGGAGGGAAATGTGTGCGGGGAGGGTCAGGTAGCTGTCATACATGCCAGTCATCCTAGCAGTCCAGTGCATTTGGAATTGGACCCCTCTCCACCCGATGACGGCCCGGGCGCCCAGTCTGATAGATTCATAACACATGTTCCTGGCACCGTCTCACACACTCACAAATAATACACCCTCATTCATTATCCTCCCTCTGGCTTAGATATGCCCAATCCTATCACAGACCACGCCAAAGGCCAGTAGAGGTGAGACAGGGCAGACACCCCTCTCTCCTCACAACACCCTCCTCTCCTTTGAGCTGGCCCATCCTTGTGTGACCCTATAGACACGGGCTAATCCATCAGGAGCACGGGGCGGGGGTGTTTGGGTAAGGGTTATGGATTGTGCTGCGTCTGCTGTCAGAGGGTATCGCTGCCAGTTCGTGGCTCATGTCATCACTGGGGTTTCTCAACATCTAGCAGATTATAGCAGGATGGCACCGATTGTCAAACAGAGTCCACTGTAAAAAATCATAAAGGCCCAGGCATTGGTGAGACACGCGAGCTAATACTGGTATTTACTGAAAATTTCAATCGGATAAAATCACTCGCAGTCGGCTGCTTTGGACCAGAGTTCGCCTTTCTCTTACAGTTCTGACCTTCAGTACAAAACATGAGTTTTTTGGTCATAGAGCCGCATCACTCCTGACGTTTATTATTTATGTTTAACATTTATTTAACCCACAGGTTAAACTCTAGTGATTAATAACGTCTTTTGCACGAGTATCCTGGGCCCAGATACGCAGCACCGTTGTTGCTCAGGTGCCTTTAGGAAAAAAGATGATTTGCAGAACAGAAATAATATTAGGAATGGTTAGTTAATGTTAATGTGGTAATGTAAGCTAGCCGAGTGTGAAGCAGCGGGAATGAGGATCAGGTTCATTCTTTGGCCCAGGACGACTCTGACATGCAGACTGGAGGAGTCGAGGGTTGAATCGTCCGGTTAGTAGTCAACCAGACTTAGCTCGTTACCCACAGCCGGCAAATAAATGGATGGACGAGTTTATTTCTTTCTCTTTAATACTGCTTGACAAAAATAGAAAATATTGTACTGTACTTTAGTACTTGTTTATTAACGTGTACATAGCATTCAACATCACAGTGCAGGATCAAACCGTTAGAAGCTTCAGCAACACAGATGGAGACAATCATCAACATTGCAGCAGCACTGAACACGGAGATGAGAAACACAAAATCAAGGATATAGCAGATTACCATAAGCAGCTGATAACCCACCTAAACTAATTTCATCAGCTGGGCTCTCGGGGAGGCTTCAAGGGTAATCTGAATGCTGATCGAAAGCCTTTTTTTTTCCCATGACAGGAATACGGCTTCTTGCTTATATGGGCACACCGTGGCTGTTAATAGTCCTGTTTCTGTAAAGCAAATGCAAGTCTTATGATGACTCATGCTGTGTTTTAATTTCACTACATACGTGATCACAAGATGAAAATCTGCAGCACTTGAAGCAATTTCCGCTGAGCTAATTTGTTGTTGTTGTCTTATAAAGCGAGCTGTACATAGGGAGCTTTAAGACGCTGACCTTCCTCCGCTGAGTGTTTAAAAAAGTGCAGGTAAAATGAGAAAGTGTTTGTTTTGCTTCCCAGGAAAGGGCAGCTTCCAGTTAGACATCCTCTTTCACATGGGTGTCGCTGAAAAGCAAATGCAAGTCTTATGAGGATGATTCACATAATACGATGATTTCTTAATGTCATTAGTCTATTATGTGATCACAAGATGAAACTCTGAGCTACATCACCAGTTCATATGGACCATTTCCACACATCATGTTGTGTATGAATATGATATCAGTTAAAAGCCACATCAATAAGATGTGTTAATACGATCCACTCTGCAGTCACAGTCTATGCATTATCCAGACCATCCTTTCTCTGTCAATAACGCAGCTAGTGATGCTCCCCTGATAGTGATTGCTATAAAAGAGCAGAGTGAGCTCGTATTGATATTGGAAAAAAGGAAAAAAAATATATGAGGTGAAGTTGTTCAAATTTCACATTGACTTTATTTCTGGGTGTAGCCACGGGATTGGTAGAGACTTAACAGAAGTAGATCCAATATCAATGCTTTTAGCCCACATGGCCAGTCTTCACATAATCAATGCTGTTTGACAATCAGAAGCAATTAGCCCAGAAATATTTGAAATGATGAGTATAATATGTTTCTCGCAGGAAATACTAAAATAAACTTTCACAGGACAGAAAACTTTAGTATTCTTCAGGACATTCTGCTCTTTTCAAGTAAAGCAAGTAAAGTCTTTTTTTAAATTTAAGATTACTAGGATCCTTCAAGTGTTGATCGTGTATATTAGCAGGCCGGCTCTAACTGCTTAGTTCAAGTTGTTCAAGAGGGCCATGAAACATGGTGACAAACAACTAAATTAGGTTAAAGTTAGGAGTCTCTTCTCAATAACTGAAACCTATTTACTCAAATAGAAAAATGAAGCTGTGATAAGTTGGCATCACATCACAACATCCTTCAGAATCTTTGACATTGCCAGACGGTAGCCGGTCTGATCACGGCCTCTAAATTACGAATGGAAAATCATTCCAAAGAAGAATTTCCACCATTGTGTGGTTTTAGTCAGTTTTATGAAATTTGATGACGCATCCAGATGATACAATGATTTTAGTAAATATGCTGCCAATATGCAAAGGATCCCTGCTTTGGTTTGTAAGGAGTCCCGTGGTCTAACTCGTTGCTGGTCTTATGCTTTTCTTGTACCTTAGCATCATAATCTCGTTGTCTGTTGTGACAGCCATGTGCTCCATACGCCGTTAACCCACCATACAGCCCCGTGACATCATAACGTCTGTGTTGCACTTTTAATAGTAGCTCTTTGTTCAGAAAACACTCTAAAAAACCTGTTTTTATGTGAAAGTCCTCTTTTTCACATCGGCAGCGTGTACATGACCAGGCCCACTAATGTCACAATGTTGCTCTGATGTTGAAGTCACATTACAGGTTTAACAGCTTTACTAAGAAGACACCAGATAACGTCTAGTGATGCTAACTAATGCCAATATTGAACAACTTTGCTTTCCAGTCTGAATGTATGGCATGATGGGATTTGTAGTGACCTCAAGGTCTTCCACTCGCTTCAGGTGTTTGGTTAAAAGAAGGAAGTTTGATGATGTATTAACTCTGGGACATGATTCAGGCAGGATGTGGCTTTCATGGATACCTAAGGCATCGGGCCGCTTCTTGAAAGCTGCTGCTTGTATTTTGCAGCTGAACACTCTATGCATGTGTAGTCTATAGAGTCCATGTGGTTACTGGACTGTACAGACGTGTGCGTATGAAACTGAGTGTGTGCATGTGTGTGTGCGTGAGAGAGAACTGGAGAGCCCCTGAGTGCTCTTTGTGCTAATAAAACAGCAGCTCTATGGGACACTGGACACCCTGGATCAAACTCCATCACATTACTGAAATATTACACCTCCCCAAGCCAGGGGCCTGCAACCAGTTGATGTGTGTACATGTCAAAGGTGTGTGCGACTGCATACATCAACGGGCGTGAGTAGTGATGCATTCTCATATACACAACTGGGCGTGTGATGAAGTATGCATGCAGCCATGAATAGTTCTATGTGTGTTTACCCATGGTGTTGTCAGCATCCTGACAGTCCCTTCACAATATGCTGTCTGTGTCTGCTCTCTAAGTGCTGGTGCTCGTATTGATCCCCGTCCTGTAGGGAGGATATTGTAATATGTGAAGGCTCGATGTCTCTTTGCCACACTGCCACAGAACACATCCAGACTCAGCTGAATAAAACTGTTCATCAGTTGTCACAGTATAGGAAGGAATTTAAAGTTCTTCCTCTTTCATGCTGTGGCTGTGTCTAAGAGCACAACTGTGCAGCCTGAGTGACACTTTATCTTTATTAAATACATTTGAGTGCGTTTTAACCACATTGTTCAGAATCGCCCCTTTCGATTTCTGCCCATAGTCAAGTGAGCTAAACTAGCAAACTTACTAAGAATGCATACACCCCAGACCTTTTGCCCCCTAACGCAACACAGCCTGATAATTTCTCACATTTGTTATGTGTAGGTCTGCATATATTTGTATATCAGGGACAAAGGAGTGGGAGCAGGGGAAGCACAGAGATTTAAAGCTCCACTCCCAGCGCTTCCTCTCAGGGTCAGGACCTCAAGGCTTTGATCTCTCATTAGGGGGCAACCATAACACATACACCAGCTCAACCTCTACTATATCACTAGCATGGAGAGAGAGCGCGGCATGCTTAAAGGTTAAACGGTCTAATTTAATGACTCGGCACAAAACACACGGGGTGGAAGAAGATGAAACGATAGATGTTGTGCAGAGATAAAGAATGAATGAAAAAGTGTTAGTATATATAAATACTGAAATACAGCTTGACTATGGCCTACATGCTTCAGGTTGCATTATTGTTTTTATTCAAGTCACCAGCAGAAATTTTAAAGAATCACAAACTCCTGTAAATTCAGTGTAATTTTTTTTTTTTCTCTAAAAACGGTTGATATAGACACAAACTGTTAGCTGGCATAATTATAGTTGTCAGCCTTAATTTGTCAAAGCCCAGTGTGGCCATAGGGCAGAAAACAGTGGCAGAGCCAAAAACAAAGCTTATCACTCCTTATCAGAGGGTGAGGACAGCGAGACGTTGTTAGGAATCAGCAATGATCCCGATTTCAGTCTCAATTCCACCCAGCACAGATGAGCTCAGGGCCTGCCATCACAACTAAATTGCACTTGACCGTGACAGGTGTTTAATACAGCGTAACACTGGATTAGATGACACGTTAATGAATCTTAGGGTGAAACGGGACAAATACACAAAGCAATTCAAAGAGCGAGAGAAAGCCACGTAGATGTTTCATGTTTTTAATGTTAAAATATAATTATTGTTATTATTCATGAATTTTCAAATGTATTGCTTTACCATACAGCTGTTGAGCTAGTAAAGCACATCCTTGATTATTTTGGGATTATTTACTTTACGTTTCTGAACCAAAACATTTGTTTTAGTGGTTGGATGTTATGTCCAGTGGATTGTGAATTCTGTTTTTTAGTTAATAACAGTTTGTTTTTTTTAAACAAATGTTTGACAGATTTTTAAAATTTGCAGCCACATCATCTGACATATTTAGTACTAATCTTTTTTCAGTATTATCTAAATAAGATAACATGACAAATAAGACTTTATTTATCCCATATTTGGAAAATGATTTTGTAGCAGCTGATAAAATAATAATTTAAAAAATAGTCATCGTCACTATAATTATCATCGTGCATACTTATCATATACAAATTCATTTCAGTTCAGTTTTATGTGTATAACGCTAAATCACAAACAAGTTGCCTTGAGGCATTAATATTATTCTGTACGGGCCTACAGTGATATAGAGAAGGGTTAGCATTAGTAAGATGAACTATTACAAATTCATCTAAGCAAATAAATTTTTAAATGATAACAAAATTTTTAAAAAAGTGATAAATTATTAAAAGTTATACATTATGAGTGTTAGTGCATGTGTTTTGAAAGATTTCTTGCATCGTGTATCATGTACCTGTAATCACATAGTAAAAAAATTTAACCCGTGGTTTAGGCTTGAATTAATTTGCCACTATGTGTTTATACACCAGTCTGCAGTTTACCATTAGTCATTATTTATCTCTGGCTGTCTCTCTCCCCTCACCTCTCGCTGATTGCAGCTGCCGCTCCCTGAGCCTGGTTCTGCTCGAGGTTTCTTCCTGTTAAAAGGGAGTTTTTGCTTCCCACTGTTGCTCATAGGGGGTCGTTTGAATGTTGGAGTTTTTCTCTGTATTATTTTAGTCTTTACCGTCAAATATGAAGTGCCTGGAGGCAACTGTTATTGCCATTTGGTACTATTTAAATAAAACTGAATTGAATTGAACCACTAATTTTTTAATGCTTCAGATGTTGCTCTAGCCTTAAGTTTATAGTGAAAACATAAATATCTGACTGAAATCTACCAAAAGAAATAAGAAATTGACACCACCTGAATTTTCTACCACTTATTTGAGTCTGCCCGCCACCAGGCCCTCTGACCACCACCAGTAGGCAACGGGTGAAGTGTCTTGCCCAAGGACAAAACGGCCGAGAATGACTGAGCCGGGGCTCGAACCGGCAACCTTCTGATTATAAGACGAACGCCCAACTCTTGAGCCACGATCGCCCCACTTTACACTTTCGGAAATCCTTATGCTCAAGCATGGTGTTTGTTATCTACAAGCTGTGCATCTTATCATAGAAGTCCAACAAAAAACACAACTGGGGTTCGGATCGAGAAGGGATGTAACTCCCAGTCACATCCCTTGAGGTCACACTCTCCTTGCCCATATGAGTGTACAAGTCCCCAGTAGGTGAGTGAAGTCCCAAACATCACTGGATACACCGAACTGTCATTTTGTCCCATAAGTGCAAGCAACAGGCAGGACCTGTTCAACTTCTTTGTCCACCTGGAAAACATACAGACACTGAACTGGGGGAAAACACGTGTAGCAGCCACTTTACTCCCGAATAACCAAAGCACAGAGTCCCTCCTACAAGTGGTGGCCCCACAGGAGGGAGGACCCATGTATTGGTGTCTCTGGTGTCACAGTGAGACCCTTTGTTCAATAAACACTTGCTAAGAGGTTTAGTCATGGTTTAAAAAGTCACACTTCTTATACATTTGCTTATTTAAGGACAAGTCCAAATGATGCAGTTCTCATTACACATAAAGGACAATGCAGGATTCCAATTCTTTAGCTGCCATTTACTGTTATTTAATGACCAATTTCTACATATTCAGTATATCATAATATTCAGCCATTATTTGAATGTCTCCTGAAGTGCATTCCCAGGTTTAGCCTTCTCAGCGGTAAAAATGTGAATCCAAAGTCAAAAGGTGTGATTGATCATGCTGTGGAAAATGAAACTCATGTGAATGTTTTTGCTTCGACATTCAGGGACATTTCCCAGTGGCGCCAGAGGAGGTTAGGCGGGTTAAGAATCTTAGCAGGACTGCTAAAGCCTTTTGGAGCGGCTCCTTATTAATCTCTCCCACACCCCCAGCAAGACATTAGCAATAGGTTTAGGCCGATTTACCTTGCCAGATTTTTCCAATCAGTCGTACACATGTGTACACAAACACAGATACAGAAAACTATATTTTATCTACACACTTGCAGACTTTAACAACAAGCAGCTGTTTTCCTTGCATGCATCTGTCTGTCTTCTTCACTCGTCTGTTCTTCACTTCACTCATTTCTTGCTTCACTTTGTATAAAGTTACATTTCTTTCATTCCTTTTTCTCAACTTCATCATTTCCACCCCTTTTTGGATGAAACCACCATTCTCGTCTCCAATTTTCTTTCTGCTCTAGCAATTTCCTTCATAGCTGTCTTTCTATCAATTTATTTCCTGTATTCTTCCTTCTCTATAATTTCCCATTTACCTTCATTTGATGGGTATTTGGGTTCTTCATCTTGTTTCTTTCTAAAGTCATTCCCCTTTTCTCTTTTGATTTTGTTTCCTTGAACCATCCAGTAGGGGAGGTGATTTATCACTGTTCTTGGCCTGCATCGACATAATGTGGCTTCTAAGTTTGATAGAAAAAAAGGTTGTTGTGCATTAGTTAAATATTGAAGTCTCACACAGAAGAGCAGGATTCAGACCCTGTGTAGTTTTTCATCTTACATCTGTTTGTTTTCTCTCACTGGTATGACTCAATGATTCTGTTATATTATGGTTGTGGTTTTCTGTAGGCAGCACACAGTTGTACAGTCTTTAATGTTAAACTCGGTTTTACACTGTGGACCAGTGTCACAAATATTAATGCAAAACTTTACTGCAACACCCTGGTGTGCTGAGATTTTTGGACTCTCTTTCACACCTCAGCTTGCCACCCCACCCCCTCAAATCCTAGCATGGACACCCTGTGTGTTGGAGGGGTGAGTTAAGACCCCCCGACTATCCTGGATTATCCTTCATATAAGAGCCTTAGTGCTGGCCAGTACTGCAGGACTACTGTCCACGTCAACATACACTCTCTCTCACACACACGTATGCAATCATATGCGACCTCAGAGGAGGAATCAGGGCAACAAGGATACAGCTCAGTGATAAGGAAAAATAATAACAGGCAGGTCTTCATAAGTGTGTCTTTCAGCATCATGAATAAATGATTCTTCTTTGGACTTGTAATGGAGTCGCTTTCCTGTCCCTGACTTTAAAATCGTAGATTTTTTTCCAAGTCACTTCAGTTATTTGTGGATTAAAAATGTTGGAACAAAGAAAACAAACATAACAACTTTGAAATGACAAACTCAGTTAGATAATCAATAGAAATGTACTTATTGGTTCATTAATTTATTATTGTTTGAAGCGAAGGTTCAAACATTTCAAATATCACCTTCGTTTCTCGATAGCTTTGTTGCAATTTTATAGACATTAGAATTAAATTATTTTCAGTAAAACAGATTTTTATGTACTTTCAAAAATGCAGCAATTGTACAAAATGTTAATATTCCCCATTAATACCTGTGTAACTGCAGCACCCAGGTAACAACATAAGCTTTATGTACAGACGTCAGCTTGCATATATTGATGTGACAGCATGCTTATGTTGTATCATTTAACTACCACCTACACTACATCTACACTATATGTTGCTGCAATCAGTGCACTTGTTTGCAGAGCTGAGTTATTGGTTTCATCTAAAATAATTTTTTAATACTAAAATAATTAAAAGAGGGCATAGTCATGTCTACATTTGCAGTTTAGCTTTAATGAAATTGACTGAAAACACTTTACTCTGTTTTTGACTTTTCATTATCAAACATAAAATTGGCTTTAAATACTATTGTTGAGTAAAAACGTCAAGAATCTTTATTGTCATCTTTAAAAGAAGTGATCCAACTTTTAAAATGTATGTTAGACAAGAGGGGAATTCTGGAATAAGCTGGTGAAGTGATGGAGTGTGCCCAGGGGCCACATAGTGGTGGTTGTAGCTGACTTCAGTAGGTGAAGGGGACAGACGTGATGAGGAGGTGTTGGGTAGATGTGGTGTTAAGGAGAGAATGAGGAAGAGCACATGATAGTGATTTTCCTAAAAGGATGGAAATGGCTGCTGTGAACAAATAGTTGAAGAAAACAGAGTAACATAGAGCAACGTATAAGAATGGAGGGAGGTGCACATCTTTTGCTGAAGGTGCAATCTGATAGAGATGGGAGACTGGGGAGAATGTAGCTCGGCAGAGTTGGATGGTAGACTGTAGGATGACTCTGGAAATCAAGAAGAGCAAGGGAGTGAAGGTAAAAGCAAAAGTCGAAGAAGGACGAATGTTGCACAGAGTTCAGGAATGAGTTGAGACATGATAGAAAACAGCCGGTAGATGACTGTGAAGGTACAGCTGAAGTGCTGAGAGAAACTGTTGAGAAGGTGTTAGCTGTTTGCACTGGACTGATAGAAGAAGACATCGAGGTCTGGTGGTAGAATGAGGAAGCACAGGAAAGGATCCGAAGGAAAAGGTTAGCAAGAAAAAGTGGGATAAGCAGAGAGGTGAAAGAAGTAGACAGGAGAGAGGGTGGATAAGGCAACGATCAGTAAGGAGGAAATGAAGAGGATGAAGAATGGGAATGCAGTTGGTCCCAATGACGTACCTGTGGAGGTACGGAGATGTCTGTTTTCCACCAGTACCTACTCAGCTCAACTGCACTTTACTCTGCTTCAATCAATTTCCATTAGAATTGAGTGCCACCTAATGTCTCTGGAGTCATTATAGCAACAGCGCCAAAAGTCCTGTAATGTCATTTGTATGTAACACACTCACAACACAACAATGGAGGACGTTAAGGTGATTTTGCTCCTGGTCTCTGGCTCTTTGTCCGACTCGGGGACTGCGGTTGTTAAAAATGGCAGTTTTGATTTCTGTGAAAGAGACACTCTCATGACTTATTTGGTCACGCTACTGGCTAGTCGATGCAGTCTGTTGTCACATTTTCAGATCAACTCAGATTGCTTGGAACCCCGGTTGAGTAGGTACCAAAGAAAGACCTGGTACCAGGTACCACTGCCTCTAAAAACTGAGTCGAGCTGAGCCGAGCAGAGTAGGTACCTCATGAGTGAAAAAGGGAGAAGGCAGTGGATGTTTTAATGAAATTATTTAACACAGGAGAAATGAGAGTGTATGGTTTACAAAGAAAAACTGTACTGATGCCAATTTTCAAAAGCAGAGCTGTAAAAATGTTGTTCTGCAGCATTCGCAACGCCACCACAGGGATCAGTATGTTGTCATTTCTCAAGCAAAAGCCTTGATAAAACTACTTACGTGGATATAAACTCAAATTCTGCTCCACACTCATCCAGGATATTACTTTTATATTAACAATAATAGTATTTGCTATTCAAAATAAAATAAAATAAAGAGTAAAATAAATTGTTCTTTCAAAATGTAGCACCACATTTCCTTGCCACGGTCAGTATGATGAAGACTTGAGGATGGTGGGTGTGTGTCATCAAACAGGCGACCAATGATCTGCTGCCGTTGTCTGAAGTTTACAGCTTCATTTAGGAAAACGTCTCGTTCAGTCCACAGAGTTGCTGTGGAGGGCGTTGATTGATTTAAGCTCTCTCTCTCTCAGTGTGTGGATTTTTTTCAGTTGTGTGTGTGTGATAAAGAGAGAGGGAGTGTTTGGGCGGAGAAGGTGGAGATTAAAGAGGCGGGGTAGTTGCTGTGCTTTGGCCAATGCTCTATGGAGGCCAGTCCTATAAAGCGCTGCAGCCGTGAAATGCGTTTTATTGTCGCTTAATCCTCACACTGTGGCAGAGCCCCATTTCACACTGGATTGTGGGGGGGGGGCCTGTGTGTGTGTGTCAGTGAGAGAGTTTACGCGCTCACACTCCCCGGGGCCGTGGCTAATTGAACAAATTTGCACAGCAGGGGTGGAGGCACATGCACTGCAGGAGATTTGATTTATGAGCACTGAGGCTGGAGCACACATATACTGACAAAGATGGCACATCTGTGCAAATAACTGAATATATAGCATTTATTATATGCATACATATTTCTTTCAAATCATCAAAGACACACTTACAAGCAAGAACATTCTGGTGTTAGATAGTAAGAAAGTGCAGTCACCACTGGATTGTTTACCTGAAATTAAAAAAAGAAATTCCCAAAAAGTTGGGACACTTTCAAAATTGCAACAAAAACTAAAATCTGTAATTTGATCATTTACTTCAACTGTAATTAATATGGCAAATGAGCAAAGATTTTCAGGGTCAACACCAAACAAGTTTACCCCAGGCTCTCTCTCCAGGCTCTCCTACTTTGTGCAGAGTGAGGCCTAATATTGTCCTGCTGACACAGACAATGTCTTGATGGGAGCATATGTCTCTCTAAAATTTCTATGTAACCCTCTGCATCAATGGTGTCTTCGTATGTGCAAATCCCCCACGTGCACTGATGCACCTCCACACCAATAGGCTTAAAAAAAGGCTTTTTGTGTCTCGGTCCATCATAAAATGGTCTAAACCAGAAGTAGTATGTTTGGTTTTATGTTTCCATGTTTATTTCTGATAAACACAGAGTTTTTGGAAGTCATTTATTATCGTAAATGTACACATCTGGGTCAGAATATGTACAGTATTCCACATTTGATCCCGTTTATGTAATAGCTCGGCAAGTTCACGAGGTAGGTGGTCAAACAAAGGCCGTCATATCCTATAGAATGCATCGCAATTGCCCTTTATAACGGCACTAAGGCGCTCCATTGGGAACACCTTGAATGTTTCTCTGTACCACTGTGTAACAGTGGGGGGGTCGTCTCTGCATCCATTGAAACACATCGCCTCACTAAATGTAAAAGTTTACATAATAAAAGCATTTGTACAGAAGACAGAGCGAGCCCTTCTACAGATAGACCCAAAAAGAACAGCACAGGGTTCAGTGGGACTGTCTGGTGAAAGATTGAGTTTAGCTCTATAGCAGTGTTTTTCCAAAATCTAACAATTAAAGGACATTGCCATATGCGATGGCAGTAAGTCCCCACATCTGTATTGCACAACTCTCGGTGTTTAATTTTGCTTTAGGAACTACCACCAATAAGCCCAGACAGTCACGTGTATAGTTATGTGCACGTTGGACATCAAATCTTCTGCCGCCTTTTTTTAAACTATGGCTGTTTGTAGAAGTCATGGAAGACCAAATGTTTTATAATCGAATCCCCTCATCCTCTGCAGATTTACCTTCTGTCGTCTCTAGTATTATTCTTGAGGTATCTAATTATTTGCCAACTTTTTAGCAGTGATGAATCCCTCTCCATCTTTACTTCTACAGCGATCGTGTTGTATTTCATCACCTGTTGCCACCGAATCGGATTAACTGTCAAATTCCAATAAAGTGCTTGAAAAACAAAGCATCTCCATAGGAGCTGTTTTATTCCTTCTTAAAATAGCAGCGAGGAGCAGTCATGACAAATTGTCTGATGTCTTCACCCCATCATTTCCATCTAAACGAATGCAGACACATGTTGCATGTTCAGCCCAGTGACCCCCCAGTGTAGTCAACTGCTGGGTGGTGTTTATTGCTGTGTTTTGGACTGGTGTGAGCTGCCTTGTTGACTGGTTTTTCTCTGCTCTCTCATTATGCTGCTTTGATGCTTCCACTGACACTTTGGTCAGAGTTTCCAACACCACAGCCGTGCTGTTTAAGGACAGCGCTCTATGTGTGTATTTGTGTGCGTTAGACTGAATGTGTATCTGTACACCGTGGTAGCTGGGTACATGAACGAAACAAAGTAGTGGCCACGCCAGCATCTGGGTCCCAGCCTGCAGAGTCATGGTGTCAAGGCGGTACACACACACACACACACACACACACTGCAGAAAATCAGTGTCACATTTAGCTTGGCTCTCTCCCAGCCCTTCCCTGTCATTTACTGTATTAGCTGTGGTCTCAGTGCTGAAATGGCTCATTATGTGGGCTGTGTTAGTGTGTATGTATATGTGTGTGAGAGAATGTGTATGTGTGTGTCTGTTTGTATGTATGAATGTGACTGATTATACTCTGTAAGTGTGTTAGCGTGTGTGTCTGCACGGGTGAGTCAGAGGATCGTGTGCGAGTGTACCCGAGTGTGTGCGTACATTTGTGTGTGAGATGCTGTTGTTGTTTGTCTCCCCACACCACCACAGTGCTGGCCGCACACCCTTTGATGTATCTGTGTGTCTGTGTGTGTGCACGCGCGTGCGTGAGTGTGTCTTGATGTTGTGGCCACAGTGGATGACAAGACGTCCTGCTCTTTCTCAGCAGGATCCTTCCTGCAGCTGCACACACACACACACACACACACACACACACACACACACAGGGTCCATCTGTACCTGGTTACCTCACCCTACTGGCCTTATTCATCTTCTCGTCTCTTCATTCTCCCTTCAGTCAGGAAGTGACATCATTCTTGATTATTTCTCTGTCTCAACCTTACATTACAAAGGTCATTTCAGTGGCTTTGGATCCAACTTCAATTTGCTGTGAACCAAACATTCATCTCTAGGGAGCATTGTGTACTAATTTTCAGTATATTAAATATGAGATACGGTGCCATGAAATATTCAAAGTATTTTCTGTTTCCCCCACAAACTGTATTCTCAGCAGGGTGGGTAAATGTATTTAGACCACCGTGCAACACAAAAAACATAAACCAAAGCTAGACTAGTGACTAATGAGTGCATTGAAGCCCCAGACTAAATGAAATCTGTCTGCATTTGCAGCACTTTGAGGCAGGGTGACCCCACAGCACCTACAGTGTTCGGTAGGAGGGAGAAAAACAGAAGCACATGTGCCCGCTTTCTCCAGCACAACAGCATTTTCTCTGTTTTTTTCCACAGCAAAAACTCTTTCCAAAGGGAAATATGCAAGTTTTATTTCATATTTTCTTGACTTCATCTTGAAGTAGTTGCCAAGAAAAAAAAAAGTAGAACTTTCACATCAAGGTTGGGAGTTAATATCTCGTATGAGTAACTTTATTCTTCAGCACAGTCTGAACTCTCTTAGATGAGATTTACTGTATTTTTTTAAGGAAATGTTCTGGAATCGTTCTTTAGGCTTCTTTGGGTGTCGGCTGCCTTTTCTTCCACTCTCTGGCAAAATGATCCCACAGTGCTTCAATAATTTTGAGGTCTGGGCTCTCAGGAGACAAATCCATGGCTAATAGCGTTGTATTGTGTGTTTTTATAGTCATGTACTGTATGTGTTTGCTGTATTGGCATTGTGTCTGGAATCATTGTCATGCAGTAAAATGAAGCCGCTGTCATTCAGACCCTTTCCATTTGGTATTGCATCGAAATCTGCTGGTGCATTTCTGCATTTCTTGGCTAAAATCCTGCACCAAACCACAACAGATAGCTGTACACACTCACTGCTGTACCTCTATCCTGACCTCAGAATTTACTGATAATTATGTGAAGCAAAAACTTCAAATTTGGATTCATCGCTTTTTAAGATTTGTTGCCACTAATTTTCAATCAAGCTCTTGTTTAATTTGGCATACCTCGGCCTTTTCTCAACTGAAGGACCAGATGTATCTTTCAGGTCCTGTTTTATGTCTTTGCTGGATTTTTTGGTATTTCATAAGGAAATTAATTCAAACTGTTACTGATAAACAAAATATATATATATATATATATATATATATATATATATATATATATATATAAGATATATATATATATATATATATGTATATATATATATATATATATATAAGATATATATATATATATATATATATGTATATATATATATATATATATATAAGATATATATATATATATATATATGTATATATATATATATATATATAAGATATATATATATAACTTGAGGGGGTAGGGACAAATAAGTAAATACTTCAGCCTACTCCTTTTCAAACAAATAATGGAATGATATTTTGTGAAGGCACATGTTTGAAATGTTTGAAATAAAAATGAACTGAACTGAACTGAACTTATAATTAATTATTAACTATCACATTGTGATATTTTCTCACCTTTCAAGTCAGGCTCTGTTCTGTAATAATGGCAAAAATGTGTTCCTCTTTTATCTTTGAGTCTTTATGGGTGTATATCTGTGGGCAGGTTTTCATAATTCAAAAGTTTTTCAACCATGAACGATTTTTGTGTAGTTACATGAAAGTAAAAGTTGGGGTCAAAAACGAGTAAAGTAAAACTTCCCCTTCTCCTGGAAGCAGAGGCACCCAAGAGGCTCATGGCCTCTTTCAACTTCACACTTTGCACTTATACAATATATAACACTGAGCCCCCATATAAAGTATCCTTAGCTAGTGTATAAATATATAACATTTCGAACAATGGACATGTTCCCAGGATTCACTGGAGGCTGAAGCCTATGTCAGCGCTGACTGGGGAAAATAAGATACCCTAAATAACAAATGTCTGATTATTATTGAGCATGGTTTATTATTACTTTATATTTAAGTTGCCAAAACTACTTGTTTTAATCATTTGTGTTCAAATATCCTCTTAAAATAAAAGTTTTATTGTCAACCCAACAATATACACTCAAGTATACAGTGGGACGAATTATCGTCCTCCTGGATCAAAGATGCAAACTGTAAAAATAAAATGAAAAAGTAAAAATAAAAAAATAAACTAAGTACAACAGTATTGTAGTTGAATAGAAACAGAATAAGAATAGAAAAGAATGAGAATAAATAAATACACAGTTCTCAATCATAATTAGTTAAACAGTTCTGTATCCATCATTACAACACTGATTTAATAAATGTGAAAGTCAAAATAAACACACACACACACACACACACACAAATCCACCACAGACACTGGCTCTTTGATGCTGCCACTGATAGCTTTGGTGTGAGTCTAACTGTATTTCCACATTTGTGTGTGTATGTGCGCTCCAGTCTCGAGAGAGGCACAGCTCGTTGATTTTCTCAATGGAGGCTGTCTCCTGCACTTGGCCATATATGCACGTGTGTGTGTGTGCGCGTGTGTGTGTGTGTGTCCATGCGGACTGTGAAAACAACCTGCCGGTGGGTTGCATTATATCTTGGCTTTCAAGTATGTGCAGTTTCCTATCAGTTCGGTCCATCTAGTTTCCTTTTTCAGATTGCTACAAATACACATGAACAAACACACTTCCTTGTGTGTGGGTGGATGCATGTGTTTGCATGTCGCCCCTCCAGGATTTATTGTTGTTCATCACTGTGGCCCAAAGTAAATGGATGACGTATTAGCCTTGTTTTCTCTCCTCCTATTGTCTGCAGATCATCTGGAAGTGTTTTAAAGGCCAATGGCTCTCAAGTGCGGGACACTGAATCATTCAGAGACTTCACATAACAATATTTCCATTGTTTATTTGTCTTTTTTTTATGTCAGTGTTTTCTCCCCGTCTGGTTGGAGGGGGGAAAAGGAAATCAAGAGGAGCAGGGGATTAGTTTGTACAAGAATAAAATTGTTGTATCCTGGATTTTTGCTGGTCAGTGGTCAGTCTCATATTTCTTTTTCTTTCTCTTTTTAATTTTTTGCTAAGAGCATCTCTGAATTATCAGCTTTTGTTGAATTTCAAAGACACCCAGCTCTCTCTATCTCACACGCAGTCAGCAAAAAATAATTCAAATATTATAATACATCATTATAAAAATTATTTCTTTTTAGATGTAAAAACTACTTTAAAATTTTTGCTTTTTTGTAAAATTATCTAAATCTTGTGTGTATATAGTGTGTGTGTGTGTGTGTGTGTGGGTGGGAGAGAGAGCAGTAAAAAGACACCCTGCATGTGTGTGAGTTTGTCGGTCTTCTTGCTTTGTAAGCGTGCAGTAGGTGGGAATTATTCTTTGTGTATGAATGAATGTAACCATTTTTGTGTGCATGTGGCTGCTCATCCCGCCGTGTGTATGGTTGTGTGTGCATGTGTTTGTGTTGGCTGTGGCCAGCGGAGATCGATGGTCTGTAAAGTGGATTCCTTATTGGTCTGTTTGCTTTGGCAGCTCTTGAAAGAAGCCCACTGATTATACTCCCAGATGTGTCACACACACACACACACACACACACACACACACACACACACACACACACACACAGCTCACTGTTTCTTGCTTTCATGTCAGTGTACATATATGTGGAGCTGACAGAGGGGGGTATACATGCTTACCATCCTTCAAGCTTTTATGATCTGGCAGGTTACATCCTCACATCTTCTCAGATACTCGCTGTTTGTCTCTTTCTCACACATACACACAAATACGCACTTAATGGAACACAAAATGGCAACACTGTGACACTGCCACAGGAGGAATGGCTTCTGCAGCAGTGTAAGACATCCTTGATGTAGGGAAGTTTACATTTTATGAGCGAGGTGCAGGTGGAATGGTGCAAGGCTGAGAAGATGCCATGTCATAGACTGTATCAAACCAAAACACGGAAACGGTCACTGGTCACTACGTTCACACGCAATCGCTTCTTGAGTGTTATTACACATGACTGCAGCCCAGGGCTTCCTGGTTAGCATGCTAGCTTCAGTGAATATCTGGTCAGCACAACCTATACTGTGAGGGAAAATGATTTGAACCCCAGCTGATTTTAGAAGTTTGCCCATTAACAGAGAAATGATCAGTCTATAATTTCAGTAGTAGGTTTATTTGAACAGTGAGACACAGAACAATAACCAAAAAATCCAGAAAAATCCATTTCAAAGAAGTTATATTATATTAGGGTGGCTGTGGCTCAGGTGGTAGAGCAGATCAGCTACTGATTGGAAGGTTGGTGGTTCGATTCCTGGCTCCCCCAGTCTGCATGCCAAATATCCTTGGGCAAGATATTAACCCCAAATTGCTCTCCGATGCATCCATCGGAGTATGAATGTGTGTGAATGCTTATTAGTTGCACTTGACTATAGAAGTGCTTGTATAAGTGTGAATGGGTGAATGTGGCATGTTGTATAGAGCGCTTTGAGTACTCCTGGAGAGTAGAAAAGCGCTATATAAGAATCAGTCCAGTCCATTTATTATATCATTTATATAATTAATTGGCATTCTCGTCATGAATTAAATAAATATTTGATCCCTTTTTCAAAACGTGCTTTAGTACTTGGTGACTTGTGACTTGGAGGTCAGACGTGCACTGTAGTTGGCCACAAGTTTTGCACACATCTCAGGGGGGATCTAGTCCCACCACTTTGCAGATCCTCTACAAGCCATTAATGTTTCAGGGCTGATGTTTGGCAACTCAAACCTTCAGCTCCCTCACAGATTAATGTCTCGGCCACTCCAAGACCTTAATTATGCTTCTCTCTGAGCCAATCCTCTGTTGCTTTGGCCGTGTGTTTTGGATCATTGTCATGCTGGAACACCCACCCACTACCCCTTTTCAGTCCCCTGGCTGAGAGAAGGAGGTTCTCACCTAAGATTTAACAGTCCATGGCCCCATCCATCCTCTCTTTGATGGCAGTGCAGTTGTCCTGTCCCCTTGGCCCAAAAAAACCCCAAAGCATAATATCTCCATCTCCATGTTTGACGGTGGGGACGGTGTTCTTGGAGTCAAAGGCAGCATTCTTCCTCCTGCAGACATGGCGACTTGTTGATGCCAGATAGCTTGATTTTGGTCTCTAACCCCAACACCTTCACTCAGTCCTCCTCTGAATCATTGAGATGTTCAGTGGCTGAAAAGTTATTTTATGGTTCTTCCATTTGTGAGTAATCACACCAGCTGTTGTCACCTTCTCACCCAGCTGCTTGCCGATGGTCCTTCAGCCCATCCAGCCTTGTATAGGTCCACAATCTTGTCCCTGACATCCCTGGAAAGCTCTTTGTTCTT